>NC_082707.1:83769061-84969061 GCF_030144855.1 Hypanus sabinus
TTGTTTCCCTGTTATTAGTTCGAAGTCCTTCTCGGTATTATCAGCCACCCGCTCCCCAGGCAGAGAAGTTACGGAGCGCACGTGGCTTTTGACTGGCTTCCAGCTCTCACGGGAGCATTGAGCGATCGAGTCCTTCTGGTGCGTCTCTCTGGGGTACCGCCTTCTGCAGTCCCCTTTTATCTTGACTTGCAGAGTTGTAGATGTCCATCAAAGTAGGGTGATGCAATCCCCACCCCCACATTGCCCGAGGGTGTCCATATCCATGATAGCTGTCACGTAGCAGGGTCATGCACTTAGCACAGGTGTCTCTAAGAGCCCTGGCCAAAACCATTACATTGCCTCTCATTTGCTTGGGTCCGAGACCCGAATTAATAGTGCTCTTGCGATTCTCCGGAAGGAGGGGGCTGCTCCCGCCCCTTCGGCCCCTCAGAGCTGTGGTACATTCATAACAAGAGTACTTGACGTTTAATACATTGTTGCACCCAGTTAGACATTAGCCTTTGATAAAACACTTAATATTTCATCCTCTTTAATCTCAAAGTGCTCTAGAATTTCAGTAGTTGAGTTTCCCTTTTCCTTAGTGACTGGAGATGAAACACATCATCTATATTCTAGTTCCATGTATGGACTGCCTCTTGCTCCTTAATAAGCCCTTTCTTTTAATATTTTTAAAATATTCTTTGGGACTTTTTAACCAATTCTATCTGCCATTGAAATTCCGTGGCTTCTTTTTGCCCTCCTATCCTAACCACCTCCCGTACATTCTCTTCACTTCAGCAGGGCCTCCTCCATTTTCTGTACTCCTTACCTACCAGATTCTTTCTCATTTTCCTTCAATATTCTTCATCCAAGGTTCCCTGGACTTGCATCATTACCCTTCAACCTTATGAGATTATGTTGGCCCTGAACTCTCAAAATTGCATTTCAGAAAGACTCCCACTTCCCAAAAGTAGATTTATCTTCAAGTAGTTACATTCAGTCTGTGGTTGTTGTGTCCTGTTGAAAATAGCCTTACCCCAATTCTGATATTTAATTTCCAATCAACTTGCTTTCTCTCCATAACTACTTTCAAATGTACTGTTATGGTCATGTCCCAAAGTGTTCACCCACTGAAACTTCATTTTCTTGCCCAGCTTCATTCCCTGGGATTAGGTCTAACAAGGGTGCATGGAACAAGGGATCTCTGCCTTTCCTGGGCATGGTACAGCAGCTAGTGCAATGCTTTACAGTAAGATTAGGGTTCAATTCCCAACAGTGCCTGTAAGCAGTTTGTGCATGACCATGCAGGTTTCCTCCGGGTGCTCCAGTTTTCTCCCAGATTCCAAGGATATACAGTTAGTGGTAGTGATTCGTGGGCATGCTGAAAGCACAGTGACACCAGCAGCATAATACTCGGACTGTGTCTGCTGGTAATGTAAAGTAAATCATTTCGATGTACGTGGTACAAATAAAACTAACCTCTTCAATCGCTTTTTCCATGAGAAGGGAAAGGTGACTTGTGGTAGGGCTGGATCCTTAAGAGTCTCTGGAGACTTTCTGAGCACAATGAAACGTTGGCAAGGTTCAAAGGATATTTGAAACCTTAAAGGATCAATATGAGCTGGCATCTTCAATGACTTTTGAGGTTGCACAGTAGACTTTAAGGATGTGCATGCTCATATTTAGCACAGGATTAGCTAGTGAAGCAAGTATTGCCATATGAATGTGGCAGAGCACCAGGGCAGAAAAAGTGACCATCTTTCTGGAGGTTTGGAGATCAGCACAAGGCTAAGAATGAGCATTGGTAAAACCAGTACCTTCGTACGTTGCAAGCAGCTGGAACAGTCATTCAGACATGCACACTAACTAAGTAGAGCAGGTTTTTTTAAATTTTTAAGTTAGATCAGCTATTTGAAAAAAAAACCTTCCTTTGCAACACACACAAGGTTCTGGCAGAACTCAGAAGCTGCCTGACCTGTTATGGAAATGAGTAAACAGTTGACGTTTCAGGCTGAGACCCTTCTTCAGGACTGAGAAGGAAGGGGGAAGGTGCCAGGGGTAGGGAGGGAAAGGAAGCTGGCTGGAAGGTGAAAAGCGAAGTCAGGTGGATGGGAAAGGTCAAGAGCTGGAGAAGAAGGAATCTGATGAGAGAAGAGAGTGGTCCATTGAAGAAAGGGGGGGGGGAAGAGGGGACACAGGGGAAATGATAGACAGGTGAGAAGAGGGAATAGAAGTGGGGGGGGGTGGGGGGGTTAGAAATTGTTAACCAGAAGGAGAAATTGACATTCATGCCATCAGATTAAAGGCTACCCAGACGGAATATAAGGTCTTGCTCCTCCACCCTGAGGGTAGTCTTATCTTAGCACAAGAGGAGGCCATGGTCAAACTTTCACTTCTTTAGCAACACTAATAAAACTGTGTGACAATATATTTCATAATGTCAATCATGCACTTGGGAGTTATAAACTTGGTGCAAATGCATATTTTATTACATCGGATATTTAGCACATAAAACAGAAGACATTTTCTACCTCTTACCTTTTAGCATTTCCCTCTTTTTCACTTTTTTATTCCTCAGTTCATTTTCCCTGTAGTGAACTAACCTATTAGTACAATTGATTCTTAGTTATCTTTTGGCAATGATCTCCGTGTCTCTCTTACTGAGAGGTGCCATTTTTTTCTATTACTTTTATATTATCTCTAATACATGATGTGGCTCCTTTTCGCTCTGCCTTTTCTAAATGTGTTATATTCTATATCACTTTCTGTAACTATACCTCAGTAACTGACAATGATCAGAGTCTATGCAGCACGATATTGCCACAGTCGTGCTCTTGTCATGGCTTTGAAACTTCTTACATGGTTTATTTTTGAACATTCAGTTGAAAATTGGCTTATCCTGGCATCAAGCAATTTAGTGCATATCTTAGAGTTTCCTAGTGTCCATCTCCTGAACTTCTGAAAGGAACTTTGATTGATCTCAAATCTCCTTTTAAACTTAAAAATCCTGCAAATGACACCGGTACTACAATATGCAAAATTTGTCCTCAAGTGTGAATTTCAACCTTACTTGTTTGCCTATATGATCTTTTTATTTAATCACAATATGATTAATATTGGTACCAATATGGCAGTTATATACAGGCCTCCCAACAGTGGCTGGGAGGTGGCCCACAGATTACAACAGGAAATAGAAAAGGTGAGTTAAAAGGGCAATGTTATGGTAGTCATGGGAGAGTTTAACATGCAGGTCGATTGGGAAAATCAGGTTGTTAATGGACCTCAAGAGAGTGGGTTTGTTGAACACCTATGAGATGGCTTTTTAGAGCAGTTTGTCGTTGAACCTACTAGGGGATCAGCTATACTGGATTGGGTGTTATGCAATGAACCAGAGGCAATTAGGAAGCTTACGGTAAAAGAACCCTTAGGAACCAATGATCACAATATGATTGTGTTTAACTTGAAATTTGATAGGGAGAAAGTAAAGTCTGATGTAGCAGTATTTCAGTGGAGTAAGGGAAATTACAGTGGTATGAGAGTGAAGATGGCCAAAGTAAATTGGAAGGAGCTGCTGGCAGGGATGTCAGTAGAGAAGAAATGGTGTGAGTTTCTGAGGTAGGTACAGGACACGCGTATTCCAAAAATGAAGAAGTACTCAAATGGTAAGATAGTACAACGGTGGCTGAAGAGGGAAGTTAAAACTATTGTAAAAGCAAAAGAAAGGGAATACAACAAAATTAGTCGGAAGATAGAGGATTGGGAAGTTTTTAAAAACTGCAGCGAGCAACTAAAAAGGTCATTAGAAGGGACAAGATGAAATATGAAAGCAAGCTAGCAAATAATATCAAAGTGGAGAGTAAAAGATTTTTCAAGTATGTTAAAAATAAAAGAGAAATGAGAGTGGATATAGGACCGCTAGAAAATGAAGTAGGAGGAATAATAACGGGGGTACAAGGAGATGACTGATGAACGAAATGAGTATTTTGCATCAGTCTTCACTGTGGAAGACACTAGCAAAGGTCTGATGTTATAATGTGTGAAGGAAGAGAAATGGGTGCAGTTACTGTTACAAGTCAGAAGGTGCTCAAAAAGCTGAAAGACCTAAAGGTACATAAGTCACCCAGACCAGAGGAACTGCACCCTAGGGTTCTGAAAGAGGTAGTGTTAGAGATTGTTCTGGCATTAGAAATGATACTTCAAAAGTCATTGGACTCTGGCATGGTGCCAGAGACCTGGAAAATTGCAAATATTACTCCAATCTTTAAGAAAGGAGAAAGGCAGCCGGAAGGAAATTGTAGACCAGTTAGTCTGACCTCAGAGGATGTTACAGTCAATTGTTCCTGATGAGGTGATGAGTACTTGGTGACACAGGACAAGACAGGACAAAATCTACATGGTTTCCTTCAGGGAAAATTCTGCCTGATGAACCTGTTGGAATTCTTTGGGGAGATTACAAGTAGGATTGATAAAGGGGATGGAGTGGATGCTGTGAATTTGGTCTTTCAGAAGACCTTTGACAAGATGCCACACATGAGGCTGCTTACCAAGTTAAGAGCCAATGGTATTACAGGATAGTTACTAACATGGTTAGAACATTGGCTAATTGGTAAAAAAACAGCGAGTGAGAATAAAAGGATCCATTTCTGGTTGGCTGCCAGTGACTAGTGGTGTTCCGCAGGGGTCTGTTTTGGGACCACTTCTTTTTATGCTGTATATACATGATTTAAATTATGGAATAGATGGCTTTGTGGCCAAGTTTGTAGATGATATGAAGATTGGTGGAGAGGCAGGTAGTGTTGAGGAAACAGGTAGGATGCAGAAGGACTTTGACAGATTAGGAGAATGGGCAAGAAAGTGGCAAATGAAATACAATGCTGGAAAATGCATGGTCATGTAATTTGGTAGTAGAAATAAATGTGCGGACTATTTTCTAAACAGGGAGAAAATCCAGGAATCTGAGATGCAAAGGGACTTGGGAGTCTTCGTGCAGAACACCCTGAAGATTAACTTGCAGGTTGAGTTGGTGGTGAGGAAGGCAAATGCCATGTAAGCATTCATTTCAAGAGGTCTAGAAAATGAGCAAGGATGTGATGCTGAGGCTTTATAAGGTCTCACCATGAGTACTGTGAACAGTTTTAGGCCCCTCATCTTAGAAAAGATGTGCTAGCATTGGAGAGGGTTCAGAGGAGGTTCACAAGGATGATTCCAGGAATGAAAGGGTTATCATATGAGGAACATCTGATGGCTCTGGGTCTGTACTCGCTGGAATTCAGAAGAATGGGGGGGGGGGTTGGGGGGGATATCATTGAAACCTTTTGAATGTTGAAAGGCCTAGACAGAGTAGATGTGGAAAGGATGTTTCCCATGGTGGGAGGGTCTAGGACAAGAGGGCGCAGCCTCAGGATAGAGGGCCGCCCTTTCAAAACAGAGATGCGAAGAAATTTCTTTAGCCAGAGGGTGGTGAATTTGTGGAACATGTTGCCAATTGCGGCTGTGTGGAGGCCAGGTCATTGGGTGTATTTAAGGCAGAGATTGATTGGTTCTTGATTGGACATGGCACCAAAGTTTATGGGGGAAAAGGCCGGGAGGAGGAGATAAAAAAAAAGGATCAGCCATGATTGAATAACAGAGCAGACTCAGTGGGCCAGATGGCCTAATTCTGCTCCTTCCTATGTGTTATGATCAGAATTAAACTTGTGTCCTCTAAAACTTTGAACAGATCACATTCCATGCTTTTTTTCCTTTCCGGTTTCCCCTCTCACCCCTTCTTTGTTCCTCGCCTGCCCATCACCTCCCTCTGGT
The DNA here is from genome assembly GCF_030144855.1 of Hypanus sabinus. Lineage (NCBI taxonomy): Eukaryota > Metazoa > Chordata > Chondrichthyes > Myliobatiformes > Dasyatidae > Hypanus > Hypanus sabinus. The sequence continues at coordinate 83,774,843 of NC_082707.1, forward strand.
ACTCCTCCTCCTTCCCTTTCTTTTTTAGCCATTAAATTCCTTCTTCTTCAGCTTCTTCCCTCTTCCACTTATCAGATCATACCTCTCCCTCACCCACCCTCCCTCCTTCTCCCTCATCTGGCTTTGCCTATAACCTGCCAGCTTGTACTCCTTCACCCACAGTTTTATTTATTCTGGCTTCTTCCCCCTTCCTTTCCAGTCCTGTTGAAAGGTACCAACCCAAAATGTCAACCGTTTACCCCCCTCCGCAGATGCTGTCTGACTTGCTGAGTTCCGCCATCATTTTTGTTTGGTGTTTTGTTAAAGCTGTGAAGGACTTTGGAGAAAAATGTGTGAATTGGTAAATAATTTATTGGTTAAGTACATTCTAATGTATGTAATCAATAAACTTTTCAGCCCCGTGTTAAATTCCATGCATATTTTTGGACTCTGTCAATGCATAAAGTAAATGCAGTACCATCCATAAGAAACCATCCAGCAATATGCCAATGCATCATTACACCTTAACCGGTTTAAGATGTCGCTGGTGAATCTCAGCGACTTCTGGCTGGTGGCTAATGAAACAAGGATAGCAACTAAAAACTTTGTTAACCGCACGTTTTCTGGCAAACGATTATTGCAAGTAGTAGTCTGTAGCTTCCCTTCAGATGTGGAGATGATTCGACGTGGTAGAAGTGGGACAGGGCGAGGCAGCAGGCCCGTTGTCAAGAGTGTGAAAGGTCTGAAACAGGTAGAATCAAATCTGTGGGGTTGCGACTGAACACAATGTTTGGACAGAGATTTATAGGCCGAATCGAGGTGTGAAGTACGGCTTATCCAAGTGGCAGAACCCATTGTTCAGACGGAGATTTAAACACGGGCCAGATTGAAAAGGTTGGGGTGTTGGGACCCGAGTTAAGGTATGGGCTGGTTTTGATCGCTGCTCAATGAGGTTTACTTGGCTCTGCTGAACTATGGGACCCTCTTGTGGACTTCCGTTTAGAAACACTATTTCACCATATTGTCACCATGTGTAGCCTCTTCTACAAATCATATTTTATCCTTTTTCCTTCATTGTCTAAGTCATAACTCCAGGACTCTCTTCCTGGCAATGCTCATTCTGCACTTCAGGATAGAGACCTAATTCTGAAAATAATTTCAGGATCCCTCACCAGCACTGCACTGAGAAAACCATGCTGAACTGTGTAGGCCCAACAATGGTCAGTACTAAGGCAATGAAGAACAAGTTCTCTTGTAAGGTCTACTAGGAGCACTGCACTGGGAGTAACATCAAACAATGTGCACTTAATGCAGGTGTGCCAATTCCAGAAGCTCCCGGTTGAGTTTTTAAATTGATCCAAAATGTGAAAATAGCCATTAGCAATTTTAACTCAGGAAATAAACATCAATTTTCAATTGAACAGCTTCTAAAATGCATTGCTAGGCAATTGAATTTCCAGCAAGTCTTTCTCTCCTTAACCGCCTTTACTTGGAAGAATGTCAAGTCCACCAAAAATACCCAAAAAATGGGAAATCTAATTTTAACAGCTACAATTACAGCTGCAATTTGCAATTCTGCATGAATTTATTAGAGATCAAAGCAACAACAGAAGATACAACAGCTGCAAGAGAATCAACAATATTCTCCATTCACAGGCGTGTTGTTGCCGCAAAATGTCACTGGAGAACACATCACTATAACCAGTGCTTAAAGCATTTGCAGTAGATTATAAAATCTCATCCACTTACTCAGTGTCTTGATTGCTCTCCGGTTTGCTGCAGCAGAAACTAATGGTGTTTTTTTTTAACCTTTCGGGCAAGAACAGCTTTGCTCACAAACGTGGACGCTCGGCCCTTCATTAAAGCACCACTTCATGTGACAGCATGAATGGTTGTTGCCTTGGAACCTGAGAGGCAGAGATCACGACACTGCGCACTAGAGCGTGGGGAAACAACAGTGCTCATGACAACATGACACTGAAGGCAATTCCAGCTGCTTACTGAACTCGATGCTCTAAATCTCAGCCTATTCATTTATTTGGCGCTCAGGGTGAAGAGAGGGAGGAAGAGAGAGAGAGAGAGAGAGAGAGAGGAGAGAGAGAGAGAGAGAGAGAGAGAGCGAGAGAGAGAGCGAGAGCGAGAGCGAGAGAGAGAGAGAGAGCGAGAGAGAGAGAGAGAGAGAGAGAGAGAGAGAGAGAGAGAGAGAGAGAGAGAGAGAGAGAGAGAAAAAGGTAGAGGCGGAAGGAAGGTGAGGGGTTCATAAGGACACTCTAGATTTTTTTAACACATGATATTATTAAACTGTTTTTCTGTCTTATTTTTAGAAAATATTACTTTTCCCTTTAGGAAAAGGGAAAGGGAAAGTACTTTGATTTAACCCCTGGAGGATTGGAAAGAATTTCTGCATTCCCAAGGACAAGTGGCCAAACAATTGCTCGAAAACTCCTGTGAAGCTGGCTTTCACTTTCAAAATCTCAATCCTGCAGGAATCTGGGTTTCCCCACATTATTTTTTCAAAAGGAAAATATAAACTAGTTTGCCATTTAGGATCTACAAGAGCTTTTATGCGGAGAATGTCACGTGCATTTCCCTTTTACAAGAATAGTCCTCCAGTTACCAGTGCTATTTCAGGAGAAGACATCAAAAAGATGGGCAACTTTCCAATTCTAGCTGGTGCTAATGAATTTTAAATTTAAAGCTCTGTGCTCAAGTTGTAGATAATGATTAGCATTAAGATTCAGCACCTCTAATTATCTTTCAGGCCACAGCTGCCATTCAGTTCAATGGAAACAGACAAGGTGAAGAAGGGTCCAGCAGACTATTTGCCAGTAAAGTATCATCAGGCGGGAGCAAGAAATAATGAGGTCAATCCTGAATTTATGCAACAGTTTAAGACAGACAGTGATGAATCAACAATCCGCTGACATTGTAATGATAGTGAAGCTGTACAGGTTCAGCCTGTTACCACTGAAACCGAGAGCAGCCTCTGGAGCCTACACATGCCCAGCTAAATATGAAAATCCAGAAATCTCCCTCAATATTCCATATCCCTAAACTATGTGCTTTCAAGTGACATCTTTTGTGATTGATTTATATATAAAGCCAAGCCCAGAAAAACTGTTAAGCATCACTGAATTCAGACTGATGAGCTGGGAACTTGAGGAAAAATAATTCGCAAAGTTGTCGAGAAAAAGCAGGAAAATGAGACCAATGCACAGAGTGCTGTCTAATGGGGACAGACAGACAGCAAATGAGGAAACTCATAGACAAAAATCATAAGATGGTGGCAGGCAGACGTGTAGTTAGGCCTTTATTATAAGGTGGCTGGGGTTTAGAAATAGAGAAAGGTTGTTAGGTTTTTACAGGCAACCCCTGTTCCCTTTATTTAAAAAGGATATACCATCACTGGGGTTCTTTAAGGTTGTTATAGCTGGGGGTGGTAATAGGGACAAGATTCCACTACCTATTAAATGCACCTGGTGGCGGGCACCTCAAATAGCCTCTGACAACCAAGTCCAGCTCCTGGCCTTCATGTGTGGTTTAGCTACGAAGCCTGGAGGAACTGTTTCTACTGACAGGAGAAGGGGCAAAGGTGGGTCTCTGGCACCTTAAAACCAGTCACTTTGGGCAGATGGGGCTCATTAGCCGTGGTTGACAGCGCATCAAGGAGGAGGAAAAATCTAATCTCAAATCTCCGCTGCCTTGTGGCTACACCCACTCATGGGAAAGACATCGTGAGTAAACTCCGAGGGAAAAATCCAGAGCTCCCTAAGACAGTCCTACATTGAGTTCATCATTGACTGGCAACTCCTGTGACACTGCTGGTACCAAACTGTATCAGTCTCTGCCGTTGCTTTGGGTTCGTCAGATGTGTGGAGAGGGGAGCTTGCTACATGGACAGCAGCTTGCTCTCCATATTGTACTGGCCAGGCTAGAGTATCTAGACAGCCAGGATGCAATGTCCATGGTCAGCTCTGACTGCAGAGGCCTCACACTCACCACCACCGGAGGCAGTCCAGAGCACTGGGCTAATTCCTGGAATGGGAGAGTTGCCCTATCACAAGCAACTAAAGAACTTGAACATGGATTCTTTGAAATTTAGTAGAGAGAGGGTAACACTGGAAAATCCTGAGAGCTTGACAGAATAGATAGAGATGTTTTGATAGGTTGAAGAATCTTGAATGAGAGGCATTAGTTCTAAGAGGACAGTCATTTAAAACCAAGGTGTGTCAGAATGTCTTCTATCAGAGAGTGGTGAATCTCTGGAGTGTTGTGGAGGTTAGATCATTGAAGGTATGTGCAGAGGAGGGAGACAAATTCTTGAATGATTGAGGAATTGAGAGCTATGGGGAACTGGCACAGGAGAGCGACCATGTCAAGAAATGCAGAGGAGGCTTAACCTAAATGCAGAACAGCAGAGATGATTTAGTGGTAAACAATGTTTTACTAATAATCTGCAAAATAACAAGCCACAAGGGGCTACGAAACCAGAGAGAACAGATACTTAACACAACAAGGCAACTGAAGGCTAGGTGCAGCTGGTTGAGGCTGAGGAGGTGAACATGGACTGTGGATGAGAGCTGTATTTAAATAGGCTGCAGGTGATGAGTTAGAAGCAAGTGGCAGTTGACTCCTGTTAGTTGAGTGGAGAGTGGGAGGTGCCTGCCTGACAGAACTCCCCTCAAACTGCAGGCACCTGCTGTCCCAGTTGGATCTTATCCTATCCTATTGATAAGCAATGGATCCAAGATGAAATTGGACAGCACCCACCAAGGTCTCTCCTCTGGGCCATACCCCTCCCAGTATACCAGGTGCTACACACCTTATCCGGGACGACATGAATCCATCAACTAGCGAACCATGTACACTGGGCCATCCTCCACCATGCTCGGTTCCTGAGATGCAGGCTCTGGGGCTTGAGTGATCCACGGACAAGGGGCTTAAGGCAGGACATGTAGAAGATACAACTGGTGTGCAGCTGCAGCAGTACGTGATTGGGCTGGCGTGATGGATAGCCTAAAAGGATCAATGAACCGTGGCAAGAGCTTGCGGGAGTCGCTGTGCAAGGGCTGATCTCAGTTGGACAGCCAGACAAGATCCCCAGGCTATAGTAGTCTGGCTGGGTACCAAAGGCAGTTGGCCTGGCAGCATGAGGCATATTTAGCAGCTGAGTTGGCCATCTGTGCCCTCTTTCAGGTGTTCTGGCAGTGGCGGACAGGATCTCCATGGGGAACAATGAAGGTTGGTAACCATAAAGCATTTCAAAGGGCAGAGGAGATACGTAGACAGTGGGACAGCTCAGCCCAGAGCAGATACGTCTTCCAAGTGGAAGGATAGAGGCATCAAAGCATCACAGAAACCTCTCCGCTTGCTGATTGGCTTTTCTGATTGACCGCTGGTCTGTTGATGAGGACAACCTCACTGAGGTGCAGAGGAGGGAGCAGAAGCCTTAACAGAAGCAGGAGACGAATTGTCGGCCCTGGTCCGACATGATGTCCTGCGAGAAACCATGGAGGTGAACTACAAGCCGGAGACCCAGGTCTACCACCTCAGTGGCTGACGAAAGCTTGAGGAAGGCAATGAAGTGGGCCACCTGGGAGAACCGGTCCACCACTGTCATAATCACTGTGGACCCAGCGAAAGTTGTCCCGGGTAGATGACTTGTCATTCAAGTGTTCTGAGAGGCTATGCTGATAACGGGCCAGCGGGGATTCTGCATTCCAGCTGCACTCTGCCATGAGGGCCCTGGATTCCATGGAGCCATCCAGCACCGAGTGTGAGCCTTGATGCAGGCAGAGTATCTGATCCACCATTTCCTTTTCACCTCCCAGATGGTCAAAAACCTGGCACATCTCACAGTTAAGATCTTCATACTGGTTTCAAATGGGGGTTTCCTTATCTCATTTAGCAGTGGCCCAGGTCAGAGCTCATCCAGTCAAGAGAGAAGTAACGAAGGCAAACTTGGTTTGCTCTATAACATACAGAGATGGCTATAGCTCGAGGTGTGAGATGCATTGTGACAGGCATAGGGTTGGAAACCCGTTCCACTGAAGCAGTCAGATACCAGAATCCATGTTTCTGAGGGATCAATTCCTGTATCAAGACAAAGAGTTGATTAAGAATGGCGAGCAGATGGTCAACGGTTTCTTGTTGCTTCAGGATCGTATGCTGTAGACAGATGACTTCCTTTAGGCCAGCATACTCTGCTGGGTTAATCATTGGTTCACCCGTCCTTTTGGTGACCTGACCCAAAAGCAGAGCACTGGAGAATATTCAGTAGTTAACAATATTTGACCAACAAACTGCAAAGCAACAAGCCACGAGGGACCACAAGACAAGGGAGAACAGATACTTAACATGGCAAAGCAACAAGGTAACGAAAGGCTTGGAGCATCTGATTGAAGTTAGCTGGTTCAATGGGTAAACAAGGATTGTCTTCTTCTGTTGCATTTTATTGACGATTGGTATTCCAACTAAAAAGGTGCATTACCGCCACCTACTGAACTGGAGTGTGAGGAGGATTCGGGAGAGTGATCCACCACCATCACCAAGAAGAAAATAATAAGGGAAGTAATAATAAGAACTAAATAAATAAATATATAAACACTATTGCCAACACTATTGCCAACACTATTGCCTTAAATTGTATTACACAACCCAACAAGTTTGAAGAATTTAAATACTTGCTTATGCTTCTCTCATGCTTCTTGAGCAAATCCCACCAAATTATCCAATGTAACAATATTGCTTCCCAGGGTCTGCTTTCTCTCCCACTCAGATACCATACATTCCAATAACACATATGAGACAGGCTCTGTAAGTTGACACTGTCTACACCCACCTGAAGTATGTTTATCTAGTCTAAACAATGTGGTTTCTAAACCAGTGTGGCCAAGTCTCAGCTGGATAATCATAACTTCCTCCCTTCTGGTCCTTGCTCTTCTCCAAAGTGAAGTAACCTTTTTCTGAATCCCATATAAATGTCTCCCCTTCAATTCTGTGTCCCACAGTACCTGCCATATTGAGAGAACAGGGTCCTTAATTAAAACTTTTCCTCCCCCTTGCTTAGTAGAATGTCAACATCAACAGCACTGACCTTCACAGATTCTTTAGTCGGCCTACCAATTACTTCATATCCTTCCACTCCTACATGAGTATCCACTAAAAGCAGACTCGCACTTCTAAAAACTGCAGCATCTATCTTCCAACTCAACATCTGGATGACTACTGGACACACCCACCTTACAACGCTCCAAAACACAGAAGGAATCAGAGCAGTTAGGCTGCACATTCTCTGTCAGAAGGATTGTCACCATTTCAATAACATAAACTGTAAGTTTATTAGAAAACCTTTTTCTAATTGACACCTGCTATTCTGGGACATAGACTGCTGTGCCGGTGTTATGAGACACTGGGTCCTTAGGGCCATCTGTAAACACTGGAACCATTCCAAAATATTGAAGATGCAAATATAGAGTCACCACTACCTCTTCAGGTACACAACAGAAACATTCTGGAGTCTCTCCTGAAAAGACTAATCTACCTGAGGTAAAGGAAATAGTCCAGGAGGAGTTATGGATAAAGCCACACTAGAAACATAGATCACATTAGACAGAGCCACGTCCTCTGCCTGATCGTTTCCTTACTACCCAAAACTGCAATCGCACAATCTTGATGCTCCCAAAAATCTTTCAATATTTTGTTAGTTGGATGATCATCTTCATGACCACCGAGGTATACCCAACAATTCATAGCATCTGCAATCTTTGCAAATACAATGACATCTGACCTATTTCCAACTGCAAAGGGAAAACAGGAGAAGAGCTAACAGCACCACAACACAGATATAAAGCCAGGGCTTGAATAGCATCCAGCGACTTCAAAAGTGAGGGGGCAGCAGACTCATATGCAAGACAGTCCCAATCTATGACTGTTCTATTCAATGTGGAGTACAAAGTAATCATAGATACCTTATTAGCCCCCGAATCGTATCCCACTAAACACCAAAGCACATTAGGGACAGCCTTACATCTCCCAAGTATTCCATTGACATGGTTCTTCCATGTAAGTTTCACATACCGAAGAACCTAATCACTGTGACACCTGTTCCAATGTCTGTCCATATAGTCTAAGGTCAAGAATGGGACTGTTGAACCATTTATTAAAACAAATAACCTGAGTTTTTGCAAATGAAAACATAAACCTCCACTGCTTACTTAATTTCTCCTCTTCTTGTACAACAGACTGAAACTTACTCATTACAAAATTTGGATTCCTGCCCCTTTTCCATACGGTCCCACCATCAGCACACAAGGACTTGGAAATGTCAGGATCGACTACAGAAAAAACGTCATTTATCATTTGAAGAGGATGGAACTAGAAACACTCCCTTGTGGAGTACCATTTCCTATTGGATAAACCTTACAATCCTCCTTACCTACCCTGACCTGTATAGTCCTCTGAAGCAAAAAATCTTTAACCAAATTATACATTCATCCACCAGTCTCAAGACTCTCCAGTTTTATCAACAGTTCCTCCTTCCAAAGCATATCAGAAGCTTTCTCAATGTTAAGAAAGAATGCCACCAATGCCTCCTTCTTAATCTGTGCCTTTCTTATGTTAGTTTCCAGACACAGAGAGTCTGGAGTTATCCCACCTTTACAAAAGCCACATTAATTTGGTGACAGTAATCTTCTGCATTCCAGTTAAAATACAAACCTATCAGACACCATCCTCTCTATAAGCTTACCCATATTCGAAGTCAAAGAGATTGGCCTGTAACACGCAGGATGTGATTGTACTTTGCCTGGATTCAGGACTGGAATTGCCATTGCTGACTTCCACGCTGATAGAAGCCATCCAGTAGTCCAACTTTGAATGAACAAATCGAGAACCAGTTGGAGCTTGCTATCCGACATATGGGAAAACATACAATAACAAAGCCCACCTTTTCCTGGTGACATATGTTTAATCCTGGAGAGTACTTGTTTGAGTTCAGATAATGGAAACTCCACATCAAGCACAGAATCAGTGCTCTTCCTACCTTCATTAACTCAGGATTACTGTCAAGAAATGCCCCCCTATTTTGCTTAGCCTCTTCACTCAGTTCTTCAGAACTGTGAACTTTCATAAAAGCTTCCGCCACAAATTCTGCCGATCCCAAATCTGTAACAGCCCTTTTCTGCCCCAGAACATAAGGCTGGAAGGTACCTTCTCCGTCTCACACCTCCCATCTTCATACCCCACGCTTAGCCTACTGGGATTTCCCTGCCAATAATGAGTCAGAGTCACAGCTCAGAAAGAGGACCTTTGGCCCATCCAGTCCATGCTGATCCACTTAAGCTGCCTACTCCCATCGACCTGCATCAGGACCATACACTAACCATTCATGTGTCTATTCGAAACTTCTCTTAAATGCTGAAATCAAGCTCACATGCACCACTTGTGCTGGCAGCTCGTTCCACACTCTCATGACCCTCTGAGTGAAGAAGATTCCCCTCATGTTCCCACTAAACTTTTCAACTTTCACACTTAACCCATGACCTTTAGTTGTCATTCCATCCAACCTCAGTGGCAAAAATACAGCAACAATGTTTCCTCCAAAACTCTCTTTTTGCACATTTAACAATTTTCCTAATCAATCTTCTGCCCTTTTAAACAGAACCAAATATTCTATAGAATAAAAGTTTCTTAAAGGCCTTGTTTCTATCCTTCACTGTCTGAGTTTAGACATTTGTCCACCAAGGCACAATCTTTCTCCTGCCATGACCAGCTACTTTAGGAATTGTGTCTGCAGGCTATTTGATACAGGACATTACTAAAAGACTATACTGCAACTTCTCACAAAATTTCTCCAATGAATGCTATTCTGCACACCTGAAGTTCCATCTAAGAGCAGAAGAGCTCAGAGTCCTACACAGTTCCACACCTACCATATACCTGATGAAGAAATGATCATTCCTAACACATTCTGCTCATAAATATCCCACTCTGCAATACCTGGAGTAGTATCAGATACCAATTCGAGATCAATAGCAGATACTGAGCTTTGTCGAATATCAAATCTAGTTCCTCTACCATCATTAAGACACACCAAACCTTAACCTTAAGAAACCCTTAAGGTTAACCTCCAGGTTGAGTCGGTGGTGAAGAAGGCGAATGCAATGTTGGCATTCATTTCTGGAGGAATAGAGTATATTAGCAGGGATGTGATGCTGAGGCTCTATAAGGCACTGGTAAGACCTGACTTGGAATACTGGGTGCAGTTTTGGGCTCCTTATTTAAGAAAGGATGTGCTGACGTTGGAGAGGGTTCGGAGAAGATTCACTAGAATGATTCCGGGAATGAGAGGGTTAACATATGAGGAACATTTGACCACTCTTGGACTGTACTCCTTGGAGTTTAGAAGAATGAGGGGGATTTCATAGAAACATTTTGAATGTTGAAAGGCATGGACAGAGTGGATGTGGCAAAGTTATTTCCCATGGTAGAGGAGTCTAGTACAAGAGGACATGACGTAAGGATTGAAGGGCGCCCATTCAGAACAGAGATATGAAGAAATTTTTTTATCCAGAGGGTGGTGAATCTGGAATTTGTTGCCACGGGCGGCAGTGGAGGCCGGGTCATTGGGTGTATTTAAGGCAAAGATTGATAGGTATCTGAGTAGCCAGGGCATCAAAGGTTATGGCGAGAAGGCGGGGGAGTGGGACTAAATGGGAGAATGGATCAGCTCATGATAAAATGGCGCAGCAGACTCGATGGGCCGAATGGCCGACTTCTGCTCCTTTGTCTTATGGTCAAACAATGACCATCCAAAATTCCTCCAGCACTAAACCATTGGCATTCATTCTACTGCTACCCCGCAATGTACTGTGTGCAGTAAAATCACCACCCCAAGCTAATCTGAGTCCTGTGATCACACCCAGCAGTCTCCAACACTTCAGTGATTAATTTATCACAGGGATTATAAAAATTAATTACCACGCTTATCCCATATTTCAACCACCACAAACTCATAAGATTTGCCTTCCTGCCTTAACTTATACCCTATCCCACATTTGATAAAAATAGCTACCACCCTCAGCACCCAAATCCTGTTCCCTCCATTCTACATCATATCCCTGTAAGGCCAAATCCAACTGCAGTTTAAACAAAGTCTCTTGAAGACAGATAACTCTGGGAGAGAAGGCAAATCCTCCACAAATACTTTAAGTTGTTCACCATTAGCAATCAGACTCCTGGCATTCAATAGTAAGCACCATTAACTTGAGTCTTTCAACTGAGAGTCCCACCCTGTACACCTCACTTGCTATCTCTAATAGCAATCTTGCAAAACCAGAATATTTATCTGCAGCCTTCAAAATAACTTTTGCTTTCTCTGTTCAACTCTTAGCTTGAGGTGCACATCAGCCATAAAGCCCACAAATCTTACCTTATCCACCATCAAAGTTTCATTAGTAATAAACGAGTGAGCTGGATAAACAATTTCTTGTTGGACAAAGGCGCTGGGTACAAACCTCTCACCCTTGTCAACCTCCTTGACCTTCTGCAGGGCTTCAGCATACAGCACACCAGATTTCAATCTCACCTTCTGAAATTCAACCACTCTTTTCCTAAAAGAACTACACACGCTGCATATGCATCACCATATTCTTCCACAGCAACAGCAACATTTCAACTTAACGCCATTACCACAGGCTCCACAGTCATGTTCACCACCACACCTACTGCAACGTTCCCTCCCAGGGCACACAGCAGCTACATGTCCAAATTTTCAACAATTTTAACATTGAACCCCATAACTCATAAAACCTGAAGACACTCTATTCAGCAATGAAGTACTTTCAAATTTTATCACAACTAAGAGACTACCTTTACATACTTCATCCTGAATTCTTTTTAACCTTTCTCCCCCTTTCAAATTCTCCATTGCCTGGTCCATTGGAACATACAGGGGGACTCCTAATATCACTCCGCTCACCCACCGTCTTTCCATAAACAGTGACGCGTCCACTCCTCCCACCAACAGATTTCAAAGCCAAACCTCTATCCTTTCACGTATCATCACTGCACATCACCAGCAACATCCCACCTCGAAGCAGACAAGCACCAAGTGTATCCCTTAGTGCTTTAAGATCAGAAGTCAATCGAATCAGATTAAAAAAAACAGAAGAAGCAGAATCAAACTTAATCAATATCTTAAGTTCCTGCTTCTTTTCCTTTCCAATATCACACCATTCCTCGCCATCACTAAGTTTGCTCCCTGCTTCATAGAAACATGGAAAACCTACACACAATACAGGCTCTTTGGCCCACAAAGTTGTGCCGAACATGTCCCTACCTTAGAAATTACAAGGATTACCTATATCCCTCTATTTTACTAAGCTCCATGTACCTAACTAAAAGTCTCTTTTCATGTTCCCGCTTACTCCTAAGTCCTTTGACATCCTGCCAAATATCATCCTCCTTTTTGTTTTCACCACCATTCTCCATCTCCCATTCACCTCCTGGCTCACTATCACTTCCTATCATCTCCTCTCCAGGCACAACTCCATAAGTTCATCTTTCCTCACAAAATCCATTTCAAATTGACTGGCATGCACCCAGCACCACTCACTAAAATTGCCTGGGACAGAGCCACCCCAATATGTCCAGACAGGATGCTGAGCCTAAGGCCACTGTTCACCCGAGGGGTGACTGCAGTGGGTGGGTCTGGGGAACACGGGTGGGCAAGGTGTACAGGAAGAGTGTGCTGGCTGCAGTGGGCGAACCCGCCTTATCAAACAAGTACTGTTTGGTTTAAATAGGCTGGGTTTAAATAGGCTGCAGGTGGTGAGTTAAAAAGAAGTGGCAGGTGACTCCTGTCAGCTGGATGGAGACTGGATGTGCCCATCTGTGCAGGCCCGACAGGCAATTGCAGATTAGCCATGACTTATTGAATGTCTGGACAGATTTAAAGTGCCAGGTGACCTATTCCAGCATCTATTGTTTGTGTTCTTGTGTAGCGTGAATTGCTGTTTCAGGAGCTGGAAAGAGACTCAAAAGTTTGTGACCTCCTTCGGTGACATAACTGTTCTATGAGCCAAAGACAGCAGCAAAGCCATAATTACTGCATAGCTGTTCAGCTCTGAAAAAATAATCTCATCTACGAAGCTGATTACTTGATTAAAAGAATGAAATTTATTTTTCAGACAAATACAAAGTACTTCATTTTATTGTAATTTGTTTAAATGTTATAGCTCCTACCTCAAGTTAAGTCAAGTACACTTATTATCAAAGAATGTAAAAATTATACAACCTTGAGATTTGTTTGCTCAGGGTAGCCACAAAGCAAGAAACCTGAAATAACCCAATTAAAGCAAACAAAGAATAAAAAGACTAAACACTTCACAGAAGGCCAAATCAAAGTGAGGGATGTTTGCTTCCTGTTTGAAGTCTGAGAGAATTTTCATTGTCGTTGGTAACGGCCTGCTAACTTATTTTAGTAAATGTTCTCCTTGGGTTATGAACATGTGTCTAATAAACACCCACTATGTACAGACAAGTACTTGGGAGACCGGTGGGATGGATATGGATAGATTTGCTGGCTACTGCAGGCATTTTCTGCCACATACCTTCTAACCACACCCAAACGACCTGCAACTTTCGGGGGATGAGTCAGTGAGGCCAGCTGGTGGCCACTCTGCCATCTCAGCTATTTCTGTGACTCTCTCCAGTGCACCGGGTTTTGTTCATTTCAGGAATAGAATCCTGTCGTGACCTGGGGACTGCCTGTAATTCACAGGATCTGGTCATCATTGGCAACCCTGGCATTTACTGTCCACCTCGAATTGTTCCGGAACTGTGCAGGCAGTTAAGAGTACTCTAGTTTGGTGGATCGAGGGTCATATAGAGGCTGGACTGGGGAGAGAGTCCAGAACATAAGGGAACTGGATGACTGTTTTGCAAAAATGAAGTAATTTTGATATTATGTTTACCTAGACTTGCTCTTCTGAATTCAAAGTTTAAGGCACATTTATTATCAAAGTATCTATATTTTATGCAACCTTGAAAAATCGCTCCTCCAAAGAAACATAATAGAACCTATTAAAAGTAAAAGGAGAATATCAATCACCCAGTGTGCAGAGAGAAAAAAAACAAATCATGCAAACAATAAGAGCAAGCAAGCAGCATTCAGAACTGTTCACAAAGCTGGCATCACTGCAGCTGATCCAGAAGTCCACCAGTTGCAGGCCACCGTCCAAATGTCCTTGAATTGAATATTCTAGCTGCCTTGATGGCATTCAGACCTACTTTACTGGGTCAAATAGCCAGCAACTAGATCACTGTGACACCAGATCCCTGCAAGGTAGAATAACTTATGCTGGGTCACCTAAAGTTGCATTTGGACTAAAAGCAACAGCAAGTAAATTGAAATCTGTACCACGGAGATCATTCTGTCTTCATGTGTACCATCACACTTGCTAGACAAAGTGAACTCTTGACCCCTCTATGGATATCATTGTTGTTCTTGAATTTTATTTGTCTACCTGCACTGCACTTTCTCTATCGCTCTAGCAGTATATTCTGCATTGTTTTCTTTTTACAACCTCAGTCTGACTATGTATGGTGTGATCAGTCTGTACAGCGTGCAAAACAAAAGCTTTTCACTGTATCTCAACACATGCGTAATAATAAAAACAACAATGAGTTCCTCAACCATAGCAGTGGCAATGCCCATGTTTTAATACCATGTCCAAAATTGCCAGTACTGCTTGGTTTAGTGCAGTTCTCCTCTTTTTGGCTCAAAAGGCAATGGGTTCCACACCCAGTCCTTACAATTCAGCACATGATCTAGGAAAAGGTACATACAACGCTGAGAGGGTGCTGCACTGTCAGTCACGTGTCTAGAACATAAAAAGGTTACACTTTTACAATATAATGCATTTGAGAATAAGATTCTTTGAAATTGAAGGAATTTGCTCTGGTTTGAGGTAGGATCACCTCTCTCTGGAAATATGACCAGATTAGTCACTTCTGTTTGATACACAAATAAGAATGCCACTTCTGAAAAAAAATAGTTCAGAAATGGTGACAGGAGAAATTCTGCATGACTGTTGTTTATCATTGGCATAGAGCAGGGATTCCCAGCCTGTTTTATGCAAAGAACCCTTAGCCTTAACTGAACGGTCCTTGGACCCCAGGTTGGGAACCCTTGGCACAGAGTTTCGTTGATGATAAGGATAAAAATTGAGTCTGTGTGTTAACATTCAGGTTGTTTTGTGTCTTCATAGATCTAAACCAAAGATGCACTCTCCACTTAATTTATACTGCTGCTTTATGGACATACACTATGGATTGTAGCTCGACAAGATTTTTATTGTTTCAGTTGTTCTGTTTATATATTACCATGTGACAACTACCATAACATAAAACTCAGTGACAGAGAAAACAGAGCATAGTTAGCTGCACTACTTCCACACCAAATATCTTATTACAAAAAGACACCAACGAGACAAAGTATCTTTAGTATCAAAGTATGTATGCAGTATACAGCCCAGAGATTCACTTTCTCACAGACAGCCACAAAACAAAGGAAAAATGGAACCCATTCAAAGAAAAATATCAAACCCCAAAGTGCAAAGAAAGACCAAATTGTGCAAACGGCAAAAAGAGGAAAAATCACAGAATATAGAACACCAAATCACAAATCTTCAAACCAGCCCAGAGGCTATTTGCAATTTCACTAGGTCATTTGCCTGAGCAGGTCACCTTGTTACCAAAGAACCCAAATGTATTCCATTGACTTCAATGGGTCCAGAACATCTGACAGCTACTGAAATTAGCCTATTCCCATTCAGCTCAGTGACTGAATGAGAACTCCTCTTGCTAATCTTTGAGTAATTACCACCATCAACCATCTGATACTGACACAATAGGAACCTGCTACAGACCAAAATTAATTTGGTAGCCAGTTCTCTTCATCCACAGTCAGATTCCAGTCACAACAATAGAAATTTTGTGCATAAATTTATCTCCAAGAATGAAAATAACACCAGAAGTATGTTTTAAATTTTCAGTACATTTTTGCTATACTTTAATATCAGAAGTAGAAAACACCAAACTTCAAAAATATCAAATGTGAAGTAACTCATGGAACACTATTATTAGCAGCAGAGGTCACTGAGACACTTACACTATTCAAAGCAATCAATAAATATGCATTTGCTTTTGTCTAATCTCAATTTGCCAGAGTCACTTGTCATTTGCATCTAATATTCCGAATCCAAGTTTCTCCAGTCTCTCCCCATGCCCTTTTATCATACAGAGTCTTCAGTAGCCATTGTAAAAATGAGCCAGTGTAGGAGAGGCTGTGGCAAGGAGGCACCTGTCAGATAGGATTTTCTTTAATTTTCTTGTTAATCCATGATTTTTGACAGTGTGTGTAAAATGGCAGTTAGGGCAGTGGAATGCTCCTCTTGCAAGATGTGGGAGGTCAGGGAACCTTACCATCTCCTGAGGAGTGTTTGTGAGAAGTGCTCCCAGCTGCAGCTCCTGACAGACTAGCTGAAGGAACTGGAACTGGAGATGGATACACTCCAGGATTCTGAAGACCTTCAGTGAGGTGGTCACACCCCTGGTGAGTGCTACAGATAGATGGGTGATCACCTCACTAAAATTCTTATTTCACTGAACTATGGAGAATGGGCAGGGCCTCCCTGTGGCAATTCCCCTTACCGCTACGTATACCCCTTCGGATACTGTTTGGGAGGGGGATACTTTCACAGTAGCTGGGTCAATGGCACTGTGTTGAATTGGAGGCAAAAGAGGGAAGGATGAAGCCAGGCAGAGAAATCGTGCAAAGCAATTCGATTGTAAGGGGAATAGACACATATTTCTGTAGATGTAATTGAGACTCCATGGTGGTGTGTTGTCTCTGTAGTACCAGGGTCAAGAACATCCAGCAGCAGGTAGAGGTTATGCTGAGAGGGAAGGGTGATTAGCTGGAGTCCATGGTCCATTTTGGTACCAATGACATTGGCAAGAGGAGGGGTGAGGTCCTGCAAAGGGATTTTAGGAAGCTAGGAAGTAAGTTAAAAAATGGGACTTCCAGGGTCATAATGTCAAGATCGCTCCCATACTATGCACTAGTGAGGTGAGAAATAGATACGTAATGCAGTTCAATATGTGGCTAAGGATCTGGTGCATGAGCTGGGGTTCCATATTTATGGATCATTGGGTTCTCTTCCAGGGCAGATGGGACCTACACAAATTAGATTGTTTGCATCTGAATGGGAGAACCAATATCTTTGCTGAAAGGTTTGCTAGTGTTACTTGAGCAGTGGCAGGGGGATGAGAATCACAACAGCAGGACAATAGGTGAGGGTAAGAAAGATGGTATAACAAGTAAGGCTGAAAGGAACATCAGAAGGAACAGGCTGATAAACATGGTGGGCCTGGTGGGTGTTTTACTGTTTCGTTTTGTGTGATATCAAACATTTGCCTGTCAATCTCTTTCCAGAGCATTCTTGATACCAGTATCAAAGTGAATTGAAGGATATACATTCTCTTAGATGCCTGTGTAGAATGGTGTAGGTAATCTTGAAAACATAATTGGGAACTGTGCTTGAGAAGATGCAGAAACAAAATTACAGGACAATACTGAGTTAACCAACCCCTAGTTTCTCCGAGCACTTTTTTTTTGCCGTAAGAATGCGGCATTACTGAATTTCAGTGTCAAAAATACAGTGAATCTACAAGCATTCACCTGGAGGAGGCAATAGATTTTTACACCTCTGGGAGAAGGTGGCACATGGCAAGTGAACAAAACAAATCTCTTATCACCGGTTAGTTTAATTTACAAAATGAGTGATGAAATGGGTTCTGAAGAAGATCTCCCAGCTGACTCCTTTCATCTGGAACTTATGTCAATATTGGTCCAATATATTGTAGGAATTGATCAAGATTTTACTCAATATTTGGCAAGCAGAGTGTTAATATTACTGGGAGATTTAACCTGTCAGTAATTTTGAGATATTATTCTGGAGGTACTATTGGAAAAAATGTTTGCTCTTCATGAAGGATGCCAGACTATTACAACCTTCTGTATCTACCTCCAGATTTTGCACAGACAGTACTCTGCTTAATTTTGTAAAGCTCAATACCTCATTGATGGCCAGCTGCTCTCCGCCTCCTCCTTGGTGCCCATATCGGTGGTTTCCGCTCCGATAATCCTCGTACAAATCCTCCTCACTTCCAGCTTCATCAGCAAAAACACTCTTGTCTAGTGCACCATCGGTGATGACTGCAATGTGAATAAAAACAGAACGGTGTGAATGGTTGTCCTCAACAAATACATCTTGCATTTCAAAGTTCAAAGTAAATTTTAGTATCAAAGTACATACAGTACAAGTTGCCATATATAACCCTGAGATATATATACCAAATATATGGAACAATAACAGTTTTGATAGGATTGCTCATATGCTTTTTACAGTTCTTTTAAAGATTACCTTTTCATTCATTTCAGTGGAGGGGAGTTTAGGCAGGCTCGCTTTAGACATTTGCTTTAACCTCCAAACAGTAATAACAAAAAGTTAACCTCCGGATATCGCACCATAAGACGATAAGATATAGGAGCAGAATTAGGCAATTTGGCCCATTGCCTGCTCTGCCATTCCATTGTGGGAGGGATTTATTATCCCTCTGAACTCCATTCTCCTGCCTTCCCCCTGTAACCTTCCATGCCCTGACTAATCAACAAACTATCGACCTTCACTTTAATCATACCCAATAACTTGACCTCCACAGTGAACGGTAGCAATGAACTCTACATATTCACCACCCTCTGACTAAAGAAATTCCTTGTCTCTATTCTAAATGGATGTACCTCCATTCTGAGGCTGTGCCCTCTGGCCCTAGGTTTATCCACTACAGGAAACATCCTCTCCACATCAACTCTATCTAGGGCTTTCAATATTTGATAGATTTCAATTAGATTTCACCTTATTCTTCTAAACTCCAGTGAGTACAGGCCCAGAGCAATAAAAAACTGCTCATATTTTAACCCTTCTCATTCCTGGAATCATTCCTATGAACCTACTCCGGACCCTCTCCAATGCCAGCGCATCTTTTCTGAGATAAGGGGCCCAAAACTGCTCACAATACTTCAAGTTCAGTCTGACAAATGCCTTATAAAGCCTGAGCATTACATCCTTGCTTTTATATTCTAGTCCTCTCAAAATGAATGCTAAGATTGCATTTGCCTTCCTTGCAACTTGCAAGTTAACCTTTAAGGAATCCTGAATGAGGACTCCCAATTCCTCTTGTACCTCTGATTTTTGAATTTTCTCTCCATACAAAAAATAGCCTATGCCTTAATTCTTTCTCCCAAAGTGCATGACCATACACTTCCCTACACTATATTCCACCCGCTACCTCTTTGCACAGTTCTCCCAACCTGTCTGGATTCTTCTGCAGTCTCCCTGCTTCCTCAACACTACCAGCCCCTGCACCTATCTTTGTATCATCTGCAAACTTGGCCACAAAGTCATCAATTCCATCATCACTTAAACACACAAACACGCTGACATATAATGTGAAAATCAGTGGTCCCAATATCAATCCTTGCAGAACACCACTAGTCACCAACAGCCAACAAGAATAGCCTCCCTTTATTCCCTCTCTTTGCCTCCTGCCAGTCAGCCAGTCTTCTATTCATGTTAGTATCTTTCCTGTAATATCATGTTCATTCGCAATTCCAATTTTTTTGATTTTGTATCTTGAGTCTCTACAATTGCCCAGCAAAATATTATAATTCATAGATGAAGAACTGTAATGCTGCTACGTGGCTCACCCCTCCTATGTCAGGACATCCAGGTCATGTTATGCAGCAGGCGACCATAATTAAATTAACTTTGAAAGCAAATTCAATGTGCTGTCATTACTTCACCAGCAAACTTAGCTTTAGCTGAAGGTAAATTTCTAGGAATCATTTTTTGTTGAGTTTTTGTTCAGCTGTCTACATCAATAGGAAAGGGAACATTAAAACTAGGGTAATCATGTTTTCGATTTTCTGGTTTGCATGCCAATTGTAACTTTTTTGTTTGTTTAACTAGTAATTCCATAAGACCATAGAACTAGGAGTAGAATTAGGCCATTCAGCCCATCGAATCTGCTCCACCATTCCATTATGGCTGATCCTGGATCTTACTCAACCCCATACACCTGCCTTCTTGCCATATCTTTTGATGCTCTGACTGATCAAAATACAATCAACTTCCAGCTTAAATATACCCATGGACTTAGCCTCCACCGCAGTCTGTGGCACAGCATTCTACAGATTCACTACTCTCTCTGGCTCAAAGAATTCCTCCTATCTCTGTTCTAAAAGGTTGCCCCTCAATTCTGAGTCTATAATGAGTAGTTCTAGATACCACGATTATGAGAAACATCCTGTCCACATCCATCCTATTTAGTCCTTAGGTTTCAATGAGATCCCTTTGTATTCTTCTAAAAGTTCCAATGAATTCTTACAGAAAACAAAAAAGCCAAATATTTGGTTTTTCTAAAAGCACTTGAGGAGAAGTGAAGATGATGAATTGTGAATATTCTGAAACCAATATGTCATTTGAAGTTCAGGAAGACATGCCACACCTGGGTTCCCTATTGACAAAATGGCAACACTCTGCCTACATCAGAAAAAAAAGTTCTGGAGCTAAGCCACTGGCCATGGTGAAATGTTGGAAAAAGATTTTAAATCTAGGACTTTGCTTTGGTGGCTTGGTTACGTACGTGAAACATAATGCAAGACACCACAGTGCTATCAATTAGAATATATAGCATCCAGGTTCCTTCTGTTTAATCAGGTAGGAGATGGAAATCTTTCCCTGAAAGACCATATGATCCAGATCAATCCTATACAACAACAATAATAAATTCTAAAATAGAGTTAATTAACTGATGACATTACTCGTTAGCAGTCAATCTGCAGAAACAAATTTTGCTCCCAAGCCATTTCTTGTTGAAAAATAATTTCACTGAAGCGTGTAGCTTTTAAACTCTTGTTATAAAAAGAACTCCTCTTTCCAATTAATTTATTAATGACTAATAAGTCATTAATTGAAGAACATGTACAAAAGTAAATACATAACTTGTTCCCTTACATCTTACTTATTTTAGATTTTATTGCCTGGGAATTCGCTCCTGGTTTGCAATGCCAATTTCACTATATGTGGACGACATGATATTACAAACTACCTCTGAACTTCAATCCACTTGAATCAATGTAAACATATTTTGGAGAAACTAAATAGTGCATCTGTGCTACCAATCAAGGAAATGATTTTAGTTTCTATTTAAGCTTGTACCAAGCCTTTGTTTACAGGATTCTGGGAAAATCTACTCATTTAGGTAATAGTCCACACTATTGTTCCTTCAACCAAAATGCATTATCATACATTTCCCAACACTGTATTCCATCTGCCACTTTTTTGCCCATTCTTGCAATTTGTCTAAGTCCTGCTGCAATTGCATTGCTTCCTCAGCACTATCTACCTTTCCATCCATCTTTGTATCATCCGCAAACTTTGTCACAAAGCCATCAATTCCATTATCTAAATCATCAACAAACAATCTGAAAGGTAGTGGTCCCAATACTGACCCCTGAGGAACTCCACTAGTCATTGAAATCTGTTAGTTTGCAGCAGCAGTACGATATAATATATTAAAAATATGTAAGTTACAGTAAGAAACATAAAAAAGTATTGCAAAAAGAGAGGAAAATAGTGAGGTGGTGTTCATGGACTGTTTGAAAGTCTGATGCTGGAAGGCAAGAAGCTGTTCCCAAAATGTTTAGTATGTATCTTCAAGCTCTTGTATCTCCTACCTAATGATAGTAATGAGAAGAGCGCATGTCCTGGATGGTGAGGGTACTTAATGATAGATGTTGCCTTACTAAGGCATCACCTTTTGAAATGTCCCAGGTGGTGGGAAGCTAGACCCAAGATGGAGCTGGCTGTGTTTACAACCCTCGGCAGTTTTTTCTGATCCTGTGCAGACAGCAATGCAGCCAGTCAGAATGTCTCCATGGTTCATCTGTGGAAACTTACTGGAGTGACCAATGTTCCATCAAGTTATGGAAAAGCAAGTTCAAACCGGCTGGTAAAGGTTTCTAAAATGGCTAAGTGCAAGCTATATTGTTTTGGAAAATTTCTTTATCCCTCCAACAATGTTTGGAGTTGTATATCTCAGGAAATCATACACAGACCATTACTTTGCAATGGAAACTCTTACTGATATTACATCAACATCCGTCTTGAGACTGGGAAACAGAACGTTTCAGTTTACTTGCATTCAAATTTGTAAATAGTTGCAAAGGTTGAGCCAGGTAATAAATATCATGGTGACTTTCAGTAATCTGGAAAGCCATGGTTTCAGTGAAGAAGATCAGGCAGTATCTGTGGAAAGAGAAACAGCTAACATTTCAGATCTGGGAACCTGTTTCTCTTTGCACAGACGCTGCCTGGCCTGCCAAGTGTTCCAGAATTTATTTTTTATTCCAGATTTCCAACACCTGCAGCTTATTATTTTCATTCAGTGAAGAAGATGCGACTCCACTTCTACACAGTCATGAGTATTGGATAAGTAGAAACAAGTCAACAGTTGGAATGTGGCAGACCCATCCTTCTGCATTTCCTTGTGCCGAGCATGCCTCCCTTCTGTTGCAGTGAACCAAGCTGGCCAATCACAATAACCTCCTTCCTTAACAACCTCCCGCCTATGGGCAACATTAGTCTTAGGCGAATGACCATCTGAATGCAGGTGGTATATCTCATCTGCTGAGTTTTATCACTGATCTTGACACCCTAACCAGAGGTTGTGTAGCACATATGCCCAAGATGGCACATTAAGAAATTTTGCTGGCAGCAGCATGCATTCCTTAAACCCCCACACATAAATAAAAGTATAAATAAAATAACAATTATCTTTACTCAACAAATGAATCAGAATCAGATTAAATATCACCAGCATATGTTGTGAAATTCCTTGTCTTTGTGGCAGCAGTAAATTGCAATACATAATAATGAAAAATATGAATTACTATATATACAATTTAAATTAAATTAGTAGTGCAAAATTAAAAAAGTAATGGGGTAGTGTTCATGGGTTCAATGTCCTTAACTCCTTTCATAAATTGGATAGCAGGGGGGGGATTGTAGACTGTGTGCCTTTAGGCTTCTGTACCTCCTTCCTGATGGTAGAAATGAAAACAGGGCATTTATACAACCCAAGAGCAATGAAATGTTTTCATTAGAAATATTTCACGCCAGCTTTGTGCCAGCTAGGCAGTTCTGAGAACATGTGATGTTGGATGATTTGAAGATTCAAAGTACATTTATTATCAAAGAATGTATACGTCATAAAACCTTGAGATTTGTCTGTTTACAGGCAGCTGAAAAGCAAAAAAAAACAAAAGAACCCAATAAAAAAAATAAAGACCAGACCCCCAATGTGCAGAGAAAGAGAAATAAAAACACAAATCATGCAAACAACAGAAGCGAGCACCAGCAACTGCATTCTGAACAAACTGAGTCCTTGTCTCGAAATCCTCGGAACAGCTCGGAGTAGGCTCAAAGTCTCGGTGTTCAGTTCTTCATAATGGTGGGGCAAATCATTCCAACGTTCACAGACATGAAGCACAGCAGCCGGAGGCCAATCTCACAGCCTCAACGTCGTGGAGAGAGCAGCCCCCAGTCTATCTGAGCTGGCGTTTAAAGTGTCCAAACAGCAGACTCTACATTGCATTAGGACCCAGGCTCTGCAGCGGCAAATCGCTTCGGGCCTAGAAAATGTCACCCTGAGATTCGCTTTGTGCTAGATTTCGCTGCCAAAGAAGCCATTCTCGACCTCTCCAAATCAGCTCAGTGCTTACAGTGACCTAACCTCGCTTGACTCTCAACACCCCACCTTTCCAGTCTATCCGGGCTGGCATTTAAATTGTCCAAACAGCAGATTGTGCCCGCATAAGGACTGGGCTCCGGGCCCTGCACCCACAGCTCAGATATTCACTTTGGACCTAGATTTCACTGCCGAAGAAACCGTACTTGACCTCTCCAAATCCGCCTTCGTACCCAGCTTACTTGGGCAGGCACTGGAACTCCTTCAATGAATTCCTCAATGAACTCCTCAGAATTGTACACTCCAACCAGCAAGGCTCCAACTCCAAGAGCGTCGATTTTACAGTGCACCAGCAGGGCGCACTTCTCAAATTCACTTTGCCTTCACTCGTCTCTTCATTGCTTGCAGCAGAAGTTCACCACAATGTACTTCAGAAAAAGTGCTATTAGTCATGTTTTTAAATCAAATTTCTTGATTTGACTAAAAACAAGTGTTTTGATATGTCTTGAAATCCTGGTAGACCTGATGTGCCCATCAGTATTTGTTTAGTAAATGTTTGGGCCAGTTGGTATTGGCTTTGCTTTGCTTTTTTTTAATGTTTGTGAATATTTATTTTTCAATTGTCTTTTTAAAAGGTCAGTATTAATCATTTTAAACAGGTTTTCTAAAACGCTTCATTTATTTCAATGTCTCTGTTAGACTTCCATTAATAGTAAATCAATGAATACACATAAATAAGCAACAGAACTCGTCTTTTTCCCTTAAAGTAGTCCATAATTATTGTTACTAATTCATTTATCAATGATAATCTCTGCTGAAAATTACCATGGCGCACGAGAGAATTTTTATAAGTTTATTGCCAATTTGGCCACAAAAGAAGATTGCTATACTCATTCAAGGCCAATCTCCTCATCTCCAGGGCAACACTTAGGAGCTCCTAGTATTAGACAGCACCAGGTCTAAATTGGGAAAATTAACTAACATTTGCCATTTGTCAGTCCCAGTTATAACTCTGCAGCTATGAAGGAGCCTGTGACTGGGTGCACCGGGGGTGGGGGGTGTGTGTGAAGGGAATTTGCACGGGCGAGCGAGTGCAGTGTATGCGATGGAAGCTTATCTCTGAAACAAAATGCATATTGGGAATGAGAGTACAAAAATTACAAATCTTGAAGAGTCACACCTGGTTTGACTGAGACATCTTCCCTAAAATATCATTACTGCCTCAAACGTAGTTGTACCCAATATAAGACATTCCTTATACAGTGGAAGACTGTATATAACTGAAGCAAATATCTCGCCAGGAATGAATGGGTAAATACAACTGAAAACACCTGGTCAAATTTCCAGTGTCACATTATACAGCCTGAGAAAGATTGTGATCAAGTTAATCCTACATGCATTCCACTGGTAAAGCAATGCTAGTGATGTGAATTTCTAAGCTAAGCTTATTATGAACAACGGCTTGACTTATTTTTATAAGTAGTGGTCAATTTCTAGCCACTGATTGCTAGTTACACATGTTGTTTTAGACACAGTGGATGGTGTCATCCAGGTTTGTTGCATCTGGGTACTGACTGTGTCATTTTCTGAGGAGACTAGAATTCCGGAATGAGCTAGATCATTCTGGATGACCTATTTTGTCAGACTTCTTGATGACACACACTTGCCAACTGTGGGAGGAATAAAATGGAAGGCCCTTCTCAGGCTAACACTTGGCTCTACCAGAACCCATAGAAACATAGAAAACCTACACCACAAAGTTGTGCCGAACATGTCCCTACCTTAGAAATTACGAGGCTTACCCATAGCCCTCTATTTTACTAAGCTCCATGTACCTATCCAAAAGTCTCTTAAAAGACCCTATCGTATCCCCCTTCACCACTGTTGTTGGCAGCCCATTCCACGCACTCACCACTCTCTGAGTAAAAGACTTACCCCTGACATCTCCTCTGTACCTACTCCCCAGCACCTTAAACCTGTGTCCTGTTGTGGCAACCATTTCAGCCCTGGGAAAAAGCCTCTGACTATCCACATGATCAATGTCTCTCATCATCTTATACACTTCTGTCAGGTCACCTCTCATCCTCTGTCGCTCCAAAGAGAAAAGGCCGAGTTCACTCAACCTATTCTCATAAGGCATGTAAGGCATGCTCCCCAATCCAGGCAACATCCTTGTAAATCTCCTCTGCATCCTTTCTATGGCTTCTAGCAAAGTATAAACAGCCTTCTCCCCACTTTGCAGAACAATAAATCTGAAAACTCCAATACAATCATTGCCCAAAGAGTGACCATTCTATACACAGTCCATGTAAACAGTATAAACATTTAAGATCTCCTGAAATAGAACAAGTGTGGAGTTTCCTTCTGTTTTCAGACCCAGTTTCCTGTAATGGCCTACACTGCATTGGTGAATATGTGTGGATGGGTTGGAATTATGTAGCATTAGATGAGGTTTTGTGTCACTGTTATCCAAATGGAAATACACCCTTGACAAGCAAAGAACCACCCGATTCTTACAACATGGCTTAAGATGCTCTACCTGGGTACAAGTCCTTAGGACCCTGAAAATGGCAGTGTAAACCAAGGATATTGATGTTCTAGTGTTTGCCAAGCCTGGCAATTAGCTTGCAGACATCTCATCAAGGTGAACATCCTCAGTGGTGAAATAGCTGCAAGCTAATTGCCAATCTCGGCAAACAATGGCAACATCAAATGCTTCAACCCGAGCTACCAATATTTACCACCATCCTAAACTAGGATATTCCAAACTTGTTTCATTGGTCAGGGCAATGTGTGTAACAGCTGAGAAATCATGTTGTAGCTGTATGAAACTTAGGTTTGGACACTTTTGGAATACTGTGTGCATTTCTGGCTACCATAGAATGTGGAAGACATTCGTCAGGATGCTGGCTTAATTAGAGTTCATAAGCTGGAGGAAGAGGTTGAACAAACTTGGACTGTCTTTTCTGGAACATCATCACAGCACACAGACCGCTCGTCAGATACTCCAGACCGTTCTCAAGCAAGTGAAAATCAGGAGCCACCTCTGCTCTTCAAGACTGCTTTGAGCACACTGAACGGCACATGTTCAGGGAGGCTGCAACCGATGGCGACTCTACCAACTTAGAGGAGTACACTGCATCAGTAACTAGCTACATCAGCAAGTGCATCGACGACGTCACTGTGTTCAAGACCATCACTACATGCTCTAACCAGAAGCCATGGATGGCCATGGTCCGTGCGCTGCTGAGGACCAGTGACTCGGCCTTCAGAGCAGGCGACAAGGCAGCCCTAACAACAGTCTGTCCTGGTCCGTCAGAGAGGCAAAGCGTGCACAGGCCCAGCAAAGCCACAGCCACTTCCAGGACAGCATTGAACAACTTCTACACTCATTTCGAGGTGGAAAATGATGTGGCGGTGAGGAAGACCGCTCCTCCTCCCAATGCTGTGTCTTACTGTGGCCGATGCGAGGAAAACTCTATGCAAGGTCAGCCCACAGAAAGCTGCTGGACCAGACAATAAACCTGGCAGAGTGCTCGTTCCAAAGGCCAACACCATCGTCCCTGTGCCAAAGAAGTCTTTAGTGTCCGGCCTCAACGACTACCGTCCCGTTGCTCTCACATCCATCACCATGAAGTGTTTCGAGAGGCTCATCATGAGGCACATAAAGACACTGCTGCCCCCCTCACTGGACCCCCTGCAGTTCACGTATCATCCCAACCGCTCAACAGATGACACCATTGCCATCACCCTCCACCTGGCCCTCACTCACCTGGACAAAAAAAGACACGTACGTTCCAATGCTGTTCATAGACTTCAGTTCAGCACTCAACACAATCATTCCTCAGAACCTGATTGGAAAGCTGAAACTGCTGGGCCTGAGCACCACTCTCTGCAACTGGATCCTAGACTTCCTGACTGGGAGACTTCAGTCAGTCCGGATCAGGAGCAGCATCTCCAACACCATCACACTGAGCACGGGTGCTCCCCAGGGCTGTGTGCTCAATCCACTGCTGTTCACTCTGCTGACCCACGACTGTGCTGCAACACACAGCTCGAACCACATCATCAAGTTCACCAATGACACGACCGTGGTGGGTCTCATCAGCAAGAACGACGAGTCAGCTTACAGAGAGGAGGTGCAGCGGCTAATGGACTGGTGCAGAGCCAACAACCTGTCTCTGAATGTGAACAAAACAAAAGAGATGGTTGTTGACTTCAGGAGGGCACGGAGTGACCACTCTCCACTGAACATTGATAGCTCCTCCATTGAGATCGTTAAGAGCACCAAATTTCTTGGTGTCAAAAGAGTCAAAAGATAAGCTTCACAGCTTAACACAGTGCATGGAGACCTTTGCTAGGTCTGTCTCCCTATTGAACTACTGTTAAGCCATTATGAATGACCTCCATGGTTGAAAATATATGTTATGAACTTGCAGTTTATCGTTTGCCAGCACGGCAGCTTCTCGGTAGCTTTTACAATTTATTCTGCATTGTTATTGTTTTACTTTATTCCAGCTCAGTGTACTGAGTATTGAATTGATCTGTGTAAACAGAATACAAGACAAGCTTTTCATGTCTCTTAGCACATATGACAATAATGAACAAAAATCAGTACCAATACCAGATGGGAAGAGTGAGGAGAGGAATGTGTGGTTGATGGGCAGATGGAGTGGGTGGAGGGGGGGGAAGAAAGGAGGTGATGGGCATGGGAAACGCATAGGAGGAACAGGGTAGATTAGGAGGTGAAGGAAAAAGAAGAGAGGGGAAGCAGGTTCCCTGAATTTTGTGGCTGGGGACACGACATCTCAGTTGATTGCACTACGTACATGTACAAGCAACCCAAGGGACCAAGTTTCTGGAAAAATGCCCCCTAAACTTCAGAGAGTTGTAGACACAGCTCAGCACATCATGGAGACAAACCTCCCCTCCATGGAGTTGGTCCATGCAAAGCAGTGAGCATACTCAAAAACCTCACACACCACAGATATTCCCTCTTCTCCCCCTTCCATCAAACCAACAACAGAAAAGGCTGAAAGCACATGCCACCAGGCTCAAGGACAGCTTCTTGCCTGCTCTTAAATGGTTCCTTAGTACAATAAATTGGACTCTAAACTTCATAATCTATCTTGTTAAAGCCTTGTATCTTATTGTCCTTATGCACTGCACTTTCCCTGTAGGAGTTGCACTTTATTCTGCATTGTTTTTGCATTGCCCTGTATAATAATCTGATCTGTGTGAAGAATACACCAGACAAGTGTTTCAATGTATCTCAGTACATGTGACAATAATAAACCAGTTCCAATTCCAATTCCAAAATGCATCATCAAACTAACGTCATTGCGAAAATGTACATCAGGGAAAACATGGTCGTTCCAAGTTTCAATGTAGGTACTAGGTGACAGGGACAAATGACTGGAAAGCCTACATGAATCTCCAAGTTTGTTTCTAGGGGAGGTGCAGGACACAGATATTAATGGCCAAATTGATCATCTACTTGCAACCTTTACTTAACATTCCTCGCCGTGCTTCCCTCTCCACTTCACTCTGTCCTCCCTCACACAATACAGTCTACTCACTGGCTATGTTCGCACGTTAATGCAATCCAGCTGCGATGAGTTCAGACCCTTTGCACAGATTTCCATGGGTTAACTGCAGTTCAAGAGAGCGTGCAGCCAGCATGCAAGATAGTCGTGACCAAGCCATAATGGATCAATTCCACCCGCAGCTAACTATGCTTCTTTACAGTGTTAAAGAGGGAGCTTCTTCATCACATGATGCTAATTGACTTGGTCTCATTAGGGGCGAGAAAAAGGATAACGGAGCCATTAAACAACAAAATCCAACAAGTGATTTAGGTTTTAACACGCTTGTAAATTAATGTGATTTTATTCACCCAAATTTGATGCTGGTGATCATCATAATCAAACATGCTGGCTTATTTGCATAGCAAGTGAGGGGGGCAACAATCTCATGAACATTCGGATTAATAATGAAAGGTTTCAGGCGATTATAAACTGGAGTTGCAGCACCACAGGATAATTTTATTTGGAGTTGGAAGCTGTGAGACCCCTTCACCTTCAGTAGGAGAGACCGCTGCTCATACTGGGTACAAGGCACTAGCTGCTAAATTGCTGAAAAAAACATACATAAAAATTTCAGTCTCAAAATATGCTTCGCAAAAGTACTTTTCATAAAAGGACTTGATGGGTGAAAAGAGTGATGAGGCCTGTAATCTGGTAAATTACCCAGCTTTGTTATTTATCTACCAATGTCGTCCATAGGTACCTCAAGAAAAATTGATTAATACCAAGTGGAACGCGAGATATACATTAATCAAATTATGAAACTAGACGTGGTTTCACAAAGCTAGTTTTCTTAAACAGCTGTTTCTTTATAAATATATTTGAAAATAATTACATTATCAAAATATAGTTAGATATCCAATCAGATCCACAAAGCTTTACTGTTGAATTCAATTTGCCAGGTATTGTCTAAACCGTACAATTTCCCTTGCAATCTGAATTCACGTAAGTGTTTTATAACCTGGATATCACACACCTAGTAAGTAACAAGCTGACAGAGAAAGACTTTATGCTGCAGCAGAGAAATACGTTATTATTCCATGGAGACTTAGAGTGCGATCTGACAATTGCATTATGCTGTACAGAGTGACACTTCCTGCCTTATAAAGGTAAAAAGGCATGCACTTACACAGCACTGTCCGTCAGATCTGGACAACGCTAAGTGCTTTACAATCAATTAAATACTTTCAAGTCTAGTCACCACTGCAAGCTAGGAAACACGTTAGCCAGTTTGCACTCAGCCAAGTTCCACAAACAGAATTATGTCGATGACTAGATAAGATATAGGAACAGAATTAGGCCATTTGGTCCATCAAGTCTGCTCCACCATTTTATCATGATTGATCCATTTCCCTATAAGATCCAATCTCCTGCATTCTACCTGGATCCCTTCGTGCCCTGACCAATCAAGAATACATTAACCTCTGCCTTAAATATATCCAAAGACTTGGCCTCCACAGCTGTCTATGGCAATGAACTCCACAGATTCATCACTTCCTGGCTAAAGAAATTCCTCCTCACCTCCATTCTAAATGGATGTCCCTCTTTTCTGTGGTTGTGTCCTCTGGTCTTAGACTCCCCCAAAATAGGAAACATCCACTCTATCGAAGCCTTTCAACATTTCATAGGTTTCAATAAGTTCCCCCCTCATTCTTCTGAATTCCAGAGTACAGGCCCAGAGCCATCAAATGCTCTTGATATGATAAACCTTTCAATCATTCTTGTGAACCTCCTCTGAACCCTCTCCAACATTCTTTCTTAGATAAGGGGCCCAAAACTGCTCACAACACTCCAAATTGATGATCAATTTTTAATGATGAGACTGATCAAAGGACGCATTTTAATTAATTACAAAAAAAAATCTCCTCTGCTCTTCCTTAAATAATGATCACAGATGTCCACCGAGACTGAGATCAATGTAACATCTGAGAGACAGAAGACTGGAAAGTCAGTCACTCTGTGATCATTACTAGGTCAAAATGCACTACTCTGGAAATTCAGCTGGGAACCTTTATACAACGATAATCCTACACCAGCAAAATAACTTTTGTGTGAATAGCATACTCAGAACATCATTCTGTGCACAACACCCCTTTGGGAAATCAGTTTACTTTCTGAAGAATAAGCATTATTGTTCACTTTTGTGGTACTGCTGTCCTCATTTTCCTTCGTACATCACAGATGTGGCAGGAAACATGTAGCATCGAAGAACTTGGCTTCCAGTGGAGTTTTTTGCAATGCAACTCTGACCGGAACATTCCAAGCATGCTACGTTAACTTTTAGTGGCAAAGAATAGAGATGAGAATTGACAGTGCAGCATCCAAATGTCACACTGAATTCTAAGCTGCTGGTTCAGTTGGACTAAGTTGACTTGTTTTCCTGCCGTGGTTTAACTTGAATATTGAAACTGCCTTCACTGACCTTTCAGCATGAAAATATGCATCATTTGTAAACACAAGAAATTCTGCAGATGCCAGAAATCCAGAGTGATACACACAAAATTCTGGAGGGACTCAGAAGACCAGGCAGCATTTATGGGGGGTAATAAACAGTCCACATATTGGGTCTAGTTCTAATGAAGGGTCTTGGCCCAAAACACCAAATGTTTATTCCCTTCTATTGATGTTGCCTGACCTGCTGAGTTCCTCCAGCACTCTGTGTGTGTGTGTGTGTGTGTGTGTGTGTGTGTGTTAGTGGTGTGGTGAGTGTGTGTTGCATCATTTGTAGTTGTTTTTGTTCACATATTCTGCCCTTACTAAAGAATGGCAACAAGGACAAGCTAAGTAAATGCTGGCTAGTGAATATAAGAAAGTAATTGGAAAAAAAATCTGTGGGACAGGATTAATCTACACTTGAAAAGGCAGTGTTTGATCAGGGATAGTCAGCAGTGGTCTTAATAGGAAATCCCAAATGATCAATTAGATCACATTTTTTGAAAACATAACAGTATATTAAAAAGAGCAATAGAGATGATGTTTACATGGACTTCAGAAAGGCATTTATCAAGGCCCCACATGGAAACTAGAGCAACAATGTTAGACCCATGGTTTTCAAGGCAAACTGGATCCAAAACTGGCTTGGTACTAGAAGGCGAATAGTGAACATTCAAGTTTTTTGTGATTAGAAGCAGAGTACCGTGGTGATTAGAGCTGGGACCCTAGTGCTTTATTGTACTTATTCGTTACATTTTTATTATTTGTGAAGGTCATAGAAAGAGTAGTAATCAAGAAAGTTTTCTTCATAGAAATGATGTCAAAACTAGAGATATTGCTTTAGAGTGAGGGCTGAGAGGTTTAAATGGGATCTATGAAAGAACCTCCTCATACAGAGGATAGGTAGAATCTGGAACACACTGCCTGAGGGGATGTTGGAGGCGGAAATCCTCAGGAGATTTACAGCATATCTAGATGAGCACTTGAATCATCAAGAGCTAGTGAAAGGGATTAGTATTGATAGGTTCTTGATGACCACCATGGACTTGTCAGGCTAAAGGTCTCTTTCTTAAAACAATGACTTCAAATGCAAAGAATAGTTGTACTGTTGGGGAAAAACTAACAAGAGGAACTATTTGCGATATTCTCAGACGCAAATACGAACAACTAGATGACTAGTAAATTATAATTCTCTGATTTCCAAGTATAAAATATTTTCCTCATACAGGCACAATGTTGAGCTCACTCTCAAGATTCAGTTTGAATTTATACTGATTTTTAGGATGGAAAAGCTCAGTAGTTAGTGATGCTGCCTCTAAATTGAAGGACCTGAGTTTAATCCTAACTCCAGGTGCTGTTTGCATGAAGTGTACAATTTCTTCATCCAACTACACGGGTTTCTCCTGAGTCTGAGTCTCTTCCCACTACCGAGCAAATGCTGGATGCTTAAGTGGCAACTCCAAATTACATCCAGTGGCAAAAGAATCAGGGTGTTGGAGTGTTGGGGGAGGTGGATGTCAATGAGAGAAAATAAATTGTAGAGTTACAGGAAAATGAAATGGTTGGTGGGAATACCCTGCTGAGAAATGGCATAGACCCCACATGCCAAATAGTCGCTTTTGTGTGGTACTCAGTACGCCATTAATCTCTTGAACTGACTATTCTATCCGGTGATGTTTCACCGAGCTCTTTTGCCATTATAGCTTTATAAGCAAATTAGAAAATACTTTGATGAATTTAAGTTTCAAGGTCCTGTGTGTGTGTGGACATTTTGCCTTCCTCCCTATGATCATGTGTATTTTCTGTGGTGTCAATTTCGATTTTTCTTAAGCTGCCCCCGTTATTTTCTTCACCCTGCCAACTTTTATATCAGTGATTTTCTCCTTCACTGGCTATTTTGCAAATTACTCTAAAACTACCCTTGATGGAATTTTGCAATGCCATTGGAGGCGCTAATCTATTTTGGTGATTCCATCTCCGCAATGCCGGATTTCATGGGTTGGATCAGTCGTGACAGTGTGGAATGATCACGGAAGCAGTGATTCTTTTCAAGGCAGGACTTAGAAAACAGAATCCTTAATGACTCATCCACTTCAACACCCACTGTCATGTATAAAATTAAATGGCACAGTGAGTACTTTACAAAAATCACAGTACTTATGGCTGTTTAGTCATTCAGCCTGCGTCCACTTGAGAACATTTTGAGCTGCACTCTAGTGTACCTGGAGCTGCTGTCCCAGAGTTCCAGAGATGGGGATTCACACCTGACCTTTGGTCCTGCCTGTGTGGAGATTGTGTCTTCCTCCCTATGATCATTTGTTTTTTTTTGATGTTGTGCTTTTCTCCCAAATCCCAAAGACATCTGGGCTGTTGACCGGCAACATCAAATTACTCCAAGTGTTCAAGTGAGTGGTAAAATCTGGAAACGAGTTGAGGGGAACATAGGAACAAAATTACATGATGTTGTTGGATGCAAAATGCTTAGTGTAAACTCTATGGGCCAAAGGACCTGTTCTGTACTCAGTCTCTGATAGTTGTTACGGAATAATATGCACAATCCCTGTTGAAATGACTCAGCCACAATCAAAATAATAACCAGATAATTAGCAATGTTATGCAAGAGATAAAATATTGATCAGAATACCAGGAATAACTTAAGTTTTTTTTTACAAAAGATCCCAGACCCATCATTGCTTGTGTCCAGATTGGGTTCTTGCCTTCATATTACAACCAAAAGCCATCACTGCCAACAGTCTCTTAGCATGTCAGTCTGTATCTTTTTTCATGTTCAAAACAAAATTGTTGAAATAGAGCTGCCAGCAGTGGCGTCTGTGTTACACTGGAATTTGTAAGAAAGGAGACCTCTTATGAGCTCCAAGAATAACATATAAATAAGTTCTCAGTTTAAATTATTAAACTGTGCAAACTGTGCATTGTGCAAAGTGACATGTCACATTTAATAATGAAGAAGTAAAAATCACAAGCATCCAAACTAACTATCCAGCCTCTGCACTTCAGTCTGCAGAGTGTCCTGCAAGTACT
Source organism: Hypanus sabinus (assembly GCF_030144855.1). NCBI lineage: Eukaryota > Metazoa > Chordata > Chondrichthyes > Myliobatiformes > Dasyatidae > Hypanus > Hypanus sabinus. The sequence continues at coordinate 83,809,759 of NC_082707.1, forward strand.
TTTGGACTGTTCATAGACTTCAGTTCAGCATTCAACACAATCATCCCTCAGAACCTGATTGGAAAACTGAGCCTACTGGGCCTGGACACCTCTCTCTGCAACTGGATCCTAGACTTCCTGACCGGGAGACCTCAGTCAGTCCGGATCGGGAGCAGCATCTCCAACACCATCACACTGAGCACGGGGGCTCCCCAGGGCTGTGTGCTCAGTCCACTGCTGTTCACTCTGCTGACCCACAACTGTGCTGCAACACACAGCTCGAACCACATCATCAAGTTCGCCGATGACATGACCGTGGTGGGTCTCATGAGCAAGAATGACAAGTCAGCTTACGGAGAGGAGGTGCAGCAGCTAACGGACTGGTGCAGAGCCAACAACCTGTCTCTGAATGTGAACAAAACAAAAGAGATGGTTGTTGACTTCAAGGGAGCACAGGACGAATACTCCCCGCTGAACATCGATGGCTCCTCAGTAGAAATCATTAAGAGCACCAAATTTCTGGGTGTTCACCTGGCGGAGAATCTCACTTGGTCCCTCAACACCAGCTCCATAGTAAAGAAAGCCCAGCAGCGTCTCGACTTTCTGTGAAAGCTGAGGAAAGTCCATCTCCCACCCCCCATCCTCATCACATTCTCCAGAGGTTGTATTGAGAGCATCCTGAGCAACTGCATCACTGCCTGGTTCAGAAATTGTACCATCTCAGATCGCAAGACCCTGCAGCGGATAGTGAGGTCGGCTGAGAAGATCATCGGGGTCTCTCTTCCCGCCATCACAGACATTTACAACACACGCTGCATCCGCAAAGCAAACTGCATTATGCAGGACCCTATGCACCTCCATACAAACTCTTCTCCCTCCTGCCGTCTGGGAAAAGGCACCAAAGCATTTGGGCTCTCCCGACCAGACTATGTAACAGTTTCTTCCCCCAAGCTATCAGACTCCTCAATGCCCAGAGCCTGGACTGACACCAATTTACAGCCCTCTACTGTGCTTACTGTCTTGCTTATTATTTATTGTAATGCCTGCACTGTTTTGTGCACTTTATGCAGTCCTGGGTAGGTCTGTAGTCTAGTGTAGTTTTTTTTCTGTGTCGGTTTTATGTTGTTCAGTGTAGTTTTTGTACTGTTTCATGAAGCACCATGGTCCTGAAAAACACTGTCTCATTTTTACTGTGTACTGTACCAGCAGTTATGGTCGAAATGACAATAAAAAGTGACCTGACCTGACCTGACTTGACCTATACGCTTCCAACAACCTTCCTGCTATGACTTGGTATGATCTAGATGATGTCTGTGTGCGTGTGTGCATGTGTGTGCATTTGATGGCTCTGCTGGCTTCTGCTACTGTTCTGTTATGGGCACGATATTCAGCACACTTCCAAAACTTGCTAGGGACGGGCCCTTGGCCTTCTGCTATGGCATCTTCCTCCAGTTGTCCAGCTGCACACATTTTGCACTTTTGCCCCATGAACAAATCTTCAATCAATGCTGAAGTGATTGTTTCTTTCGCATCAGTCTTCATGGTCCTGACATGAGTCTTCACCAGATCCATTTGTACAACAGCACTGCTTCCAGGTGTGGAGATACCACAGACTGCCGATGCTGGAATCTGGAGCAAATGAGCAGTCTGCAGGAGGAACTCAGCACGTCAAGCAGCAACTGTAGTGCATGGACAATGAAATCCATATATGTTAGATACACTGCCATCAGATGACATCTTCCAACTGGCTTTAGTATGGTCCTCTTGCACTTTGCCAGCTCATACAACATTGCATTGCCTCAAGACCAATATCTGGCTTCAGGAAAATGCTATACATTGCTCCAGAATGAATTTGAAATGTCACCAGTTGCCTTTGCATCTAATTGCAGTTAGTGGGCATTCCTTCCATAGACCAGACATCACACACCAAGTACATTGTGTCCATCTGATAGTCTGAATCTGACCCTCTCTGCATATTCATCTCATCTACTTCACAGACTTCTCTTGTCCTCTTCATTGTTTGCGCTGTCCTTCAGCTGCTTTGTGTGGCTATCCATTGTAGTTCTCAAGTGTAATGGAGGTCCACCTTGGTTGTACTTTCCCTGTCTGACCTGTTGTCTTGCAGGTTACCACATGTACCTACTCCTACTGACCATCCAACATTTCAGACTTGACTTGATAACTTTGCTGTTAGGCACATCCATATATTCTCCTCTAGAGCCTGTTGCAATAACGACTCACATAGTGGTTATCACAGGTTAAACTTAGGAACCCTACAAAACATGTCATCTCTGATGAATGAATCCTTCATGTCAACAAAACTTTAGCTAACAAATTGCTTTATTTACAAATCGCTTTATTTACAAATTGTCATGCAAACAGAATTTCTTACAATAGCTTTATCAACAGAGACAGACTTTCAGGAACTGTTTTGCTAAATACTGTCCTCGTATATACAAACGTGCACGCACATGGTAGTTACTGGGCAGTGCAGGGGAAGTCACATTGGAAATGGAGCATGTCACTGATCTTATCTGAGGCTAGAATATAAAATAAACTGCTCTAGTTTTGGTTCGTTAAAACACAAGGTTGCTTTCCACCTGTACATCCAATCCAGTACCTTGCGTTCAAATTATTGGTCTTAGGAAAATTAATTTCCAAGCTAATAAATTTATGAATTTAATTCATAATGCAACTTTTAATGGTGTTACTCGTGTGATAGATCAGTAGTAGGGTATCTATGTAAAATTTAATTAGTGCAAGGAATGAAATTCTTAATGGTCACAATTATATCCACAGAAAGGAAGACCATTGATGTTATTGAGGGTTAATCCCAGGACCAGTGTGGTACTTAGGACTAATCGCCTTCAGCTGTTTTTCCTCTATCAAAACTTGTAGACCTGCTATTGTATTCAGTTCCATTTGACAGTCCTCATACAGTGAAGCAGACAGCATTCACAAGATACTTAAATCACAAAGACATAGATGGCTATAAACCAAATGTTGGTAAAAGTGCTTCATACAGATAAGTACTTGATGGTTGCTAAGGACATGATGAGTCATTGGGCCTGGTTTTGTGCTACAGTAGATGATTATAATTAACATGTATGACCTGGACAACAGTCAAATGAACTAATAAATGGAAAAGGATGAAAGTACCAGTTAAGTACTAAACAATTATCATCTCCAATATTTGCCTGGGACCAGGCTTGAGTTCTTCCACTACCTCTCTTTAGGCCATCTCATCGCTGTTGGTGATGAGCCCCATCACTGTCATTTCATATATGAACTTGACACTATGATTACTCGGGTGTTTTGCTATGCAGAGTGTACTGCAGTGGGCTCAGGGGCCCATATGTCCAAGGATAAATTAGCTCATTTTTACTCTCATATTAGTCCTATTTGTGATAGATGTCATTCTGAAATTGCGTCTTTGACTCATATGTTTTGGTCTTGTTCATTTTTGGAGAAATATTGGAAAGATATTTTTGATATTATTTCTGCGGTTTTGAATATCGATTTACAACCTCATCCTATTACCGCAATTTTTGGTTTACCAATCTTAGACTCACTGCATTTATCTTCTTCTGCCCGTTGAATGATTGCATTTCTAACTCTGATGGCTAGAAGATCTATATTGTTGAATTGGAAAGAAATTAATCCTCCCACTGTATTTAATTGGTTCTCTCAAACTATGTTATGTTTAAATTTAGAAAAAATTAGAAGTGGTATTTTTGAGACTTCTATTAAATTTGAAAAGTTATGGAAACCATTTATTCAACATTTTCATATGATGTAATATGACCCTGTGCCAAGTTCATTTGATTTCCCAGCTTTTAGCTTATGTATTTTGAGAGGACCAGAAGTGACAGCATTGATGAATACTTATTTTTGTGAGATATTATAAACAGCCCCCTTTTTTTCCTCTCTTTTTTTTGCTTCTTTTTTTCTTCTATATTAGTTATTAGTTATTAGATTAGATTAGCTAGTTTTGCATTATATATTTTTTATTTTTTTATTTTTTCTGTTTTCTTTATATCATATATTATGAAATATTTAGACTTACTATGTTCATACATATATTTTATGGCTTATGTCTTGGTAAACTCATTTATATTGTAACTATTATGTTTGTTTTTTTCATATGTAATGGAATTTATATGTTGGTAATGTCTTTATCAATATATCATTTGTATTCTGTCCATATTACTAATATTAATAAAAAGATTTAGAAAGAAAGAAGCAGTGGGCTCAGCACATGCCCGGGGAGGGTGGGGGCACCCATGTCGAAGATGATGAGGAGGGAAGAGCAGTTGTGCTTTCTATCTCCATTTTACTGTAAATAGTCACCCTGACAACAAGGGCTGTAGTTCAGAAATAGCTTGTTTAATGAATTGGAAGTCCTGGGACTGCTATACTAGAGAAAGCCTCTTTCATTCTTTGCCAGTCTTCGTGACAGTGATTTGTAAAATCTTAATCACCATTTGCAAAACAATTTAAGAAAATCATTTATTCCATTCAGCTCTGTAAATCTCCATAGTCTTTCCGAATTCAGAATACCAGCACTTTTAATCCTGCTCTCTTAACTTGTGTTATAACACATGGGCATTTCTCTCCTTTCTTTACTAATGGCTCCCTCCCACCCAAGTCATTTTCTGTTCCTGTACAGTGTTTGTTCCTTTTAAGTGCTATGTTGTAATGAGTGCTGTAAGAGGAAATCAGAATTGAAAATATATCAGAACTCTTAAAGCAACGATTTTCAAGATTGTTTATCAGCTTGTTAAAGATAGAAGCCTTCCATGTTTGGAACTTGCTTATATATCATTTGCACTAAATTGAGGCAGCAGCAAGCATCCACAATATCTTTAATGTATGGCAGGGCCATCAAAATTCAAGCTGTTCTAGCAAGGATGACTTTTTATTAATCCACAGTCAAATTCCAACTCACTTCAAAAGCATGGTTGCATCTTGAGTATTCTTACTGGGTAAAATACATTAACCGTAATGTAAAATGTCAAGAACTAAATTTTGGAAAAATCAAAAAGCAAGTGAATACTGCACATTTTGCTTTATGAAGCTGCTCTCCTGTTGTCTCTAGAATGGAAATGAAGAGCTGAAACAAAGCTCAGTGCAAGAACAAAACCACTGAAAACAGAACAAAGGGTTATTTGTTGCCTTTGAAATCCTGACTCCTTACAATCCACCTTAGAATCACTACTTAGACTGAAATCCTGATCGTTGTTCTACGTCCAGTGAAGCGTACTGCTAATAGAATGCCAGAAATTGTTTCACGAACATCAGTTAATTTATTAATTTTGAACATGGATGGCTCAGTGGTTCAATATTTCCACAATATTAGTGAATACAAATCTTTCTGAATACATTTAGGAGATAAAAAGGTGTTAATTCGAAAGTGAACATGAACATGAAATCAGTGCCATGCCTCTGGAGGAAGGGGTGTTTGTCACGAGACTAATACAAGTAGGATTTTGAAGAGCAATGCAGACAAAGAGGTCTTAAGCAAATGAATCAGTGGAGGGAAAGATAAAGATGGATGGTGAGGAAATGAGATACAACTAAGTCCTAGAACACCAATGGACATTGAATTGAGATAGAGAAAAAGTGAGACGTTTTTAGTACACAGCTGGAAGAGTGTTTTCAAAGAAAAGACTGGTCAACTCAGGCTTCTATCTACTGAAGTTTAGAAGAACGAGAGAGCATTTAATTGAAATACGACAAAGTGGATGTAGAGAGGATGTTTCTTCTTGCGGGAGAACCTAGCACAGGGCTGTCATTATTTAAAAAAAAGGGTCACAATTTAACCCAGAGTTAAGACAAATTTTCTCTCAGTGGCTGGTGAGTTCAACTCTCCCCACAGAAAGAGTGCTGGAATAAGTCATGAAATACTTTAAGGTAGTGGTATACAAATACTTGGTAAGGAAAGGTTGCTCCAGGTAGGTGAAATACAGAACTGAGGTTACAACAGACCTGCCATGACCTTATTAAAAACCAGACAGGCTTGTAGGGGCTAAGTGATTAAATGATATGTTTGATGTGGTGGAAGGAATAGAGAGGGGAGTCATAGAGATATACTGAGTGGAAGTAAGCCCCTCAGCCGAGTGCGTCTACATCGACCATGAACAACCATTAATCCCATTCCTTAATCTCTCACATTCTCATCAGCTCTGCCCAGAATCAACCTCTCACTGAAACATTAGGGGAAATTTGGGCCAAACACGTGACCAACTCACTCATCTCTGAGACATGGGAAGAGCCGGGGGCTGGGGGGGTGGGGGAGGAACCCACACAGTCACAGAGGGAACGTGCAAACTCCACACCGACAGCACCCAAAATCAGGATTGAACTCGGATCCCCAGAGCTGTGCAGCAACAGCTCAGCAGCTGAGTCACTGTTCTGCCCGAAACAACATAGGGCAACACTCTGGGAACTTCATGCATATCCCTTGCCCCAGACCTGGACAGAGATTATAAACAAGACCAGCTCCAGCCAGTCAGCACTCAATGAGAATCCCTTCAATTGCATTATTGCAGATAGTAACTCCTCCTTACCTTGCACATGAATTGTCTTGTGCGATTAGAAGAAGATCTCACCAAACAATCTCAACTGACAAGATTAATGATGTGGGATGACAAGTCATTAAACAAGAGTGCAGGCTTCCGTTAGAGATAGGGAAATTACCTTACAGATTGATTTAGATAAGCTTCTAATGAAAACTGTCATCAAAAAACTGCTGGTTGAATTGAACTACCCTTTCTTTATTATTTATTTATTGAGATACAACGTGGAGCCCTTCGATCTACGCCACCAAGCGGTTCCCCCAGAGTAACTACAGTAACTAACCGGTACGCCTTTGGACTGTGGCGGGAAACTGGAGCACCCGGAGAAAACCCACACAGTCATGAGGAGAACGTACAAACTCCTTACAGACAGCAATAGGAATTGAACCTGTACTGTGAAGCTATTATGCTACCGTGCTAGTTTAAAAATCATTATGCCATAAGGTACTAATGGATCCTCATTGTTTTAATGTCTCTAGCTTTGCATGATGTAAAATGTCTTCATTTAATTGTGTATACTGTCTGATAAGTCTGTGAATTAATCATCAGCATCTCTTAAATTTATCTGCCACAAAGGACTGAAATGTCTTGAGATAACACATGCCAGTAATTAACTTGTGAAAAGCTAATGTTTGCTTGAAAGCATTATATGCTAAACAATGTGAGCTTGCTTTACATTTCAGTGCTGTGAAAACTGATGAGCAACACACACAGAATGCTGATGCAACTTGGCAGGTCAGGCAGCGTCTATGGAGGGAATTGGACAGCCAACATTCTGGGCCAAGACCCTTCATTAGCATTGGAAAGGAAATGAGCTGCAGCCAGAATAAGAAGGTGGTGGAGGGGAGCACAAGCTGGCAGGTGTTAGGTGAGTCCAGGTGAGGGGAAAGGAAAGCGAGATGGGATGAAAGGGAATTACGTGAGAAGCCTTAAGGTGATAGATGGAAGAGGTGAAGGGCTGAAGAAGAAGGAACCTGATAGGAGAGAACTGTGGGCCATGGAATAAAGGGAAGGAGATGGACAGCTCATGAGTTCGGGGACGAGAAGCGAATGGGGTGAGAGTGCCATGAGAAAAGGGAAAACAAAAGGAGTGGGAGAACATAGGAGAGTGGTTACTGAATGCAGACAGTGATGGCCCAATGCAGGGATTCAGCCTGAGAAGTCAACAGCAATCTGTCCACCCGTTGATGCTGCTTGACCCACTGAGGTCTTCCATCAGGTTGTGTGCTGCTTCAGATTCCAGCACCTGGACTCTCTTGTGTCCCAGTCAACAGCACTATTGGGCTCCATTGGAGCAATACAGTAAACACTTATGATCAGAAATAATTAAGAGATATGTCCAAAAGTTCAATTAAATTTATTATCAAAATACATATATGTCACCACATACAACCCTGAGATTCGTTTCTTTGCGGGCATACACAGTAAATTAAAAAAACACAATAGAATCACTAAAAGACCACACCCAACAGGATGGATGAACAACCAATGTGTAAAAGACAACACACTGAGCAGGTATGAAAGAAAAAAAGCACAGTAAATATAGAGAGCGTAAGATGAAGAATCCATGGATTGTGTCCATTGAATCCAAGGTGAGTCCATAGATTGCAGGAACTGTTCAGAGATCGAACAAGTGAAGTTATCTACTTTCTTTCAAGAGCCTGGTGGTTGAGGGGGTAATAGCCATTCAGGAATCTGGTGGTGTGGGTCCTGAGGCATCTTCATGAAGGCAGCAGTGAGGAAAAGCCATGACCTGCATGGAGGGGGTCCTTGACGATGGAAACTGCATTCCTGCAACAATACTCTGTATAGATATGCTCAGTGATGGCGAGGGCTTTACCCACGATGTGTGTGTCACAAGCTTCGTTTATCCACCCATTTACTGGAGTGGCTATAATCCCCAATTGACATTAAGCTAAGATTTTGAACCTTACCCATCCTGTCATCAAAACCACACATTTCTACCCGTGATATTACAGTCTCCATCTTTACCTCGATGTCTGGATGAAGTGGTAGTATAACCTTTAGCTCCAAAGCACCTAAACTTAATATAACCAGGTCAATATAAATGGGGCAATGATTGTGAATTTTGTCCTTCTATGAGAAGGTCTATTAGGAATTTAAAAGTCGCTTGATGGGAAAAATAATTTACCTTCAAGAGCTTCCAGCCTAGATTGCTATTAGTCCACTTCTCATAAGTACAAGAGATTTTGCAGATGATGGAAATCTTGAGCAACACACGCAAAATGCTGGAGAAACTCAACAAGTCAGGCAGCATCTATGGAGGGGAATAAACAATTGATGTTTCGGGCTGAGATCCTTCATCAGAACTGGAAAGAAGGGAGTAGGAAGGGGGTCTCCTCCTTATTGCTGATGAGGTATACCCAAGGCACGGTTATTGCTTATTGAAAACATTTCTCCAGCATTTTTTGTGTGTGGTCTACTTTTCATTGCCATTAAAGCTGGTTGGAATTAGTTCATTTGTAGACGTTCGGTATGTGTGTTGAGTTAAGTGACAAATTGGACAAGGGTCCGTTCTCCCATAAGGAATAGACATGAGCGATCCCAGCGAAGTGTGACATTCTACATTTTACAGAACACTGCCACCTCCTGGTAAAATGGATAGCTCATCCACAGTTAAAATGGCATCCTGCTTGCAGCAAGTTTAAATTCTGTTCAGCCCAGGAATCATGAATGCAGCCTGACTACTATGAGCAAGTGTCATAGCCTCTTCTGTGCTGTACTCATTGAGACCGGCAGTCAAGAGGTAAGCCTGTCAGCCACTGGCTTTTGTAGCTTACAGTTAAAATATTAAAAGCACTGTGACATTGCTGCTCTTTCACTGCTCCAGGACCAGGATTCAATCCTAACCCCCACCCCGGCCAGTGCTGCATGAACGTACATTACCAGTGTATTGCTTGAGTTTTCCTGGGTGATCCTACACCACAAAGACATGGGTTGATCAGTTAATGTTCTTCTATAAATTGCCCCCAGTGTACAAGTGTACTAGTTGAATATGGGAGAAGCTGATGGAAATGTGGGTCTCAAGGGAAACAAGCTACTGTAGTGGGGGAGCAAGATTGCTCTGTGAGCTAGTATTACATCAATAGAGTGAAAATTACCGCCTTCTATATCATAAGAAATATGGACATTTGTTAACCAGTGTATAAAAAGCTCAGCCTACAAGGCCATAAGGGGAAATTAAAAATATGCACCTTCTGAAGAGGTTTCTTGACCAGCACAGATAATATGGAGTTCAGTGCAATTTTTGCTTCTACAACTAGTGGTCAGATAGGCTGAGGGACCGCAACAACGCCCCAGGAGAACTGACTCAATTGAAAAAACGGTTAAGTCACGAAGTGCATTTATATAACTCTTTCAGTATTATGCAGTTTAAAACATTTTCCTGCAAGTAAGAGACAGTAAACAATATACAGGATGTTCCACTTCATTTAAAATTCAGAAGGCTTGAAATAGCAATCTGATGGATTTACCACAACAGGAACATATTACCCAAATGGAACCTAGATGGGCACACAGACCACTTTGCCCAACAGGCCCTCCCAGAACACCCCAGCCTTTCCAATACACTGCCCTGCATCCATACCTACCACATTCAAAACTGTGGTATTCCCTTCCTGCAACCACAAAGAAAAACCTGAATGTCCCTCCAATCTATCACTACTGCAACTGCCAGCCTCACGAATAACTTTTTCAAGCCCATTCAATCCCGTTAATTAGCCAATTCCAATATAAAAACACTTGCTTGAATTTAGACACGCTACTGGCTATAGTTCAAATGCCCTATTATGGGAGAACACACGGATGATAATCCAAAGACCATTTCATAGGGATATTCACCATTTCATGTTTACAGTGAAGCTCATCAAGAAACCTCCCACGCCAGTTTATCAAGCCTTCAATTAGCAAATTCTCTGGAATTTCTGAGGTCTTCAACTAAGAAATCAATTTTAAGAGAGTCACCAGGTCAAATGAATTTGTGATCATGGGTAGTTTACAAGAGATTCAACACAACCTGATCAAAAACAGGCAGGAACAGCATCACCTTCTGAAGACGAGGAGAAGGGGTCATTCTGCCACTAACAGAGCCGATCTGCTATAAGCTCATTTTGTCTAATTACTCTGCACTGACATAAGAAACAGGTCCAGGAAAAATTATATACCATCCCATGAAAGTTGCATCCACCCAGCAGAATTTCAGTACACAGCATCCAGGCCAGTTTAAATTGTGATCATTAACAACTTGCTCTAAAATTATATGCAAAATCCAGACTTTCAAACAGGTGTGCCAATTAGCAAAGCACCATTTGACATTTGGTTTCATTACCTAAAACAGCACATCTTTAATGTCCAGGCACCAGAATGTACAGGCTCTTATAATGAGATCTTCAGTGGAAGGAGATTGAAAAGGCAATGAAAATAAAATGTCCTCCTGGGCTATTTTGTTTTCTTTCTGCTAGTGATTTGTTTCTCAAATGCATTTACACCACAGTTCTTGTTTAATGTTATTAAATGCTCAGCACTGATTCTAAAGGCAATCCTGGCGCCAGCAGCTGATATGCTTGGAACATAAGGATCTACTGAGTGATGCTCAAGCCATCTGGATTGGCAAGGAGTTCTCTATACATTATCCTTGTCCTTTGATTTTCGTGCAAGTGAATTTTTATAAAATTGGTTTCTTAGTGTAGCGAGGTACAACGAAGATCTCGCATACCATTCATACAGTTTGAATTCATGCTTAAGTTTGAGTTTAATTATCATTCAACCATACATGAATACCTATGAATAGAGTCAAATGAAACAACGTTACTCTGGGGCCAAGGTACAAAACACAATACCAACAGCCACTCACAGCACAAGCCACACTTTCACACGGACTGTAAGACAGCAGTAAAATATATTCACAGACAAACACAATATAGTCCGAGTGCCTGAGTCCATGAATGTCGTAGCAGTCTACAGCCAAACACAATAGGTCCTGTCTTCTGCCGAGGGAATCTGGAGGGCAGCACCAACTCCAGCATGGGCACTGCACGACACCGCCTCCAGCACTCCAGTGGAGCACACTGACTTTGATGCTGCTCTGCTGGGAGGCTTCAAACAGGTAACTTTGTGGTTTGAGGCCTAGTCCTTGCTGTGACTGAGCCAATGCAGCTCCCCTGCCATTCGCCAACTAAGTAGTGAATCGGACTTGCGGCATTCCACATTACCAACATCCACCAGGGTTTTGTGATCACAGGAAAAATGACTACACACCGCCTTTGTGCACTGACACCTCTGTGACGCTGGCAGCAGCATGATCTGCACCAAGAGCAGCTCCTTCAGTTTCTCCACCAACGTGCAACTCACTGATGGGGTAGACCTGCACCACTTTCAATTCTTCATGTCCAGCAGGGTCTTGTGATCAGAACAAATACACTTAAAATAGACAATTCAGTCCATTACAACCGTGCATTGAGGTAGTACAAGGCAAAACAATAACAGATCGCAGAATCACAAACAAGAGAAAATCCGCAGATGCTGCAAATCCAAACAACACACACAAAATGCTGGAGGAACTCAGCAGGACAGGCAGCATCTATGGCAAAGAGTACAGTCGACATTTCAGATCGAGACCCTTCTTCAGGACTGCGGAGTGCAAAATAAAGTGTTCCAGTGGATGATGCTGAGCTGTGATGTCTGACAAGGTCGTGGCTCAGATTTTGTTGGGGTTTTTTTAGGTTGTAGGGATGATTTTGGGAAGTTAGGGGTCAGGTTAGGGTTTAGGGGTCGGGTTAGGGTTTAGAGTTCAGGAAAGAAAAGAGTCTGGGAAGGGGTAAGAGTTCAGGTCGCGGTGCTCCCTATCAAGCCCTGATGAGACCAGCAATCCCCAGGTACAGTGAGTACCGGTCCCAGGTCAGAAGTCTGTACTGGCAGTAAATTCTGGGTGTGGGAAAGAGTCAAGAGGGCTGGTGATGTCCTAAGTCATCAGGATTGAAGGGCTGTGCAAAGTCAACTGTCAGACCAAGAGAAGTCCAGAAATCAAAGCTGAAGGCCAAAGCCAACAACCTGGTAACTCAGGAAGTAGAAGACTGAAGGTTGAGGACCAAAAGTAGAGGCCCGAAGGAGTCATGGGAGCCCGCATTACAGGGTTCGGAAGTTTGTGCTATTCTGGTAGTTGAAATCTGAACAATATACAAGTGATCGGTGAGTCCTGAGGTCTAAGCCCGTAGATCAAACCCGAGGTTGGTGTCCTGGGGTAAAGTTTGAACATAGAGGCCCAACGTCTGTGAGCCTGAGAACCCAGGGCCTGGTGGTGGCCTTGCCTGGGGTTGGAAGCCTGCCTGGGTGGTAGTTAAAGGAGGGAGCTGTTGGGTGGGTGGATGAGTGTTAGGGTGGGATAGAGGCTCGTTCTGCTGTTGCCTTGCTTTGTTGGTTGTTATTGTCACCTGTGTTGTTCTGATGGACACTATGGGCATGTTATGTTGGTGCCAGAGTATGTGGTGACACTTGCAGGCTGCACCGAGCTCATCCTTGGGGATTGGTTGTTAACACAAATGATGCATTCCACTGTACGTTTCAATGTACGTGTGATAAATAAAGGTCAAACGGGATCAGTTCCAAAGAAAGGATAGTCTAGGTAGATAATAAGCAGTATGGTCTTCACCAGAGAGATTGTGAGTTCAAGAGTCCATTTTATCCACCATTTAAATTCTAAAACTGTGGCACATTAACTCCGCTCCCAATGGTTTAAGTTGATATTGACGGTAGTTATCATATTAAATATATCATAAACCATAAACAACACCAGCACAAATTTTGGGTGAGAAGTGTGTGCCACACTAGTGCAGCTAGGAATGGCAGTAGGATTAATGGGAATGTGAGACAATAGCGTAAATGGAAAATGAATGTTTAAGAGTGATTGCTCAGTGAGCTGGCTCAGACTCAAAGGGTCAAATGGAAGGAAGTAAGAAAGACTTTGGATGTTGCTGTTCGAGACCAGCACAGATATCTGCTTTTCTACACGTGGCTACTTTGGATTCAAAGACAACGCCTCCTCCTCTCATCGACTGTGTACCCTCGTTTGCACCTAACTCTGTACCTACCTGACCTTCAGAGTATTTCCAGAATGTTCTGTTACTCTTTGTATCAGAATTCAGATCCTTCTGTTTTGTATCATCTCACACCTGTATTGTTCCATGATGCAGTGCTCTTGATAATTTTAGCAAAATATTATCTTAATTCTCTTTTGAGCTTTGAATTTTCCCCATGTTCCTTACTTTTTTTTAAAGGACTTGCTTCTTTATCTATTAATGAGTGTAGGTACCTTGTTGGAAACCAGAGGTAGACTCAGTCTGATGGGAGAGATTGTCACTTTCAAATACTCTGACTAGGCTCAGTCTGATGGGAGAGATTGTCATTTCTCTGACTGAGCCGTTGTGCCTTCAGCCAAATGTCTTGAGCCTTTCCACCAATCTCACAATAATAGACTGGACACACAGTATGTCAGATCCACAGAGAACAGTTAACTAGATGTGGTACACATATCAGCACTTTCCATGACCTTATACTAAATTGCTGAAGTGCACAATGCGTTGGACATCAAGTGGAGGCAAATCTCACCTCCTACTCTGTTTCTCGGTTTGCCACTGAATCCATTTCATTATACCCCGAGCTGAGGTGGCGGATACACTTTACGCCTGGCCCACCCTTCTAGCCTGTGCGTCTAGCCTGCCCCCATTCATTTGAATTAGGCTGATAACATTTTCATTCCCCCACTTCTCAATTATCCATCTCCCCATGGCTTCAAAATATTCAAAGACCAGGGTGAGGAAGAGAGCATCAAAAACGCATGAACCTCAGAGAAAAAATAATCCTCTCTCCTATCTTGAACAGGTGGCTGTTCAGTGATCCTTGATTCTAGATTCTCCCTTGGAAGGAAACACACCCACAGGATCTGTTATATGTCAAGTACCCTGTCACGATTCGAAACTGTAGCAGGAATGAGTCTGGTCTAGAATCACATCACTGAAACAGGCACTTTGGCCCATCATATTCATGCTAACCAATATACCTTTCTATACTAACTTCACTTGCACCGCAGGCTTCTATGCTTTTACAATTAAAGTCAACACATTCTGAACTCTGACCACAAAATGAAGCATAAACTCCTGGGATTGTTTTCAGTTCCCTCAGTAATTATGTACTGTTCCTGTCTACCAGCCTTTCTGTAAATCATGGACTAGGACACCCAGATTCCTCTGTATCTCTGAGCTCTGCCGTTTGACATTACTTAGATAACAAGCATTTTCTAGCAAAATAAGACCATAAGACAGAGGAGCATAAGGTGGCCATTGAGTCTGCTCTACCATTCCATTATGGCTGACTTATTATCCTTCTCAATCAATCTTACTCTCCTGCCTTCTCCACATAATCTTTGATGCCCTGACTAATCAAGAACCTATAAACCTCCATTTTAATTATACCCAGTGACTTGCCTCCAATGTTGTCTGTACCACTGAATTCCCCAGAGTCACCACCCTCTGACTAAAGAAATTCCTCCTCACCTTTGTTCCAAAGGGATGCTCTTCTGTTCTGAGGCTGTGCCCTTGTCCTAAATTCCTCTGCTATAGAAAACATCAAATGGACAATATCCATTGTCCCCAAATATGCTTCATTTGCCCGATCATTGCCAACTCACTTAACCAGTGTACACCCCTCTGTAGCCTCTTATTAAAAAGAGGACAAATATCGGTGTCATTAGCAGACTCAGAAAAATGTACTAACAATACCTTCAGCCAAATCATTTACCGAAATTATAAAAGACTAGGGCACTAGCTCCAGTTTAGGTGTTCATGCGCCCTATTTTAAAAAAATTCTGTTTTCAACATTTTAACTAAATTTCTAACTTCCACTGACTTCCAAATGATTGTCATTAAACTGCTGTAATGTTTCTCAACTGTGCGTTATGTTTGCAGTTAGGGTTAAAAGGGGAGTGAGTAAGTGGCCACTCTTCTTTCAGCACCCCTCGAAGCAGGATCCACAAGAAATATCACCAAGAATTTCTGTGTCAGTCAGCCAGATGTAGTATCACTAATGTAGACAAGGGCTGGTCACATCATCTCTACTGTTGAGTGGCACTGAGGTTGGGCTGCAAAGTGTGACAGGAGTTCAGCAGGAGAGCAAGAGACACAGGATGTGTCCAAATCTCCAGGCAAGGATCCCACACAGCAGTCCGACACATCAGCTTCTCTTGTGGGACAAAACACGAGTCACTCGTATCATGTACAAATATCGAGGCAACTTGTAATGCAACCACATTCCCTACCAGCCCACATCACACATGCTTATGCATACCTACACTCAGCTGAAGTCTGTGGCCTGCAGAGCTAATGTCAGCCAAATGGAAACGTTCACATGTTCCACTGTTGCAACCAACATGGCTTTCCCAATAACACTTCTTAAACATGAGATGCTGGAAATCAAAGTAATACACACAAAATACTGTAGAAACTCAGCAGGCCGGGCAGCGTCTATGGAAAAGAGTAAATAGTCAACGTTTTGGGCTGAGACCCTGCAACAGAACTGGAAAAAAGAGATGAGAAGTCAGAGAGAACTCTTGGCTTGAAACGTTGACTGTTTACTCTTTTCCATAGATGCTGCCTGGCCTGCTGAGTTCCTCCAGTATATTGTGTGTATACTAATACTTCTTAAACCTTTAGGCCTCTATAACTTAGTTATACTATTTGGCAACAGTTCCATCTACAAATTGCCATCCAATTCACCCACTTAATAAGTTAGGGGGTTTTCATTACTCCAGGAAAAAGAAGCCTTGTGAGCCCCTATCCACTGTGAGAGTAACTCTATGTAGATTGTAATAATTCTAATAGATAGCCAACTATTGCTATTCATAAGTAAGACATGCATCCTGTGAAAAAAAAATCTGATCTCAGCTGAATACTTTGAAATTCCAACTCAAAATACCTTTCTACCATCAGTTCCCTTAAGGTCATTCCTTCAAACTTCAGTGTTAAATGCTTCTGAGATTTAATAGAATAGACATACTGTCATCAATATTTACAGCTTGCAGTCAGAGGCTCAAGGAATACATGTAGATGCAAGGTCTTAGCTCCTGTTTAATGTGGTAAAAACATTGTACTGCATTTGAAGATACTTTTGCTGTAGGCATTTATGCCCCATTCCATTATCATCACGCAGAGACAAGCCCTGATCTGCTGAATGTTAATCGGATGTAGTTTGGCACGTGGGCAGCTGAAAGTAAAATTAGTGCCTAATTAAAATGAAGAATATTCATCTTTTAAGTGTAACTAACTTACCAATCAAATTTCACAACGGAGGTCAGGATTAAATTCAGTTCACTGGAGGTGTGTGTTTGCACTGTTAATTGCTATGTAACTGCACCACTATTGATTTCTGCTTTGAATGTGATCAATTGCAAAGCCTCCATGTCCCTTCAGTGGTGAGAATTCTGAAGATTCAGTGCCTTCTGAATGAAGAAATTTCTCCTCACTTCAGTTATACCTAGTCTACCCCTTATTTGCAGACAGTGACACCTGGTTTCCAACCCTTCAGTCAGGGGAAACATCCTCCTTATGTCTACGAATATTATGTCTACATTTGAATGAAGTCTTCACTCATTCTTCTAAACTTTAGACAATAATTGCCCAGTCCATATTATCTGTCTGTGTATGTTAGACCTGACAACTCAGGACAGAAGCTGGCGACCGCTCACTGCATTTACCCTGCAACAAGTACATCCCTCATTAGATATGGAGAGTAAATTTTACATGGGTTCCTTAAGGATGTCGCAACCCAAGGAGGAAGTGGGGACAGACTCCCACTTTCTATTAGATGCTCCCAATGGCATGCACCTCAAATAGCCTCTGACAACTACTCAGGCGGAAGGCTTCGGGAGTAAACCCTGAGGAAAAATCCGGAGCTGGAGCCCCTAAGGCAGTCCTACATTGATTTTAGCGATGACTGTCAACTCCTGCGATG
This sequence comes from Hypanus sabinus, assembly GCF_030144855.1. Taxonomy (NCBI): domain Eukaryota; kingdom Metazoa; phylum Chordata; class Chondrichthyes; order Myliobatiformes; family Dasyatidae; genus Hypanus; species Hypanus sabinus. The sequence continues at coordinate 83,827,335 of NC_082707.1, forward strand.
CTGCTGGTGCCAAGCTCTCTGCTGTTCCTTTGGATTGATCAGCTGCACGGAGAGAGTGAGCCTGCGGCATGGGAAACAGCTTGCTTTCCGTATCATAGTGCCCTGGCATGCACACCAATGGTCAATCCCAACCAACGGAGGGCCTCCGACTCTAAACACAGTCTCGTCATCTCCACCTTGCTGACAATCAACACTGGTGCACCACAGGGATGTGTGCTTAGCCCACTGCTGTACTGTCTCTGTACCCAGGACTGTGTGGCTAGGCAAAGCTTAAATGTCATCTATAAATTTGCTGATGATACAACCATTGTTGGCAGAATTTCAGATGGTGATGAAAGGGTGTACAGGAGCGAGATATACCAGTTATTTGAGTGGTGTCACAGTAACTACCTTGCGCTCAATGTTAGTAAGACCAAAGAGCTGATTGTGGACTTCAGAAAGGATAAGATGAGGGAACACAAACTAATCCTCATAGCGGGATCATAAGTGGAGAGAGTGAGCAATTTCAAGTTCCTGGGTGTCAATATCTTTGAGGACCTAACCTGGATACACCATACTGATGCAATGATAAAGAAGGCAAGACCACAGCTATATTTCATTAGGAGCTTGAGGAGATTTGGTTTGTCAACTAAAACACTTGAAAACTTCTACAAATATACCATGGAGAACATTCTGACAGGCTGCATTACATTACCATCTGGTTTGGGGGGAGTGGGGGCTACTGCATAAGATTGAAGTAAGATGCAGAAACTTGTAAAATGAGTCAGATCATTACCACCCTCCATTGTATCCAGGACACCTTCAAGGAGTGGCGCCTCAGGAAGGAGGCATCCATCATTAGGGACTCCCACCGCTCAAGACATTGTTGCCATTGGGAAGGAGGTACAGAGAGCCTGAAAACACACACTTAGTGATTCAGGAACTGCCATGCTGCTACCCTCGTAGTTAACTTGTCATTTCACCTTGTAGCCTCTTTGCATTGTCTCTGCTCACATTCGAATTTCATTTCATGTCATCACTGAGTCAATCATATAGGGAAGTAAAAGGTGGAATATGAACAGACCATGTTGTTTAATGCAACATTCTGATTACTCTGAGTGTATGATAACAACATAGGAGCAGGAGTAAGCCTGTTGCCTCGTCAAGCCTGCTCTGCCATTTAATAGGATCATAGTTGAATAGCTGATCTGGCCATGGACCTACCTGCTTTTCCTCTCATAACCCTTAATTCCCTTGCTGTGCAAATATCTATCTTAATGTGACTTAAATACATTTAATGAGGCAGCCTCTACCACTTTTTGGGCAGAGAATTCCATAAATTCACTACTCTCTGAGAAAAGCAGTTCTTCCTCATCTCCATTCCAAATATACAGCCCATGTCCAGAAGTCGTAGTCTCACTTACCAATGGAAACAACCTTCCTGACTCTATCAAGTCTATCCCTTTCATAATTTTAGTTATTTCTATAAGATCCTCTCTCATTCCTCCAGCAAAAATAGGACCATAAGGTACAGGAGCAGAATTAGGCAGTTAGACCCATCAGGTCTGCTGAACCATTTCATCAAGGCTAATTCATTTCACCTCTCGCCCCTATTCTCCTGCCTTCCCCTCATAGTCTTTCATGCCATTACTAATCAAGAGCCTATGAACCTCCACTTTAAATACACCCAGTGCCTTGGTTTCCCCAGGCATCCATAGCAATGAATTCCACAGATTCACTACTCTCTGGCTAAAGTAATTCCTCCTCATCTCTGTTGTAAAGAGGCATTCTTCCTGAGCCCGCAGGTGTTAGATTTTCCCGCTCATTGAAGAATCTTCTCCACATCCAGTCTGTGGAGCCCTCCCAATATTCAGTAGGTTTCAATAAGATTCCCCCTTGTTGTTCTGAACTCCAGCAGGTACAGTTCCAGAGCCATCAAATGCTCCACATCTGTTAAACCAAGATGAGTCTTAAAAACATCCTATGGCTCCTGTACAATACCAGTGGATCCTTTCTTAGATGTGGAGCCCAAAACTGCTCACAAAAATCCAACTGAGGTCTGACCAATGCCTTATAGATACTCAGCACTCCACCCTTGCTTTTATATTTAGTCTTCTCTTCATGAATGCTAACAATGCATTTGCCTTCCTTACTACTGAATGAACCTGCCAGTTAACCTTTAGGGAATCCTGCACTAGGACTCCCAAATCTCTCCTCCTAGGCTAATCTCCTCTGTGCCACCTCCAAAGGCCAGTGTATCTTTTCTTAAGTAAAGAGACCAGAACTGCACACAAGGACTTAGGTGTGACCTCACCATTACCCTGTCCATTTGCAGCGTAACCTCCCTGCCCTTAAGTTCAATCCTTCTAGGCCAACACTCCATTTGCCATCTTGATAACCTGTTCTACGTGCAACCCAGACTTTGGCAATTCATACACAGGCTCTCCCATGTCCCTCAGCATAACAGCATGATCAACCAGTTCCCTGCTTGGGTGAAGATTATGAGATCCCTGATGTCTTAGCCAGTAGATAGTTGGAAACATTTCTAACCTTTGATTGCTCTCCAGTGATCTCTACTGGAAAATATCCAGCTAAACAAGGAAAGAAGAAGGTTGTAACATTCATCTCCTATGGATGACTATCTATGTACATTAATTAAGAATGCCAATGAAAAACAACTCTTCTGTTGCAGGAGATTACCTGCCTTGCATACTACACCAAATAAACATTATATTCATTTTGAGGAGGCTAAAGGAAAAGTGAGGGGGGAAATGGTAATGCTTCCCCATTTTCTGTCCTTAGCTAGCCAAGTTTTCATGGATTCATAACTGAAAAACATGTTGCTCCTCATGCAGCTAAAACGACTGCGTGGTTTGGAAATGTGGTGAGCATTATATATTAAACAGCAAAGAAAGAACATTCATCATGGAGAAATAGAGCTGTTAGGCAGGATATGTTATACTGAGCACTGTTAATGCTATAGTGGAGTAGATAATCCCTTGTCTCCTAGCCTCTGACACTGGGATGTACTTGTGCATCAACAAAGCTTTGCTGAGAAGCAGATATAAGGGATGCTACAAGCAGCAGGTAATATTTTATATCTTAAAAGGAAATGCAATTACTTTCTTTTTCCCTTTCACAGGGATAATTCTTTGTTTTCTGATTTGATTCTGTAATTTTCATGAGCATTAAAAATTTAGCTGAAAAAGCAGAAATATAGGAGGTTGCTTAGCAACCCCTAGAATATCTAGCAAAAGTCTACAGCTTGGAATATTCTACAAAATAAAATTGTTTCGATGAATCATTAAGCCTTTACTTTTTTCTAATAATTTGTGATGATTAATACTTCCCTGTGCTACTTAGTATCCTTAGATTGGATAACTTATATGATGCATGATTTGATTACTTCAAAGCTTCTTCCAAGATAAATTTCAGTTTCTGCCTGAATAAAAATCAAAGATCCTAAAGTCGCAGTGCAATATAAGTGTAAAATACTATTGCCGACATATTGCACCAATTTTATTTCTTTTAGAGATACTTTTATCTCTAAAAGAAGTAAAATACTCTGAATTGTATTAAACAACCAGGTAAGCCATTGTCTGAAAGTAGTCCATTTCTGATTTTACTGTACATTCATTCAGTCATTAAAATATACAGTCCCACTTGTGCCGAGAGAAAACATAAATACAGCTGTACAGGCAGCACAGATGTCCTCTGGAATGAAACATCTTTATTATGTTCAGAGAGTGAACAGTTTTGGACCCCTAACTAAGAAATGTGATGACATTGAAGATGGTTCACAGGACGTTCATGAGCATGCTAGGCTTATCATATGAGGAGCGTATAATGGCTCAGGGCATATAAGTTGCTGGAGTTTAGAAGAATGAGGGGGGATATCATGAAAACCTGTCAAATGTTGGAAGAACTAGTTAGAGTGGATATGACGAGAATGTTTCCTATGGTGGGAGAATCAGGGGGCACAGCCTCAGAATAGAGGGACGTCCATTTAGAACACAGATGAGAAGGAATTTCTTTAGCCAGAGTATATGTGGAAATGGTGGTCATAGGCAGCTGTGAAGGCCAAGACTTTATGTATATTTAAGGCAGAGGTTGATATATTCTTGAATGGTCAGGGCATGAAAGGATACAAGGATAAAGCAGGAGACTGGGTCTGAGAGGAAAATGGATTCGTCGTGATGAAATTGCAGAGCAGTTTTTATAGGCCAACCAGCCTAATTCTGCTCCTATGCCTTATGCTCCCATAGTCAGTATCTTTGCACACAAATTGGCTCTTTCTTCATACTTCATACAACACAAGTTTATCTTTGTTATCTGTGGACTTCGCTCAAATACTTCTTGAAGTTGTATTATTATTGCCCATTCTCTAGAACTAGCCTCCTTCAGAACCCTGGTCTGAAGTCACATATTGGTGGCAAGAGGCACCTAAATCTTCCTTCAGTTAGCAGTTGACCATGTTGGCCGGGAGTTAAACAGGGCAGAAGCTTCACTCAATTGTACCCTATCAATCTGAACAGAAGAAGATAGAGCAACAAGTAAAATGTGGCAGGACCTCAGCAAGTCAGGCACCATCTGCGCAAAGAAAGGTACTTCAGCCTTTCGGGTCGAGGCTCTCTGTCTAGACTGAAAGGTGGCAGGGGGATAGCCATTATAGAGAGGTGAGGGGAAGAGCAGAGCAAGAGCAAGCAGGTAAGGGAGTGCGATAGGCACATTGTGGCAGTAGAGTGGAAATAACACAAAAGGCTGGGGGGGTGGTGATAGGTGGAGTGAGTGAAATAAATATTACCGCCCCATTTTGGTAAACCAGGACAAATGTTATTGTAACTTAGGACAGATATATCTTTTAGAATGGTATCATGTGACCATCCACTCTGCAGTTCCAGGTGTCAGCGGTCATGAAGTGTGTGAAGGTCTGAAGGTAGATAAGTCACCTGAACAAGATGGTGTACACACCAGGGTTCTGAAAAAAGTGGCTGAAGACATCACGGAGGCATGATTAATGATCTTTCAAGAATCACTACACTCTGGAATGGTTAGGGAAGACTGGAAAATTGTAAATGTTAACCCATTCTTCAAGAAAGGAGAGAGGCAGAAGAAAGGAAACTATAGGCCAAATAGTCTGACCTCAGTGGTTGGAACGATGTTGGAGTCGATTATTAAGGATGAGATCTCAGGATACCTGGAGACACATGATAAAATAGGCCGTTGTCAGCATGGTTTCCTCAAAGGAAAATCTTGCCTGACAAATCTGTTTGAATTCTTTGAAAAAATAACAAGCGGGATAGACAAAGCAGAATCAGTTGATGTTGTGTACTTGGATTTTCAGAAGGCCTTTGACAAAGTGCCACATGTGAAGCTGTTAACAAGCTATGAGCCCATGGTATTACAGAAAAGATCTCAGCACGGATAAAGCAGTGGCTGATTGGCAGGAGGCAAAGAGTGGGAGTAAAGGGAGCCTTTTCTGGATTGCTGCCAGTGACAAATGGTGTCCCACAGAGGTTCGTTTTGGGACTGATTCTTTTTACATTATATGTCAATGATTTTGATGATGGAATTGATGGCTTTGTTGCAAAGTTTGCAGACAATATGAAGATAGGTGGAGGGGCAGGTAATTTTGAGGAGTAGAGATGCTACAGAAGGACTTAAGACAGATTAGAAGAATGAGTAAAGAAATGTAGATATAATACATGTTGGGAAGTGTATGGTTGTGCACTTCGACAGAAAAAATGAAAGAGATGACTATTTTCTAAATGTAGAGAAAATATGAAAATCTGAGGTGCAAGGGGACTTGGGAGTCCTTGTGCAGGATTCCCTAAAGGTTTATTTACAGGTTGAGTCTGTGGTGATGAAGGCAAATGCAATTTTGTCATTCATTCCAAGAGGACTAGAATATAAAAGCGGGAATGTAATATTGAGACTTTATAAAACACTGGTGAGGCCTCACTTGAAGTATTGTGAACAGTTTGGTCCCCTTATCTTAGAGAAAGGATATGGTGACACTGGAGAAGTTTCAAAGGAAGTTCATGAAAATGATTCCTGATTAGAATGCTTGTCATATAAAGGGTGTTTGATGGCTTTTGTTAGGCCTGTTCACTGGAATTCAGAAGAATGAGGGGTGACCTCATTGAAGCCTATTGAATGGTGAAAGGCCTTGATAAAGTAGATGTGGAGAGGATGTTTCCTGCGGTGGGAGAGTCTAAGAACAGAAGACACAGCCTCAGAATAGAGTGGTGTCCTTTTAGAACGGAGATAAAGAGAAATTTCTTTAGCCAGAGAGTGGTGAGTCTGTGGAATTCATTGAAACAAGCAGCTGTGGTGCCAAGTCTTTATGTATATTTAAGGCAGAGGTTGATGGATTCTTGATTGGTCAGAGCATGAAGGGATATGGGGGAGAAGGCAGGAAATTGATACTGAGAGGAAAATTGAATCAGCCATGATGAAATAGTGGAGCAGACTCGATGGGCCAAATGGCCTAAATCTGCTCCTATAGCTTATGGTCTTGCCCAATCTACTTGTTTATCTAGGGGTGGGTAGAGAGAATATGAAATGCTCTGTCTGTCCCCTCAGAATTTTTTAATTCAAGCACTTTAGTTCGTTTGATATACCTATTATCCTCCATTTTCTTTGCAAGCAAGATAGAAAGAGAGAGATTGATAGTTCTTCAGCATACTTCTCTTCCAATCTGAATGACCAGCACTCTTGTGGCAAAGATATGGTGAATAGATTTCCAAAAGCAGTTGTGAGCTGAGAAGTCTAATTGAGAGACTCAGATGACATGAAAAGCAAAGCTGGAAAGATTTATTGCCGTTATCTGAACTCATAGATTAGATTACAGATTTGAAATAGCTCCCTTGAATGTGTAATTCATCCTTTGTCCAATTACAGGACCACAGGAAATTGACTAATAAGTTAAAAATTGGTTTATAAAAATTGAATTACGGATGTCCTTGTGACACGGTGTAAAACATAAAAGTTCCTACAGGGTGTTTCAGCTGTAAAGAACAAATTCATTTTTCAGGCTGGGTGTGGTTAGTTCATCTAAGGTTGTCAAATCGTTATAGGAAATTCTTTGAGAGTTTCAATTGTTGATGAACTTTGATCATATAATGAGTAAATTGGTTAATTCTTATGATGTTGTGCAAATGTTAGTGGATTAGTGAATTCTGAATGTAATTCAACTAACTGTGTATAATTCCTGACATATTTTTTCCTGGCAACAGTGATTCCCTCAGCCAGCTGGATTGTAAATGAGCAACGATAAAAGAAATTACTTCAGCGATTTTTCACTATAGTTGAAAAAGCATATTTGAAAAACTTTTTTATCACTGTTATGGTCCAATGATGGGGCTGGTATTTTTAAATTTCTGATTATCAATAATGGAAAGAACAAAGTGGCTCTTTTTATCTTTCACATATCCTGCGGCATTGAATTCACTGGAGTATGAAAAGTTGAGGATCAGCATGTTTTATTAACTTTTACTATTTTAAGCAATTTTAATTTACAAGAGATTTTGGATAATCAGAATAACCATAGAATTTGAGGTCTAAAAGCGTTCTATTTATAGTCATTCTGAACTTTTATCCCATCTGTCCTGAGTCATCCAGTTCTTCGTCCACATTTTTCACAATCACAGCATTTACTTATGTCCAGAAACATGTTGCTCATTCACTAAATTCTTAAATAATCCATTGTAAATTTATAGAGCAATTACATTTTTCTCTAATAGAATGTCCACATTATTTTTCAAAGTTCAACATCGTGTTGGTTAATTAAAACTACAGCGACTGAGTTTTTAAAAATGACCTACTTGGTCTGTTGCTGCCTCTGGAGTGTGTCAGGACGTAATGATTTATCGGAATACTTTATTTAATTTTGACAACATATTTGGCGCTCAGCAAGGGCATAACTTAAGAGATACTACAAGCATACTGTTCCCAAATGTGAATAATAATTCAGTAATAAAATTGATGGTTTTGTTTGCAGCTTTATCAAATTTTTAAACAAACACTGACCTTTTAATTTGATATTTCCAAATAAACATGCAAGAGCCTTTATTCACCAGAATGACAAATGCTGAATGAGAAACTGTAATTAATTATTTTAGTTTGAGCATCGCCTGATCTCAGACAGGATTTAAAGCTTTGTCACATTCATTATTCAATCTATCCAATGATCAATACTCATGTTTGCAAGTCAAAAATCTGTTGATCACAACAACTGACTCAGGGTAAGTGTGGTTAGCTCAACTCTCAATATAGACTTTTAAATCTTTGGGCTTAATTCCAATTCATTTTCCTTTAAGGTCATAATGCAAGATCTGAACTCAGATAAACTATTAGAAATTTAATAACCTTTAAATAAATTACAGTTATTTATTTTCAAGTTACTGTGTAACTTTAACATTTCTGTGAAACACACCCTCTGCTCACATCGCTCAATATTAGATTAACACTTAAATAAGCATAAACATAGCCTTTATTGTCAGCACCCGTTAGGGCTTAGTTAATAATTAAATTGAATATTAATTACATATTAGTTATTTTAAAGTAGAACATAATGTCACTGAGGTAGCATCATTAGTCAGGGAATCCTCATGTTTTTTTTAAACAATTTCTTTGCAACATCACTGGTCAAACCCTGCTAACCTGATTTGTTTGGTGGTGTAGTGTTTAGCTGTCAGATTTGGCCTCTTTGTACTGGAATAGTTTGTTGTCTGAATATTTATGGCACCATGTGGAGAGAGCAGATCTCTAATTGCATTTTATTTCTTCAGATGGTTTTGTTTTGCATAATTTATTTACCTGTGCAAGAACATAATAACCCACACCAAGCTGAGCAGAGTCAACATTACTGTAACTGGAGTCAGCTAAATTTGTAACCTGGTGAAGCAGTGGCAGAGGAAGTAAAATTACTAATCAGTGGTTTAGGAAATAACCATTTAGAACTCATCTTCATTAATGACTGCCATTGTGGTCACCAGTCACTTGGTCTGGGAGTTTACATAGCAAAAACATTTTATTGAGGCTTATTTTCTGATTTTAACAGCAATATCTACACTCAGTGGGCACTCTTTTAGGTATACCTGTCACCCGCTGATCAATGCAAATATCTAATCAAGCAATCATGTGGCAGTAACTAAATGCACAAAAGCATGTAGATGTGGTCAGGAGATTCAGTTATTGTTCAGACCAAACAACAGAAAAGGGAAGAAATGTAATCTAAGTGACTTTGACCGTGGAACGATTGTTGGTGACAGGTTGGGTGGTTGGAGTAACCCAGAGACTGCTGACCTCCTGGGATTATTGCACAAAACCGTCTCCAGAGTTTACAGAGAATAGAAACACAGAAAATCTACAGCACACTACTGGCCCTTCGGCCCACAACGTTGCGCCAACCATGTAACCGAGTCAGAAAACTAAAGAAACATTCAGTGAGCAGCAGTCCCCTGGGTAAAAAAACAGCTCGTTAATGAAACAGGTTAGAGCAGACTGGTTCAAGCTGACAGGAAGGCAACAGTAGCTTAAATAACCATGTATTTACAACAACGGTGTGCAGAAGAGCATCTCTGAACACACAACGTATTGAACCTTGAAGTGAAGGGGATACAGCAGCAGAAGATTACAAACATATATTCTGAGGTCTTTTTATTAGGTAGGGGAGGTACTTCATAAAGTGGCCCCTGAGAGTATATTGCTATCTTTTCCAGGCTGGAATTAGATGAGTTCTCCAGTAGTCAGAGCAAGGTGATTGCTTTTCTACTGTTTTGTTAATGACTTTGAGGAGGTGTGATTGAGGTAGTGATGTGGGTCAGAGGGTTTATAGTAGATATTGATGGACAGTTTGTCACCTGAGATGGACAGACTGTGATATCTGGAAAACACAGAGAAGTGGTTAAAGTGACTTTGAGGATAGGGTGGATATTTTTAGGAAAGGTGACCAGGCTAAGGCACGGATGATCCCTGTTTCCATCCAAGAGGTCAGTGTGGACATAGTGGAGGATTACAAATACCTGGGGATATGAATGGACAATAAACTGGACTGGTCAAAGAACACTGAGGCTGTCTATAAGAAGGGTCAGAGCCGTCTCTATTTCCTGAGGAGACTGAGGTCCTTTAACATCTGCCGGATGATGCTGAGGATATTCTACGAGGCTGTGGTGGCCAGTGCTATCATGTTTGCTGTTGTGTGCTGGGGCAGCAGGCTGAGGGTAGCAGACACCAACAGAATCAACAAACTCATTCCTAAGGCCAGTGATGTTGTGGGGGTGGAACTGCACTCTCTGACGGTGGTGTCTGAAAAGAGGATGCTGTCCAAGTTGCATCCCATCTTGGACGATGACTCCCATCCACTCCATAATGTACTGGTTAGGCACAGGAGTACATTCAGCCAGAGTCTCATTCTACCAAGATGTAACACTGAGCATCATAGGAAGTCATTCCTGTCTGTGGCCATCAAACTTTACAACTCCTCCCTTGGAGTGTCAGACACCCTGAGCCAATAGGCTGGTCCTGGACTTATTTCCACTTGGTAGGTTTAACTTATTATTACTTAATTATTTATGGTTTTATATTGCTATATTTCTTCACTATTCTTGGTTGGTGCGGCTATAACAAAACCCAATTTCCCTCGGGATCAATAAAGAATGTCTGTCTGATAAAATTGTTGAGTTCCAGCTTGGCGCAGGAAGCGGAAGGTGAGTTAGGGAGAGGAGCCAGGAGTAGGCTTGGACCAAGGGTGGTTCCGTGCAGTCAATGAAAAGACTGGCACAGCACAGGCCCACGCACGATTCAGTCAACAATGGAGTATTGTGCTCAGTTCTCAGCGCCACACTCTAGGAAAGATGTGAAGGCGTGAGAGAAGGCGACTTGAATCTGGTCTGCATAATTGGCTATTGTAGTAGAGGCAGATTCAACTGTGGTGTTCAGTAGCGACTTAGACAAATATGTAAAATACAAATTCTGCTGAAGGGCTGTGAGGATTTGGCAAAGGAGTGGGACTAGCTGGATTGTTTCTCCCCAGTGCTAGTTGGCTTCTTTCCATGCCGTAACCTTCCTTCATTCCATGTTTCTAATACTGCACGGATGTTGTTGCTTTGGGCTTCAGTTGATTCAGCAGCAAAATGTGACCAAACCAAGCAACTCACACAGAGTGCTGGAGGAACGCAGCCGGCCAGGGAAAGAGTAAACAGTCGACATTTCGGTCCTGATCTTTGTAAGTTTGACTTTTGACACACCTTATAAACAGCAAAGTGCTCAGCAACTCCAGTCATTTTTCCTTTGGTCATAAACCATGTATCTAATAGATTATCTAACCTACCTTACCTATGTCCCTTATGATTTTATAAACCTCTATATTATCACTCCTCCACCTCTTTCGCTCCGGGACAAACAGTCCCAGCCTATCTATTCTCTTTTATTATTCAGACCCTCCAGTTCAGACAACATTCCTGTGAATCTTTCCCACACACACACTCACCCATTTCGCTTTGATTTTTTAAAAGTAATTTGTGACACCCCATTTTTTGCAGAGTTGTGTGAGGACAGAACTTACGATTACATTGTCAGCCCTGGCTTGCAAGAAACTGGCTCAAAACTGACTCTGCTACTTAGAATCACAGGTGAGTCCATGGGCAGATCAGCCATGATCTTACTGAATGGCAGAGCAGGCTCGAAGGGCCAGATGGCCCAGTCCTGCTCCTATTTATGTTATGTTCTTATGTTAAAATATTTTTTGAAAACATAGAAAACCTGCAGCACAATACAGGCCCTTCAGCCCACAAAGCTGTGCCGAACATGTCCTTACTTTAGAAATTACCTAGTGCTACCCATAGCCCTCTACTTTTCTAAGTTTCATGTACCTGTCCAGGAGTCTCTTAAAAGACCCTATCGTATCTGCCTCCACCACCATCGCCAGTAGCCCATCCCACGCACTCACAACTCTCTGCGTAAAAAACTTACTCCTGATATCTCCTCTGTTCCTACTTCCAAGCACCTTAAAACTGTGCCCTCTCATGATAGCTATTTCAGCCCTGGGGAAAAAGCCTCTGACTACCCACACGATCAATGCCTCTCATCATCTTATACACCTCTATCAGGTCACCTCTCATCCTCCATCTCTCCAAGAAAAAAAGGCCGAGTTCACTGCATAAGGCATGCTCCCTAATCCAGGTAACATCCTTGTAAATCTCCTCTGCACCCGTTCTATGGTTTCCACATCCTTCCTATAGTGAAGCAACCGGAAATGAGCACAGTACTCCAACTGGGATCTGACCAAGGTCCTATATAGCTGCAACATTACCTCTCAGCTCCTAAACTCAGTCCCACAATTGATGAAGGCAAATGCACCGTATGCCTCCTTTATTTTTTATATATTTTTAAAATATTTTTAAATCAATTTTTAAGATAATTACGTAGAATGAATAGAGTAATAGAATAATATGATATCAGCCTTCCCCCCTTAACACCCCATCTAAAAGAAAAGAAAGAAAGAAAGAAAGAAAGAAAGAAAGAAAGAAAGAAAGAAAGAAAGAAAGAAAGAAAGAAAGAAAGAAAGAAAGAAAGAAAGAAAGAAAGAAAGGAAGAAAGAAAGAAAGAAAGAAAGAAAGAAAGAAAGAAAGAAAGAAAGAAGAAAGAAAGACTGCCTGGATATCGGAAGATCCCCACATGCTCCATGGAATTCAAACTAGCTTTAATATATGTATTTATTTCTTTCCCCAGATGACCAATAACTTTATCTTCAGAGCACCGATATACTTGATCCTACCTTTTGTAAGTAAGGGTGCCAAATTCTCAGAAATATGTCATATTTATTTAAATTATAAGTAATTTTTTCAAGTGGAATGCAGCTAAAAATTTCATTATTCCAACGATACATACTTAAGTATGAATCCAATTTTCAAGTAACTGCAATAGCCTTTTTGGCTACTGCCAATGCAATTTTTATAATCTTTCTTTGTTCAATTTAGGTTTCGGTTTCATCCCTTCAATATCACCTAGTAAAAATAATATTGGGTTATGTGGAAGTTGTATTCCAATAAAACTCTTAAATTTATCCAGAAAGTTTGAATTTTAAAACAAGACCAGGTAGAATGTAAAAAAGTACCGATTTCTTGATTGCATCGAAAACATTGATCAGATAAATTTGGGTTTAATCTATTTATTTTTTAGTGGTGTAATATATAGTTGATGTTAAAGATTGTATTGTACAAATCTAAGTCAGACATTTATTGTATTTGTCATACTGTCAAGACATAGTCTTGACCAACTTGTTTCATCAATTTTAATATTCAAATCAGTTTCCCATTTTTGTCTTGACTTATGAATTCCTTGTTTAAGTGCCTGTTTTGATTAAATTATACATACAAAAAGTACATTTTTTAATTTTTCCTTTTTGAATTAAAGTTTCTATTTCATTAGGTTTCAGCATTAACATTGTTTGATCCAGTTTATCTCTTAAATAAGCCCTTAATTGAAAATAACAGAAGAGAGTGTTATTTGATATTTTATATTTATTCTTTAATTAATCAAATGACATCAATATACCTCCTTCAAAACAATCTCCTATTTATCTAATCCCTTTTTGAAACCAGTTATATAAAAGTTGGTTATCCATTGTAAAAGGAATGAGTCTATTTTGAATTAGAGGTCTCTTTGCTAATAAAGATTTCTTTATCTCATCATCAACATTTGTCATGTTCCATAAATCAATCAAATGTTTTAATATAAGGGATTCTTTCTTTTCCCGTATCCATTTAGATTCCCATTTATATATAAAATCTTCTGGTATATTTTCTCCTATCTTATCTAATTCTATTCTAATCCATGCCAGTTTATCTTCATCAAAAAAAGATGCAATAAATCCGAGTTGATTTGCTTTATAATAATTCTTAAAGTTTGGGCATTGTGACCCTCCTAGATCAAATTTCCATGTCAATTTTTCCAACGATATTCTTGACATCTTACCTTCCCAAAGAAACTTCCTCACACATTTATTTAACTCTTGAAAAAACTTCTGCAGCAGTTGTATTGGTAATGTTTGGAATAAATACTGTAATCTGGGAAATATATTCATTTTTATAGCATTGACTCTACCTACTAATATTATTGGTAAAATCATCCATTTATCAAGATCTTCTTGAATTTTTTTTTAATAATGGCAAATAATTTAATTTATATAAATTCTTTATATTGTTACCAACTCTTATACCTAAATACTTTACACCATTTATCGGCCATCTAAATTGAGTTACTAATCGACATTGACTATAATCTCCTTTAGTAAGGGGAAAAATTTCACTTTTATCCCAGTTTATTTTATACCCTGATATTTTGCCATATTCTTCCAATCTAAAAGATAATTTACACAACAAATGCAATGTGTTTGTTAGATAAATCAGAACATCATCAGCAAATAGATTAATCTTATATTCTTCCCCGTTAACTCTGAAACCCATAATATCTGAGTCGGTTCTAATTAATTCAGCTAATGGTTCTATCGCCAATACAAATAAAGCAGGTGATAATGGACAACCTTGTCTAGTTGACCTTGTTAACTGAGATGTTGAAATTTGGTCATTTGTCCCTACTTTAGCTTTGGGACTAGTATTTAAGGTTTTAATCCAATTTATAAAAGATACTCCCAACCTGTATTTTTCCAATACCTTAAATAAAAAATCCAATTCCAATCTATCAAATGCTTTTTTCTGCATCCAAGGCAACTGCCATGCTCATTTCCTCCCTCCTTTGTGCCACCGTATGCCTCCTTAACCACAGAGTCAATCTGCGCAGCAGCTTTGAGTGTCCTATGGACTTGGACTCCAAGATCCCTCTGATTCTCCACACTGATAAGAGTCTTACCACTAATACTATATTCTGCCATCATATTTGACCTACCAAAATGAACCACCTTACACTTATCTGGGTTGAACTCCATCTGCCACTTCTCAGCCCAGTTTTGCATCCTATCAATGTCCCGCTGTAACCTCTGACAGCCCTCCACACTATCCACAACACCCCCAACCTTTGTGTCATCAGCAAATTTACTAACCTATCCCTCCACTTCCTCATCCAGGTCGTTTATAAAAATCAACTTTTCCTCAGTCCAAGTCAAACTCAATCTAGTTTGACAGGCTGCATGTGAATTATTTTATCACCTTATCTCCATGGGCAGGAACTTTAAACAAAAACCAACCATTTTGGGGATACGCAGCAGTTCAAGCTGCATCTTGCGGAATGAAAAACAGAGTTAACTAACATCTTTGAATCAATCACACTTCTCATTTTCTATTCTGACAAAAACCAGCTAGGTTGTGTCAAGGTAAAGCATTAACTGGTCTTTTTCCACAGATGCAGCTAGGCCTGACCAGTGTTTCCCTCTAATTTGGAATGACCAGTGTTCAAAAGTCTTGTGCTGTGCAATTTCTTGCTCAGTGACAAAACCTGTGCACTGAATTTTTAAGTGGAAGTAAACCTGAAGCTATTCTAAGGATGATAAACTACCAAGTCCAGTTTGTTGTTCATTGTATTAAAGAAATAAAATAACTGTCAATAAGAACTTTTATCTCCTCTGGGTTTGATCGTTTTCACTTCTGTTCACCCACACTCTCACAACACACACTGGCCAGCCAGTAGCGGGTAATGAAGGATTTTCTCCCCGGAGCTTTTAATTGCATGTAATTTGCTTGTTAAGTGACGCTTTAAAAAGTGAAGTTTCCAAATATTACTCCACTTCTTCCCACTTGCAAATGCTCCAGCAACCTTTGTACCATGACAATGCACGCAGGTAACCTCAGTTTCTGTACTGTAGATAAATATTCCTCATAGCTGCACGTTCCTGACCTCATGAGCTTCTGGTGTAGCAGTTTCTACTGTTTCAATAAGCCTTTCAGCTTTAAATGAACTAGCAGTTCTTTTGTGCTTCACACCCTTCGCTTCTTTGGAATTCAACATAGTGGATCGATAATTTCTTCAATAAAAACAATATAAATAAGCCCATTCTAAAATCTGCTTAGATTTTACTTACTTAATATACTTAACATGCCAATGAGGTAGATGGTGACAATATTTTGTGTGTTGTATAAATTCCTATGTGCAGTAGTAACAAAAGATGTGAGCGTGCGCACACACGCACACCTTAGAGGGAACATTGGTTTCTAGCATCTTCTGTTTTTATTTCAGGTTTTCAGCATCTGCAAAAAAAAAAAATTTACGCATACTTTGCACAGCGTAGAAAATAACACTTCTTGAGAGCTTGAATTTAAAATAGCGAGCTTTCATGTAACAATTTCTGGTCTGCATTTGCCAGAAGACCTGCATTCCAAATTAATGAAACCTTCCACTTAGGAAAGAAGTCTGATTGTCAATTGTGCCACAGTATAGACCATACTATTGTCTGTTACATATATTTATCTACAACTGACGGGAATGACTGAGATACATGGCTGATTAACACACTTTCCAGCACTGGCAACGAATCCATGGCAATCCTTTATCTCCAAGGGCCAG
This sequence comes from Hypanus sabinus, assembly GCF_030144855.1. Lineage (NCBI taxonomy): Eukaryota > Metazoa > Chordata > Chondrichthyes > Myliobatiformes > Dasyatidae > Hypanus > Hypanus sabinus. Next base: position 83,843,835 of record NC_082707.1, read on the forward strand.
ATCTTGTTGAGGTTTTTGCTAGTATTTCAGCACTACCGATGCCTAGTTATTTGAATAGCCATAAATTCCAGACTTCTATGCATGTGATTTCAATGCAGAAATCTGGGACTTACTGAATCTTAGATGGTATTGTAGCTGACACTAAGCTGCATCACTGGACCATGTGTGTGACTGTCAGACCTGAGACCTGGCTGACTCCATTGGGATTTCTGGCTTGCATATTAGGAAGCTCTCCAAGAGGACCACAACCTTGTCATAGGGTTCAGGGGCTTGCGTGCCTCAATAAACCAGAGAGCTATGTTGGCCGGAGTCAGGCTTCATGCTTTGGCTCTTGGTAGGGTCACCCACGCCAAACAGGTCAAAGGGTGGAAGTCAGACTAAGAGCAGTCCGCCGGTCCTCCAGGTTCAGGGCTTCAGCTCGAGGCTAACAACCCTGACTGCGGAAAGGCAAGGAAATATCTTTCCATATTTGCTTGGTCCACACATCCCTCCCCACAGATGCCTGGTCCACACATCCCTCCCCACGGATCTCCCACCTGGTACTTATCCCTGCAAGTGTAAGTGCTACACCTGTCTCTACACCTCCTCCTCTCTTACCACCATTCAGGGCCCTAAACAGTCCTTCCAGGTGAGGCAAAACTTCACTTGTGAGTCTGTTGGGGTCATCTATTGCATCCGGTGCTCCCGATGCAGCCTCTACATCGGTGAGACCCGACGCAGATTGGGGGACCGCTTCGTCGATCACCTCCGCTCAGTCCGCCACAACAGACAGGATCTCCTGGTTGCCACCCACTTCAACTCTGCTTCACATTCCCATTCGGATATGTCCATACATGGCCTCCTCTACTGCCATGATGAGGCCAAACTCAGGTTGGAGAAGCAACACCTCACATACCGTCTGGGTAGTCTCCAGCCCCTTGGTATCAACATCGAATTCTCCAACTTCCGGTAATTCCCTCCCCTCCCTTCCCCCAGCCCAGTTTCACTCTGCCTACTCCTCCAGCTGCCTATCACCTCTCTCATGATTCTGCCTTCTTCTACTACACAGTGCTTTCCCCTTACATTTCTTCTTCACCTTCCCTGCTATCCCCTCCCCCACCCCTTGATCTTTCCCCTTACTGGATTTTCACCTGACACCTACCAGCCTTCTCCTTCCCACCCTCCCCTCACCTTCTTTATAAGGCCCCTGCCCCCTCCTTCTTCAGTCCTGATGAAGGGTCTCGGCCCAAAACGTTGACTGATTGTTTCCATGGATGCTGAGTTCCTCCAGCGTGTTGGACGTGTATCTTTCTATATCTGTGTGCAACGGTATGGACAGACCGATGGAGGACCTTCATTGCTGCCCCTAATGCCAGTGGCAGTAAGTCAGGAAATATTGGACGGGAAAGGGAAGATGGGTTTAAAGAGATGTACAGGGCAAGTTTTCCTACACATAGTGGTGGGTGCCTGGAACTATCTACCAGAGGTAATGGTGGTAGTAGAAACAATAGTGACATTCAATAGCCTTTTGTATAGACCGGTGAATGTGCAGGGAATGGTGATGGGGGTGAATATGGACCATGTACAAGTAAATGGGAACTGTTTAATTTGACATTATTCTCAGCACAAACATTATGGAGCATATGACATTTTCCTGTGCTGTATTGCTCTATGTAAGTTTCAAAAAAATACTTTGCTTTAGTTTCATGTTACTAATTATTCTTCTATGCTTTATTTATGTTATTTGAATTAATATTTGAAAAACTACTTTAACTGTATTAGCTCATTTTAAATGCCTCAAATGTCATGGATCCTTAAGCACTATTAAAATGTTATGTAATTCTCACATGTGGCATTCTTCTGCCCCAACTTTGCCCTCTGTTAAAGCTCACTGGGAGTTTCCAGAGCAAGACTACTGCACTGAAAAGTCACCATCTGAAGACTGAGTCCAAGGGTCCAAAATGTCAATGAGAAAAGTCCACTGCAACTGGCCTGGATGAACGTGGGCATGTTGGCACTCCTTGTCAATTCATGTAAAAACATGCACTGGGCCAAATGAAATGAATTGACCTCACAATCTCTGGCCGGTGCCCAGTCAGCCATCATTTCAGAGTCAAGACCATCTGCTGAGGAAGGGAGGGAGATTCAAACAGTTATCTTTAAACACAGTTTAGAATTTTATGGAAGAAAGTACAAAAAAAATTAAGTTCAATCAAAAGAATTAGTTGCTGGATTATCTGCTTGAATAGAGATATTGGGTTTCTCAACTAGCATTAGTGACTGGATTAAACAATTAGATGAGCAGGACAACTCACTGAAGAGCAACCAATTTCTCCCTCACTTTGGCATAATGTTTTTAGATGAGCTGATGGTTTGGGAGAAATGTATTAATTTAAAGTGAGCCAACAAACAAGCTACATCTATTTGCTTTTCTCAACTGTAATGTAAAAGTTGACGTCAAACTTCATTTTGTCAGGCTGGTTCTATAAAGCTTTTGCAAATGATCCATTGGCTTTACTTGAGTGTTGATACCACCATACAGGGTAGGTTCATCTTTACTCCACGAATTCCACTTTGCTGCCCACCTTTTGGATTTTACTGCAGCTTCCAACAGTCAAATATGATGTGTTGCTGGCATTTGCGGTAGCATTTGTTTCGTTGAAGGCAAATGGAGCAGAGGTCCCTTTGTTGCTGTGTAGTCGTCAGGAAGAAACACTGCATGGCCTATTACAGAGTGGCTAACGTCCCTGGCTGAGTCTGAGTCTGACAATACTGATCTGAAGATGATGTGAAAGGCCCCAAAGCCCAAATTGAAGCTATCAACCTATGGTAACTATGAGCACAAAAACTCAAACACCCCATGGATTTTCTTGTAATAAACTTTTCTACAAACATTATGTTCCTTTGTGAAATGTTGTGCTTAATTAATTTCTATTTCCAGGAAAGAAAATATGACTTTTTTTGACAGGATGATATAAGCAAGCTATATCAGCTAAATGTGGCTGTCAATGATGATAACATGCACCACTGGATTTCCTCTCTCTCCTATTTGATGCTATATTCTTGCTTCTTTCAAGTGGGTTAACATAACATTTGGATAATGTCATACAAACATATTAAGCTTTTGTCTGAAATTACTGTCAACAGTGGTTTCCAGTCCTGTGCTTCAAATCTTGGAACTGTTTGGTCAGCACTGCTGAAAATGTGTCCAAAGAAGATTTAGCCTCTTCTTAGGCTTCATTTGTCAGATTTTAGTGCAACATTCATTCCAAATTTTATGACAACTAGTAGTCTCTCTCTCCCACATAAGGCAAAGTTTCAATACATCCCCATGTATCATAAGTTATGGTTTAAAGCTTCACCATCTTAGTACATACGTTTCAGGGGATGAGTATAAATATCGTCCCATGCCTCAAAGTCAGCAATTTCATTACATTCCCCACCTTGTATGTGAAGTAATAGCTCCCAAGACTTGAAATGAATAGGTTCTGAAGAAATCTTGTTACTATATCAATAGGAGGCCTTTATTTTTCCTTTGTCATAGAAACTACATCTCGGAGCTGCTTCTTTAGCCTTGAGGTGTTCTACTCCATGTGGCGTGTATCTAGTCTAAATGAGACTGCATTTGTCAGGGGAGCAACGGATCACTTTGCTCTGGAGTTTTGTAATGCCTCGATCTTGAACTTAAACAGCAAGTTTAATGTAATCGTGTATTTCTTTTGTGATGTCCTGAGTGTCTAGAAAATATGCAAAGGCCTTTAAACACTTTATTTAAATCTGATTTATGTTGTAATGATACTCAGATCGGAAAGAACTGTTATATTTTACTTTATTTTCAAAGGTGAGGGACGCCAATATCACAAATGAAAATCTGTTGTTCCTACGTTCAGCCCTTTACATTGATGTAATGATTGTGAACAAATTTGGGAGGGAGAAGAGCCAGGTCTTGTCATTGGCACCAGAGGTAAAAGTAATCTGCTGGACTGTTTTTTACTATTTTACTTCACTGCTGTACTGGCATTCTTTTAAGCACAAGAAGTAGAATCTGAACTTTGCTTCATCATAACTTGAGTTTATCTAACAATGTTAAATACTATTTCTATCTCACTCACAAACCTTAACGACAAAAGTGTTCAGATACATCAGAGTTCACTTCCTCTGGTGAAGCATTGATTCACAATGGTGATACATTGACAGGCTGAGAGTAAATACAAGGAATGAGTGGAAAATTATGTAGCTATGAATAAAATACCCTTCTATGCTTGTGAAAGCCATGTAGTCCTAAAAATGAATTGATGGTATTGTGATAGAAATGAATAAGATCACACCCATACGATTAACAAACACATTACCGAAACGAAAAATGCCTTGATGAATTCTCTGTGCTTTTGAATCAGAGTGTTTACAACAGATTCAGAACAAATTTACATTCCAAACTTTTAGTGACCTGTCAACATTAAAATATAACTTCAACAATTTATTCTTCAATCTTTAAGAAATATCTCCAAGGTGAAGCATTGGAAAGCAGAGAGAATATGGGGCAAATGCTTCTTCACATAAACCACATGAAAACAAATCTATGGAAACAAATTTCTTCCAAAGGCACAGCACAGAGTTAATTCAATTAGTTCTGACCTTGGCAACATTCCTGTAAACCAGGTTTGAAATTCATTACATTCAGTGAGCGTCACAAACTCCCACTAGACTGAACTAGGGAAAGCTGCCTAGGATTTTAACGGATTGTACTCGCTGTACGCTTGTAACTCACCCTGGAATTAGAGAGATTTAAAGCTTACTATATTTTATATATTAATCACTATCTGACCTTTCAAAAAAGATACCTTTTCCCTCATCAGACAAATCTAGATATTACACATTTAAAATAGAATAGTACACCCAAATGAATTGCTATCTATGAGAAGCAACATGTCAAAAAAGGGAGAGTCTCCTCATTCTGTGCCTAAGGATGGGCTACATTTATCTCCCTGTTTGTAGATAATGTTCGTCAAGGTCAATCAATTGCACAGAGATCAAGAGATGCTTACCACAAGCCGATTGCAGACTCTCCAAGCTCCAGTACCTTGACAGGACTCCCCTTATACCGTAACTGCTGTCAGACTCAGAGCCAGGCGATAGCCCGGAGCTGCCGCTGCTGCTGCAGCTGCCAGCTGTGTGTGAACCACTCGACTCGCTGCACTGTTGGGTCCTCATGCAGAAAGGCAGCCTGAGAGAGCGTTGCCCTCTCCCTGGTGCTAAGCCGGCAGCAAGCCTGAGCCGAAGAATCTGCCCTGTCGCAATCTGCCTTCAGCGTAGTACCTGCTACTTACTGTCTGATGACAGACTGACTGCAAATCCCTCAGTGAACACTAGCTGCATCTCACATTCATACAGTGATGTCACAGGGGTCCACTGAAGGGGGCTCCTTGAATCACCGTGTAGTAAAAAGCCCAGACAACTGTAGACATGACATAAAAATTTTATTTCTGTACTGAACAATTTTGTATTTCAGTGGAAATAAAATTCATTGAACATACATACTGAGAAAAATATAAATTCTGAATATTTATATTTTTGCAGCAAATTGCCAGTTGGGGGAAATGATAGTAAGTCTTTTAATATCCAGTATTGCTTCACTACAGCAGAGATTCTTCACAATATATTTCTTGTCAATACTACAGTCAAATGGCCTCTTATAATTTTCTGTCTCTCATTTACAAGGGAAACAACAGGTCTTTCAAACACAGGGATGGCCAAATATTTGCAGTGGAATCAGAGTGTACAATTCCCATCTGTGGAAGGTCTGGGAGACTGTAACACACTGATCAAATACTCTCACTCCCAAGAGCAGGAATTTGGCATCTAAAGACTGATTATCTTGTCACAGTATTTAATTTGCTTTAATTAGTGGCAAAGTCAGCACTCTAATGGGTTAGTAATGCTTTGGAGGATTGAAATATGTTTTAGACATTTGTCCTTGTGTTTCTTTGCAAAAAAGCTTTTGGGATAAGTAACCCTAACCCTAGGAATTGTCCACAAAGTTTTCTTTAGGTGTTCAAACAACATTATGGTCATCCCAATGCTGTTAGAATAAGTTGAACTAAAGTCTAAGAACTTCAGTTGTGAAGTTGACAGAACAGCTTTGCCAGGTTTCCATGTGTTGGAATTTCAGAGGTGAAATGTTTTAATCTAAGTAAAATAAAATCAGTTGATCTTTTACAATAGATTACTGGAAAAGGGGCAAGAAGTTCAATCTCTCACTTCCTGGAGAAGTGTCACGTGAACAGATGCTGCACTGGTGCTGCACGAGATGCTGGAGGAAAGCAGCGGGTCAGGCAGAGACTACGGAGAGAAACGGACAGTCGATGTTTCGGTTTGAGACCTGACATGTGGAATAAAGGATAGAGTGGAGATACCCAGTAAAAAATAATGGAAGGAAAGGTCTAGCAAGCAATGGGTGGGTCCATGTGAGGATGGATGCTAGGCAGATGGGGGAGGGAAGAGTGAAAGTAGCAACCGGAGCTGGGAGGTGATAGCAGAGACGACCAGGTGCTGTAGGTGATGGAATCTGACAGGGGAGGAAGGTGGAACTTGGAATCAAGAGAGGTTAGAGGAGAGCAACCAGCTAGAGGAGTGTGTGGGAGATGGGTAGATGCAGTGAATGGAAGATGGGAAAGAAACAGGGTGAAGGGGGCTGAGGTGAGTGTAGGAAGAAATGAATGGATCATTAAGAGAGAGAAATAGGACGGCAGATTGCTGCTGACTGAGAGGTGATCAGGGGCATCAACCTCACCGGCAATCATTAAGCACTTTAAGAAACCATACCTACCTTCTTTGCAAAACTTAACATTTCATGATTGGTACAGAAAGGGCATTAGGCGCTTTGAAGATCTTTTCATAGATAATCGTTTTCCAATTTTCAACATCCCTCTGCAATGTTTAACCTACCTAATACCCATTTCTTTAGATACCTTCAAGTCAGACATTTCATTAACCCTTTATTGTCTAATTTTCCTGAGATGCACGAGAAAAACGTTGTGGACCTGTTTCTTTCTATTAATCCATTGGGCAAAGACTTAATATATTTTATTTGTGATAAATTAGTGACCTTGAGGCATGCCCCTTTTGATAAAATTAGAACTGCCTGGGAGCATGATTTAAATATTTCTTTATCTGATGCGGTTTGGGATTCAATTCTTAAGTCAGTTAATTCAACCTCTTATATACTCGCCACTGTCTTTTACAGTTTAAGGTTGTACAGGCTCACATGTCTAAAACTAAATTGTCCTGATTTTACCCTGACATTAGTCCTGCCTGTGACAAGTGTAAAGATGGCGAGGCTTCTCTTATCCATATGTACTGGGCTTGTCCTAGTCTAGAGAAATTTTGGAGAGAATTTTTTAATCTCTATCCAATATTCTTAATTGCCACTTAGAACCTAATCCTCTGATTGTCCTTTTTGGTACCTTGGGTGAGGCAGACGTGCAGTTGAGTCTGACTAAACGTCGAACATTATCTTTTGCCTCTCTTTTAGCTAGACGCTTAGTTCTTCTTAGGTGTAGAGATGTTGCCCCACCCACTCATGCTCAATGGTTTAGAGATATTATGTCCTGTTTAGACCTTGAAAAGATTCATTATTCACTTCTCAATTCAGACATAAAATTTCAAAAGGTGTGGGGACCTTTTCTTGAATATTTTCTTAACTCCTCTTTGGATTAAGCTTATTCTTTTTAATCCCTTACTTTCAGCTTTTTTTCTCTCTGTAAGTTTTATGGTTTCATTTTGATGGAAATTACATTATAGGTTTGGTAGTAGGCATTATTATTTTTTATTTATATTTACAGTTTTGGGAGGTCAAATGCTCCAATTATTTTTATTTTACATATTGTAATGGTTGGCTTGGAGTTTTACAGTGGGAGGGAGTGCGGGGTGCTGTTTCCTTATTGTTATGAATTATACAATTGATATGTTTATTGCACTGTATTAATATTCACTTTGCTGTCGGGTTTTTTTGTTTGTAGTTGGTTTGTAGAAATGCATAAAAAATTAATTTAAAAAAAGAAACCATATGTGTGTACATATCATTGTGTTCTTCCAAAATCAGTCAAAAACATTGAATGTTGAACAGTACAGCACAGAACAGACCCTTTGGCCTGCAATCTTGTGCAGACTAATATAAACTTACAGTGCTCCATGACCAATTTAACTTAGAAAGCACCTAACACCACATATCTCTGGCAACCATATGCCTATCCATGAGTCTCTTAAATATCCCTGTAGTATCAGTCTCTACCACCGTCCACACTCATCTATTCCGTGCATCCACCACTCTCTCCTTTCCCTGCCTCAGTAAGACAAACCTATCTAGAAACCCATCCAAGAGGTTCCTAAACAACCACCACATGTCTGCTGTCCATTTCCATGAGAGCATCTGTTACACTCCCAAGTTCCAACCTAATACCACTGTAATTAGGCTTCCCCTAATTAAATACCTTCCATATTGTCTACTCTTTTCCTTTCCTATGGCTTTGCTAAAGGTCAGGGAGTTGTGATGTAGTGGAAGCAATCTCACTGGCTCTTCACTCAGCCTTGGATCACCTGGACAGTGCCAATAACTACATCAGGCTGCTGTTTATTGATTACAGTTCAGCATTCAACACCATCATGCCCTCAGTTCTAATTAGCAAGCTCCAGAAACTGGGCCTCTTTACCTCCCTCTGCAACTGGATCTTTGACTTCCTCAGTGGGAGACCACAGTTCGTGCGGATCAGAAATGACATCTACTCTTCACTAATGATCAACACTAATACACCACAAGAATGCGTGCTCAGCCCACTGCTTTATACTTTCTACAACCACGACTGTATGGCTAAACACCAAAACCACCATGCCTAATTTGCCAATGATACAACTATTCTTGGCATAATTTCAGATGCCGACGAGGAGCAAGATGGATTGAGTGATGTTGCTACAAAATTTGCACTCAACATCAGTAAGACCAAAGAATTGATTGTGGACTTCAGGAAGGGAAATTCAAGGGAACAAACACCAGTCCTCATTGAGGGATCAGCAGTGGAAAGGGTGAGCAGCTTCAAGTTCCTGGGAGGGAATATTTCTGAAGGTCTATTCTGGGACCAACACATCGATGCAATTACAAAGAAGACACGGCAACGGCCATATTTCATTAGCAGTTTGTGGGCACTTGATACGGCACCAAAGACATTTTGCAAATGTCTACAGATGTACGGGTGGAGAGCACTCTATCTGGTTGTATGTCCAGCTGGTATGGAGCGGGGAACTGCACAGGCTTGGAAAAAGCTGCAGAAAGTTGTAACCTCAGCGGTCTAACATGGGCACTGGCCTCCCCAGCATGGAGGACATCTTCAAAAGGTGATGCCTCAAAAAGGTGGCATCCATCATCAAGGACCCCATCACCCAGGACATGCCCTCTGCTTATTGTTACCATTACAGAGGAGGTACTGAAGACATACACTCAATGTTTCAAGAACAGCTTCTTCCCCTCTGCCATCAGATTTCTGAATGGACAATGAACCCATATACACCACCTCACTATTTTTTACTTTTTTTTGCACTACTTACTTAATTTAATTTTTAGATATATTTCCTTTTGTATTTTATAGGTTTTTTATTATTATATATTGCAATGTACTGCTGACACAAAATAAATTTCACCTCATATGCCGGTGACATTAAACTTGATTCTGATTCTGATTCCAATAACGTGGGTCCTTACACAGACCAGAGTATCGAAGCATGAACCAGCATAAAGGGTTCAGTGCATCCAGGGTGCCTGAGCTGGGTTATCTTTTATCAAATGATAGCTCCCACATCCATTCCTTAAACTTGATTCTGATTCTGATCCACTGCCTCCAAAATGCGTGCCCAACACGAAGTCTGTCACCCAACCAGGTTCACCATCTAGTACTAGATTAAGTATGGCCTCTCACCTCGGCAGCCTGTCCACACAGTGTGTCAGCAAACATTCACACACACACCTTACAAATTCTGTCCCAACTGAACCATAAGGAGGCACAAATCAATATTAGGAAGCTGAAAGTCATCCATAAAAACAACCCTTTTATTTTTGTACCTTTTCAAAATCTATCTGCTTACGAGTGGTGATTGATAAGTTGGTGGCCTATGGTAGAAGGAGATGAGTTATTAACTTCAAACTTTCTGCATAATCACACAGAGTTGAACTGCACATGCATGTAATGAGAGCTGTATAACTCATCTTCTTCTACCCTAGGTCATGGACTTATCAATCACCCCTGCTGTGGAGACTTTCTGGAGGTCCAAGATCCGTATGCTCCACAACCGCTGGACTAAGTGTGTAAATATAGGAGGGGACTATGTTGAAAAATAAATATGCTAGGTTTTCTAAGATTGACTCCTTCTACCTTAGGCCACGAACTCATCAATCCCCCCATCGTATCTGTCCCTCACTGCCCCTGTTGCTGTTGAGGCTTTTATAGAATACTCCCAAAAGAGGAATGACTCCCTTCCTGCTTCTGATTCCCAATAGAAAATCCCTCCATAATGTCTTCACTTTCTGCTGCTGTAATACCACCCCTGATTAGCAATACCACTCTTCTCCTCCCCCTTTACTTCACTTCCTATCCTTTTTGAATCCCAGAACATCAAGCAGCCAATTCCTGCCCTTACAACAGCCCAGTCTCTGCAATGGCCGTAACTTGGTAATTTGATCTGTGATCGATTGATTAGAGCCGATCTCCTATTGCTTCCGTCAGTCTGTGGTCATCTTCTGAGTGCAAAATAAAGCCGCTTCATAATCACTAACTTTCTTCATTTTATTAAGTACTTCATTCAGGAATTGTTAAAGTTTTAAAATTCCCATTATACAAAATGAACTATTTAATTCGGATTATAAGAGTTCACTATTGGTACACTCCTGGGTCATAGTGCAAGGTAGTTCGATATTGTGTGAAATCAAAATACTTCTTGATAGCAATTGTATTTAAAGAAATTGTATTTCATAGTGTACGATTTTTCAAAGCTATGCGATCAATAATCAATGTACCCCATTGCACAGAATGGAAGCACCAAACTGCATTCAATGTTTTCCCAGTTTCAGATGTGCAGCATATTATAATCATTTGAAGTCCTACCAATCGACATAAGTTCCTCTCAGTGCTTTGTGGTGCATTCAGCGGCAACCTTGCCATCTCTTTAGCATTAGTCTGTTTTTCTACGAGGCTGAGTTGCTAGCTCAATGCTCAACCCAGCACGGATGGAAAGCATGCAAAGAGCCAGCTGGATTCGACCTTAGGATCTTTCACCTCCAAGTCCAGTGCAGATGCTACTACACCACATGCCAGCATTACTAATCTACATAAGAGCTGTCAAATCTAGAAGGCAACTCTTGTTCAATAACCACAGAAAACAAGGGACACAATCTGTTAAGTTTTGTATTTACACACACTTGGTACAAAATGGGACACTTCACAAAGAAGCTCCAAGACCCAACTCTGTCAACCAAAGCCAGGCTGTGCTCAAAATGGTAAAATGTTTTAGGAAAAGATAGCCATCGAGGAACTCACTCAGTTGGTGTTTTAGTGCTTCCTCTTCTTTGGACTCAGTTCTCAGCCAACTTCAGTGCAGATTCCAAAAGGCTCCCCTTCTGCTGTAGCTGAATTCCTTCACATTTTTGGCTGATTCTGTGTCTATAATGCAAGCACTGTCTTCATGATCTTTCATAACCCAATCTGTGCAGTGGTTATGGGTAACCATCTACAGGAGGGGCATTTTCGTGAGTATGTATTCTTATTCCGTACATGCAGGTTTCCCTCCTCTTCTGTCCTTCTTTCAAAAACATTGGTGTACTCTCCAGCCACCTTTCCTCTTTTCCTGACTGCTGTTAGACCTTTTACACCAGCATCATCAAATTGTGAATGCTTCCATTAGAGGGCAGCTTATAATTTTATGCAGTATTTCAAATGGAGAACAAATTAATGCTTTTGTTTGGAGCTACCTTTGCAATAATTTGAAGGGGAGAAATGTGATTCAGCACCTTAGCTGTACTTATTGATGGTTTAATGCATCAAAGAAGGTGAAATCTAATTCTCTTAAATTATGCATCAGGCTTTTTTGTGGCATCTTTTCAAAAGCTTTCTGAAAATCTAAAAATACTACATATCCAGAATTAACACAGGGGAACCTGTGGATGCAGTGGATTTCAAAAGGCATTGGCAAGGAGACACTCGAAAGCTTAGTGCATGAGAGAGCCCATGGAATTACACTGAACGCGGTCTATTGTAAAGAAAAAAAGATGATCAGAATAAATGGACCTTTATCGAGCTGGAAGGATGTGACTTGCAATGTGATCCAAGGATAAGTTCCTGGTCCTCAATTATTTATGATTTATATGGTTCAGAGGGAGAGTCAGAGCCCAACTTAGCTAAATTGTCATTGCACAAAATAGGTGGGAGGACATGTTGCAATAAGGACTTGACAACAGAATATAGGTGGATTGAGTGGGCAAAAATTTAGAGAAACATCTAATCTAAATGGTGAGAGTTCTGAAATACAGTATGTTCTCACGCATGATTCCTGCAGGTAGAGTTTGTAATTAGGAATGAATACAAAATTAGGGCAATGTAGGTCCACATCTAGCATACTACGCATAGTAACGGCCTCCTTAATTGAGGAAGGATGTTAAAGAGTTTAACACAGTTCATTTGAGGTTTATTGGACTAATCCCTGGAATTTGCAAATTGTGGCATTTGCAAATGTTGGGCAGGTTGGTCTTGTATTCACTGGAGTTTAGAAAAACTGTTCAGCTGGTAAAGCGGCTGCCTCACAGATCTGGTGACTGAACATCCTGGACCAGTAAACTTGCACTGCATGAGGTCCCTTTGCTGGCAATGGGTTTCTCCTACACGCCAAAAATGAGTTGGTCAGTAGGTCAATTGGACTTAGTAAATTACCCCGAGTTTGGTGGGAAGATTAGAGAGGTCCCCAGTGTGCAGATATGTGATAGAATCTGGAGGACACAGAATTAATGGGGATAAAATTATTTAGTGTAAAAATGCAAGCTTGATGGTCAACATAGATTCAGTGAGCCAGTGGGCCTATCTCCATGGTGTGACTCAACTGAATCATAGATTCAATCAAGGGGTCTTGATGGATGTGGAGAGGATGCTTCCTCTTGTGAGGAAGTCAAAACTTGAGGTCATTGTTTAAAAATAAAGGCTTTCCCATTCAGGACAGATGAGCTGAATGCTGTTTCCCCTCCGAGACTAATGTTGTAAATGCATAAACACAAGGGATTCTGCAGATGGCGTAAAACCAGAGTAACACAACAAAATGCTGCAAGAACTCAGCAGGTCAGGCAGCATCTGTGGAAAGGAATAAAGAGTCGACATTTTGGGCTGGGAATTTTCATCAGGACTGGACAGGAAGGGAGAAGGAGCTAGAATAAGAAGGTGGGGGGGGGAGGGAAAATGTACATGCTAGAACGTGATAGGAGAAGCCAGGGGAGTGGGAATGTAAGTAGGTGGGGGGAGGGGGGTGATGTGAGAATCTTGGGGGGGGGGGGTTATAGGTGGAAAAGGAAAAAGACTAAAAAGAAGTGATCTGATAGGAAAGTAGAGTGGACCATGGAAGAGAGGGAAGTAGGGGAGGCATCAAAGGGAGGTTTAGGCAGGTGAGGAGAAGGGTTCAGAGGGGAACCAGAATGGGGAATGAAAAAAGAGAAAAGAGAAAGGGAAATTACCAGAAGTTAGATAAAGCAATGTTCATGCCCTTGGGTTGGAGGATACCCAGTTGGAAGATGGGGTGTAGCTCCTACAATCTGAGAGTGGTCCCATCATGGCAGCTGAGGAGGTGGTGGACCAACATGTTGGAATAGACTGGCTATTGGAATTAAAATTGTTGCTCACCAGGATATCCTGCTCATTGCAGATGGAGCATAGTTGCCTGAGAAAGCAATACACCAATCTATGCCAGCTCTCACCGATGTAGGGGGTCTACATTGGGAGTACCAGATACAATAGATAACCCTGGCAGAGAACGGGCAGGTGTAGAACTGGTCACGCTTACAGGGATCATGTCAGGAGGGAGATAAAAGGGGAAGGACAAATGGACAATGGAATCACGGACAGTCTGAAACCTGATAAAGCAGAGGGTGGAAGGTAAGTAAAGTAGTGTTTGGAGGCAGCATCATATTGAGGATGGCTGAATTAGTGGAGAATGATGCGCTGGGTGTGGAGATCCTTGGAGTAGTGGGTAAGGACAAGAGGAACCCTATCCCTGTCAAGGCAGCAGATAGATAGGGCGAAGGTGGATATCAGGGAAATGGAGGAGATGTAGATGAGGGCAGCATCAATGCTAGAGGATGGAAAACCCATTGTTTGAAGAAGGAGAACATCTCTGTTCTGAAAAGGAAAGCTTCATCCTGAGAATAGATGTGGTGGAGATGGAAAAACTGAAACATGGGAATGGCATTTTTACAAGTGACAGGATGGGAAGATATGTGGTCAAGATAGCTGTAACAGTTAAAGGGTATCAGTAGACAATTTTTCTCCAGAAAGATTGAGGAAGGGGAGAGCGGTATCGGAAATAGACCGGGTGAATTTAAGAGCAGGGTGGAAGTTGGAGGTAAAGTTGATGAAATTGATGAGCTCAGCATGGGTGCAAGATGCAGCACCAATGCAGTCATCGACGCAGTTCAGAAAGAGCTGAGGAACACTACAAGGGAACGTGAACTGTTCTATATAGCCAACAAAATGGCGAATGTAGCTGGGGTCCATGCACGTGCTCTTGGCTACACCTTGGGTTTGGAGAAAGAGTGAGGAGTCGAAAAGGAAATTGTTGAGTGTGAGGGGAAGTTCTTCCAGACAGAGCAGGGTGGTGGAGAGCATCCTAATTGGTTACATCACCACCTGTCATGAAGGCTCCAATGCACAAGATTGAAGGAGCCTGCCGAGGGATGCAGACTAAGCCAGCTCCATCATGGGCACAGCCCTCCCCAGCACGAGAATACCCTCAAAAGGCAATGCCTCAGGAAGACCTTCACCAGCCAGGACATACTCCCTTCTCATTACCACCACTAGGAAAGAGGTGCAGGAGCCTTAAGACCCCCCACTTAACATGTTAGGAATAGAATCTTCCCTCTGCCACCAGATTTCTTCATGATGCATGAACTTATAAACCGCACTCTTCCTGTTTTGCTCTATTTAATTATTTTATATTTTATTGTAACTCACCATTTGTTAATGTATTGTTTAGAGCAAGAGCAGATATACTTGTGGTGATCTTTGAATGGGCTGGTACTTCCTCTGGAGGACATGGAAGTCCACTGTTGCATGCAGAAGTGGCTGTTTAGCATGGGTCATGGGCCTGAGCTTCTTACCAGCCAGCTCCCCCACACATCATATAAACTGCATTACCAATTTTATGAGGCTTGAAATTGGAATAGAAATAAATTTGAAGAGGCAGGTACAAAAGGTCTAATTTAATGTTCAGTAAGTTCAAAACCGTGGTAAATATTACAATAAATCTGAGCTCACACTACCTGTTCTTTCCACATAGCTTCTTTGTGACCTTATAGAGAAAAGTTATTGATTTTTTAAAATCATTATCAATCTTTAATTTATTCATTGTGTTAGCAAATAAATAGATCGCAATGAATATCAGGAAATGAAGGGAAGCAATGGTTTAATCAGATTACTTCAGAAAACATGAGAATGAATTTGCCAAATTTTTCAAGAATTACTTTAAGGTTCCTAATACTTGTAGGAAGTATGTCCCCTGCTGTTTATAGATTTTCTTTCTGTGCTGAGTTAAGGGTTGGTGGAAGATTGTGAGTCTATTCCCATTCCGAAGATTTGAGTGTGTTGCTTATGCTGTGAGAAGCTTCATCAACTTAGTTACAAATGAAGGACATTTTATTAAGCAACTCCTTTACCACACTGGCTGCTGAAACACAAATTGTAATTGTGTGGGGCCCAGTTAATTTGTGGTGGCATGGTAACGTAGTAGTTAGTGCAATGCTTTGCAGTACCAGTGATCCAGAGTTCAAAGCCCGCTGCTGCCTGTGAGGAGTTTGCATGTTCTCCTCGTGACCATGAGGGTTTCCTCCGGGTGCTCTGGTTTCCTCTGACAGTCCAAATTGTCCTACGGTTAGGCAAGGATAAAATTAGCTCAGCTCAAAAGGCTGATAGGGCCTAGTCCACGCTTTATCTCAATAAATAAATAAATCCCTATTATTAGCATTCCAGCATCCTAGCTTTAACAAGCTACGTGTGGGCGTGGGGTTAATCTAATGGACCAATGGGAATCTGTTCAATCCACATCACCATCACTCCCAATTCAGGAATAGGTGGAAAGATCAAAAATAATTTTATTGAATGGCAAAAGGGTTCAAGGATCAGAAAGGTTTCTTCCTTGTTTTATTTCTGTGGGTACTTATGCACGATGGCATTGGAGGATGACAAATCTTTGCAAGCTGCTCTCTACACCACTACCTCAATGTACCGCTGTGGTAAAATGACCTATGCATTCCATGCAAAACAGTCTTGCACTGTACCTCAGTGCATGTCTCAGTAATAAACCAAATACCAGTTTCTGAGATTAGAATTTGGGAGGGGGAGGATGTGGGAAAACCCATACAGGCCTGAACTGTGGCTGGCAGGAGAGGGGTGTCCAGAGCCAGTGTTTTTGGAAGAAGAAACTGAAAGACATGGGAAATATCTGAAGTGCTCACTGTCAACTTGTTGCAATGTCTCAGTTCACATGCACCTTTCAAGTAAACTTCACCGTAAACACTCACTGAAATTATAAAGGAACAAAGATCGCTTTTGTACTAGCCTACCCTCAGCTATAAGGTCATACTTGGCAATAATTAATACACAGCCATCGGAAGCAACCAATCTTACTGTGAGGCAGTAGATCTAAGGACAGTAGTCTATACCAGGGTTGCAAACCTGGGGTCCACGGACTCCTCTGTTAGTGTTAGGGGACTATCGGATAAAGGTTGGAAACCCCTGGTCTATACCATTCTTATTTATTTGAAGTGTATGGGCAAGGCAAGAACTTAATGCACACTGATCATTGGGTATTGAGCATCTCCCTGGTGCTCTATCAGTAATCACTGAAATGCAATGAAGAACTGAGCATTCCTGGTGAAACACAGACTGAAAACGTGAGCAAATACTGTTTGATAGCAGTATCAGTTAGTTTGGTGATGATTGGGAGTATTTGTTACTATATGCATAAGACTTAAGGCACACAAAGAAGCCATTTAGATCAAACAGACCATGCATTTATGTTCCTCATGCACCTTACCCCCTTTCCTTTCCTAAATCTATCACTAACACTCCCTATTTCTTTTCCTTCCATGTATCCCCTGAAATATACCCATACTATTCACATCAACCATTCTCCATGGCAACAAGATCCATACTTGCATCACTGTTATAAAGTCATAGAACATAATGGCAGAGAACCGGCCCCCTTTGGCCTGTCTGCTCCATGCTGATCTATTAATCTGCCTACTCCCATCGACCTGCACCCGGACCATCGCCCTTCATATCCCTCCCACCCATGAACTACCCAAATTTCTCTTAAATGTTGAAATTGAACCTGAATCCACCACATCCTCTTATCTTTCTACACTCTAGGAAATAAAGTCCTAACCTATTCAGCCTTTCCCGATAACTCAGGTCCTCAAGTACTGGCAACATCCTTGTAAATTTTCTCTACACTTTTTTAATCTTATTGACATCTTTCCTGCAGGTAGGTGACCAAATCTGGACACAATGCCCCTTATCTGAATTTCCAAAATCCAAAAACCTCCTAAATTTTTTTGAGTGGCAGACATGACATCACAAATGGAAAATTCCATCAGGTGCCAGGCAGGTACCTAGGCAATAAGCAGGTATCTGAGCAGCAGAAACATTTCTGAGAATTGACCTCACATATGTGATGAACAAAAGTTAATGAAAAATAGAAAAACACTATAAAGTGAAAAATGAAGACCTTGATCGTGTATTGAAAGAGTGGATTCAACAGTGTTGGAGAGAACACCTGCCACTTAATGATACGCTGATCATGATACAAGCAAAACTCTTATCACAATGAACTGAAAGTAGAATATTTAGCATGCTGGTTGCAGAAATTTAAGAAAATTTACAGCATTCAATTTTTAAAGATATGTGGTGATAGAGCATCTACTGAATGCAAGGCAGCAGAAAATTCATTGGTAAGTTTGCCAAGATCTTCACTGATGAAAAGCTAACTCATTGAATGGCTGCATCAATACATTCTACATCAGTAGAAGACAAAGACCTGCTTACCAGTAGCTCATAAATTCAGAGTCAGGAACAATGGTAATGCCAAACAAGTACTAACTGTTCACCTGCATGGACGAGGTGGTGATAGGTTACCTTTCTAATGGTTCAATGTATACATTACAGTTGCATGCACAATATTATTAAAATAACATTAAACTACTTTCAGGATGAATGCATAAACTGTACATGTAATGTTAATGCGTTTGGTGTTTGGATCTGGGTCCCATCCCAAAGGTATCTCATTACATAGATGCAAATATTCTAAATTCAAAAAAATCCAAAATCTGAACAATTCCAGCCTCAACCATTTCAGATAAGGTGTGCTTAACCAGTACCACCAAAATTCTCCAATTTAGGATCTTAACCAGACCTATCCTTCTCCATAACATAATCCTTTTGAAACTAATGACAAAGAGAAGTCAAAGAGATGATATATAATAGAGCAAAGATTAAAGAGAAGTTAGGATTCGGAAGGTTTTAAAAACCAATAGAAGGCAAGTAAAAAAGTCATTAAGGAGGTAAAGATGGAATGTGAAAGTCAGCTAGCTGATAATATCGAAGAGACACCAAACGTTACTTCAGATACATAAAGTGTGAAAGAGAGGCGAAAGTGGACCACTGGAAAAACAATGCTGGAGGTATAGTAATAGGGGAAGAGGAAATGGTGGATGAACTGAAGAAGTATCTTTCATCAGTCTCTACTGTGGAAGACACTGGCAGTATGATGGTAGTTCCAGGTGTCAAGGGTCATGAAGTGTGTAAAATTACCATTATTAGGGAGAAGGAAAACTGGAGGGTCTGAAAGTAGATAAGTCACCTGGACCAGATGGTCTACATCCTAGGGTTCTGAAGGAGGTGGCTGAAGAGATTGTGGAGGCATTAGTAATGATCTTTCAAGAATCGCTAGATTCTGAAATGGTTCCAGAAGACTGGAAAATTGCAAATGTCGCTCCAGTCTTCAAGAAGGGAGAGAGGCAGAAGAACGGAAATCATAGGCCAATAAAAACACAAAATGCTGGCAGAACTCAGCAGGCTAGACAGCATCTATGGAAGGAGGTAGTAACGACGTTTCAGGCCGAAACCCTTCATCAGGAGTGAAGTAACATGGGATGGTCAAGGGGGGATAATAAGTGGAGGGAGGGATGAAGTAGAGAGCTGGGAAGTGATAGGCTGAAGGGAAATGGGCTAGGGGAAGGTGGAGAATTATGGGAAATAAAAGAGAAAGAAAGGTAGGGCTGGGGGGAGATTATAGTGAGGAGGGGGAAGAGAGGGAAAAAGAACCAGACTAAAATTATAGATAGGGATGGGGTAAGGGGGGACAGGGGTATCAACGGAGGTCAGTGAGTTGGATGTTCATGCCGGCAGGAAGAAGGCTACATAGGCGGGAGATAAGGTATTGCTCCATCGACCTGCGTGTGACCTCATCTTGACGGTAGAGGAGGCCATGGACAGACATATCGGAGTGGGAACGGTCTGTGGAATTGAAGTGGGTGGCCACAGGGAGATCCCGCCACTGCTGGAGGACCGAGCGCCGGTGTTCGGCGAAACGGTCTCCCAGTCTGCGGTGGGTCTCCCCAATGTATAAGTGGCCACATCGGGAGCACCAGATACAGTATATCATCCCAGTTGACTCGCAGGTGAAGTGGTGCCTCACCTGCAAGGACTGTCTGGGGCCTGGGATGGTGGTGAGGGAAGAAGTGTGGGGGCAGGTGTAGCACTTCTTCCGTTTGCAGGGATATGTGCCCGGAGGGAGGTCGGTGGGGAGGGATGGGGGGATGGATGGACAAGGGAGTCACATGGGGAGTGATCCCTGCGGAAAGCCGAGAGTGGGGGGGGGGGGGGAGGGGAAGATGCGTGCAGGGATAAGTGACTGGAAGGAGGTTGGCGGGCTTCTGCCACCACTAGATGTGATCCCACCACCAGACACATCTTCTCTTACCCCCCACTCCCGGCTTTCCGCAGAGTTCGCTCCCTACATGACTCCCTTGTCCATTCATCCCTCCCATCCCTCCCCACCGACCTCCCTCCGGGCACTCATCCCTGCAAACGGAAGAAGTGCTACACCTGCCCCCACACTTCTTCCCTCACCACCATCCCAGGCCCCAGACAGTCCTTGCAGGTGAGGCACCACTTCACCTGCGAGTCAACTGGGGTGATATACTGTATCCGGTGCTCCCGATGTGGCCGCTTATACATTGGGGAGACCCGCCGCAGACTGGGAGACCATTTCGCCGAACACCGGCACTCAATCCTCCAGCAGTGGCGGGATCTCCCTGTGGCCACCCACTTCAATTCCACAGACCACTCCCACTCCGACATATCTGTCCATGGCCTCCTCTACCGTCAACATGAGGCCACACGCAGGTCGATGGAGCAATACCTTATCTCCCGACCAGGTAGCCTCCTACCTGCCGGCGTGAACATTCAACTCACAGACCTCCGTTGATATCCCTGCCCCCCCTTACCCCCATCCCTATCTATAATCTTAGTCTGGTTCTCTTTCTCTCTCTTTTTCCCCCCCTCACTATAATCTCCCCCAAGCCCTACCTTTCTTTCTCTTTTATTTCCCATAATGCTCCACCTTCCCGCTAGCCCATTTCCCTTCAGCCTATCACTTCCCAGCTCTTTACTTCATCCCTCCCTCCACTTCTTATCCCCCCACCCCCCAACCATCCCATGTTACTTCACTCCTGATGAAGGGTTTCGGCCCAAAACGTCGTCACTACCTCCTTCCATCGATGATTTTCTGGCCTGCTGAGTTCTGCCAGCATTTTGTGTTTTTATTTATTTCCAGAATCTGCAGATTCACTCGTGTAGCCTTTGAAATCATGGGTGAGTTAGTCTGACCTAATGGGTTGGGAAGATGTTCAAGTTGATTATTAAGGATGTGGTTTCGGGGTACTTGGAGGCACATGATAAAATTGGCATGGTTTCGTTAAGGGAAATTATTGCCTGACAAATCTGTTGGAATTCTTTGAACAACCAGGATAGATAAAGGAGAATTAGTTGATGTTATGTACTTGGATTTTCAGAAGGTGCTACACACAAGGCTGCTTAACAAGTTATGTGCCCATGGCATTACAGGAGAGATTCTAAAATAGATAAAGCAGTGGCTGATTGGCAGGAAGCAAAGTGTGGGTATAAAAGGAACCATTTCTGGTTGGCTGCCAATAACTTGTGGTTATGCAAAGGGATCTGTGTTGGGACTGATTTATTAAAAAGGAATTTACATTATATGTCAATGATTTGGATGACTGCATTGCTGCAAAGTTTACGGATGATAGGTAGAAGATAGATACAGGGGCAGGTAGTTTTGGGGAAGTAGAGAGGTTACAGAAGGAATTGGAGAGGTCAGGAGAATGGGCAAAGAAGTGGCAGATGGAATATAGTGTCAGGAAGTGTATGGTCATGCACTTTGGTAGAAGAAATGAAAGGGTTAACTATTTTCTAAATGAAGGGAAAATACAAAAGACTGAGGTGCAAAGAGATTTGGGTGTCCTTGTTCAGGATTCCCTAGAGTTTAATTTGCAGCTTGAATCTGTGGTGAGGAAGGCAAATGCAATTTTGAGAGGACTAGAATATAAAAGCAAGGATGTAATGTTGAGAATTTATAAAGTAATGGTGAGGCTTCACTTGGAGTATTGTGAAAAGCTTTGGGCCCTTATCTTAGAAAGGACATTCTGAAACAGATGGTGAACAGCCTAGATAGAGTGGATATGGAGAGGATGTTTCCTATGGTGGGAAACATTAGGACTAGAGGACACAGCCTCAGAATAGAGGCGTGTCCATTTAGAATGGAAACGAGGAGGAATTTCTTCAGCCAGAAGGTGGTAAAATTCATTGCCACAAGCAGCTATGAAGGCCAAGAGTTCATGTATATTTAACACAGAGGTTGATAGATTCATGATTGGTCAGGGCATGAAGGGATACAGGTGGGGGGGGGGGGAGAGGGAAGCAGGAGGCTAGGGCTGAGAGGAATAATGGATCAGTCATGATGAAATAACTGAGCAGACTTCATGGGCCAAATGGCCTAATTCTGCTCCTATATCTTATGATCTTATTATGATCACCATATGCAAACTGTTCCACTATACAAACTTCAGTCACCTGCCCTGTCTCATTCTCTAACAGGAGATCTAGTGTCACGTCACACTGTTTCTGGTTGAGACCTCTATGTACTGATTAAGTTCAAAATCAAGTTTATTGTTATCTAACCGTACACATGTATACATCCAAACGAGATGATGTTCCTTTGCACCAAGGTGCATAACACGATATATGTAACTCCCACACATAACACATAAAATAATATTACACAAAAAGTAATATTACAACAAATAAATTAACAAGTAATAAGTTGCATTAAAAAATACACAACATAATGGTACTGGTGCCTGAGACCTGCGTCGTAGCAGGTAGTTCAGTAGTCTCACGGCCTGGGGGAGGAAGCTGTTTCCTATCCTGATAATTCCTGTCCTAATGCTACAGTGTCTCTCTGACTCTGACAATGACAATGTCAGTGAACACTGACAATGAAATGAAGGAAACTCTCCTGAACATATTTGACGAACTGTATTCCATACAGCCCTCTTGTTGTATGCGAGTCCCAGTCAATATGGGGAAAGGTAAAATCTACTACCTTGCTTCTTGCAACTGCCTGTGATCTCTCTATAAATCTGTTCCTCAATCGCAAACTGACTGTTGGCTTGTTTATAATATAATCCCATTATCGTGGTCATCCCTTTCTTATTCCTCAGTTCCATCCATATAGCCTCAGCAGAGGAGTTCTCCAGTCTGCCCCGTCTGAGCACTACCGTGACACTTCCCCTGATGAGTAATGCCACCCTCCCCCTTTTAATCCTTCCCACTCTATCACGTCTAAAACAGCAGAACATTGAGCTGGACTGGCAGTCCAGACCCTCTTGCAACTGAGTCTCATTAATAGCTACAATGTCATAAGTCCACATGCTGATCCATGTCCTAAACTCACCTGCCTTTCCTACAATGCTCCTTGCACTGGAATATACTAAACTCAGAACATTAGCCCCACCATGCTCAACCTTTTGATTCCTGACTTTGTATGTAGGCTTAACAACATCTTTCCCCACAACCACTCCACAATCTGCTCCAGCGCTCTGGTTCTAACACCCTGCGACACAGTTTGAACGGTTCCCACCCCCCTGTAATTCTTAGTTTGAAGGGGAAAGTCTTCTCGTTTACCAGCTCACCTTCTTGCTATCTAACTGTCCTTTATTCGACTACAGCTGACTTAAAACGACTGCAAAGCAATTCGGGAAAATCTAAGAATCATTGTGCGTGTGATTTAAAAGCCATTTTCAGTAGGACGTGGACAAAGCTACATTGGAATCAGTTAGATGATCTTCGGCTACAGTGCACCACCTATAGGCAATTCACTGCTAATAAAATGCTTCTGGAAAACTGGCAGCACAATGACAGGCTTGAGCACACTGAACTTCCCTCTCCAGACTCCAGAAACATACACTCTGTCCGGAGCTCCTGTGGGAGGAGATTTTCAGATGGACAGAAGAAAAGATTTGTGGATGTGCTTGGTTTTCTTTAAGAAATGTAACATCTTTCCCTAATTTTGTGATGATGTTGAGAAACCCGATTCCAAGCTCTGGGGGAATAAAGAGTCCGTGCAAAAGAAGAAAGAGGAGCGCACCGACAAATGAACAACTGACTCACCTACCATTGTGTGGAAGAGTCCCCTAATGACCGGAAAATCCACAGAGCCAGAGTGGGAGCAAGTCATTCTCAAGCCAACTGGACCACTTCAGAAGAAGCTGAAGGTTATTATGAGTTAATTTGGGGTCACCTATCCCAAACACTGTTCCTCTGCTTCTTAAATACAGCTCAAACTGTGAAGGATAACATTACCGTTGTGTCTGATAAAATGAAATGTGTATGGTACAAGTGGTGTAGCTACAAAACCAAACCAAAAGCCAAAACGAAACAATCACCACTAGCCTGCCATTGCTACAGAGTTGTTATACTTGCATGAGGCGGTCCGGCTCCATTGATTGCTCCAAAAGTTGAATCCTTTATTCAGTTCTTTATTGGCAATTAGCAAACATACATTCTTGAAGTGATGACTTAAGCATATCCCAGTGTAACCCAAGTGTTAAACAGCAGTCAGCAGAAGACATGACCTCTGCTGGTCCCAAGCTACAAACTGCCATGAAATAAGCAAGAGTACATAACTTACTCCCTTCGTTTTTTACCACAACCCCACTCATGTGACCAGTTACCTTAATGAACGTAATAAATGTGCAACACACAATACAGTGCAGATAGAGAGCAGATGCATGCCTTCCACAGGAGGTATCATGTGAAAAAACTTGCATTTGCCAAGAGGGGGAGGGAGTCTGATGTGTGGCTGATACACAGTTACTGTAATTATCAACAAGAATGGAAAATTGTGGGATTGTACGTGAATGGGAAATTAGCAATATGTTTACTGGCATCACAGGTAGATTTGTTGTTCAGAAGCAACCTCATCAGAATGGGATTGGAAAATTGCCTTTCTCCTATCCCCTTCTACTTCTTGTGCCTGCTGAGTTCTCGAGATTGTGTAGCGGTACGCAGTAAGTCCAAGTAATCGCTCTCTTGAGTATTATAGGGTTCCTCCAGAACAATCCAGAGCACAGAGCTGTCCTGCATATTACAGGGCTCCTCCAGAACAGTCTAGAGCACAGAGCTGTCCTGCGTATTACAGGGCTCCTCCAGAACAGTCTGGAGCACAGAGCTGTCCTGAGTACTACAGGGCTCCTCCAGAACAATCCAGAGCACAGAGCTGTCCTGAGTATTACAGGGCTCCTCCAGAACGGTCCAGAGCACAGAGCTGTAGATTCAGCAAAACAGCAGTCCTTACATGGGGTTGAATGCCCGAGTCATTGCTCCTGTCATTAGCACTTAGCCCTTATCTGGAGTGGGTTGTCAAACGATAGTACACTGCAGGAGAATGAGGGGTTTTGACTGCGACCACGATATTGACATTTAACGACAATTGGTCACACACCCTTCCAGTCATGCCATCTCAGAACTGAAAGAGGTTTTGCTGTGGGAAAGCCTGTCAAATCCAAACCTATGTGTGTTTCCTCTGTATATGGAGTCAGTACAGAGCCTCCATGAACAGACAGGCTCGTTGATTTATCTTACACAAGATGACCCCATCTAAGCACATAAAGGTTCTTGGTTATGTTATCATGGCAGGCACTTGGAATGCGTTTGCAGATACGGATGCAGTATTATAGCAGATCTCAAAGAGGCAAACTTCACCAAACACCAGGCATCTCATGTACTGAGGTTCAGAGATGAGAATTACTCTCTAAGTACCACAGGCATGTACAGCCTCCAAGTAGGTCCATCCTCTCTCTCCTACATCATCTTATGCTACCCTGCAAGTCCTCTGCTCAGTCTTCCAGTCACGGTGTACTCGATGGGGTGTATTGGGTATAGTAGCCATGTCTTATAACTTCAGTTTCATGCAGAGTTTCAGAGCAAGTTGCGGTCAATTAATGCTATGGATCCTATGGAGCAAATGTAAGGATCTCACAAATACAACCACAGTCTTGTATCAGAAAATACTGAATAAAAATTAGTGAGCAACTTGCAAGCAGTTAGTGATTTTTTGAGATGCACAAGAGGAGAATCATTCCAGCTGTTTCAGGAATCTTCAGTTCAGCAGGGTTAAAGGGGGGGTTCTAGCAGAAGTGATGATCTTCAAAATGGCATTGTAATGTCAAATTAGCATTGTGTGCTGCTTGATGTCACACTGCATCTATTGAATTCGCACCAGATGCCATATTAACATGTATCCAGTTGACACCCACATAAAGAAATCTAAATAGACACAAAAGTGCATGAGGATATCAATGTCTCATTAGAACAAGATCACCTGGATTTTCATGATAACTCCAATTCTTATGCTTCATAATACCCCTAACTCCAATCCATACACTCCATAATATCCCTAACTCCAACCCATACACTCCATAATACCTCTAACTTGAATCCCTAAACTTCATAATACCCCTAACTCCAATCCATACACTCCATAATATCCCTAACTCCAGCCCATACACTCCATAATACCTCTAACTTGAATCCCTAAACTTTATAATACCCCTAACTCCAATCCCTACACTTCATAATACCCCTAACTCCAATCTCCACACTTCACAGTGCACAGTGACTATAAGAACTGTGTTTTGCACCTTGGCCCCAGCGGAACACTGTTTTGTTTGGCTCTATACGTGCGCATGGTTGAATGACAATTAAACTTGAACTAGAACGTGAAGAGAAGAACTGCACACTGAAATACCCAACATTTTGAGGTGACTAAATCATTAGTTCTCTCCAGAAAATTATTTTAGGTTCTACAACGTTCTTCAGATCCACAGGCTGGAATGGGTGTGCATTTGGTATATTTTGCTGAAATAGGGTCCAAGCTACAGGTCAAACATCATGAATTAGACAAATTGGGTCAAGTATTTTACTTTCAAGAGGTATTCAGAGTGCTGATTATTTTCAAATGTGTTGCTAGCAATATTTAATAGATTGAAGGAAATAAATATATACTATCAAAGCAAAATTGTGATCACCTTTAAACAAAATTTATAATTGCCTGAACTGCAACAATTCGAAGATTGATCCCTCTCCAAACACCAATGGATGTAGCATTTGTTCAAAGGAAAACCAATCACTAAATCATCTTGGATTACATACCTGAAGTTTCCATCCAATGTTTATACCCTATACAGTCCAGTCCTGTCGGTGTGCTCTGGGATAAGGTAAGAAATCTCAGGGGTATGTTTTTGAAGGTAGCAGAGAGAGGTGGCAGATAGGAAAATCTCATTCCAACCTAGGGAAAAGGATAAAGAATTCAGTGTTATTGAATTATCTAGTTCAGTCTTGTACAATTCTGAGCATAAATGATGTTTGATTTCTCTTTAGATAGCAAACATTCCATTCACTCAAACTGATGTTTGATATACACAAAGACCAAATATTAATATCAAAATGATGGAAATGATAGTGAAACAAAGATAATATTTTTAATAGCAAAACTTGACAATTAACATTGTTCAGGCAAGTCTATATGAATAATTTAACACTTATGAAATGATCCTTTAGCTATCCTCAAAGATTAAGAGTGGTCTACATACTGCACTTCTAGTAGATATGGCGATTAGGCACACTTTTCTAGGTGTCAGGTATACTATGACTGAAAGGATTTTCAGTAATCCTTAGACAAAACAAAGGTAAGTAGTCAAAGAAAAAGCCAAGAAATGTAGTAAGTATGAAAGTGGAAAAACATCATTTATAGAACGTTGCATTACGAAATACTTTCTCTGCACCCTCAAGCATAGAAAGAACAAATTAAATTTGCTCAGGTGAATTGTAAATGAAAGATGATTTCAAATTTAATATTGCTATTTGGTTATGCCCCATGCTGTTAGATGGGAGGGACAGGGTAAAGGAGTTAATTGACAACAAAAGTAAAATGAAAATAAGATGCTTTGGGGTGAGGCACAGTAGCGTAGTGGCTAACACAACGCTTTACAGTACCAACAAACCAGGTTCAATTCCCGCCACTGTCTGTGAGGAGTTCGTACCTTCTCCCTATGACCAAGTGGGTTTCCTCCAGATGCTCCAGTTTCCACCTAGAGTCCAAAGATTTACCGGTTGGTGGGTTAATTGGTCATAATAATTGCCCCATGATTAGACTAGGGTTAAATCGAGGGTGGCTGGCCAGTGAGGTTTGAAGGGTTGCAAGGGTCTATTCTGCGCTGTATCTCAATAAGTCAGGGGCTCCCAACCTTTTTTATGCCGTGGACCAATGCCATTAAGCAAGGGGTCTATAGACTATAGTTTGGGAACCCCTTCAATAAATAAATAAGCAAACAAATAAACAAATATGATGAATTGTTGGAAGTATGTGGCAAGGGTATCTCTAATTGCTGTGCACAGTGACACTGTAAATCATTTTGTGGAAATTTCTCTCACTTGTTATTTCAAGTCAGGCTTTAAACATTCTATAAAGGACCATTTTAACAATTTCACTTTGAATAATAAACAGAGGAAATCACCAAACACAATAAATTACACCATTATATAATCAGGAACAAACTCGTAGCCCCAAATTGGGTCGTGAAAATATGTCTTTCTAGTCAGTTATAACACCATATCCACACAATGGTGGATGAAGAGAAGACAGCAAAGAGAACAAGAGTAAGGAGATTCATTGGAAGTCAGTTCCCAAATGCACACTATGCAAGTTATTGAATTTACACAAAATCCTTTTGGGAGCAAGTAACACTTACACATTCTCAGTGTGTGGCACCTGTCGCCTGGTATTACTTATCACCAATTTCCAATGCACTTTTAAAGATCAAGTGAACTGTTCATAATGTTGAAAAGACAGGAATACCTCGAGACTAGAGAGCCAGAGCCAACCATGAAGTGACAGTAATGCAGAACACAAATGATTGAGAGGACAGTTTGTGAAGTGAGGCATCCAGAGACACAGAGCTAAGGGGAAGAAGATGAGGGCGTAAAAGTACTTCACAGCTCACAGTACTTCAGAGGACTTGACGGGTTATCTTACTTCATTGCAAGTCTCAGTGTTGGTCCTGCCATGACGTGTTCTGCTGTTCTTTACGTCTGCAATCAACTTCCTCCGCCTCTTCCTTGCTTCTTCCTGCAACAACTCATCTGAGCTGCATCGCTTGTAAGATGGTAAACACAACTCTTCCATGTCGTCCTCACTGTCTAGTTTACACTTCACTTCTGGCTCAGTGCAACCGGGTAGCCAGGTCATCTGTCCACCGTCTGAGAACGGGCGCTGCCGTGGGTGGTTCTGCTGGTGGCTCCTCAGGACCGCTGAAGCAGCTGGGTTCATCTCCTGTGCTGGCTGGTTTGGGTGCTTACTTACTTCCTGTGAGGCAGTGCCGGGCAGAGAAATGTGTCAGACACAAACATTTAAGGAATGAACATGAGGACATGTGATACAGCAATGGAACATAGGGCCACTGGCAGTATGATTGTTTTCCTGACCTTCAGGAAAATCAGAACATCAGAACTTAACATTCTTCTTGTTTAAGGCTTAGCAGGTGAATAAAACAGACATTATAATCATCCACAGAGATGTCTGGCTTGCAAATGTGTCAAGACCTCCTCCCCCTCTCTGAACAGACAACAAATCAAGAAAAACCGATAGGCATTTCTTTCTGACATAAATGTTCAAAAATACAAAGTATTTCAAGAGCGAGCCCTTTATCAAATGTTACCGTCACTACTGAAGCAATATTGAGCTAATCTCAATCCTGGTTTTAAACGAGTTTTAGTTCAATTGTTATGAATGACAATACATTTGCTCGGACTTGTAGTAATCTGTATTCTCTTTATGAAGCTCTTGCAAGTTTTTGAGATGTGTTTCACTATCATGTTTAACTTTATCTTGAAGTGGGTCTGACAAATATTACTCTAACGTGACATTCGAAGGTGCAGGAACTTTAGAGGAGTATTCACCTGTAACACCTACCAAGAGCAGATGACAATGAATAAATTTTATTGGATGAGCATTGTGTGTTATCCGTCATGTTATTTTAGGATATTATTTGCTTTGCCTCAAGCATGCATCAAGTTATTTATTTCATCGTACACTTGATAAAATTAACGATTGATAAGTTAAATAATGCACCAATATCGACTACAATAAAAAAAAGTGTGGGGATTGATGCTCATGAACTCATTTTAGGCTTCAAAACTGGCATAGTGGATTGCTAATTTGGTTTCAAATTAGTTCAGTTTAATTCCTGGCACTGTTCAATTCCACGCATATCAGAATCAGAATGTGAAAAGTTTTATCGGGATTAGTTGTCTATGCCCAGAGTAAGTGAGTAGAGTGAAACTTTTTTTTCTGGAATTAAACTAATTTGATATTGCTTTGAAGTATTTAAGGATGGCTTGTGCATGGATTCCCCTCTATCTTTACCCAATAATTTTATCCACTCGTTATTAGACATGAACACCATGCTGAACGCTATGTACCACTTACACTGAAGGGCGGATTTTGCAAAGAAGTACTGAAGGCTTCATAGACCACTGTTTGCGTTTCTTCATGGAAATTCCAGCAAGATTCAGATTCCCACATGCTAAGTGAGAGTGTGAAACATGAAAGTCTTGAACTATCTAACTATTGGCACTTTTCAATACCAATACCTGGAGTCTATTGGTGGAGCACAAAGCCAGGGAAATTGCCTATCATTTACAGTGGACAATCTGTTTAAACAACCCACAAAGTATTAAGGCACATTTACTGTCTTTAGATTTCTTTTTAATTGAGTTTTTTAAAAATAATTTTAAATGCTTTTGTTTCCTTTTCAACAATCTATTAAATGTTTTGTTCTTTTTTACTTAGTTTAATAGCTTGATAAATATTTTCACATTTCAAATGTTTCTAAAGTTCTCACAAACTTTCACTACAATTTTGACAGTTGGATAAACATGTAGGCATAGCTTACAGGTTCTCAAGGTTTAATTATCATTTCCAGGGGTTGGGTTTCTCTGTCTCCACCTCCCTCACAAGTATATTTACATGGTAACAGACGTTGCCACTAGGATTGAAGCTGATTATGTCCCATCGTTCCCACTGAAGAATAAGAAGGGGGATGCAGTTGTGGGTAGCTTGCGGCAGACCACAAAATTCAGGGCATGTTACTTGTTACAATGGACATATATAAATACAAAGAGTCTGCTTTAAAAAAATCAATAATGATCCAAAGGTTATCCAGAAATCTCTGCATTTGCTACTATTGGCCAGTAGGTGGTAGATTCACCATTTCAAATTCAAGTATCATCTATATTTTTCATATAGTATGTCATTGCTATTTACAATTAATATAAAAAAGCACCTATCTTTAGTTTAAGCTTGGCATTTTGAAATAGAGCCACTGAGGCTGGGGGAGAAAATAACCAGAGGATGTGGGTTAAGGGTGAAGGGGGAAAAGTTTAAAGAGAACATGGGTGGGGCGCTATTTTACATAGAGAGTGGTGGGAGTGTGGAATGAGCTGCCAGATGAAATGGTAAATGCGGGCTCACTTTTAACATGTAAGAAAAACTTGGACAGGTACATGGATGAGAGGTGTATGGAGGGATACGGTCCAGGTGCAGGTCAGTGGGACTAGACAGAAAAATGGTTCAGCTCAGCCAAGGGCCAAAAGGCCTCTTTTTGTGTTGTAATGTTCTATGGTTAAAGCTTTCTTAATTGTTCCATTCCAATTGAATTTGGGTAGAAATTGATAGGATGGTTAAGAAGGTGGATAGTATGTTGGCTTCATTAGTCTAGGGAGGGAGTTCCAGAGCCACTAGGTAACATTGAAACTCTATAAAAACCTGGTTAGAACACACATGGAATATTGTGTTCAATTCTAGTCAATTCACTATAGGAAGGATATAACAGCTTTAGAGAGGGTGCAGTGGAGATTCACTAGGATGCTGCCTGGACCATAGGGTATGTCTCATCAGGGTAAGCAGAGCAAGCTAGGGTTTTTCTCTTTGGAGCAAATGAGAATGAGAGGTGACTTGACAGATTGTATGGATAGCCAGAAACTTTTACCCAGGGCAGAAATGGCTAATATGAGGGGGCTTAATGTTAAGGTGATTGATAGAAAGTATAGGGGAGATGTTAGAGGAAACTTCTTTACACGGTGAGTGGTGAATACATGAAATGTCCTGTTATGAATCGTGGTAGAGGCAGTTACATTAGGGGCATTTAAGAAACTCTCAGATAGGCACATGGATGAGAGAAAAATGGTGGGCTATGTAGGGGAGAAGGATTAGATTCATCTTAGTGTAGGTTAAAAGGCCAGCACAACATCATGGGCTGAGGGGTCTATACTGAGCTGTAGCAGTCTATGTAAAAGAACAGTATTAGTGTTTATAGATCATGATAATCTTAGAACAGTTTAAGGTTGGGTACCTGCCTCATGGTTTAGTCAGAATCATTCCAAACATATTGACAAATATTGAGCATTCTAGTGAGAATTTTACACAGTTCTTCATGGAAAGTCATTCTGAACTTGTCTCCATAAAGGATTTATAATACAAAAAAAAGTAAAAATCTATTTTATGCCAATTTTTCCAACAAGATGATTTTCATTCTTCACAAGGAAGGAACTCTTAGCAATAATTCGGTCAGATCTAAAAAAGAGAACTGGTCAATATGCTCTTCATCAGGGAGAAACAGAGATGACTCTTTTAAGGACAGTTATAGTATAACAAATGGAATTAGATTATCTAATAATGAAGAAAGTTACCTGTGCTTTTGTTTATAGAAAATTAGATGTTCAGAGAACTAATGAACACTAACAGTTATTCCCTGGTTAATGCTTCATTGTTCCAAGAGCTGGGAATTATATCTGGTGGCAAAGGTGAACCACACTTTGTACCTTGTCAAAGTTTGGGAGGGGCACAAGTAGATCCAGAAATGGCTGCTATCAGGTTCCAGAAACAAGTGACTTTGGACTTGGTGAAGAATCTATAAAACTGATTAGCTGGGTATGGTTATGGCCTGCTCTGTATGCTCTTGTTTTCAATAGCTTACGTATAAAGCAACAAGATCTGGATCTTGGTTTTTAACAATACTAAGTTTTTCTGTACCGGCACATTAAGAGAGCAATTAGTTTCATATTGAATACTTAACAGATATGCTGTAACTTGTAGCAAAAAAAAAATTGCTGGAGAAACTCAGTAGATCGAGCAACATCTGTGGAGACAGTAAGGATAGTTGCAGTTTTGGGCTGAGAATTCTCATCAAGACTCCACAAATGCTGCCTGACCACTGAGTTCTTCCAGCAATTTATTTTTATTCATTCTTTTATATGCTGCGTTATCAATGCATCTTGTACTATAAATTCATAGCATGCACGTTGAATGTGCAATGGTTAAGGTAACTGGAAAGCTGCTTTTATAGCTGTATTGTATGTAATATTTCTGAACCACTCACCTCATCTTTGGCAATGTCAATGACCGAAGACGTCGTATTTAGACTTGTCTGTGATTGACTGCTAATTCCACTGTCCTCTTTCTGACATTCATAATTCAGGGACTGTACTGAAAGAAGGAGGTTTCCCCTTGGTTTCAATGTTGACGGCCTTTCAGGACTTTCTAACACACCATCTGTTGTTCTGCTAGAATCCAAGGAAGTCCATGATGAAGTGCTACTTCTGTTGCTGTTGCGAAAGCTCCTTCGAAAACTTGACCTTGGACTTTGAGGTTTAGGACTCATAGGCCTTGCAGGGAAAGGACCATCGAAGCATTCGGAGATCACACCAGGCCTGTTCCAAGTAGGGCTTAACTGATTCATTAATGTGTGTGGGATGGACTGACTTGGTGTAGTTCTGAAACCATCATCAGTTTCCAGATTATTGTTGGGCATCAGTGTAAGTCTTAATCCATTGGGAGATGTTCTTTTTCCTCTTTGCTCGACTGGCTTTGCAATAAAATCTGAGTCAGGGGAGCAACTTGAAAACTGAGCTTTGCTTGACTTCCGAGCGGGCGGAGGTGAGGAGAGTGCTAAAGGGTGGGCACCATCAATGTGATCCATTGAGATCCGCCTTGCATACTCACTGTGCACCTGAGACTGTGTCCTTATGAACTGACTTTCCCCACTGCTCGTACTTGAAGTGCTCGACGGATTTGACCCCTTTATGGATTCCACTTCGCTTAGTCTCATGAACCTTTTCCAGGACATGTGCCTTGACCTGCTGTCACCACCATCGAACTTCTTGTGAGATTTTGAGTGCTGATGGGCACTTTCTTTTTCTCCAGATTTTGTTTCAAAGAAACTGGAGAGTGATTTATTAGCAAAAGCCCGTTTCATTCTAAGGTTAAGGCTGTCGGCACTTCTGCTCTTTTTACAACTGCTATCCGTTGTGGGAGGTATTTTGGTAGTTTGATCCTCTGTGTTAATGTCATCTCCTTCCATAGAGTCTGTGATCCTGCTATGTAAATAATGACCATTTTCTGCCACCGTCTGAACCTCTTCCATACCTTCTATGTCCTGCCGTCCTCCAGACCCAAATGCTTTACTCACATTTTGGTTCAGCGGGCTACTACTTTCAAAAACATCATCATCTTCGTCTGAACCATCCAAAACTGGATATTCACTCTTACCTTTGGCATGATGAGGCAGATGAATTTTATAGCTTGGGTAATGCACCTTATACACTGGGACACAATTTGCATTGCTCTTGGTTTCGATTTTATTCTCTTCCGCACCTCGCACCTGTTGCCTCTTGTTCCCTTCTTTGCTGGTACTTTCAGTTTGATGTTCTTGTGTCCATGATTTGTTTCTCCTAAATGATGCCATTTTAGTGAAAACTGAAAACTTGGAGCTTTTGAAAGAAGAGGTGAAGGAGTTTAAGGAGGAGAACGATCCAAACCGATCTTCTCCTTTTGTTGAGCTCTGTCTCTGAAGTGCTTTATGTAAGCTGCTGTTACTTCCAAATGGGTAAGTCCTTTCCTCTAGTTCTTCACTAGTTGTACTGTTACCATCAGTATCAAAAACAACTGATGGACTATCAGTAGGTTCACCATCTAATTTAATAGTCTCTTGGCTGCCATTTTCACAATTGGCTTGTTGTTCATCTATTATTTGGTCATAATCCATGCTGTCAGTGTTTTCAGTTTGCTGCGAGTCGACCTCTGCAGGTATGCCAATATATTTTCTGTGCACATCTGTGTTCGCAATTCCAGTGTCTTTTAATTTTGCATCTACTGTAAGTTCAGCTGTCTCTGAGTCAGTACCTTGAATACCGATTGGATGGTTTTGCAAACCGTTTTCAGGAGCTACAATATTGTCTCTGAACTTATTTTCAACAAAAAAGATTGTTTGCTCTAACCCAGCATCAGTTATCTCCTTTTTATTTTTTTCAGCAGTACTAGTCTGTTCAAGGGTGTTAGTAGTATCTGATATTGACAATCTTTCCACAAAAGCCTTTCTTGGTTCAGACTTTGAAGCAAGACCTGGTTGTATGCTAGGTTGAGAAGGAATGTCAACTACTCCCGTTTGTTCCTCACCAGAGGCATTACTTATCCTTAAGTTTTGTTCCATAGTAGCTTCGAATACCAACTGCAAATGATCTGTTTCTGGGTCCGTTTCGCTGCACTGTTTAATAGATTGTTCAATCAGCACAAGTGTCTGTGCACTTTCCTGGCCAGTGAGTTCAAAAGCATTCTCCCTTCTGACACTAGTCTCACCAGAATAAATTTTGTTAGTTTCTATTGTCCTCTCAAAAAAAACCTCAGTTTGAGTGCTGTTGGGAGGACTTTCTGAATCCACCCTTGCATTAACTGAAGCCATTCTTGTTCTTCTGTCTGTCTGAAGGTCAATCTCATGTTTTTCTATACTTCCAACCTCTGGGTCTGTATGTGAACAGCTGTCCCTCAAAACCAGTGTTTTGTTAATCCTCTGACTTGACAGATGTGCCTCAAAACCCCTGTCAAAATTCTTGTTTTGCTCCTTTCCTGGTGATGTTAAGTCACTGATTTCCCCTTGCTTTTCCTCAGTTATATGTTCATGTGGTTCTGTTTGAGCTTGTGTGAAAATCTGAGTAACTTTCAATTTACCCTCTTCAGAATCTTCTCCATGTCTCTCTGTGGAACTACTTCTTGTTCTTTGTGTTGCTCCTGCCGTTTCCTCAGATCCTGTCTCAAGGGAAACTACTCCACTCCCTTCAACATTAATTGCAAAGGAAGAACATGTTGATTCCAGCTCAACTCCAGTGATATTGTGTACACTTCCTTCATAAGTAACTTGCTCAGTCTCTGGCCAAGCTGAAAGGACTTCCTGAGTAGTTTCCTCAGGTAACAGTTCAAATGAGTTACAATGAGTGGGCCTTCCTTCTGAAATAGGGTGACTTATGTCCACTTTTCCACTTGCAGAGATTTCACTTTGGTCTTGACGTACTTCTTGGTTGCCTATCTCGGTTTCTGAGATCTCACTTACATCTGTGTAGCCCTCTGACTCCTGAGAAACCCCATTCCGATCTAATTGGTTTTCAACATCAAATCCCAGTTGGTGAAAGGTTTCCTGACTAGTGTTCAGTTCTGCGGTAGTATTTGTTCCATTGATGTCTTTTTGATTTACAACACAAACTGTAAAAGGCTCTAATTCACTCGCTGGGCAAATTAAAGCCAAAGATGTTTCGGATTTAAATTCTTGAGCAGTATCACTTGTTTCTATCTTTGGACAGCTACCATCTAAATCAGACAGACTCTTTACCTCTGAATTTATCAAGGCTGAGGTTTTATTTGTTTCAGATATTATGCCAGGCGATACCTCAGGAAAGTCCGTTTCTGTTTCAAAAGGGATTTCACTCAGAGCTCGGTCTGTATCCTGGGAAACACAGACTGATTCTGAATCTAAAATGAGGCCAGCAGAAACCACATTTGCCTCTGTGCACTGTAGTTCAGGTTCAAATGGGATTTCATTTAAGTTTTGCTCTGAATCCAGGCAAGTCCAGACGGGCTCTGATTTAAGACCAGCAAAAATCTCATGTGTTTCAGGACTTGTTTTTGTGGAATGTGATTCGACTTCAGGGGCACTTTCAATTAAATCTTGGTCTGGATGGCAGAAAGCCCAGACTGATTCTGATATAATTCCACCGCAAGTATTGTTCGTCTCAACGGTGGGGATTTGTGATTCAACATCAGTAAGAATTTCACTTATATCTTGATTTGTTTGTACAGAAGGGCATGTTGGATCAGCTTCAAAAGCACTGAAATCTTCACTCGACCCTAAAACTTTCTTAGTGGAATCTGGTATTCTTTGTTTGGGAATTAGGCTTTGATCTGGACTTACACTGATTGGTTTTGATTTTGCAGAGTCTTCACCTCTTTCACAGCCACTTTCAAGGGGATCCGAATGTGATTCAGAGAAAATTTCACTTAGCTTCTTGTTTGTATCTTGGGAAGTGCATAACGTTTCCAATTTTGATACTATCCCATTCAAAGTCTCATCTGCCGCTAGATAAGCTTCAATGATACCAGACTCTAGTTCCTCTGGAATTTCACTTCTGAATCTGTTCACATCTAGTGGTGTCTGGGTTGATGTGGGTTCTGCAGGAGGAGTCTTACTTGTTCCAGGACAAACTACAGTGGCGTTTTCAGTATCTCCTGAAGGATTTTCATGTAAAATCTGTTCCTTATTCGAGGAAAACCAGTCTGCTTCTGCCAAAGCAATTATACTTGGATCATGTTTAATTCCACTGGATTTATAATCTATCCCAAGACATGTTGAAGCAGGTTCAGACTGTTCATCGGGGGGAGTCCTTGCTAGCTCTGCTGATTCTGATAAAAACACATTTGGCTGTACACTGATGTCTAAGGAAATCCCACTTAGCAATGATTCTGTTTCAGAGGGAATAGCAATCTGGTCTTGTGTACGCAGAAAAGTTTTACTGGAGTCCCGTTCCAACTCGGGACAACCAATGCTGGTGTGTGCATCAAAAGCAACACTTAATGTTGTTCCTGAACTAGAAGGTATATTATGTTGAGCTTTCGTTTCAAAAGAAATGCTGCACTTTTCTAAGTGAACTTCATTGGAAAGTTCAGCTCTCTGTGGTTCTGACGGAGAAGAGAATGTGCTTGCCTCTGATTCGGTTTCTGGGGAAAGGTCACCCGGTTTAGGTTCTGTGTCCGCATGAGGATGACTAACTCTGGAGTGGGTTATTCTTTGCTCAAGACCTACACTGGGACAGTTGCTTAACTTTACTGCAGAGGTTTGTTCTGAAATGTCTCTTTGCACTAATTTTGTCCCAGCTGCAGCTGCGTTTCTCACCTGTGGACCAGAGGATCTGCTTTGTATCTCCGAATCTCCAAAGAAGGGAACTGTACAAGTCCTTACTTGTGTTGCACACAACTGCAATGTATCAGAGGTACTAGCACTGAGCTCTGGATCAACAGATATATCAACTAGCCTTTCCTGATCACCAGTATAAGCATCAGTTCTTTCTACTTTTAGTTCAGGACCTGTCAACGTTATCTCCGAAGATGTACTAGTAGGTTCCAATGTTCTCTCACTTGTTGTTGGTGTTTCTATGACATTTTTACTGGATCCAGGTGGAGTACCACGAGAAAGTTGTCTTGATCCTGGAGACTCTTCCTCTGAACCATCTTCTCCTTCAGATTCACAGGGTTCAGAAAGATTTTCTATGGATTCTGAGACCTGCCAGAAGAAAGTAAAGGTTTATTCTTACCTAATTGGATTAATTGGACGTTATTGCATTTTAACAGTAGAATTGTTCACGTTGACATACATCCTGAGCAATAGCATGCAATTATGTAATGCTCCCAAGTGTGAATTATTAGTCCTGTTCACATCATAATGAGTACCATGCACCAACAGCTATGGTGTCCCTAACCTTCCGCGCCGCATAACTGATTTTGTGTCTTGGCACTTCAAGGCATATGCGAAGGATTGCTTTCCAGCTCTTTCCATCATTCTACAATACAGTAGTAACAAAACGTTTTCAGTTCATGTCGAAAGGAACACATTTTTAAAATAGCCATACACCTTAAAGCAGTCACCCGTCATAATCAAACAATTGTCAGCAGCCAAAGAAAGAGACTTATAAATAAAAGCTTTCAACTAAGAAGCTAAGAAGAAACTTAGAACCTAAGCAGCCCAAGAAACTTCAAAACACTTCAGTAATTTTAAATTCCTTGGTGTTATCATATCACAAGACCTGTCCTGGGACCAGCACGTAGGTGTCATTTCGAAAAGGCACAGCAGCACCTCCGCTTTGTCAGAAGTTTGCACAGACTCAGCATGTCATCTGAAACTTTGACAAAGCTCTATAGGTGTGTAGTGACTGGTAACCCCAATAACCAAAAAAGGAAAAGCCTACAAAATGTGCTGGATATACCCCCCAGTCTATCACAGCAAGAGACCACCTCACCATTGAGCACATCTACAAGGAATGCTGCCATAATTCATCATCTTCTGGTTGCTGTCATTAGGAAGGAGGTATAGGAGTTCTAGGTCCCACACCGCCAGGCACATGAACAGCTATTACCCTCCAACCATCAGGCTCCTGAACCAGTGTGGATAACTTCAGTCACTTCAACACTGAACTGATCGCTGAACACAACCTGGAGGCTCACTTTAAAGAACTCAGGTTCTCAGTATTATTTATTTATGTATTTGCATAGTTTGTCTTCTTTTGCACACTGGTTGTTTGTCAGACTTTGTGTGTAGCTTCTCAGTGTATTTCTTTGATCTACTGTGAATGCCTGCAAGAACATGAATCTCAGTGTGGTCGCGGTGACTTGGATGATAAATTTACTTTGAACTTGAAATTTGAAGCGGAAGAAAAACATATACATTTTTAAGAAGGGAATTCCATAAACTTGGATATTGACAACTATAGACATGGATGCTAATTGTTGGGTTATAGACAGAGTAAAGAATAAAAGGTCAAATTTGAAAGATTACAAAATCAGAGAAAAGAGATGCAAAGGCTAGAGAAAACAAACAGAATACAAGTGAAAAGATCATAAATGGAATTGATATTTAATAATTTATTGATTCACAGGCTAATGAAATTAAAATTAAGATGAGCTTTATTTGTCACAATTTACTTCAAGACATCAAAACATACAAAGGAATGCACTGGTTCAGCAATCTGAATATGTGCTTGAGGCGGTCCACAAATGTCGCCAAGCTTCCAGCATGGCCACGACTCACTAGCCCTAACCCGTACACCTTTGGAACGTGAGAGGAAGCTGGCACATGAAGAAACCCATGCAG
This sequence comes from Hypanus sabinus, assembly GCF_030144855.1. NCBI lineage: Eukaryota > Metazoa > Chordata > Chondrichthyes > Myliobatiformes > Dasyatidae > Hypanus > Hypanus sabinus. The sequence continues at coordinate 83,883,985 of NC_082707.1, forward strand.
TCATGGAGAGAATATACAAAATCCATACAGACAGCAGCAGGAATTGAACCCCCAATCGCTGGCAGTGTAATGCATTTTGCTAACTGCCACTGTGCTGCCCGTAATGCAGGGTAAATTGGAATCTGTTGAGAGGTAGGGCATGAGGATTAAAGTCCTTGATAAATATTTTAATTTAACCAATTTCTTGAAAGAAAGAACATTGCCAGTCCTGTTGATCAGAGGATTTGGAAGTAACTCTCGGGTAATGGTGCTGGAGTTGGTCCTGAAGGATTGGATGGTGGCAGTTCTTGACTGAATTCAGATGGGTTTTGAACCAACTTATTTCCTTCTGTGCTTACAGCTGAGAAGTGCACTGGGAAATTCCTCAGAACCTCACCCTGCACTGGAGGTGAAGGTTTCCACCAAGTCTGTGCTGCCTAGCAACAGGAGAGAAAATTTGGATGAGAATCCAAAGAACTTCAGCTCCTTTGTTTTGGCAGTAATGACACTCAGATGTCCTGGATGTTTCATTTGAAACTGCCTGCAGAGTAAGCAATTTATGCTAATTAAGCTAATGAGCTGCAAGAATTTTGTGTTCCAAATTTAAAAATGTATTTTTTCGCAATCAAGCTTTCTTTAAACAACCATATTGCAATTGAGCGTTGCTACAGCGCACTTGACTATGCAAATCGGATAACAGGGAACTGATGCAGATCTGCTTATATTATAGAACATTTGCAGTCAGATCCACAACGGAGAGAGAATGTCTAAACATCTAAAACACTGAACAAAATCATTATTAAATCACTTGCATTCTCCATAAAATGAGCTTAATTGTGGTTGAAGGTCATTAAATATTCATTTCAATTGCAATGCACTTGGAGAATGTTAAATGAATTGTATCAAACCAGTGTTATTTTTGTGAGGTACCAAATGGATTTCTCCTCTTTTATTCAAGGCACGTTAGCTCTTTCAGTGACTCAATCCTTCAGTGAATGTTGAACAAAGTGCTTCCTGTGTGGATTAAGCCTTATCATTTATAGAGGTGAATTCCTCAAGTGGGTGGTATCTCGACAACAAACTTGTTTTGTCTAATCACGGAAGCCATCAAATTAGACTGCCAGCGTTACAGAAATTTGAATCTTAAATAAAAGCAAAATATCATGCAGGGACTTTCTTCAGAAGAATAAAAGATTTGTTATGGTTCTTAGAAACTCTACATGAGCTGTGTTTTATTTACTTCACTGCTTTGATTTCCAGTGTTATATTTTATTTTATCACTGGCATCATGCTGAAGGCCCTATCAGAAGTTATTTTTCAAAGTGGATAAGAGACAAAATGTGAGAAAAATAAAAAAAATACACCACTGAATTCTTGTGTCAATGAGTAGAGAAACAAAGGAAGGCATGAAACTAAGAGGTAACACATACAAAATGCTGGAGAAACCCAGCGGGCCAGGCAGCACCCATGGAAAGGAGTAAACATTAACGCTTTGAGCTGAGACCCTTCATCAGGAAGGAGGAACAGAAGCCTGAAGGCACACACTCTATGATTTAGGAACAGTTTCTTCCCCTCCGCCATCAGATTTCTAAATGGGCATTGAACCCATGAACACTACCTCAAAACTTCTTTTTCATTCCAACTGTCGCACTACTTATTTAATTTAACTAATCTGTGTTTTTTTCTATTACGCATGGCAACATAATTCTGCCACAAAGACAGCAAATTTCATGACATTTGCCGGTGATTCTGAAATTGACAGTGGGAGTTTGCAGGAAAGGCCAGCAAGAATAACTTTATGCCTGCAATTGAGTACGTTCTGCTGTTGGCTTCCAGAGACGCATCGTTGAGAGTCTGTCAGTACTCTGGCCAGAGCACCTAGCAATTTCAGCAAGTTTGGAAGTGAATGGAGTTTGTTCTCCAGAGTAAAATTTGCATTTTTCAGTAATACAATCAGGAAATGATGGAAACACCGACCACATTACATGTCATCTGTGGAAAGAGAAGCCAGTTTAACATTTCAGGCCAACATTTCCAGCAGCTTGTATTTCAAATTTCCAATGCCTATAGTTTTTTTAAACATGTACAATAATCTGCAGTGTGTTCAAAGGTAAGTTTTAAATGTGATATGGTTACCCCAATAGCATGCTATTTGGTTGTATAATATAAATAAGGGGGATTTATTTGGATTTACAAAACATAAATTCATATTTTTTTCTATTGCAGGCAGCCTATGAAGATTGGTTACAGTGGCAAACCCAATCCAACTATAATCACCTGCATACAACAAACTACTTACATAAGCAATCAATTACTTTAAGAAAGGATTTCTGGAATCTGCTTCAACGATCATTCCTCAAAGGCTAACTTGTCACTACAGCAATTCTCACAAGATATTTTATTTGCATGTAAATTTCTATCTTCTTGTACATTTCCTCATTGTCTTCAACCCCGTATCATCAGATCTCAAAATTCAAGCCTCTCTAATAATTCAGCCCTCATTTCTGTTACCATGCTTGTGATGAAGAGGCATTCAAACTACTGAGTCCTAAGATTCTAGACCAGGGGTGTCAAACTCATTTTAGGTCACGGGCAAAATGCAGCTTCATGCGGGCCGGATCAGTCGGACGCGTGTGAACACAGCTTTCGTTGCCTCCGTTTTTTCAGCCTGCTCTCATGTGTCTCAGTCTCTGCTATAACTACAAAGTGTTTCACTTCACAAATTCCGTTTCTTATGAAGAAGACTGCCGAATAAACACTAAAAATCCTGAAAACCTGGTACCTGAATAAACTCAGCATTAGCCATATCATACGCCAGAGGCGCTTCGATTACTGGGGCCAGCTTTAATAGTAATTAGATATTATCTCGCGGGCCAAAGATAATTCCACCGCGGGCCAAATCCGGCCCGCGGGCCTTGAGTTTAACATATATGTTCTAGACCCTCTACACTTTAGATGCGCTACATTATCAGTTGCTCCATACCCTTGTTGAGACACTATATTGCTTCCTCATCTGCCACCTCATATTGCTGTGAACGATCTCATAGTCCAGTCTTGAAGAAGGGCAGGTAAACTTTCCCTAGCCTTCTGTCTAGTATTAAGCCCTCAACAAATACTTAAAGCAAATTGCCTAATCACTAAATTAAATAATTATACAATGTGTGTTTCCTTCATTACAAAAGTGTTTAAGGTGCAAAAATTATGGAATTAGATGGAAAACTCTTCGGAGTGTTCTGAAATTCTGAAATGCATGATGTAAATATGTCTACTGTTATTTTTTGCTCATGGACTCTTTGCAATCGCACGAGTAATGGATTGCCTAAATAGCTGCTTTGGGATTTGACCAGTTCCTTTTGAATGTGAGACTTGCTTCTTGGCTGGTTCCTGTGCAGAATACAGTCGAGTGAAGTGCTGTTACATGACTCAATACACTTTGATGTAGCACATTTGCTATTTTCATGCTCTTTAAACAAGAAGTACCATTCTCACTAGCACTGCTTTACTCAATTTTATCTGATTTTAATTTCCTCCCCTGAAAATAAACAAAGTTACATTTCACTAAACAAACAATGCTGCTAGCTACTGTCATTAATTAGCTTCTGACATCTGACAAGGGATTATTCTTTTAATGACTAAATCTGGATTTTTATCTGATTGGTTTCATTATCTTTATTCCATTATTTGTTGGGGTGTTAGGATGGAAATCTAATATTTTGAGAGTAATATATGAAGTTTCATTAACTTTTTAGCATATTTATAAATTGTGTTATTTATTGAAATAATATGTTTGCATTGCTGTGAAATGAATAGATAAACAGAAGATTCAAAGTACATTTATTATCAACGTTTCAAAATATGTACACACCCCTGAGATTCAACTTCTCACCAACAGCCATGAAACAAAGAAACACAATGGAACCCTGTCAAAGAAAACATCAAACACACGATGCGCCAAAAAAACAAACAAATCATACCAATGGCAAGAAAAACTAGCACAAAGCAGAACATAAAACATCAAATCACAGAGTCATTGTAACAGCCTAGGAACGTTCAGTTGAGTTCAGCTCAGTACAATTTAGTGCCGTGTCCATCGTCAACTGCAGGCCGTGGAGCCAGTCCGCTCCGATCAGAATCGTACAAAATAACATTTATGAAAAGCAGCAACCAGAAACCAGGAACACATCAGAACATGAACTACAGAGTCCAATCCGCAAACTGCGTTGATTAAACCTTTCCCTAGACCCAACACATCGGCAACATCCTCTGGCAGCATCAGTCGAGAGGGAGAGAGAGAGACTGGTCAAACACTGGCACCTTCCTCTGGCAGCATCAGTCGAGAGGGAGAGAGAGAGACTGGTCAAACACTGGCACCTTCCTCTGGCAGCATCAGTCGAGAGGGAGAGAGAGAGGGAGACTGGTCAAACACTGGCACCTTCCTCTGGCAGCATCAGTCGAGAGGGAGAGAGAGAGACTGGTCAAACACTGGCACCTTCCTCTGGCAGCATCAGTCGAGAGGGAGAGAGAGAGACTGGTCAAACACTGGCACCTTCCTCTGGCAGCATCAGTCGAGAGGGAGAGAGAGAGACTGGTCAAACACTGGCACCTTCCTCTGGCAGCATCAGTCGAGAGGGAGAGAGAGAGACTGGTCAAACACTGGCACCTTCCTCTGGCAGCATCAGTCGAGAGGGAGAGAGAGAGACTGGTCAAACACTGGCACCTTCTTCTGGCAGCAGTGAGCAAGAGGGAGGGAGAGGGACTGGTCAAACACAGGCACCTTCCTCTGGCAGCATCAGTCGAGAGGGAGAGAGAGAGACTGGTCAAACACTGGCACCTTCCTCTGGCAGCATCAGTCGAGAGGGAGAGAGAGAGACTGGTCAAACACTGGCACCTTCCTCTGGCAGCATCAGTCGAGAGGGAGAGAGAGAGACTGGTCAAACACTGGCACCTTCCTCTGGCAGCATCAGTCGAGAGGGAGAGAGAGAGACTGGTCAAACACTGGCACCTTCTTCTGGCAGCAGTGAGCAAGAGGGAGGGAGAGGGACTGGTCAAACACAGGCACCTTCCTCTGGCAGCATCAGTCGAGAGGGAGAGAGAGAGACTGGTCAAACACTGGCACCTTCCTCTGGCAGCATCAGTCGAGAGGGAGAGAGAGAGACTGGTCAAACACTGGCACCTTCCTCTGGCAGCATCAGTCGAGAGGGAGAGAGAGAGACTGGTCAAACACTGGCACCTTCCTCTGGCAGCATCAGTCGAGAGGGAGAGAGAGAGACTGGTCAAATGCAGGCAGATGGTGCTGAACACTTGGCTCGCTTTCCGGTCTCGTCCTTATTGATTTCTGCCGTAATTGATGGTTTAATCAGCGAAATCAGTGAGAAATGATCACAGGCTTGTGCCACATTTCCAGGATGCACAGTCTGCTCGAAACATCACCAAATTTCTTCAGAGACAACAAACCGCTGGGTCACTCAATCAGGCCAAGAGAACACCATCAACGTGTAGATGACAGGTTCCACCTGTACCACAACCACGTTCGAAAGAGATATGATACAAGTAGTTTCATGGACTGTCTGAAGGACATTGACTTTGGTCGCGTTGTTCGCTGACAACATCTTCTACTGCAAGGAATGCAAATAAAATTCATAACAAGTCAAATTTTCCCCCAGCCATTTCACCTTTTGTTAAATTAAAGCAGGTTGTTTTTAAGTAGCACTTTTATTTAGAGTTTTACATTTTCTTCTTCTATCAGTGCATCAGACCCATAACTTGTTTGCCTATGCCTTTCAGTCGGTCACTAGGCAACACATAAAAACAAATAAAACTGTAGATTCTGGGAACTGAAAAAAGAATGGAGACTCTGCGTGACTCAACCGGTGAAGCAGAACCCGTGGAAAGAGACACCAGTTAATGCCAACGATCTCGGGCATAATTGAGGATATCTCTCCATTAAAGTTCTTCTTCAACTGAAAAAAAAGTCAGTTTTAAGTCTAGCACTCTCTTTCACATCGCAGCCAAGATCAGGAGACCTAGACCCTGAAACAAATTTCTGATACAGCAGATGAGTTGAAGGTCATTACACTGCCTTGTCACACTGCTCTACAATGCTAAAAATGACTAGACATGACTGTACAATCTTCAAGAAGAATTCACTTTTCCCCTCTTTGGTTCCTAAACAGCCCGACTACTTTTTAGAGCATTGTTTCTCAGAACAATACCTTAACAATGGGTTAAGGGAAAACTAGAGGAAAAATGGACTAATGTGTGAATACTCCAAAAATCAACAGTCTTGTGTTCAATGGAGCCACAGGTGACAGTATCAACACAAAAAGCACTGGACGAACTGAGTGAATCAGGCAGTATCTATGGAGGGAACTGGACCATTTCAATTTGACGCCCTTCACCTGGACTCAATCTGGACGATCAATGACTTCTTTTCTAAGTTAGGACAGAACAGGAGATGATAGAATCCTAAAGAGAAACTCCAATATATGTTTTTTTTAATATATCAGCCTCTAATCATGTGTTGTTCAATTCTGAAAAAAAATGCTCTATTGAGAGGGATTCGATCATTGATATTTTGGATTTCATAGTGTCAGATTTTTTTTGGTAAATGTGTTAAAAGCTGGAGAATAATAAATAATAGATAGCATTATTTTGAGTTGTGCTACTAATCCATTTATCATCTTTGATTTACTATCTGTATAGACAAAGGAGTGTGGTAATAAGCACAAAATAATGAGCACTTTTTTTGCTATCTCCTTTCACCTTTCCAAAATGTTATTGTGCACTGAATAAAATATCCATCCCAAACACTCAGAAAGTAATGCTGTACTGTGATTGAATCAATTTTAATGGCCAGAAATAGTGGGTGACTAATAGGCTGCCAGCAGGCAGTTTGCTAATATAACTGTCTTATTGAAAGTGATAACTGTGTTATGTGTTTTACCTGTTTAACAGAGGTTAGCCAAGTTTCCCAGACTCCAAGGAACTTGGCAGCTGGGGGGGGGGGGGGGATAAGTTCAGGAGGCAGGGAACAAGGAACTGGAGGGTTTTCTTCCTCCCTAATTACCAATTCCCCTTTCCCTTACAAAGCCTCCTAGTATCCCTTTAGGGATCAGATGTCCTTTAGGAGTCAGGATTGGATTCCAACCACTGGGATCACATTTTATCATGCTGAGGTCACCTCCAGAGGGCTGAATTCCCCTATTAACCACCGCAATCTACCTACTATATAGAGAACTTCAGCTCCGGCTTCTACTCTTCTTAATATTCCAGTCTAACATTCCATTACAAGTGCATGTTAACTTACACGTAAAAAATAAGTAACCTGTGTGAAACCAACAAGTTTCAAATAATCTGCATTCCCAGAAACTTCAGAGATACTGCAAAAAGACTTCATAGCAAATTATTTTGAATATGAAGTCTTGTTAAATATAGCCATAAAATATGAAAGTCACACACACAAAATGCCGGAGGAACTCAGCAGGTAAGATAGCATTTATGGAAATGAATAAACAGTTGACTTTTCGGGCTGAGACTTCATCAGGACTGAGATGAAGCTGTGCAAGATATAACTAAATGCAGAAAGTTTGAAGTTAATAACTCATCTTCTTCTATTGTAGGACACAAACTTATCAATCACCCCTGATAAGTTATTAACTGATCAGTTATTAACTTCAAACTTTCTGCATAATCACTCAAAGAGTTGAACTGCATGTGCATGTAATGAGAGCTGTATAATTCATCGCCTTCAAACTTAGGCCATGAACTTATCAATCACCCCTGCTGTGGACACTTTCTGGAGGTCCAAGATCCGTATGCTCCACGACCGCTAGACTAAGTGTGTAAATATAGGAGGGGACTATGTTGAAAAATAAATGTGCTCGGTTTTCTAAAATTGACTCCTTCTACCTTAGGCCACAAACTTATCAATCACCCCTCATATCTCTGCCTTAAATACATCCAATGACGTGGCCTGTACAGCCACTCATGACAACAAATTCCACAGATTTACCACCCTCTGACTAAAGTAATTTCTCCGCATCTCTGTAATAAATGGACGTCCTTCAATCCTGAAGTTGTGCCCTTTTGTCCTAGACTCCCCTACCATGGGAAATAACTTTGCTGTATCTAATCTGTTCAGACCTTTTAACATTTGGTATGTTTCTATTAGATCCCCCCTCATTCTCCTGGGAATACAGCCCAGGAGCTGTCAGACGTTCCTCATATGGTAATCCTTTCATTCTTGGAATCATTCTCATGTATCTTCTCTGGACCTTCTCCAATGTAAGTATATTCTTTCTAAAATAAGGAGCCCAAACTGCACACAGTACTCCAAGTGTGGTCTCATGAGTGCCTTATAGAGCCTCAACATCACATCCCTGCTCTTATATTCTATACCTCTATAAATTCTATATATATATATATATATATATTATATAGTAAAGACATTCTATGGGAGGCTGCAGTGTTTTTCAGCCAGCTCCAATATGGGAACTAACCACCACACCATTGAGCTCATCTTCAAACACATAGTATTCATCTCCAAGGACCTTCATCATCTGGGACATGCCCTTTTCTCATTACTACTATCAGGGAGGAGGTACAGAAGCCTGAAGACCCACAGTCAACAATTCAGAAACAGCCTCTTTCCTTCTGCCATCAGATTTCTGAACAGCCATGAACTCACGAACACTACCTCTTTGTTTTGTTTTTTTTTCACTACAGGTAGTCCCCAAGTTACGAACGTAACGTCTGACTTACGGACAACTTGTACTTACGAACCAAAGAAGGAGAATACCGTCCACCATTTTAAGTCAGATCGCGACGCCATCCGCCATTTTAAGTTGTTGTCTTTGACACTGTGTTGAGTGTTTAACTTTGTATTTAGCTTAAATTTTTCTTAGTAAGATTCACTCTGACCCTGCACCCCCCCCCACCCCATTCCAATCGGCTGGTGGCGCAGTGAGATCAGCGTTGGGCTGGAGAACAGAGGTTCTCGAGTTCGATCCAGTGATAGACCGCTCCCGTGCAGGGTTGATGTCGATCCAGTGACTCCCGTACCATCCGTGCTGGGTTGATGTTGAGCTCACAATTCGACCTCATTAATAAAAAAACACTGCCGCCTCCAGTTTAAATTCCCATGCGGAATATTGTGGAGGATCAAATACCCAAACCCAGCACAGCCCCACTTGTCCCATTTAGCCTGTCTAGCTCAATGGTCCTTAGGACCCAGCGGACCTCAGGAACCGGTGCAGCTTGGGACTGCAGTGTTTCTATTCTATCGACGGGAAGTAATCGCGATTGAAAATAATAAAGCATTTGGAAAGAGGTGAAATGCCATTGGTCATTGGAAAAGCGTTAGGCTACAGTTGGTCAACGATCGGAACTATTTTAAAGGATAACGGATAAAGTGAGAATAATGGAGCATGTGAAAGGCCCTGCCCCGATGAAAGCTACAATTATTACTAAGCGACGCAGTGGTTTAATTACTGGAATACGTACGTTTCTTAAGTGTTTTATATGCATAGAAAGGTAAAATATATACTATATACTAAGACAAACGTTTGACTAACTGACGCTAAGTAATACCGGACGTACTTGTTCCAACCGACATACAAATCCGACTTAAAGATGGACTCAGGAACAGAACTGGTACATAACCCGGGGACTGCCTGTACTTATGTACTGTATTTGTGTCACTGCTGCCTCAAATCTAACATCATATACATCAATGATTATAATTCTGATTCTGAGATTCTCAGAACTTTACTTCATTTCCCCCTCTCCCCACACCTACCTTCTCACAAATCTTATCTATTTTCTGTTTTTATGCCTCAGTGCTATTTGTCTCATTCTCTCTGTGATGGTTCTACAGTCTTACCATTCTTGGAGCAGAGAGCTTTCTCCCGAACTCCATAAAGAATGTTGTTACAACCTATCCAATAACTTGGGCCATTGTCTGGATAAAACTTAAGGTGGCTCAGAAATTCATTGTCAGCCGGGGAGGCACAGTAAAGGGGAATAGCGCAGTGCTCCAATCACAGTGTTGGTGAGGCAGTTTTCTGCGGTACCCAGGCACAAGGTGTTAGATGCTGCATACAAACGATCGCCGCTCACAGGATTGGAAAAAAAAGATGCAGAAGATTGTAAACCTAGCCAGCTGAACCATGAGCACTAGCCTCCCCACCACTGAGAACATCTTCAAAAGGCAATGCCTCAAGGAGGTGCTATCCATCATGAAGGACCCTCACCGGCTGAGACAAGCCCTCTTCTCATTACTACCATTAGGAGGTGGTACAGGAGCATTTTAGGAACAACTTCTTCCCCTCTGCCATCAGATTCCTGTATGGCCCCTGATCCATAAACACTACCAAACTATTTGGCTCTCTTCTTTAGCTATTTATTTATATACTCGGATTCAGATTCCGATTCAGTTTATTGTCATTTATAAACCACAAATACAATGCAGTTAAAAAATGACACAACGTTCTCTGGAATGATATCATGAAACAGACCACACAAGAGAAACCACATAACGTTTGGTAATCCCCAATCCAGAGCCCGGAGAGGCTGCTGCATATCGATATTGCACTACAGTCTTAGCACGTTCCCCGGAAAGGAACTACAAACCCAACAGACAAAACTAAAGCTACAAGACCTACACAAAACCACACAGTTACATATAGTTATAGTTAACATATAGTTTCAACAGTGCAGACAATACCATAATTGATAAAAGACTAACTGACACAGACCACATAATTATAACACATAGTTTCAACAGTGCAAAGCAATACCGTAATCTGATAAAGAGCAGTCCATGCACAGTTTAAAAGAAAATCTCAAAGTCCCGACAGCCCATCATCTCATACAGACGGTAGAAGGAAGAAAAACTCTTCCTGCCATGAACCTCCAGCGCTGCAGCTTGCCGATACAGCACTCTAGGAGCCCCGACCACAGCCAACTCTGAGTCCGTCCGAAAACTTCGAGCCTCCGACCAGCCCTCCGACACCGAGCACCATCTCTGCCGAGCGCTTCGACCCCGGCACCGGCCGCCAAGCAGCAGGCAAAGCCGAAGATTCAGGGCCTTCCTCCCGGAGATTTTTCCGATCGCACAGTAGCAGCGGCAGCGAAACAGGCATTTCAAAAGTTTCACCAGATATTCCTCTGTGCTTCACACGTCTGTCTTCATCAAATCAGGATTGTGCATGGCATCCTACTTGACAGATTACAGATATTCATTCCAAAGCGGCCGCTGCGCGCTGCATCACACCGCCATCTTGCAACAGTTTACAATATACAATATTCTTAGTGTAATTTATAATAATTTTATATACTGCTGCCAGAAAACACATTTCATGATATGTGTCAGTAATAATAAACCTGGTTCTGATGCTGTTGTAAAGGTCTAGCCATTTTTTCTTCCAATTTTTCCTTATTGTTGGGTGTCCAAGGAGAACAGCCTGGGAGTGGAGCTGAGAGAACTGCTAGTGGAGGAAGGGCCAGAGGTTAAGTAGGGGTTTTGATCAAGGACTTTGGGATTGATTAGGAATCAGAGAATGAGAGCCAGAGTCTGGATCACAGTTGTGAATATTGCAGTTGAGTCAGTGGTAAGGTCAGGGCGATAAAGCCAGAGGAACTGGCTTCATCAGGAAGTGAATTGGGAAGTTATGGGGTAACATTGGTGGGTGGGGTGGGATATGTACCATTACTTGGGGAGTAGAGGGCCAAAGAAAGAACATAAATAACATAACTTTTCGATGGAACAAAGGCTAGTTCCGAAGAAGTACACATAAACAGACACCCTCCAGCATAACATAAACCAACTTCTTGATCAATTTCCAGGAAATTCCATTGGATTCATGTCAGATTCCATTGCCAGCTGAAATATTCTTGAACCGATTTCTCTTGCTCCAGTTTTCATGCCTGTCTTGGGCTTATTTCAAGGTCAAAGGTGGAGGGAGGTTCTAATTTCTTGCCTTATTTTAGTACCTGATGTGGTAATCTATAGGATTCTAGAAATTGTAAAACCCTTTGTCAATTTTTGTTCCAGCATATCACAAGAATTAAGTTATTGTTATGCATTCCTGCAAAATACTTCAAAAAACTGTTAGTTTCACTGAGGAGGTTGTCATCAGGACGGACAGAAGCTGGGAAGGCCATACATCAAAGAACAGGCCTCTCAACCATATTGATAGTCTGATTCACCCGAACACTTGTAACCAACAGACGCACTTTCAAGCACTTACAGAAATTTATGTTCTCAGTGTAATTTCTAAAATTTTATTTTTCCACACTTTTTCTTCATTTATACATTGGTTGTTGGTCAGCCTTTGTTTATGTACAGGTTTTCTTAAATTCTATTATATTTCTTTATTTTCCTGTAAAAGTCTTCAGGGAAATTAATCTCAAGGTAGGATAATTGCGACATATACATACCTTAATAATAAATTAAATGGTATTAGTGGAGAGCGTTCTGCTTGGAGGTTAGTGAAGAGTGCTGATCTACAGATCTGTTCTGGGAGCCCTGGTCTTTCTGATTTTTATAAATGACTTACATGAGGAAGTAGAAAGGTGGGTTAGTAAATTTGCAGATGACATGATGATTGGTGGGGTTGTGGATAGTGTGTAGGGTTGTTGTAGGTTGCAACAGGACATTGACAGGATGCAAAGCTGGGCTGAGAAGTGGCAGATGGAGTTCTATCCAAAAGACTGTAAAGGGATTCATTTTGGAAGGTCAAATTTGAAGCCATATTGTAAGGGCTAATGGCAGAATTCTTAGTGGGACAGAGGGATCTTGAGGACCGAGTCCACAGACCTCTTAAAATTGGCAAGCTAGTTGAAAAGGTTGTTAAAAAGGTGTTTGGTGTGTTGGCTTTCATTCGTTGGGGGATTGAGTTCAAGCGCCACAAGGTAACATTGCAGCTCGAGCTGGTTAGACCACACTGGGAATATTGTGTTCAGTTTTAGTCGCCTCTTTACAGGAAGGATGTGGAAGCTGTGGAGAGGGTGTAGAACAGATATACCAGGATGCTGCCTGGACTGGAAAACATGTCTTATGAAGTTAGGTTGAGTGAGTTCGAGCTTTTCGCTTTGGAGTGAAGGAGGTTGTGAGGCTGTCCATTGATCGGAGTTGACCATGGGTGTTGTATCCACAGCAGTACGACTTGGAGAGCAAGCTGTTGCCCACGCAGCTGGTGACGGCATAGACTGATACAGTTTGGCACCAGCAGGAGTTGCCAGTCAATGTAGGGATTGCAGCTCCAAGTTGTTCCCTAGGGTTTACTCCAGAGGCCTTTCCCGTGAGTGGGTATAGCTGAAAGGCAGCAGAGGTTTGAGTCAGAGATTTCCTTCTCTTCGATGAGCTGCCAACCTTGGCTGACAAGCCCCATCGGCCCAAGCGACTGGTTTTAAGATGCCAGTAACCCGTTTATAGAAATCTGTCAGTAGAAACAGTTTCACCAAGCTTAGTAGTTAAGTCACACATGAACTGGACTTGGGTGTCAGAGGCTATATGAGACGCATTGGAAGCACTTACCTCACCCAGCTATGGCAGCGCAAAGGAGGTTGAGAGATGACTTTATGGACGTGTAAAGATGATAAGAGGCATAGAAAGTTGATTGCTAGAGGCTTTTTCCAATACAAGAGAGCATAATTTTAAGGTAATTGGAGGAAAGCATGGGGGGAATGTCAGAGGTAAGTACACAGAAAGTGAGAGAGTGATGCCTGGAGCATGGAACGCTCTGGCATAAGTGGGAATAGATGTAGATACATGAGAGGCATTGAAGACACTCTTACAGAGACACATGGAATTTAGGAGGGCAGGGTTTGATTGAGCTCAGAGTAGGTTAAAATGTCAGAATAACATTGTGGGCCAAAGAGCCCATATTGAGCTTAATGTTCCATGTTCTAAACTGACTTTGATTTGACTTTGACCGTCAAGTACCCTTTTACACCAGTTGCATTTTCCTTGATGTATCTCCACGGTGGGGGGGGGGGAGGGTCAATTTACAGCTGAGAGGTACACCAGAGCATCCACAGGAAACCCACATCACCAGAGAGAGAAATTACAAACTCTTTGCAGGTAACCCAAGGGTCAGAATCAAGCCCTGCTCTGAGGCAGCAGCTCTAAAAATAGTGGGTCATCCTCCTAATCTGGTTTCTGTTCTTCTTACGTAATAAACTGCATTAAATATTACACGGAGAGCAACACGGACTTGGTCATTTCTGTGTCGCCACCTTTTCATTTTTATTTATTTAGGGATATAGCTCAGTGACAGACCCTTCTGTCTCACAAGCCCTTGCCACCTAATTACACCCATGTGACCAATTAAGCTAATAAACCATATGCATTTTGAATGTGGGAGGAAACTGGAGCACCCAGAGGAAACCCACATGGAAAATGCCCAAACTCCTTATGGATAGCCGTGGGAATTGAATTGCTGGTGTTGTAATAGCATTGCACTAACAGCGATGCTCATTGTTCTTCCTTCCTCCCTGTCCTTGGCTTTCACGTTTGTTGACTGTTGGTAACCCAGTTCTTCCGTAGTGGAAGAAGAGAAAATATTGTACAGTATAGTACATTACTCTCCCTCAGATTAAACTCTCTTAACAAGTGTTCACTCACTTTGAACGTAAGTGTTATTAACTCCTGAGCTGAAGCAGACTTCTCAACCCCAAAACAATTCCAGAGGATTATTTTTTCCCCACTCATAGAACTTGTTGCAACCAAGCACAAAGGGATCTGAGCAATTTAAAGAGCCTGCCTCTCCGCTGTCTTCCACTGGTGCACAGGACGTTTTTGCTCTGACTGTCGAATGGCCATTAGCACCAACTGAAACCAGCTGCAGAACAGGAAGAAAATCTGCTAGCAGAGGTGCCAATTCTTACAGTACGAGGCGCTCCAAACTAACGCAAATGTCTACTTTCCACCTGTGGGTCAAAGGTCCCTCATGCCTAATGACTTCTCAGACTTCCAGAGACATTTTGAATGTCTGGAATCCTAGGAGATCACCATCTGGGCTACACTAATAAGGATTACTGCAACCTTTGGGTATAAGGGGCAGAATCGGAATCAGTTTTAAAATATGTTGTGAAATGAGTTGCTTTGCAGCAGAAGCACAAGGCATCACTGTAGACTACAACAGACAGACAGTACCAAAGAGGAATAACAAGGTAGTGTTCATGAGAACCTGGTTTAATTGGGGCTTCTTGAAGGCTTGTACAGTCCACTTAGCTACTCCATCATATGCAAGCGACCACATTCTACAGATCCCATGTTGTTTTTGGAAGTACTCACAACCATGCACAACAAACTGAGGGGCATTGTGTGGTGAAAGCTCTCCACCTGTCAAGGCCCTGTAAACAAAAGCAGTAGGGAGTGAAGGTAATGAACACAAAATGACGACAGCAAATCCGTCTTGGAACAGAGAGCAGACAAGTTTCAGAGGCTTTTCTGAACCATAGAGTCCTGCCCACTTGCTATTCAAAAGTCAGAGCTTGCATTGTTGAAATAATATAATGATATCATCAGCAAGATCTCTTTCTACTTCATGGTGCTACTGCAAAAATCTGAACCGTTTTGCAATGACAATGTGCTTGGACTTGAAAAACTTTCACAAGGTTCCAATCTGTTCTTTGTAAAACAAGCCCTCCTGGTTCTTTACTGCAACCAAACTCTTGAAAAGTTCAAAATCTGGAGGGCACAAAACAGCAGGGATATATTTGCAATTTTCTCTTTTTGAGTTATAGGATCAGCGTGATATAGCATAGAAATAGACCTTTCGGCCCAGCAAGTCCACACCAAATATCAACCACCCATTTCTGCACTAACCATCATTCAAATCCTTCCAAACGAGAATCAGTTTCCTTCAAATCTCACAAAAAAATCTGACGCCTGCCTTAATGGTGGAATTTTACTGACTGTGCAGGTTTAATGTGCAAGATATTTGCAGTATCTGGTTCAAGTCAGGTTTACATCTTGAATCAGTAATAACTTCTTTCATAAATAAAACAGAGAGACATATATGCCTACAGCCATCTTCCCCCACCCCCCCCCCCCATCATCCTGTTGATTAACCGTTAGCAGGTAAACACAAGTTGCATAAATTGATACACTCATAATTTAATTTCATTTTCTCTTTTTACTAACAGAGTTAATTTCATATGGAATCTATTCTCTTTACTCTCCCTCCGTTCCTCACCTTTTCTCTCTTTGTTCCTTCACTGTGTTTCTTTTTTGGACTTGGTGCAATGAAAACAGGAGCTGTGAAGGGTTGAAGGCTTAATGCTTGAGGGCATTTCTGCAAGCTGTTTGCAACACAAATGCTTTCATAAGTACAATTTTACTCTGCATTTGAACAATGGGACATTATTCTGTCTCTCAGCAACTCCAGTGCTCCATCAGTTGGTGCATCATTTCACTGCTGGCACGTACGTTGCATGGAGCAACTGGAGAATCTCTGTTCACAGAGTTAGACAGGACTCACCCACTGAAGTAGAACTTGATTAATGGCCAGATTGAAACTGTATTCTCAAATTTTCCTATCAGCTTCTTCCCACTTTGTGATTGTTAGGTAACAGGTACGCAATGGTAGAAGGAGTGCACTCCTCAGAAACTATCCACTTGCCCTCCCCATCAGACACGTTTTGTCCCATCATTGAAGGAGAACACCATTCCCACATTGGCCTCATCAATCAAGAATGGAAGCACGTCATCCTCAGAACTAAGAGACTGCTTAAGAAGAAGATGTTCAACTACATAAGCAGTGAAACTAAAGTGACTATAGCGTTGCCTGTAGTGTGACTTCTCATAATCCTATTCCTTCCACACTTGGCTTGATCTGTCCATCATCTTTCATTCTTACTCAGTGAATCAATCACCTCTTGAGCCCTGTTCCATCACACAACTTCTCCTTTTTATGCTGGCTATCTCTCCTCTCCATTCTGAGCCGTGATGTAGGAGGTTTTGACCTGAAACATCATTCTATTGGCTCTCCTCTATTATGTCATATCTAAGCTTGGAGAAAATTAGAAGCCAGACATTTGATACATTCTTTAATTTTGAACAAGTCTGGCAACCCTTTATTCAATATTTTCACATGATTTAATTTATTTTTATTTATTTATTTTTCTTTATTCTCTTTGGGGAAAATCCTTATCCATGAAGGTTCGGAGATGACTGGAAGGATGTGTTTTTTTTCTCTCTCTCTCTCTTTTTCTAATTTTATCCTCAATTGGACTGCCCAATCTTTCTTTTTCTTTCCTTTTTTTTCTTTCTTTTTTTTGTTTCAGTTTAGTTAGTGGGTTTGTTTTTCTTTATCAATAAAATTTCCAATCTTTTTTTTATGATTTCTATGAGGAGTTGTAGTTTTTTTTTGACCATTGTATATATAACAGCATAATATTTTACCTATTTGATTTTGACATTATATACTTTCTGTTTTTATTATTGCTGTTTATATTTTTATATTACCTACATGTTAAACTCCTCTTCCGATTTGTATATTCTTTATTTGAAAATCAATAAAAAAGGATTGAAAATGAAAATGAAGCATCAATAATTCCTCCCCCATTGCCGATGCTGGTTGACATGGTGAGCTTCTGTGGCATTTTATGTGTGTTGCTTTGGATTACCAGCATCTGCAGAATCTCTTGTGTTTAATATTGCTGCCCAGACAACTTCCTTGTAGCATCCCTTCTGGAAGTTAGTCTAATGTCCTTGGTCATTGCTCAACCAGACAAATAGCTATTAAGTCACCTGAACATTGCAAAATGGGCATTACTGTAGTCAATTAATAATTGATTTCATTTCCACTGGGCAAACAAAAAAAATTATAGAAAAAACTCATTCAGTAGAAAACTGAAGTAATTCACATTTCCTTTCATTGCAGCCAGAACAATTTATAGCAATTCTTTATATCATTCTTCTTTCAAAAGTAGAACAAAATTCCCCTTGATGGTTGAGGCTTAGACCAGCCAACTTGTGCAGTAAACCTGCAGTAAATTGTAGAAGGACTGAGAAAGTTTCCCTTGGGGATGTGTTCAGTCTGATGATTGATGACTGCACAATGGGGAGTCTCTGAATTTGGCAGAATAAGAAAGGCTGAATATAAAATGACCAAAAACTCCTTATTTTCACAAAACAGCAGCTGGATGAATGAGAAAAGAATTGAATGCATGAGCAGTCTGGACAAGTTGGAAACCTCCTGAGTGGGTATTGAATAATCTCTCAGTTAATTATAAATTCCATGTCTATCTGCAGTCATACATGCATTACAGTAACTCTTTCTCTCCTCATTCAGGTCAGGGGCATATGCAATAAATTAAATCTGGAGGTTTTTCTCTTCTTGTTTCTGATTTTTTTATGATATAGAAGAAGGTGATTTGACCTATGAACTTTATACTGGCCCTCAGAAGACATCTCGCCATCCCATTCCCTCACTGACTTCCATGTTACAAGCCCAATAACTGACCTTGATTTTGCTGCCACTACCGATACTCAAGGTCATTGACGGAACCAATTAACATCGACGTGTCCTTGGGATATGGGAGGAAATCAGAGCACCACATGGTCAAGGAAAACTTGTGCAAAATGTACACAGACAACCTGAAAGGTCAGCGTTGAAACCGAGTTTCTGGAGCTGTGAATACCTGCTGACCTGCATGTTGTCCAGAGATACACTCCTTCATACGTTGCGCAAGAATACTTCCAAAGCTCACATTATGCATAGAATGTTTTGATTGATTATACGGGACAACAAAGATTTTGCTTCCTGAATACTTTAGAGTGTATCATATGGATTTTGGGCAGCTGATCATGAAAATCACCCTGAAATTTCCCTATCACACACCATTTTTTTTAGAAATCATGTATACAGGTAATCGTTATTTCAATTCATAATTCAAGTTATGATAAATGATGTCACAATTAGAGAAGGTACTTTTGTTGGTCCACAAATCAAACGGGTCATCAATGACAGGCAATTTGAAGAACTTCTAGTGGACCAGAGAGAATCACATGGAAGGCATTCAAGGATGTTGTTGAAAATTTTCTTGGCAACTACAGAGCACCAAACTACGTGCAGCTGGTTGACAACAATCTTCAAGCATGCAAAAACCATGGCATGTACCATGTCACTAAAGATTCATTTTCTGCATTCCCATTTATACTTCTCCCTTTGAAATCTCAATGCTGTCAGTAATGAGCATGGTGAAAAATTTCACCAGGACATTGCAGTCATGGAGAAACGGTATCGGGGCAACTGGACTCCAATCTACGCTGGCTGATTATTGCTGGACATTTAAGCAAGAAGCCTCAGACACTGACTACAAATAAAAATCATCAACAACACATTTTTAACTTAGCAGAACTATTGCAAAGCATCACTGACGGTGTTATGCAATTAAATGCATTATGTTCAATAAAAGTTAATTGCTAGTTTCTCCAAATTACTATTTGATGCAGGTTGTCTGAATTTGTGTTCAGCTTCAAGCAGTCTATCATAAACAAAAAATATTTCTGAGGAAGCAACACATTTGAAAAAAAATGCTGTCTGGTGTTATTGAAGAGACAACATTTTACATATCCTTACATATGCTTCCGATAATGAGTTTCCATTGCTAAGTGTCTTCCTTCATGAAAACTTATTCAGCAAGTTACGTTGTTCCCTCAAAACAATGCGCAACCACATAAATGGTGTTAAAATTAATCATTTCATTACTTCTGAATAAGAAATTTGATTGAGGCTTGCAGCCATGCACCCATTCAAAACCATAATTCCCTTAAATGAGGATGAAAATTTATTGTGAAATATTCAAAGTTCAAAATTTAAAATACATCTATATCAAAGTACATATATGTCACCATTTAAAACTAACTCTAAGATATGTTTTCATTTGTGCATATACAGTAAGTACAAGCAACACAATAGAATCAATGAAAGAAAAACAAGCAGCCAATGCAGAAAAGGCAACAACTGTGCAAAATTATAAAAGAGAAATAGAAATTATGATGAATGAATAAATACATGGACAAACAAACAAACAAGCAAGCAAGCAAGCATTAAAAATCAAGAACATGAGATGAAGAGTCCTTGCAAGTGAGTCCGTATGTCGTGGGAACATTTCAGTGATGGAGGTGTGGAGTTATCCACTCAGGTTCAGGAGCCTGGTGGTTGAGGGCTAATAACTGTTTCTGAACCTGGCTGTGTGGGTCCTGAAGCTCTTATGCCTTTTTCCTGATGGAACCGTGCAGAGAACATGGTCTAGGTAGTGGGGCCCTTGATGTTGGATGCTGCTTTCCTGTGACAGCACTCCGTGTTCAATGTTGGAGAGAGCTTTACCCATGATGGACTGGGCTGTACCCACTACTTTTTGAAGGATTTCCCATTAAAGAGCATTGGTGTTCTCCTACCAGGCTGTGATGCAACCAGTTAATATATCTTTCACCAGCCCTCTATGGAAGTTTTTCAAACGTTTAGCCATCATGCAAAATCTTTGCAAACTATTAAGGAAATACTTACTTCATAATTGCACTTATGTGCTGGGCCCAGGACTGAGCCTCTGAAATGACAACACTGAGATTTTTAAAATTGCTGACCCTCTCCACCTCTGAGGACAACAAAGAGGTGGTCACCTAGAGGTGCTAGGTGAGGACTGGGTCATGGACCTCTGGTTTCCTCCTCCTGAAGTAAATAATCAGCTCCTTGATCTTGCCGTTATTGTGGCACCACTCAACCGGATTTTCAATCTCCTGCCTTAATGATGATTCATCACCAGCTTTGATTCGGCAATGACAGTGGTGTTGTCAGCTAACTTATATATGACAATGGAGCTGCGCTTAGCCTCACAGTCATAAATACAAATTGAGTAGAGCAGAGGTCTCCAACAACCTGCGCTGTTGGAGATTGTGGAGGAGATGTTGTTGCCAATCTGGACTGACTGAGCTCTGCAAGTGAGGAAATGCAGAGTTCAATTGCACAAGGAGGTATTGAGGCCAAGGTATTGAAGCTTATTGTTTAGTTTTGAGGGGGTAATGTCATTGACTGCCAAGTTGTAGTTGATAAAGATCATCCTGATATCTGCATCTTTGCTGTCAAGATGTTCCAAGGTTAAGTGAAGAGCCAATAAGATGATATCTGTTGTTGACCAGTTATACAAGTAGGCAAAGTGGAGAGGATCCAAGTCATTTCTCAGGCAGGAATTGACACTCTCATATACGACTGTGTTTATAA
Source organism: Hypanus sabinus (assembly GCF_030144855.1). Lineage (NCBI taxonomy): Eukaryota > Metazoa > Chordata > Chondrichthyes > Myliobatiformes > Dasyatidae > Hypanus > Hypanus sabinus. The sequence continues at coordinate 83,905,197 of NC_082707.1, forward strand.
AGTCCGTGAAAACTGTCACAGTTGAACATTGGCCACTCCACTTACTCGAAACAATCCCATAACTGCTCCTCTGACTCCTGCGACCACCTCTTTGTTGTCCTTAACTCTGGAGCCTTGTCCTTTAGCCTCTATCTCTATTCAGGTAAGAGATGTACTGCCAAGTGATCAGATTTCCTGAAATGCAGTCTAGACATAAAATGGTGGGCATTCCTTACTGTAGTATAGCAGTATAGTGCTGGGAACTCTGATTGTACAAGTTATACTGAATGCTAATGATAACTGGGCGGAGAATTCTTCAAGCAAGCCTGATTAATGTCCTCGCCTACGATTTCAAATGTGTCAAGGTGGTCTGTTTCTTGTTTGGTGAAAGCAGCATTCAATATCTTGAGTGCCTGATTAAGTCTGGCCTTTGGCAATTTGTAAACTGTGGTCAGGATCTCAGAGCAGAACTCTCTTGGTAAGTAGAGCAGTTAGCATTTAAATGCTAGATCTTCCAGGTCAGGGGAACAAGAGTATGACAAGATCCCATGTGCACCTGGTCGAACAATTGTGACTGATTCCTACCTAATATTATTCATCACACCCGATATACCTTTCTGGTTGAGGTTCCATTTCTTCCCTTACTAACCCTTAATCATTAACTTTGACTTCAGCCTTTCTCTCTGATTTATGTTACTTCAGTTATGAATGGCATATGAATTGCTGTTTTATATTGAGTATATTGGCCTTTTATTGGAAGAGAAAACTTTGTATCTTCAAACTTGGAGCACAACTACAGGTTTCCCCCGCTATCTGAAGGTAGAGCATTCCTATGAAACCGTTTGTAAGCTGAAATGTCATAAAGCAAAGAAGAAATTACCATTAATTTATGTGGGGAAAATTTTTGTGCGTTCCTAGACCCAAAAAATAACCTACCAAATCATACCAAATAACACATAAAACCTAAAATAACACAAACGTATAGTAAAAGCAGGAATGATATGAGAAATATACAGCTTATGTAAAATAGAAATATTGTATGTACAGTGTAGTTTCAGTTATCAAAATCGGGAAGATCGAACCAAGATCGATGTAGAGAAAAAAAATCGGCATGCAACCACAAGTGCACATACACGCCTACGCACGTACATGCATACGTACATACATGCATACACACGTACACACATACACATGTATATGCATGCGCACACAACTGCCCACACAAGGCTTCACGGTCACGGTAGTCTTTCCCGGGGTAACACGCGTATAAAGCAGGCGGCTTTTTCTCATAAAAGCAGAAGTCCTCTTTGGTTAGCAAAAACAGGTACTAATGTAGGTCTTTCGCAACAGCGAGCTGTTGTAAAGCAAATGTTCGAAAAATGGGGGACACCTTTAGTCCATTCATTGAGTGGAAAATTATGTTAGGATCTGTAATATGTTTGGATGTTTATTCCAGACAATATTAATATTTGATCTGGTGCTTGCAAGTGAGAAAAGGTATCTTTCACTTTAATATTTTCTAATTAACATATTAGTAAAAGCTTTCCTCAGCAGTAATAACTTGAGGTTGTTAAGGGCAGCACAGTTGTTTACCAGTTAGTATAACGCTTTACAGTACCAACAATCAGTAGATCCAGGTTCTGTCCTCGTTGCTGTTTGAAAGGAGTCTGCATGTTCTCCCTGCGACCACATGGGTCTCCCCGGTTGCTTTCGCTTTCTCACATGTTACAAAGATACACTGGCTAGGATTAGTAAATTGTGGGCATGGTACGTTAGTGCATCAGGCATATCAATACTTGTGGGCTGTCCCCAGCACAGCCTTGAACTGGGTTGGTGGTGAATCAAAATGAAAAATTTCACTGTGTGCTTCAATGTTTTGATGTGCATGTGACAAATAAAGCTAATTATTAATCTTTGCTGACAATGCACACACTTACCTTAGTTTCTAAATCTAATTGTACATGCAATACTACTTGTGAAGGCAAGGAACAAAGAAGCAGGTAGCCCGCGTAATTTCTTTTAGCGGCCAGTATCCACCAGATCACCTTTCCAGCATCTTTTTGCATGTCCGTCAATATTATGAGTTAGAAATTTAAAACATTGATCTCCATGAACATTATTTCTGAGAATGTCAGCAACTCACTGGTAAAGTCACACTCACAACTTGGCAGAGGGCTGGGAGCCCCAAGCCACTCCACAGAACCCAGAATGACAGTAAATTGCCAACCTGCAGACTTTGAGTATCTCCCAAAACCCAATTCACAAAGGTCTGATCTACTTTGTAAGAACTAAATGTTACCTAATCAACCGTCTGGCATTGCTTTTGAAAACAAACTGCATTATATTCAATGGTAGTTAAAGCATGTAGCAACTGCTCCATTGTACGTGTAATTGTAGCAGAATACTAGCTTAATTGATTTCAAGAATACTACAATAGTATTTTTTTTAAATGATGTTGCTTCACACTGCAGATTCTCCCTTTGCTGAAAACGACCCAATTTATTTTCATCTAAAACTTGGAGCCCAAATCTAGAACAAGCACATTTTTGAAGTTCCTAATGTAAGTATTAAGTACAGTATCACTTTCCAAAAACTCTTTATTTTATCCCATAACAGTTAAACAAACTTACTCTCTGGTAACAATCTTTACAGAATTTGTGATATATTTAAGGCAAATACCATACTAGTCCAGACCTGACCCACAAATATAATCAATTACCCTTAAATTACACATGGCCCCAGGTTCTCACAATAAACTACACTTAGGTTGTTTTCCAGAAGCAACAATATGAATCTAAAGTCCTTTTTTCAGGGGTAGTCTTTTGTCACAAAGCCCCTTTGCTGTAATAATCCGTCATTTGATACCCACTTTCCAGCAAAAGACAGTTTTGGCAAATAGTACTCTTCCTACAATTGCTTTATCTTCCTTCCTGCAAAAGAATTTTTCAGCAGGGGAGGGAAAAGATTAAAATTATACCTTTTAAGTTCACGGCAGAGCGAGGAGCTGTCAGTGTTTGGTGGTACGCGAAGGCAGGAGAAATGGGCTGCAAACCAACTGCATCGATGGCACCATTAGAAGTCCGTGGCTGAAGGCAGTCATGCAGAATACATCAGTAAGTTTCTGTTGAGGTAGCCTCCAAAAGACGTCTCTAAATAGTAACCTGCAGAACCTGTAGTGTTGCCCGCGCTGCACTGTTGAGGCTGACAGATGCTTGGCTTCCAACTAAAGGAAGTTTATTTTTTTCTCTCCCCTCTCCCTGTTCATCAATCTACAGCAATTAATTCACATGTTAAGCAACTTTTCGAAGGAATCCAAATACTTAACACTTGATTCTCCAAAACAAATTACCAGCCCTCTTTGTGTTTGAAATTTCTGCTTCATTTGCATAACACTTCTGACTTTCCTGTCAGTTGTACAAGAAAAACAGGACTGGGTGCTTCCTTTAAAAAAACATGAACTGTTAGGAGCAGTTTGCAAGCTCCCTCTGTTGACTAAGTGGTACCCGTGCTCCTTGAGATTTACAACTTTATTCAAAAGAACACAACTTAGCTTCAGGTCAGAATGGTGTAAGTTCAAGATCAACTCCACAGACCTGACTACGTGATCTAGGGCTTCTAGGCTGAAACTCCCAGAGCAATACTGAAGTATGAGTCAGAGAGTTTGCATCATTTAATTGACCTGCAACACAGCAGATTCATGATTATCAAGTTAAGATCTTGCTTTGCAGTAGAATTATCGTTACTGTACAGACCAGAGATAGGCCCTTCGGCCCATCATGTTAATGCTGACTCTGTTGACCATCTACATTAGCACCATTTGCCTGCATTAGGACTGCATGGTTCCATGCATTGCCTATTTAAGCGTCTATCTAAATGCCTCTTAAACGTATCTGATTCCACCATTTCCTCTGACCAATGGTCCAGATATCAACCCTTCTGCATAAACTTTTACCCCTTCTATCCCCTTTAAAACCCCTTCCAGTCAATTTAAACCTTTGCTCTCTTTGACATCCTTACAATGGGAAAAATATTTTGTCTCTGCATCTTACCTACACCCTTCATATTCTTATAAACTCCTATCAAGTAATCTTCTGAAATGAAGAAGGCATAAACTATGAATGTATACTGCACCTTGCAGTCTAGAAATTCCATAACTCATGGAAAGGTGTGTAACAAGGCAGGTACAGTGACAATCACTGAAATGATGTGAACTATTGAATGTTTGACTCAACAATACACAACTATGCCTGAGGCCAGAGGTATCACTCACAATAAACATGGAAAGGTGCTTAATTTCTCAAGGGCCTTTCTTCTGTTTACTTCAGTGTCAGTACAGGAAAATAGAGTCTATCTGAGCGGTGAACAGGCAACAGAGAAGGATGGAGGTTAGGGGAATGAAGCAGGTGTTGTGGAGAGGCTGAGGCATCAGCTAGGGGAAGATTGGGAAAGGTTGGGAAGTTTCATGTCAACAGATCACATTATCAACCACTGGGGTAGTGGTAACATTTGGAGTTACACCCAGTTTGAAGGGGTTAGTGGGTGAATGGATGAAGAATACAGAGAGAACCGAGGGGACTGCCATCACAAGTGCTAAGACTGAAGTTAAGTTGAACGGCCCAACACTGGTTCCTGTTGACTGGATCATTCAAGACGCACCTCCTTCAACTTGAACTGAAGCAGACCTGCAGTATTTTGTTCAATCCTCCTCCTGCAAGAGTTTCCTGTGTTTTCTGCTAGATATACACAGGAGATCATAGAGGACGCATCCAGACATGTGTACTGTACATCGCTCTGCACCTCCGTGCCCATACCAGGAAAATGCGAGTTTCACTACCCACAATTTAAGTCTTCAATTTCATCCAAGATTTCCTTGGATGGAAATTCAGCACCGAGAGGCATACAAGTATTGCACTGCACAATAGATTTTATCTACAGGACAGAGATTGATACAGTTGTGATGAATAAGATGAAATAGTGAACGTAATGAATAAATTGTCAGGAGCTTCTGAAGTATTATCAAAGACAATAAATTCGGTCACATCGCATTACATTGCGTTCTGAGGCACCCACGTACTGATTATTCCAGCTTAGGTGGAGTTGGAATCAAACTGAAGTAACCCATTATATCTAGAGGCACTCCAAAGCCGTGATGTGTCAACACCACACCTATCAAACCAGATCGTGCACTGTGTCAGAACAACAACATATGAATATGTTATAGAAAAAAGACACGTTATGTATTTTTTTTACATTTTTAGAAAATCTATCAGATATTTTGAATAATTTTGATATCCTTTTTTATTCTTTCTAACTGATAGAATTATGCATTCATACTGGATGGAAATATAACTAAACTTTGGTGATTAATTTTGGACCTTTAATAATAAACTGGTTTGACTGTATTCAGTCCCGTGTAAACAAATAGTAATCTTAAAGTGGAAACTGGCTTAGGAGAAGATGACATTGAATTGGTGTCTGGTTGTAGAGCAGCAGACTATGATCACATGTTAACAAGCTGGCAGAATCAAGGCAAATTGGTCAATGTCAGTGCAGTACCAGAGAATATCAGCCATGACCACTGAGGTAATTTACTGGCCATGAGCAAATGTATTATACGTTGGATTTCAGGCAGGGCTTTAATATCCAAGCAAGGATGTAATGTTGTGGCTTTAGGAGGCACTGGTGAGGCCTCACTTGGAGAATTGTGAGCAGTTTTGGGCCTCTTATCTAAGAAAGGGTGTGCTGACATTAGAGAGGGCTCATGCAAGTGAGGAAATCGATGATCGAATTAAACAAGGAGGTATTGAAGCCAAGGTCTTGAAGCTTGTTGATTAGTTTTGAGGGGATGATAGTATTGAATGCCAAGCTATAGTCAATAAAGAACAAAGATAAGGAGCATCAATCCTGTTCAGATGTTCCAGGGTTGAGAGAAGGGTCAATGAAACAGCATCTGCTGTAGACCTTTTGCTTCAGCAGATTGGAGCAGGTCACTCTCGGCAGGAGTTGATATGGTTCATCATCAACTTCTCAAAACACTTCAGTACTGTGGATGTAAGTGTTACTGGACGATAGTATTTGAAACAATTTACTACGTTGCAGTTTCGTCATTAATAGTATAGAAAGAGCATGAAAGTTGGTTCATTTATAGCTTTCGGGAAAGGGACCTAGCCACTCTTATCTAGACTGGCCCACACTTGACTCCATTTTCATGGTGGGTGATAAACTCCATTTGCCTTCTGAAATAGGACTTTCATAGAGGAAATGCTACTTTCATAGAGGAAACATTCATGGACAATTAAACAGTGCAATAAAGAGAGCTAATATTCCAAGTGACAAGTTCTAAAAGTATTTCATTTGTGGTCAATAAACTTGTTTATGCACTGCAGGGAGGATAAGACAAAGAAGTTGATAACTAAAAATCTGCACACTTTTGTTTAGTATTCTTTTTACACAGGTTAGAGTGGTAGGTTTAAATTACCTCAGCAGGGTGCTTATTATCTATATCCCATCCCAGTGATTCTCTCTTCTACTAACTCCCATTGGGCAGAAGATACAAAAGTTTCAAAGCTTGTACCACCAACCTTACAGACAGATTCTATCCTGCTGTTATCAAACTCTTCCACAAACCTCTCACTGATTCTTGAACTCCCTTTCTATCACGCTGCGACCCTTGCACTTTATTTGCTTACCTGCTCTGCATTTTCTCGATAGCTGCTGCAATATATTCTGCATTCAATGTACGTGAGTACGGCATGATCTGCTGCATGGCATTGAGACAAATGTTTTTAACTGTATCTCAGTGGCAATAACGTACCCATACCAATATCCCAAAATTTAATATTCATCAAGGTATTTCTCTTGTGCTTAGCAATAACAACCACATCTTGAAGATGTGGTCACCAGATACTTTTTGGAGTTAGAGTCAGAATGATACAGCAATGAAGCAGGCTCTTCTGCTATTAAGTCCATGCCATGCATCATTTGTCCACTTATATTAATCCTACACCATCTCTCTATTATTAATCTCCCAAATTCTCATAAATTCTCCCCAGATTCTATCACTTCCAGGCCATAAATGTTTACCTGCTATGAATTGTAAAATACAACCCACTGAAATAAGCTGGAGATACAGCAAAGATCCTAAGGACTTATCTTAACAAGTTCAACCACTTTTGGGATTGTCAGCATTTATCAAAAGGAGATAGCTGTTCAGATTGCAAATGGTTTCTCTGGGTACTCTTAGTACAGATAGAAGGACTCTCTTCAGCTAACTTTAATTTACTCAAGCACTGCTGCCATCAGGAAGAAGGTATAGCAGCCTCAGGACTCACACCACTAGGTTTAGGAGCAGTTATTACCCCTCAACCATCAGGCTTTTGAACCAGTGGGGATAACTTCACTCACTTCATTTGCCCCATCACTGAACCATTCTTTCAACCTATGGACTCACTTTCAAGGACTCGACAGCCCAGTCTTCATTGCTTCTTTATTTATTATTATTATTATTATTATTCAGCTTTTTCTTTTATATTTGCACAGTTTGTTGTCTTTTGCACACTGGCTATCTGCCCTGTTGAGTGCTATCTTTCAATTATTTTGTTATGGTTATTGGATTGATTGAGTATGCGTACAAGAAAGAAAATCTCAGGGTTGTAAATGGTGACATTTATGTATTTTGATAGTAAAATAACTTTGAACTTTGGTTTATTAAATTCAGCCTCACAATATGGCATAGTGGGAATGTAAGCATCTGTCACTATCCAACTGCTCAAGATTTATGAATAGGGGATTTTTCAATGATTTATCTTTTGTTAGCTTCTCATGATTGCTTGATTACTGGTTTGAAAGGGGTTCAACTTTTCTCAGCGTTGGCTGGAAAGAATGATAGACATATGTTCTAAGGCTTTGTGTTACTGTAATTGTTTTCGGTTATTAGTTGTGAGGGTTTTGGCAGAATGCACTTGAACAAGTACCAGGTTTTCAGATTGTTTTCCCAGCAACAGAGCCAGTTAATATACTGTCCATGGCTGAGCTACCCAAGAGCTACTGAGAATTTGAATACAAACAGACCTGGGAGCAGATACATCTATATAAAGGCAGGTGTGATTGTCATTTGATGACGATGTGGTCTTGGAGATTCAGTTGTGAGGCTTAAACATGCATATCAGAGCTGATTCTTCACAACAAAACTGAGGGGATGCTGCCTTGTGGATTATCTGTATTGTATCATGAATAAAACAGATAACACCGGTGTGTCTAGTGTGTGGATGATTGGCAAACTTTTGGGGCTAGGTGGTGGGGCGGTGGAAGTTTATCAGGCATATGGGGAGAATGAAGTAGATTAGGGCAAAATCAGTGTAAATGGGTGGTTAAAAGTTTGTCAGTGTGAATCCAGTGGGCCAAAGGACCTGTTTCCATATTGTGTCTCTCTCTGATCTTAATCCCATTGGCAGGGAAAATTACACAAGAAAATAATTAAAGTAAAGAACAATAATTAAAACATGAAGTTTAGATAAACATTCTGAAATTAAGAGGATAACTTTTGTTCAAATAAATTATGCCTTTCTTTTACAACATATAAAGTGGAAAACAGACTATTGAAACTGTCAATAGGAGAGGATGTTTCCTATAGTGGTGATGCACCATCAATAACTCTCTCTGAGATGTGAAGGCGAGATATTGGCTTTTATTGACTGGAAGAAGGAACAAGCAGTAGTTGACCACCATCCTACATCCTGGAGACTGAGGGCCGGGCTCAGGCCTCAATCACCTTTATACCGGGGTCTGTGGGAGGAGCCATGGTCAGTGGGAGGGGCCACAGGAGCAGTCAGCGGGGGGGCGTATCCAGACAGGTATATGTAATTCACCACAAGTGGAAGAGCCTAGGACCAAAGGGCACAACAAGGACATCCCTTTGGACAAGATGAGAAGGAATTTCTTTAGCCAGGGGTGGTGAATATGTGGATTTCATTGCCACAGACAGCTGTGGAGGCCATCATACATTTAGAGTGGAGGTTGGTTGGTTCTTGATTAGTCAGGCTGGCAAAGGTTAAGAGGAGAAGGCAGCAGAATGGGGTTGAGGGGGATAATAAAGCAACCATGATGGAATGTCAAAAGAGACTCAATGGGCCAAATAGGCTAATTCTGTTTCTGTGTCTTATGGTCTTATATTAGTTTTGTACAGGACAAATGCACATTCAAACAAATGATTTTAGTTTGCTGAATACCCTGACTTTTTAAATATCTGAACAGAGGAAGGAGCAAAGAGGAAGCTATTGCCTATATTGTGTCAGATTTTATTCTGTAATATTAAAGTGGTTCTTTCACTCTCATGTCAGGGAAGAAGAGATCTTAAGAAGAGTTGAGTGCTTAGCTTCAGTTTTCCAGTATTTAACACTAAACGATGCTATAAATTTTCAAATTTTTTGTAGCAATCCCATTTATTAAAAGGCTCATCTTTTTTCTATAAAGCCTTCAATCATAACCACAGTATTCTTGGCAAGAGGAACGGAGAAAGCTATTTTGAAGTCACAGTCAATAAAACAATCCAATCAAGAGATGACCTGTTGAGTAGTGCAAAGAACTTGGAATTGTATTATGTTTAAATTGCTTATCCAGAATTTCATTGAGAACCAAAGTCCATTGAAGCAGTCTTTTATTTTGTTTATGGAATTATTTCTCATGACAGAGAAATTGAATGGATACCCATGGCTACAATCACAGTATTATTTCTCTGAAATAAATTTTGTTTTTAATACAAGACAGAATAACATGAATCATATTGAAAGAAACAAAAGATTTGGTACTCTCCAGAGAATGACCCAAACAATTCTGCTCATTATTTCTTCATGCAGGCAGTAATCTTTGTATGAAAGATATGCTCTCCACCCATCAACTCAATAAAGAAAAATAAATATCTTGGTGCATTTGTGATGTGGGCACTGAAACACTTACTGCTTCAAAAATTCAGAATGCAACTAAAAACGTTACATGGGAATTACTTGATTAAATAAAGAGAAACTAGTTCACACTCCACAATCTTACTTCTCGTATGATACAACAAGGATAAAGTTCTTGACCAGCTATTGCAATCAATTTTTACAAATTGGTCTACAAAATTAACCAGATCTGAGGCCTAGTAAATCTCGGGGTAAGAGAACTTGGCAAAGTATTAGTACGAGTTATAAACAAGATTCTGTAGATGCTGGAAATCCAGGCCCACATACACAAAATGCTGGAGGAACTCAGCAAATCAGGCAGTGTCCATGGAAATGAATAAACGGTTGACATTTTGGGTCGAACCCTTCATCAGGACTGGAATCTGTTGGGATTGTCTACTGTATCTGGTGTTCCCGATGTGGCCCTCTCTACATTGGTAAGACCCAATTTAGATTGGGGCACCACTTTGTCAAGTGTCTTTGTTCTATTCACAAAAAGCAGGATTTCTTCTTGCTGATCAAACATTTTAATTCCTATCCCCATACCCATTTTGACATGTTGGTCCATGGTTTCCTCTTCTGCCACGATGAAGCCACCATCAGACTGGACAAGCCACACCTTATATTCTGTTTAGGTAGCCTCCAACCTAATGGCATGAACATTGATATCTTCAATCCCCCCCTCTGACCTCCTACCTCTTCTGCTTACCTGCCTATCACCTCCCTTGGTACCTCTCCTTCTTCGCTTTCTCCCAAGGTCCACTCTCCTCTCCCATCAGATTTCTTTCTCTCCATCTTTTCCTCCTATCACTTCCCAGCTTCTTACTTCATCCCCTCCCCCCAGCCCCATCCACCTGGCTTCACCTATCACCTTTTAAGCTTGCACTCCTTCCCCTCCCCTGCCTACTTATTCAGGCATCTTCCCCCTTCCTTTCTCATCCAGATGAAGGATCTCTGCCCAAAACATCAACTTTATTTATTTCCATAGATGCTACCAGATCTGCAGAGTTCCTCCAGCACCTTGTGTGAGTTGCACTGGTCCAAGTTCCTCTATTTCTGCTGAACATGTCAAATATTATATTAATTAATTTGTGTGCCTCAAGAACAAAAACAATCTCAATTTTGTTTCAACAAATGCATTACCAAAATCCATGTGACTGAAATATTAGTTGGGCACATTAACTTTGTTAACAGCTCTCTGCCACCTGCACAGACACACACACCTACAGTACGCACACGTTTTGCAAGGAACATCAATCCACATCTGGTTTTGCAAAAGTTCAATGTCAAGAGCATGCTTGCTCTTCTAATTTTAGAAGTTCAGCAGAAAGCAAGAAAGTGTGGTATTTTCTAACATTTAAAATTATATTCAATGATTTTTTTTATAGCCCTTGCAAGTTTTACAAATACAGATTAACCTAAATAACAGATATCTTGCTGGTGTGGTAGTTTCCAATTCAGAGGGTAAGGGAGAGTAGTTATTGTACCTGTCTCATATGGTGGTGGGCAGCACACTCTGTCCCCTTTTGCCTCACCGGATACTGAGACTCACTTGAGGATGATAGAGGCTGAATCTTCAATAGCAGGAAATGTACTGAACAAAAGACCGGTTTTAATGGAACTGTGCAAAACAATTTAACTTTCAGTTGAGACATTTTCACTGAAAATGGCCACATCTTTGTTGATTTGCTCAGTTGCAGCTATTTTCCTGTAAACATCGAGGTTTTGAACTGACCTGCACAAGCCTAATCCTACCTCAGCAATGGAATACCTGTCTCTGATTGTGTCTTTTTTGAATGTCTTGCTTTTGCAATTTTTTTCCTTCTTTCTTCACTGTCTTCTCTACAGTGTATGTATATTTCTTGCTTTGTAAGTGTCTGAATCTATATGCCTGTGATGCTGCTGAGAGCAAAGTTTTCATGGGACCTGTACTGAACTTTTGCAATGACAATAAACTCACCCTTGATGTAGCTGGTGGAACCTTGGATGCTTGGCTATTTTCAAAGGGGTAAGAAATGCCTAACATCCACCAGACTCACATATGCTCATCGATATTTGATAGCAAATATGAATAAAATCATTTAGGGTGATGGATTGGGACCACATTGAGTGGATGCCAATTTTTTAAAGGATGGGTTTTGAACCTCACAATATCTAAATTCTTGCCTTTGGCATCTGGGAGACTTGTTTCCATTGAGAAAGTCTAAAAAGCCTCACTTAAAACTGAACTAGTTTTTTTTTTCAATTTAGGTCTACCTATTGATTGGAATAGTTATTTCTAAATCATTTTTATGAAACAGTGCACCTTACATTTTACCCAACTAAAGACAGTGAGGTCTTAAATGATTTGCATTAACATTGATTGAACAGTATAATTTTGAAAACTCATTGGCTCTGCAAGGTGATAAATGAAAGACTTGTACCTACTTGCCCCTCAATCCATCTCTGAAGCACCTGAGAGTGCTTCGTACATTTAAAGCACCTTGATCCTATCCGTACAGAAAGCACGATAGGTATGTATGTTTGTAAAAAAAATCCCACACACTGCTGCAAAACAGCTCGTTCCTATTTTTGTTGATGTCTAAAGAAAGAACTTTGGCTTTAGTATTGAAGAAGCTCCAGGCAAAAAGTTAATTGAACAGTGGAACAGACAAGTAAACAGCCTGGTTATCTGCTCCTGTTTTTACATTCTTCTGCATATTCTCTAATCTTTTTCAGAATTTATTCATGACTGCTCAAGCCACTAGGGCAATCAGTCAAGGCCATGGTTTAATATATCTGCCAAATGACAGCTAACATTATCCCATTCATTTGTGAATGTGCTATAGTGTCAGTCTAAGCAATGAACACAAGGCTAAGAAAAGAGCTAAAACAAAGGCAAGGGTGCCATTGTGAATCATTGCCGTCATTCAGCTCTAATTCCTTGACAAACACAGAGTCACTAATAAAGAAAGACACCTTTTCTGGATGATATTGGACTCCCTCAAAACTGTACTAAAGTGTCAGCTTCACACTTGAATCAATAAATGGGATTGAGGTCTGCAAGCAAGCAATGACATGGAAAAGAGTTCCTAGAAGCATGGTTTTCCACAAACAATTCAACAAACAGACATGTAGACCTAGATCTCATTTATCAGCACAGAGTTCACCATGCAACCAGTCAGCGATGAGAACCCCCCCCCCCCCCCGCAACCTTACATCACAATTGAGTTTCCATAATGATGAGCAATCAACTGATGGATAAGCATATATAAGTCTCGCATTCGGAGGACACACCACGTGAACAGCGCACTGATGATATCACCTCATATGGTGCTGAACTTTTCCAAAGTGATTGCCAAGAGCAGAGAACAACTCAACCCCAGCAAGAGCCTACATTCAATGAAAGATGCTCTGTGATAGCTCTGTCTCTCCTATTTCATTATGTAAGCAGCAATACAAAGGCACCTATTCACACTGCACGGATATGCTTATTATTAAATACACCTTTTTTTATTGTACTTACTTTTAATGTTCTCTTTGGTCATTCAGATTCCAGTACGCCACCTTAAGTTACAGTCCATTATTTTTTAAACCAATTTGTTTTTCTAGAAAATGTCACTTTCCTCAGCAGTGAAGGTGATTAAGGGGATAGCAGAAAGCAGAAAAAAATAAGGTCCGATATTCCTGTGGAGGTGTGCTGATTTCCAGTTTAACCCCAGGATAACCCCAGGACTTGCTACTTGTCCTCACAATCTCTTTGGACCAGCTTGAGGAACAACAACTCATATTCTAAATGTCATAATACAGTTTCCCAGAGTCACTGGATTCAACAATTTCAGGTCATCAATATTTCCAGCATTTTTATTCTGTATTTCCAATACTCCTGAGTTTTTTTGTGATTATAAATAACCACTCTGCATTTCATCTCTTCAAGGTTTTTGTTACCTCAGCATACAAGTTATTTTTGAAGTTCAAAGTACATTTATTATCAGGGTACATAGATGTCACCCTATCATACCACACTGAGATTCATGTTTCTTGTGGGCATTCACAGTAGAACAAAGAAATACAATATAATCAATTTTTAAAAAATGACACAAACTATAACTGACAAACAACCAATGTGCAATAGGAGACAATCTGTGCAAATATTAACAATAATAATAATAAAACAGTCAGGCATGAAGACGTGAGCTGGTCAGAAATTTAACTCATTGAGCGGCTGTTGGGGACGGAAAGGAAAGCCAAGGCTTAACCCATTGTGAAATGACTGAGCAGAAAGAGGGAAGAAGTCACTTCTACTTTTGCCATTCACAACCTCAACATCCCCCAAAACATTTCACAGTCATTGACTTACTGTTGTCCAGTGGGAACTGGGGCACTTGTAAACGGGAAGATTTATTGATAGTAAAATACTAATGACTAGATAATCTGTTCTGGGTGCACAACGTGGAATAAATATTGTACAAGCAACAGGGAAAAAATGCCCTCACTTCCACCTGAAAGAAGAGAAGAAGATAGTTCAGCACTTCATCCACATTCAGCAAGTTTTTCAGTAAAATATCTGAGTGCAGCATTGAAATGTCCCTCAGACCATGGGCTCAGGTTCATAACTGTAATTTGAAACTATACCTTTTTCAGCAAGAAGGCAAAAAAATGTTTTATGCATCTAACTCTTAGCAACCATGCTTTCAGCAACCAGGATAATATTCTGAATTTTTGAAATCTGTTTGCCTCCCCTTTTTCTCACACCTCTTCGTCATCAATCACAATGTTAAACCTTGCTTGTTAATTCTCTCGTGAATGGTTTGGAGATGTTTTATTATGCTATAGGCTCTAGATAAATGCATGCTATTGTTGAAGCAAATCTAGTGGCTTTCAGGTATCACAGGAGGGCACGGCCATTTTAACAAATTCTAATCCAACAACATGCTCTTCAACCTATTTATAGAACGTAGAACACAAAGCAGAACCTCACTGGACAGACCCTGGGTCAAACTAATTAACCAACAGCTCCTAATAAATCTAATCCCTCTTCTTGAACATTGACCATAACCCTCCCTTCTCTGTATATTCATGTGCCTGTCTAAGCGACTCTTGAACACTTATGCAATCTGCCTCCACCACACCCCTAGCAGCGTATTCTAGTCCACCACTTCTCTCTGTGTAAAAGAACTCACCTCAGACATATCATTTTTAACTTCACCCTTGGCATCTTAAATGCATACCTTTTGATAATGTACATTTCAATCCTGGGAAAAATGGTTTGGCTATCTACTCTACCCATGCTTCACAAAATTATATACACTTCCATCACATCTCCTCTTTGCCGCTCCACAAAAAACAGCCCTGGCTTGTCCAGCCACTCCTCAAAGCAAATATCCTCCAGGCCGGACAGCATCCTGGGAAGCCTCTGCATTCTTTCCAAAGCCTCCACATTACCTGTAATTAGGTAACCTGAATTGAATGAAATATGCAAAAAAAATGGGCTAACTGGAGGTTCATAAAACTGGAACAGAACTTCCTGCCTCTTGAACTCAGTACCTTGAGTAGTGAAGGCAAGCTGCAGGGATTCTCAGATGAGCAAACCCAGGTGCGGAGCAAACTCTGAACTCGATAGTAGAAATTAACGATGATGCTTTACTCGGATAATAATACAGGGAAAAATCAAACTAAGAACTAACTTCCTCAGGATCTGAGCACACAGAACTGTAGTTCACACAGAACTTGAACCCAGGACTCTGTGATGAGTGCCGGTCCAGAATAACCTTAAGTAAAACATAAAACACAGGAAACCCGTGAGAGTCGAAATCAAAATCAAATCAATTAAGAAAGAGAAACATAAGGAAACTGTATTCACATAATGAGGGTCACGAAAAACAGTGACAGCTTAATTATAAAAGTAATCATTAAGCAACTCTAAAATAATTAAATAAATTACATTCATGCGCCCCTCGCTGGTCTGAAGGGTTCGTGACACAAGTATGTCATCTGACTTCTTTACCACCATATCAATCTGTGCAGCCACTTCTAGGGAGTCATGTAACTGGACCCAACAGTTCCTCTGTTCATCAATGTTGTAACATTCCTGCCATTAAGTGTGTAATCCCCTTTCTGCTGGATCTCTTGATGTGCTGCCCCTCACAACTGTCCAGATTAAACTCCATCTGCCACTTCTCTGCCTAAATCTGCAACTGATCTGCCTTCTGCTGTATTCTTTGACAAGGTTCCATGCAATCCAAAAAGCCAACAACCTTTGAGTCATCTGTAAACTTACTCACCCACCTTACCATATTTTCATCCAAATCATTTACATATATGATAAACAACAGAGGCAGAGGTTCAAGTACAGATTTCTGCAGAACAGCACAGGTCACAGAGCTCCATCGAGAATAAGGCCCATCCTCCATAACCTTCTGAGTTCTAAGGGCAAGCCAACTGTGGATTCAACCAGCCAAAGTCCCATGGATCAGAATCAGTTTTAATATCACTGTCAAATGTCATGAAATTTCTCTTCTTTGTGGCAGCAGTATAATGCAATAACATAATAGAGAAAAAAACTGTGAATTACAGTAAGTATAGATATATCAAATAATTCAACAAGTAGTGCAACAATAAAAATAACAAAAGTAGTAAGGTTGGGTTCACGGGCTCAATGTCCATTCAGAAATCAAATGGCTGTTTCTGAAGCATTGAGTGTGTGCCTTCAGACTCCTGTACTTCCTTCAGGTACAGAGATCAGTAATGAGATCAGGACATGTCCTGGGTGATGGGGGTCCTTAATGATGGATGCCGCCTTTCTGAGGTATCGCTCCTTAAAGATGACTTGGATACTATGGAAGCTGTCGCCCAAGATGGAGCTGACTGAGTTTACAACTCTCTGCAGCTTATTTCAATCCTGTGTTTTTTTTCCCCCCAGGGCTGAAATGGTGAACATGAGAGGGCACAGTTTTAAGAAGTTTGGAAGTAGGTACAGAGGAGATGTTAAGGGTTCGTTTTTTACTCAGAGAGTTGTGAGTGCGTGGAATGGGCTGCTGGCAACGGTGGTGGAGGTGGATACGATGGAGTCTTTTCAGAGACTCCTGGACAGATACATGGAGCTCAGAAAAATAGAGGGCTATGGGTAACCCTTGGTAATTTCTAAAGTAAGTACATGTTTAGCACAGCACTGTGGGCCTGAGGGCCTGTATTGTGCCATAGGTTTTCTATGTTTCTATGTATAGAAGCACCCCCTCCCCATACCAGACCATGACACAATCAGTTAGAATGCTCCCCACGGTACATCTGTAGAAATTTTGAATCTCATGCATCCTAATTTTCTTGACAAGCATACCATCTGGGAAGTTGTTGAATGTCTTACTAATATTCACTTGTCTACCTCCATCAATCACCTTCATCACCTCCTCAAGAAACTCAGTCAGATTAGTCAGACATGACCTGCCCCGCACAAAACTACGCTGTTTGTCCCTAATTAGCCTATGCATCTCCAGATGCTCATTAATCATCAGATGATCTTTCATTACAAAACTGAAGAGCTACACCCTGAACTATTAGTAATTCTCCAGATAGTAATGAAATTCTGTAAACATAGGACCAGCCCAAAGGAAGTTATTAGTTCTTTCATTTAGTGCTTGCACATATCACATTCACCACATATTCAGAATAAAGCCTTTCAACACATCTAAACATCATTCTCTGAAATCATTTTGAAATTTTCAAAGTTCAAAAGAGTTTCATCAAGTCAGGAAACACATACTGAGTTAAGTGTTTATTACAAAAAGTCAGGGTGTGCCTATCTCACGAGAGTCCAGGCAAACATTCCCAGGGACTGCACATAATTACTGCCTGCAAATTTGCACCTTTCAAACAATTAGAAAACAAATGAAATTTGACATCTGCATTGACGCAGTAAATGCTTGCGTAGATTATTTACACCCTTGGCTTTCTGAAGAGGATAAATACTGTAAGCCCATGTTCAGTTGTTATGCCCTTGGGAAAATTTGACTAGTACTGTCAGGATTTCATTTACACACCATTCAACAAGTCAAAATGGTACCTCTGTGGCGGGCCAAGTCTGGTGGTTAAAACTCTCCAGTAATACACTTCACAAGGCTACAATTGTTGCACTGAAGGGGTCATTGAGGTAAATGCCTGTCATGTTATTCAGAGGAGGGAACAATAGAATACGTGTTGTTGATGTAACATATTTTCTTTCGTATTAACAATTTTAATAATTTTCTCAAATTATTCTGCTCAAATTAAATTGCTAGTTCTGTTTATTTCATTACAGCACTGACTAAACTTTAAAAAGGGCTTAAATGATTGCAAACCTTTTTGGAATGGTCCAATGTCATAAAGTGCAGAGCACAAAGACAAGACTTGCTCCTTCTTCAATCCAAAGGGACATTGTCGCACACTGTCTCTGTCCCTGTCACAGTGCACGAGCAAATCTGCTGCAGTCAAAGCTCCATGGCTCAGCACCAACCACAGTAAATCACCTTTCCTCTCCAATATTTTACATTTCTGCTTACAATTGACTGGGACTATGCAGTTCACAATAATTTGCAAAAACATGCGTGACTTACTGACAACTAAATAAAAAAAAGCATCAAAGCATAAAAGTATGGCAACATCTTAGTCTCGTAAATATGTTGATAAGTTTGGGTCTTTCTCGATTAAAAGTGAATTCCATTGTCCTATTGTGTTGGTTAAGTATTAATGAGCACTGGGGCATTACAGTTAAGTTGCTGAACTAGTGTCCAGTGTCCCTGGGTCATTGAAACCAAGATACAGGTTTGAATTCTGC
This sequence comes from Hypanus sabinus, assembly GCF_030144855.1. Classification (NCBI taxonomy): domain Eukaryota; kingdom Metazoa; phylum Chordata; class Chondrichthyes; order Myliobatiformes; family Dasyatidae; genus Hypanus; species Hypanus sabinus. Next base: position 83,923,902 of record NC_082707.1, read on the forward strand.
CATAGCAGCTGGAGAATTAAGTACAAAACCAGCATCAGTATGGGTAACATGAAACAACTGCAGCATCATAATCACCCACATCTCCTGATGCCTCCAGAGAAGTAAATCTGCCTACTTCACCCAGTTTAACTTTACGTTTCTCCATGTCATTCGGGAGGCTGATCTTAATCAGCCAGCGGGATGGCCAGGCAAGTCACTCCATTCAGTTCCCGGAACTGTGCCATGAGCTACCTTGTCTCCTCCTGAGAAGCTAGAAAGAACATCTGAAAACAAACCCTCCAAAAGGCAACCTCAACAGCGGCACACCATGCCTTAGTATCACATACGTGACCCTAAACTAACTGCTGTGTCACAGGAAAAGGGCTGACGTTTTTCTGACCCAGGTACTGTGGTGCTGCAGACAAAAGACATTTAATACAGCCATTGGCAGCATTCAGCATTCATCAAGAGAACCTGCTTCCTCCACCCAATGTCCTCATTACAAATAAGATTTAATTATCTCTGCTGTTTGATTTAAGAGATAATATTTTGTAAGATAATAAAATACTCTAACTAAAACCTTTACATTCAGTACTTAGCAATGCAATCTATATACTTAATAACTTTGATTTATTTTCTGAACTTTCACCTGGTGGGTAGTTATGCTTTCTATGTTTTGTTTATATGAAACTGATATTTAAAGGCCATAATCTTGCTGGGCCAGGACAATATGCATCATTAAGAGTTTTGCTGTAACCTTCAGTTCAGAGGTGTTTAGTACCATTGCACGGCAGAGACCTGGGGCAAAGGCCTTGTATCTTAGACAACAGCCTCACTCCGATGACAATCAGTGACCAAGAAAGATTAATGTTGGAGCAAAGATGAACTGAAGTCAAACCAGGTTTAGGTAAGGAAAACAGGGAGTATAAATTGTTGTTTGGATGAATTTAGAGAAAATTTAAATCATATTTTATGTAAATGGTAGTTTATACCCCATCAGGGAATCAAATCAAATCAATTAAATCATCTTCTGATGACAGAAATTGATTGGCATTACACTAATAATAACTGTGTCCCATAGACATCCTTGTGCTGATAATTATCAGTTGCATTTATGGGCAATTAATACACAGATCAAGCAAGTTCTTAGAGATTAAGTAGGTTAGAGGCAAGAAGATATTTGTGAGAGTAAAACGTTGAAGCCCTGATTATCAATCAGCTATATCTGCATTCACTGTATTTCCCTTAATCCCCTAAATTTGCTGGGGTATTTCTTCGTTAATAAAAGAGTTGTTTGCTAACACAACTATTTCCTATTATCAGTCTCCTATGAAATTTCCTCTGCAGGTTGCTGCTCAATTATTGCCCTGTAGTTGCAGGCTATAGCCAGTAGATGGCTCTTCAAGACAACATTCACAAGTCTATTTCAAAGTAAATTTTATTATCAAAGTACATATATGTCACCATTTGCAACCCTGAGATTCATTTTCTTGTGGGCATACTCAGCAAATCTATAGAATAATAATTGTAACAGGATCACCCAAAGTACAGAAGACAGCAAATGCAAATACAAATAAATAGCAACAAATTTTGAGAACATGAGATTAAGTGTCCTCGAAAGTGAGTTCATTGGTTGTGAGAACATTTCAATGATGGGGCAAGTTAAGTTGAGTGCAGTTATCTCCTTTTGTTCAAAAGCCTGATGGTTGAGGTAGTAATTGTTCTTGAGCCTGGTGGTGCGAGTCCTGAAGCTCCTGTACAATCTACCTGATGGCAGCAGTAAGAAGAGAGAATGGCCTGATTCGTGGGGATCCCTGGTAATGGATGCTGCTTTCTGGCAGCACTGCTTCATGTAGATGTGCTTAACAGCTGGGAGAGCTTTACGTACTGGATAGAATCCACTACTTATAATAGGATTTTCCATTCAAAGGCATTGGTGTTCTCATGCCAGGCTCCAATGTAGCTAATCATTATACTCTCCACCACACGTCTACAGAAGTTTGTCAAAGTTTTTTGTCATGTCAAACCTCTGCAAACTTGTAAGGAACCCCTTACAGAACTGGTCCTCCAAAATGGCACCACCTCATTGGCTGACTTGAAACTATCTATCTATGACTGAGTCACAAGAGATTACAGATGCTGGAACCTGGAACAACAGACAGTCTGGTGGAAGAACTCAAGGCTCAGAATATATTTAATAGCAAAGTATGTGTGAGATTCAGAGAGCCAAGCAGCATCTGTAGGTGGAAGGGAATTAACTAACTGACCATGGCCAATCTGTGAATTAATATACTAGCAAATAAAACAATAATCGTATTGTGTATGAAAAATCTGCAATCATGCAGTAGCTCATAACAATCTGTGTCTAGCCTGTTAGTAATTATAGAACAGAGAACAGAAAAGTATTGGAACAAGCTCTTTGGCCTATTATGTCTGCACTGAACACAACACTGAACTAAATCTCTGCCACCTGTATATGATCTATATCTCTCCATTCCTTGCTTATTTGGGGGTCTATCTAATACCACTCTTGTATGTGTTTCCACTATTACCCTTGGTAGTCAGCTCAGGAACTTAGCTCTGTCTGTATAAGAACTTTCCCCACACCTTTCCTTTAAACTTCTAAATTCATATCCTATAGTACTTGCCATTTCTATCCCAGGAAAAGGTTCTGACTGTCTACCCTACCTATACCTTGTATCATTTAATAAAGTTCAGTCAGATCTCCTCTCAGTCTCTGATACTCCAGATTAAACAACTGGACTTCATTCAAAGTAAGACACACAAAGTGCTGGAGGAACCCAGCAGCTCAGGCTGCGTCTATGGAAATGATTAAACAGTCAATGTTTCCAGCCGAGACCCTTCTTCAGGACTGAAAAATGAAGGGGGAAGATGCCAGAATAAAAAAGGTTGCAGTGGGTGCAGAGGGGAAGGAGGGTAGCTAGAAGGTGATAAATGAATCCAGGTGGGTAGGAAATGGTAAAGGGCTGGAGAGGAAGGAATCTGATAGGAGAGAAGAATGGACCATAGGAGAAAGGGAACGTGGAGGGAACTCAGGGGGAGGATTGCTACTGCCCTCATCAGCATCTTCTCCATTCCCTGAACATCCATGCTCGCCCCATCTTCCTGCCTCCTTAACAGTGATAGAGTTCCTCTTGTCCTTACCTAACACCCCATGAGCCTCCACATCCAGCACATCATTCTCTGCAACTTCTGCCATCTCCAAAGGACGTTCCAGTGGCCAAACATTTTAATTTCCAATTGACATGTTGGTCCATGTTCTGTTCTTGTACCAAGTTGAGGCCACCCTCAGGGTGCAGGAGCAACACCTTACATTCTGTCTGGGTAGCCTCCAACCTATTGGCATGAATATCGATTCCCCCTCCCCACTTCTTCCATTCCACACTCTGGCCTTTTACCTCTTCTCACTGACCTATCATCTCCCACTGGGTCCCCTCCTCTTTCCCTCTCTCTTCTCCTTCTCCTATCAGATTCCTTTTTCTCCAGCCCTTTACCTTTCCAACCCTCCTGGTTTCATCTATTACCTTCTGACTGTCCCTAATCAGGCCTTGTTTCTCCAATCTTACCCCTAAAGAATGGTCTCGAGTAACTTTGATACCACTGATATGAGGCTCACCAACTTAATGGGAGCCACAGTAGCACACCACTGTTACAGCTTGGGGCATTGGAGTTTGGGAGTTCAATTCTATCACCGTCTGCAAGGTACTTGTACATTCTCCCTGCAAATTGCATGGGTTTCTCCCCACAGTCTAAAGTTGTGCCGGTTAGCCGGTGAATTGGTCTTTGTAAACTGTCCTGTGGTTAGGCTAGGGTTAAATAGGTGGGTAGCTGAGTGGTGCAGCTGGTTGGACCGGAAGAGCCTGTTCCACACTGTATCTGTAAATAAGTAAATAAAATTCCCGGATTACCTCTAACAAGCATCAAAAACAGTTGGCAAAGAAGGGTTTTTAGCACTGAAGTAATCTTTAGAAATCAAACAGATCCAAAGAATGCTAACAAACAGACACCTTTTCCCTGTTTTTATTTCTGTCACATTGAGTACAAATGACTACAAAGAACTCCAGAGCCCAGAAACATGAGGAAGCATTGTCACATCAGCTCCATTTCGTCCAACTCTTAGTCCAGGGTACTGTAACAGATTAGTGTCCCAATAATCTACAACCTATATTAGCTTGAGCATCACAGTAATTCTGGTTAATTCAATAATTTCACTAGTGATTATTGTGTTAATATCAAAATAATGTTATAACAGTTGAACTTAATTCTTCCAATTGCGTTTAAGGACTACAATGTTTAATACCCCCCCCCCCCCATTAAACACACATGAAACTTGTCAGGCAAAGAATTAGCTCCATGTTACTGAGTTTAAACTTATTGTGAAAAGGATCAAATACAAATATCTCAATCGTGCAAATATTCCTGTACACTCTACCAATAATTGGATCAAATTACATAGGTTACATATTAAACTATGCTGCTATCGCACAAAATAGGATTTATGTTCTCCAGTGGATTAACCACAATTTCTGTAGTTATCTTAAATCTCTTTGGCAGTTCACTATCCTTCGGAACCTATTAGGTTCACATTATTTGGAGTGCTCAATAACTTCCAAAACAGTATCTAAAATGCACACACTACAGTGATGCAAGTTATACTAGACATCATTTTGGTGACTGAGTGTGTGAATGGGCAGATAAGAAACACCTAAGATATGCAGATTCATGTGACACCTCCCAACACTAGGTAAGTGGTGTTGGTAATGTAGGTAGTGTAGGTTTTTCATGTGACACCTACCAACACTACCTTTACACTAGCACTGCCTGTTTGCATTTCAAACTTTAGTTAACTTTGGTTAAGTTTGAGTGGATTCAGCCCAGTACATCATGGGTAAAGCCCTCCTAAACATTGAGCACATCTACATGAAACATTTTCGTGGGAAAGCAGCATCCATCTTCAAAGATTCTCACCACCCGGTCCACACTCTTTACTCGCTGCTGCCATCAGGTAGAAGGTGCAGTGCCTTAGGACTCACACCACCAGGTTCAAGGACAGCGACTACCCCTCAACCACCAGGCTCATGAATAAAAGAGGATAACTACACTCACTAGTCCTGACGAAGGGTCTCGGCCCCAAACGTCGACTGTACTTCTTCCTATAGGTGCTGCCTGGCCTGCTGCGTTCCACCAGCATTTTGTGTGTGTTGCTTGAATCTCTAGCATTTGCAGATTTCCTCGTGTTTGTGAACTACACTCATCTATTGAGCTGTTCCCACATCCAGTGATCTAACTTTAAGGACTCTTTATCTTGTTATTTCATGCTCTCGTTATTTATTGCTGTTTATTTATATTTGTATTTGCACAATTTGTTCTCTTCTATGCACTTGCTCTTTCATTAACCCTGCTTACAATTACTGTAAGCTGAGTTTGCCCACAGAAAAAAAGAATCTCAGGGTTGTATGTGGTGTACTCTGATAATAAATTTTACTTTGAACTTTGTAGTAATGTGCCCTTATTAGTTAATCTTCCCTTCTGGTAATGTTATGAAGGGATCTCGAAGAACTCTTAGATCAATGTTGACCAATTTCTATTTTCCCCTTTTCTAACTAACTGTACAAGTGTACAATGATTTCTAGATCTTTGTACAGTTGTTGAAGTAAGTAGATAAGCCCATGGGGAGTTGCCTGAAAGGTGCAAAATGATTTGTGCATTTTCTCCAAAAAAAATCTACTGCTTTGTGACATGCATACGTTGTTAGAACTTTCCTCTTGGAATATGCACAAGGAGAAGGAACTGAGGATCATCTGGCAGGAAAGTTGGGAGCAGGTTATAGGGGAGGGTGAAAGTTTTGTGATAAGAGATCACAAACGGTCAAGGATTTCATAGAAACCTCCTTGAGTTGTAGCGAATTACAATGTTCCTGCTGCCAATTCTTCAGTAGGAATGTTCTCCCTGAAGCCTGGCAACTAGTTCAGATACAACTGTGAGCAGGTTGAAGACAATGTCAATGTTTATGCCCAGCAGAAAGAAGGTCCCAAGTGTTTTCTATTCAAAGAGTGCCAGCTGGATGTCATTCTGGCTTGCCAAGAAACAGCGTAACCAGTGAATTGCTGCTCACTGCAAATATCATTGGAAGATAATCTCTAATATCTCTGGCCATTGAGAAGCCAATTTCAGAAAGAACTTTTGCAGCATGTAGGACGCTTGCCTTGTGTAACAGCAATGGTACTGGGTGGAATGCCAGCCGTGATTTCATGGATCTTCTCATCTCCTGAGAATCCCATGTTACTTTAGCAAGCAGCAAATACACATCAAACTGAAGAACGCTCTGAATGAAAGAGTTATAAGCCCTAAGAATATCTATATTGTCACTAAGGTAGCTACAGAGATGGGTAGGAAATGGAAATTTTCATTTGAACTCAGTTTTATCTATTAAAAATGATGAGTTGTTTTGAGTTTCTCGATATTGGGTAAAACTCGAACAAGTGCTATTGCTATTCCTAAAAATGTATTTCTTGTTTCCTGTGTAAGCACAAATTTCTCAAACAAATATGATTTATACAAGAATACTTTCAGAACACTGGAGAAAAAGGCATATCATATTGTTAGAGTCAATTTCTAAGTACTTTGCTTGTATTACCAGAACTAGCCATTCAAATGAAGGCTACTACAAAAATATCCTTGAGATCAGGAAATGCAGCTGTATATTTCCTTTCTAAGAATTCTACAATTATTTATGGAATCAGAATTATACACCTCAAAAGAAGCCATTCAATTTCTGCAAGATTTTTCGCCTATTACAATAAAGGCCATTCGGCCCCTCAGATCCAAGGCTATTCCCAGTTGAGTATTCTCATCAACCCCATATTTTTCGTTCCTCCAGCAATTTTTTTCTCTCTCACATGTCTCTCAATTTCCCTTTTAGATTCTTCTGTCTCTGATTCACTCTACTGAGTAACTTAGAGCAGCCAATTAACCTACCAGCACACCTTTGGGAAATGGGAGGAAACCAGAAATGGCAAACTCCATAGAGGTTCCTGAAGCTATGTGCACTAATTGATGTCCTACCCTGCCACACTTAGTGCAGCATTTAAGGAAAGGAGAAAACTGGAAGAGACATACATTCTGATGAACAAGAATGCATCCTGTGATCACCATCTGCCCAGTTACACTCCAATATGACACCATTTTTTCTGAAGGGCCTTTGGGAAAATGAATAGATCTGACACAGAAGGTCAGTGATAAAAGACAATCAGTTTAAAAGTGAAGAAGATACCTTTATTTGTGAGCTTATGATGCTTTTGCCTCAAGAGAATTGTTGAGGAAGAAATTATGGCATCTTCTAACCTCAAAGATTCAAGGTTCTGCCAAAAAAGGCTTTTTCATTGCTCTACCAATCAGCTGAAACCAAAATCAGAGGCCAGATGAAATCCTTTTAATGTATAAACTGCCAGTACTCTGCTTCAAAGGCTTTAAGCCCATAATAATGTTGTTTTTATTTAAACATAGAAAGACATTCCATTGAAGGGAGTTTGAAACTTACGTTGCATGAAACATGGTAGAGTTAATGAAGGCAATGGGACCTCCTATGCTCATACTGTGAGAGCAAATTATTCACAAAAAAAAGCCATCAAAAGTTCATTCAAGGTCAAACTTGCAGTAAATTCAAACTCTCTAAACTTTGCTCTGGTAATATTTATCCTTCAAATTAAGAGATATATTGATAAACATTTCTCAATTACATCAACAACCTGAAATCATCAGTGTGGATCTCATCCTCAGTAGCAGCCACAGGGCAATCAGCCATCATTCAGGAAAACTAAACTAGGTTTGAATGAGTCTCCACCTTGGAATGTACAGATAATATGAAATAGAGTTCAATCTGGACAAGTGTGAGGTGATGCATTTTGGAAGGACAATCCAGAAGACTGAGTACAGAATTAGTGGTCGGTTACTTAAGAGTGTGGATGAACAAAGGGACCTTGGGGTTCAAATCCATACATCCCTCAAGGTCGCTGCACAGGTTGATAGGGTAGTTAAAACGGCCTATGAGATGCTAGGCTTCATTAACAGGGGGACTGAGTTCAAGAGTAGAGAGGTCATGTTGCAACTCTACTAATCTCCGGTGATACCGCACTTAGAGTATTGTGTTCTTCTGGTCACCTCATTATAGGAAGGATGTGGAAGCTATGGAGAGGGTGCAGATGAGATTTACCAGGATGTTGCCTGGTTTGGAGAACAAGTCATATGAAGCAAGGTTAGCAGAGCTGGGACTTTTCTCTTTGGAACGTAGAAGAATGAGAGGGGACTTGATAGAGATCTACAAGATTATGAGAGGCATAGATAGGGTGGATAGTCAGTACCTGTTTCCCAGGGCACCAACAGCAAACATCAGGGGGCATATGTACAAAGTTAAAGGAGGGAAGTTTAGGGGAGACATCAGGGATAAGATTTTTACACAGAGGGTTGTGAGTGCCTGGAATGACTTTCCAGGGATGGTGGTGGAGGCTAAAACATTAGGGGTATTTAAGAGCCTCTTGGACAGGCACATGGATGAAAAAATGGAGGGTTATGGGCTAGTGTGCGTTCAGTACTTTTTTTTAAGGATTATACGGGCTGGCACAACATGGAGGGCTGAAGGGCCTGTACTGTGGCGTAGTGTTCTATGGTTCTATGGTTCTAAATATTTCACAACAAATCTAGGACCACTATTCTAAGTTCAGGCCGAGCCTGAATCTTACAGTCAAATTTCACAAAGCTTCTGAAGATCTTGATAAGACCCATTATTCCCTGAGGAGGCTCCGGTCATTCAGTGTCTGCAGTACATGCTGCCCATGTTCTAGGAGTCAGTGGTGTCCAGCATTCTGTTGTACGCTGTAGTCTGCTGGGGCAGCAGGGTGAGAGCAGCTGACGCCAAGAAGGACAATCATGTCGTCAGGGAAGCTGGTTCTGTTCTGGCGGTGGAACTGGATTCCCTGGTGGTTGCGTCTGAGAGGTGGATGCTGGAGAAGCTATGGAGCATTATGGACAATCCCCCTCACCCCTCTATGATATACTGGACAGACAGAGGAGCAGCTTTAGTGACGGACTGATTCCACCGAGGTGCACCACTCAACACCACAGGAGATCCTTTCTCCCTGTGACTATAGGACTCTACACCCCCTCCTCCTAACGGGGTTTCATTGCACTGTTACTTTTTAATGCATTTTAATTGCATTTTTTTTCCGAACCTCAATGCTTCCATCTTTAATTTTGAAGTAGATATTTCTGACTGAGCATTCTTGCAACAGTAATTTCCTTCAGGATACATAAAGTTTTAGCTTATTCTGCATTCAAGTTGGTCTTATCTTTGTCTTGCATGCCATTATCTGCTCTAAGCACTGACTCACTGAGGGCAGATTGCAGTCATCGTTAGATCTTTCATAAATAAACAATGAAAACAGACACAGGAAAATATCACCATCTGAGCAAGAAACAAGTATGTGTTTTTAAAACGTGAGCTTTCATTAGAATTCCCACTGAAGGGAACTTGTTTTCCTGTTTCAGGTGTGAACCTTTGGCATTTCTCTCATCTTTTCTCATCAGTGTAATCGTCATTTTTCCCAGGACACACTTTGCCACCAGAAGCCATTTCCAATTCCATATTGTCCTTTTCTTTTAAACCTAATTGAGGACTGATAATGCTTATATTAGCGCATTCTATAAACAAAGGCAAATCAATAATTTCATTGCAATACAATTTACTAAGGAACACAATGTTTAATGCCTTATTGAGATTAACCTGTTCAGTCACCAGGCTTGGATTCTAATCTCCCCTCAATAGGTCAGGTGGCCTAATTTTCAGCCAACAAATCTGATCACCGCATATTGTAATAAGCCCGTATCAATCTTGGTTTAATTATTGAATGACTGAAGACCAGAAGGCCATTCACAATTTGTCACATCCCTAAGTACATTTTGATGAAGTGATTTTGAATTGAATATTATGGCTGTTCATGGACATTGAATGGCTGAGGCAATTATTAGATTATGAGTCAGATTTCTGGCATATGATTTTCTCGCAACAGAAATCCAAGTAATTCCAAGAAATCTCAGTGTTGTTAACTATTCTGTTGGAACTTGTTTAAAAACAGCCAGTTGTACACAGAGTGCAGGAACAGTATAATTATTGTCTCAACTGGTTTGGCACAAATAGAGAAGAGCAAAACAAAATTACTCTGATGAATTGAAGAAACTACTCTGAATACTGGAACAATTATGTTACAGAGGGACATCAGGAATCTGTTCAGCCCCAAGATCTGAGGATATACTAGACCTTCAGATTAAGTTGAAGCTCATACCCGGAAGCTCTGGAGTTTAGCTGACAGTTTTTTCAGACTACGGAACACAAACACTGACAAGGTGTATGGGTAGTTCATGGTTTGGTGGGCAGGTCTTTCCACCTTTATGGGTCTGGGGTTCACTGCAGATAGCTCCCAGAGCTTGTCCTGCCTGTTCTTGAAGAGGAATAGATGGGGTACATAAACAAGGGAGTAAAACTGAAATGAAATGGTATACATATGCAGGCATGCCAAAGATGAACTAAAATGGTACCAGCAACTAAGTCAAGAAGACAAACAGGAGAACGCTAGAACAGAAAAGGCTGAAATGTGATTTCATGAGGAGCATCCAAAATTATGAAAGGTTTTAACAAGGGCAGCTGGTTTTCAGCAGTATAAGAGTCAATGGATGATGACAGTGATCAATAGTAGATTTAGAGAAAAAGAAGCCAAAAATGACATGAAATGCATGAAGTGAGCTGTTGTATAGGGATAAACATGCCAGAAGCATATTCAGCAGTAACTTGCATACAAAACTGAAATGGCTGACAATATTTTTTTAATCAAGACATGGATTAGAATTAACTGAACTGCTACAGTGAGTGTTAGTACAGTCACAATAAGTTATTTGTATCTCTCTATAATGTTCTCAATACTAGTTGTGGGAGCTTTCTGTCTACAAATTACAAGCATTTGTACCTAACTCATGTGTACTTTATGACAGTGACTATACATCAAAAGTATTTTGTGATTAATGAATACTCAGAGGTGATGAAAAGTACTATCTAACTCTATGAAAAGTTGTTTATTTCTTTAGAATTTAGTTTCGAATTCCAACTTTTCTTTGGCAAACTGCCAACATAATGGTAACTTTCTACAACAGTATTAAATGAAGCACAGACTTTTGAAGAATTATGACACTATAAAGTGCCCTTCCTGACTCCCCAATAACTGTACCACCTCAAACTGTATTTTCTTCTTCAATCAGATGTGTTGGTGGCTGATTGCCATCACGAGCAAAGCTAACAGGGGCTGCTCATTTGAGTCCCTCTACTCAAAGAGGATTATGGCGAGAGAAACACACACACACACGCATGATTCAAAACTAAAAGTATGCTTTCTATTTGGACTGCAGAGAAGAAAAGCTGAAGAAGAACATCTAAGAATTGACATGCATGATTGCAAAATCATTCAGGATAATATCAAAGGTTAACCATTAATACTGTTTTAAATTAAAGTGTTGTTGGAGCATGGGCTTAAACTATTAAAACGAGATTGTTGAACCTACTAAGGGTATTGCTTTTTTCATGTGCAATGTGTTATTGTATTGTATCTATCTGTACTGTATGCTGTTACGGTGATATCTCTCTCTCGGCCTCTATGAAGGTCACTGGCAAAGAATGCAAACTTTTCAATGTTTCACCATCAAAATTCCAATTTTTAATCTAATATCATTTGGGTGCAACAGCAAGATTCTTTTTCACTCTCCCTGTGTTCATTTCAATTCCATACGGACACGTTCATTATTCCAATGGGGTTGTGAAATGAAGAGCCACTTGTTGCTTTACTGTAGGCAATTTATATCAGGAACCAATTTTGATTCATAACCCCATTGTATGTAGATGACGAAGACTTTATCCTTTCAGTTAAGCCAAGGTTTTGAATAAGCTGGTGTGATGACACTGTACTACTGGTCTTTTGGAGCTATGCCTTTGTGAAAAAAATTGTTGTTGTGAAAAATACAGTCATCAATTCTAGTTTGTTATGATTTGATGCTTCCGAAGTATTGAGAAATGTTCAAAAGAGTAGAATGGTACAGTTATAACCTGAATCCACTTTGATGCGGATGGCAATTCATGTTTCCCAAAGTAGTCATAGTCCACCTACCTATTCAGAACAAACACAACGGAGTGCCAAATTATGATGTGCAAAAAAATTTGCATTGTGCTATACAATGGATTCTTCTCATATCTTGATGTCAGAGTTCAGGGATTCAATTAAAACAATTAAATGCTCAATTCCCTTGTGCTTAAGGTTTTGGTGTCTTACAAATGGTCAGGAAAGATTTATATTGCTAGCCCTAATAGTTCTCTGAATTTAGTAAGGACCTCAAGTTGTCAGATGGAGAGAAGCTACAATATAACACAATGTCCCATACTGAGTATTTCATCTCTTCCTCTCCTCACCGGATTTTGCAGAAATCTTCATCAAAGGACCTGTCCATCACACCAGTACCAAGGCAGCAGGTTATCAATCTCTGTAAATGTTATTGTTAGTTAGTTACAATGCATTTCTCTTTGAAAGTGCTGCAGGTAAAAATTCTATGCCATCAAATAACACAGATGAGATTGTTTAACCATTGTCACATCTACTTCCTCCGCTAATTCAGAACAGGCACTGAATATTCTGATGGAACCACCTAAAAAAGACTGGGAGCTGGCTCAACAGTATGCTTCTCTCAATCAGCATTGGTAAATCACTAACAAATTAAGAAAGCATACGGTGCATTGGCCTTCATCAATCGTGCGATTGAGTTTAGGAGCCGAAAGGTAATGTTGCAGCTGTACAGGACCCTTATCAGTCCCCACTTGGAGTATTGTGCTCAGTTCTGGTCGCCTCACTATGGAAAGGATGTGGAAATCATAGAAAGGGTGCAGAGGAGATTTACAAGGATGTTCCCTGGATTGGGGAGCATGCCTTATGAGAATAGGTTGAGTGAACTTGGCCTTTTTTCCTTGGAGGGATGGAGGATGAGAGGTGACCTGATAAAGGTGTATAAGATGATGAGAGGCATTGATCATGTGGGTAGTCAGAGGCTCTTTTCCAGGGCTGAAATGGCTAGTATGAGAGGACACAGTTTTAAGGTGCTTGGAAGTAGGTACAGAGGAGATATCAGGAGTAAGTTTTTTATGCAGAGAGTGGTGAGTGCGTGGAATAGGTTGCCGGATATGGTAATGGAAGTGGATATAATAGGGTCTTTTGAGAGACTCCTGGAGAGGTATACGGAGCTCAGAAAAATAAAGGGCTATGGGTAACCCTAGGTAATTTCTCAGGTAAGGACATGTTCGACACAGCTTTGTGGGCCAAAGGGCCTGTATTGTGCTGTAGGTTTTCTATGAAATTCAACCTTACTGTTTTGTAAGATTTTGAAGGAGGAAAACCAGACAAAAGTCCAATGATTAAGAGGACACTTGAGCAGTGCCCATATTGGGTGCATATTTGTAGTGGGCTTTTACACCTTCAATGCCCCACATTTCTTTCCTACAAAGCATGCACTAATCCTAACTCAACTGTTGTAAATGAAGCACTTTTGGGTATTTCTCAGAGGATGTATCTCAAGAGAGATAACATTTCCAGAATAATATGAAAAGATATCAGAAATGAACCTCATCACACTTCAGTCATCACACTGTAAAAAATGTTATACAATTGAATATCTGGCCCGACTATGCTCTGTTGATCAAACCCTATTAGATAAACCAGGCTAAAAATAGCAGGAATTTGTTAAACTTCTACAATCACCCCATGACTGCTGTTTATTGCAAGTTGTCACAGAGCCTTTGAAAGCATCAGCTTCTATGTTATTTTAGCCACAGACTTTTTGAAAATTTTGAAGTGTGGAACCCACTCTTTGAGATAATTAACTGTGCACCATTTCAACTCATCAACCAATCAGATCAAAGTGATTTCTGAAACACTGACATCTTGACATTTTCAATATTATTTCTGACTAGATTCATTTATTCAACAAGAGTAGAGTTGAAATTTGATTGAATATGCATGAAAGTAAGGAAATTCCTCAAATCTCCCACTGCCCTGTGTATTTTCAGAAAATGCCATACTGTACAGAATATTTGATTCAGCATCTTTTATGTGTAGCATCATTTAGCGGGAAGTATTAATATGCATGTTAGACATCTCGATAACAACAAGCTAATTGTAAGGCCACACAAATAATTACCATATAGAATGTGGCAAGTGACAATGAAAATCTGAATGCTTCATGGGCTTTTCCAATGGAAGTTTTGATAAATCCTTTTTGAAAGGGTAATGGATTCATTTTCCTCTTGATGCAGAGGAGATATCCCTCCTTCCCAGATCTGCTGTCTGGCATCTGAAACCTCCAATTTAAGGTCACCGCCTTGCCCTCTCAAAAATCAACCTCATGAGAATGGTGCCCTCAGGACAGTGTCTGGTAGGTATGATGGGTTTTCAGATCAGGCGGTGTGACAGACAGAAGAATTAGTCTTTCTTGGCGGCTCATTGACATAACTAGGAAGTGAAGATGAATCTTGCTTTGTGCCATCTCTGAAGACATATAAAAGTTAACCGCATATCTTTACAAGAATGTAATACCAATTCATAACTCACTTATTAAAAAAAATCAAGTTATGGTTAACCATATAACAATTACATCACAGAAACAGGCCACCTTGGCCCTTCTAGTCCGTGCCGAACGCTTACTCTCACCTCGACCCACCGACCTGCACTCAGCTCATAACCCTCCATTCCTTTCCTGTCCATATACCTATCCAATTTTACTTTAAATGAGGATATTTTATATTTTATAAAAGCAGACAGATTGGCATCATTTTTTCTATAATGAGGAATGAAACTGTTTCTATATCCATTTGAATATCTATTTCAAAGGGAATGAAAGGGATAGTGTTTCAGTTTTTAATGCAGTTTAATGCCTATCAAGTAATTAAAATTTCACATATTTCACTGATGGAATAGCTGTAGTACAATATAAAGGAGTTAAAATTACATTTATTTCCATTTTTACTACCATCAGGCAATATTGTGCAGACTGAGCACAAATAAATCGTCACTTTTTGCCAACTTACTTGGGATTCTTGATTGGCATTTCATGTTAAAGTAATTTAAGCCTGGAAGGTCTTCATTAATGGGGTCAGCTGTAATAGATCAGCTCTGCATCACTACAGACATTTGGGAATCAAATGCTCCAGTATTTTACTGACCTCCTTCCTCAGAGTGAGGAACAAAATGGACAGGTGCAATAACCCTTGGCAAGTTGTGATAATTCTGTTTAGAATAATATTCCTAATAGGCCATGTTATATTTTTGGCGACTTTGTTAACTTGAAATCTTAAATGTTTTGTCGGTGAATTTTGATTCTTTTTGGCTGTTGGTTTGCCAGAGAATATTTTGAATAAAATGGTCAGACAGTGTCATGTCAAATTGAGAACTTAGTAATAAGTCATATGCTCCTGCTTCATTTCACATCAATAAAATGTCATAATACTCACAGCTTCTAAAAATATACAGTACACTTGGACATTCATGGACTTATCTGAAACTCATAACATCAGCCTGAAGGAGATAGTTGTTCTATTATTACAGAGGGGCCCGCATAACAAAACTCACTGATATCTGTTTAACACAGTAAAATTAAAACCAAACTTCCATTCTGAGACCAGCAAATAAAAAGTAATGTCCACCCTGTTCAGTTTCAGCACTTGAAATTAGATGGAAAGGCAGATGTGCCTTTCATGATCATATTTTCAGTGGAGTGCAGCCCCTCTCTAAGAAGGAAAGGCAATAAACATTCTCAACCGTGACAAAACCCCATTCCATAAATGGTTTACTCATTTCTACAATTCTGCTGAACCACAGAATTGTACTTCTGCTCGTTCTGATTATATTCGTCCTTTTGCCAACAAGTATTTTATGGGTTTTATTGCTTTGACTCCCAGTTGTTTTAATTAGACCTAGTTAGGAAGGCAGACAAGATTACATACTGCATATGGGATCATTCGTGTCCACTGATCCATGGGTTAATTTCTATTCCTCACTGCCTATCACCGAAGCATATTTGCCTCAAAATTCAACTGTGTGACAATGTTTTTAGCAATAATAAGCGATTAAAAACCATTTTCATCTGAAGCGAAATGTGATAGGAATCACTTCCTGGTCATTTCAGATCACTCAACAATTTGAACTGCTATCAGTGCATGAGTAACCCTTGTGCTGGCTAAAAGTTAGCTTGCAGGTACAACAGGTTATTAGGAAGCCAAACAGAATGTTGCCCTTCATTGCTAGAGGGATTGAATTCAAGAGCAGGGAGATCATGCTGCAACTATAGAGATGCTGTTAGAGCACCTGGAGTACTGTGTGCAGTTCTGGTCTCCATACTTGAGGAAGGATATACTGTCTTTGGAGGCAGTGCAGATGAGGTTCACCAGGATGATTCTAGAGATGAAGGGATTAACCTATGAAGAGATATTGGGTCTCCTGGGACTATACTCTCTGGAATTCAAAAGAATGAGAGAGGATCTTATAGAAACATACAAAATTTTGAAAGGGATAGATAAGATAGAAGTAGGAAAGTTGTTTCCATTGGTAGGTGAGACTAGAACTAGGGGATACTGCCTCAAGATTCAGGGGAGAAGATTTAGGATAGAGATGAGGAGAAACTGTTTTTCCCAGAGAGTGGTGAATCTGTGGAATTTTTTGCCCAAGAAAGCAGTTGAGGCTTCTTCACTAAATATATTTAAGATACAATTAGATAGATTTTTATATAGTTAGGGAATTAAGGGTTATGGGGAAAAGGCAGGTAGATGGAGCAGAGTTATAGACAGATCAGCCATGATCTTATTGAATGGCGGGGCAGGCTCGGTGGGCCAGATTGCCTATGCCTGCTCCTATTTCTTATGTTCTTATGTGTTAGGGCTCATGGGATTTGCACTGGAAAACAGCAAGGGAATCCTGACAACACTCTCCTGCCATGGGCTTCTAGTATAGCATTGGGATTCCTATTGGGTAAGCTCCTTACTTACCTTCTATGCACTGCACAGACACACTACCTGGTGCTTGGACAATCTAAACGCCAGTACAGATAGGCTGGAAAGCCCACGTGTCAGGTTCTGAGGCGAGGGTCGGGCTGACTTCGCTTGCCGCCCCATGATATTCATTCCTCTCTCCATGGCACCGAGGCCATGGACTGCTCGGGCCACTGGGCTTCATCTCTGTGCACTTCACAGCATTTAGCCCCACTACCATGATGAACTGAGACTGAGGCTTGGGCCTACTCTGGCTGCTCCAGGGAGCGGGCCCAAGGACTCAATCCGGTTCAGAATGCTGTAGCTTACTGCTGTTGTTTGCATGATTTTGTGGGTTTTTTAAATCTTTCTTTGGCCTTTCTTTTTTTTAAATTGGGTTCTTCGGGTTTCTTGTTTCTTTTCTGTCTGTAAGCAGACAAATCTCAAGGTGTGTAACTTATGCATTCTTTGATTATAAATGTAATTTAAATCTTGAATCTCTGACCCAAAATCTTTTCATCCCCAGCCCATGGTTTTGCAAACCCCTGCTCCTCCCCATTACTACAGACTGCCATTTTATGGCAATCTCTCTCCAACCATAGCTCGGGGTAGGCAAACTTCTACACCACAGCACAATAGGATCCCATTGGACAATTCTTTCCCCCCACCATACCACCACCTCTATGTTCAACTACACTGATGGCAAATCAAATGACTCTGATAACCTTCACTTTATCTGATCACTCTATCCACAGCACCGCCCCAGTCTGAACTGCAGCGACCAGCAACTGTGACCCCTGCAAAAAGTCATGGAACATTTTTAAAACCAAAATATGTGCCATTTAGTTATACCCAAGACCTCTGAATCTGGAGATAAAACAAATTACATAGTGAATAGCACCGTACTGAATTGACCACCTTTTTAAGTACTTTAGATTCTTTTAGGTCATTAACTGATCTTACTGCTTTCAGTGTCACATTGAAAACTCAGTTCCTTCATCAAACCTAAAATTATATTTCATAATTACTGGCTATAAATTGCCGAGCTTGTGAGAAATGGAGTGTGGATTGGAATTTATTTTTTTTCTTCCCTATTTTATTTCCCAAGATGGAGCTTTTAGAGTGAGAACCCATTATGTGATGAATTAATGTGAACTAGTTCTGAGCCAATGTTGCTATTTTTAATTTCTCCCGTGAGTCTAGTTTAGGTCTTCAAAAAGTGTGTACAAAAAGGTCTTCAAAAAGTTTGCAGATAAAGAGCAGTCATGTTGCCCCAAGCTGTTGTTTCAACCATTTATTGCTGTGGATACGCTGTCTGGTTTTTCACTCCATAAGACCATGAACATTGGAGCAGAATTAAACCACTTGGCTCATTGAGTCTGCTCCACTGTTCCATCATGTGCTGGGATAAGAAAGGAGGTTGGAACTGGAATTGGTTCATCTTTGTCACATATAGTGAAATACAGTGAGAAGATTGTTTTGCATACTGTTCATACATAGAGTAGTGGGCACACCCTCCCCATTATTAGCACAAAATACTCTGCAGATGCCGGGGTCGAAGCAACATGCACACCACACTGGAGGAACTCAGCAGGTCGGGCAGCATCTGTGGAAACGCTGACTGTTTGTTTCGACAGATGCTGCCCGACCTACTGAGCTCCCCATTATTAGAAGTCTCCGCTGGAAGCATTGCTTCGAGAAGGCAACATCCATAATCAAAACTCCCTCCACCAATCTGGGCCGTGCCGTCTTCTAAAAGCTACCATCAGGCAGGAGGGCAGGAGGTGGAGAAGCCTGAAGTCCCACACCAGCAGGTTCAAGAACAGCTGCTTCCCTTCAACAGTTTCAATAGAACCCACCAACACAACCCTAATCACCAGAGTTTAGCAACACTTCGATCACACTGCATGAAAATCAACATTGTATTTTGTTCTGAATGTGTTCATTTTTACAAAGATTGTGCCTAATTCATGTTTTTTATCTTGAGAATGCTGAAGGTAAGTTTTCTGTTGCACCTGTGCCGACCTGCCGGGGTCATTATGCAAATGACAATAAACTTGACTATGATGGTGTTCCGCACCCCAGATCAGGAGGCTATCATTTTAAAACCATTTGGTTTTATTATGACTGCGTTTCCCAAAGTTTGTGGCACAGCTTAAATGGAGGGAAAAAAACACACAATAATTTAATATTAGCTGATGAAATATTAAAAAAAATGTAAAGTTGGAATCTGAAACAAAGACACAAAATTGCTGGAAAATCTCAACAGGTCAGAGGGTCTCTGTGGCAAGAGAAATGGATAATGCTTCAGAACTGAGGCACTTTGTCAAAAAGTCTAGAATCTAGACTCTAGATGCTGTTTCAAGTACACGGGGCTGCCTTTCGATATTAGGCATCTGTGATGTTTCTGAAGTAAGAGCTGCCTTGTTTAGAAGTGCGAGTGAAACTGAAGTGATACATTACAGACGTGCATACTCCAGATTCCTAAATCCAGAGAAAGCTGTCTCAGCCCCAAGCTATTGCAGTCCCGGTGCTGAAAGCGATGTGTTGTAAATCACTTGCACTATTCCCTCACCAAGAAAATGCATCTCAGGAATTCAGTGGTACCGAACTTTTACGCACATATATTTGCAGCTAGGGTGCCTGACACTTTGGCACAGTATTGTTTGTGATTTTATGTATTGCACTGTATTGCTGACACAATAAAAAAAAACTAATGTCACAACGTATGTGAGTGATGATAAACCTGATTCTGATATGGGTCTCTATTGTGGACTGGGAGTGGGAAGGGGGGAGGGAGAGGAGAATCATGGTTGGGAAAAGGGGAACGGAGAGGGGAAAGAGTGGGAAGCACCCGTGAGATATTCTGTAATGATCAATAAGCCAATTGTTTGGAATCCGATGACCTCCCTGGTGTCTCAGGGCTGGGTGGGTCAGCACCCCCCGCCCCAGCACTCCTTCTCTGTCACCTGACCCACACCCCTCCCACGGTGCTCCACACTCACCATCCTCAACATCCTTTGCTTCTTCAAGATTTACAAACTCGCTCTCCACTCCATGTTGACAAATACAGTACAAGTCTCAGGCACCCTATCTATATACATATAGTTAGATAGATGGATAGACACACATACATATACACACATACCTACATTTACACACATACACATATATGTGTGTGTGTGTGTGTGTGTGTGTGTGTGTGTGTGTGTGTGTGTGTATACATGGCACAGAATACAGTACAGGAACAGATCGTTCAGTCCAGCCATGATGCCACTCTCATTGATCACATCTGCCTACACATGGTAGGTTTCTCTCTATTCCCTGTCTGTCTGAAGGTGTAGTATGTGCTACTGCCAGCAATACATCCCAGGTTTCTGCAGCTCTGGGCACAGAGCTCAGAAAAAGCAACGGAACGGACTTCTAACATCGTAAACCAGCGAGCTGTTTTGTTACGCCTCCCCTCTCACTGTAAAACAGACACTTCTTATTCCCTTAACAGGGAGAGAGAGAGCCTGAGGTATGTCAAATTACTGGGTGAATGAGTAGTCTTTGAGGTACTGCAAGCTTGTGTCTTTATTGATGCTTTGCTGCTCGGTGGGGGGGGGGGGGGGTGCCGATGCTATTTTGCTGGTGGGGGAGGGGGGATCGTTGCTTTGCTGCTGTTTTATGTGTAGGAGTGGGGAGCTGGGGAGGGGGTTTGGGGTTCTAACATTTACCTGTCATTCATTCTTTGGGGGCACTCCTCTGTTTTCATGGATGGTTGTGATGAAAAAGAATTTCAGGATGTATACTCTATACATTTCTCTGACATTAAATGTACCTTTGAAACTCTGTGTAAAAGCTTGCCTCACAAACCTCCTTCAAAACCCCTCACCTGAAATCTAAGCCCTCTTACAGTGTTGGTAAATACATACGACTATTTTTGATTGTGCTGTTCATTTTTATAAAAACGCAATTGGAACTACAAAAATGAAGGTTATTTGAGTACAATGTGATTAAAGTGTTGTAAACTCTAGTGATAGGGTTGTGCTGGTTGGTTCAAAAATTGAACTGTTGAAGGGAAGTAGCTGTCGTTGGACCCGGTGGTGTGGGACTTCGACTTCAAGACTGTTTAATGCCATTTCCAGTACACAAGTGTAAAGGAGAATGAAATAATTGCTACTCCAGATTTGATGCAGCACAAAAAGAAACACCATAAGATAAACGTGCAACAATATAAATAAAATACATTAAATATAATTATATAAAATAGATTATATTAGCTGGCCGGTGGTATAGTGGTACCTGTGCTGGGTTGAGAATGGTGCTGGCAACTCGTGCTTGGATGTCCACAGAGCTAGGCAGAGGAGAACATAAAGTGACCGACTGCTTGGAGATGTGGAGAGGTGGGTCAGTGGGTGGAGTTGTTGACCAGCCTTACTGCTTGCAGAATGTAACTGTTTTTGAGTCTGGCAGTGCTGGCATGGATGGTACACGTGCTCCTTCTTGATGGCAGTGGGACAAGCAACCCATGAGCAGGGAGGGTGGGATCCTACGTGATGTTACTGGCCCTTTTCCAGCACCATCTTTCTGTATATATGTCTTTGATGGTAAGTAGGCTGGTGCTGGTGATGCATTGGCCAGTTTTGACTACCTGTTGTAGAGCCTTCCTGTCCATCGCAGTACAGTGTCTGTACCAGGCAGTGATCCAGCTTGTTAGGATGCTCTCTACTGTCCATCTGTGGAATGATGTGAGTATAGATGTGCATAATCTAGCTCTCCTCAGCTTCCTTGGAAAGGAGTTTATCTGACTTTGTCAAATATGTTCTGGGACCATGATGGGTTGTGCAAGATGCACACTCTCAAGATTCTGAAACCGCTCGCGGTTTCCACTGCTGTGCCGGCGCTGTAAAAATAGATGTGAGAGGTGCCAGTTCCCCGAAAGTCGATACAAGCTCCTTTATCTCGTTGACATTGAGGAGGAGGATATTTGCCAGCACCAGGCTTTAAGCTCTTATACCCCCTCTCTGTAGGCCGCCTCATAGTTGTTGGTTATGAGTCCCACCACTGTTGAGTCATTGGTGAACCTGACAATGAGATTACCCGTGTGTTTGGCCATGTGAGCAGAGTGTCCAGGTTTTGTTAAAACTGGGCTTAATTTACAGCCTAGGGGAGCACCTGTGCTGAAAAAGATGGGGTGGGAGGAGTATCCTGACTATCTGAGGTTTGTTAGTTAGGAAGTCCAACCTCCAATTATTGTATTTAGACTGAAGTGCAGGTATTTGTTCACCAAGGTCTGTGGGACCATAATGTTGAATTCTGAACTGAAATCCAGAAACAGTATTCAGACATAAGCGTCACACACAAAATGTTTCAGGCCGAGACCCTTCATCAGGACGAAACATCGACAGTGTTTCTTCCTATAGATGCTGTCTGGCCTGCTGCGTCCCACCAGCATTTTATGTGTGTTGCTGGAATTTCCAGCATCTGCAGAGTTCCTCGTGTCTGACATAAGTGTCCTTTTTTTAAGGTGTGCCAGGGCCAGGCGAATGACGGATGTGATGGCATCTGTCACAGAGCAGTTCTACTGGTAACCATATTGGCAAGTGTCCAATATGGCAGAAATTGAGCTTTTGGTATGTTGCATTGATGATGGTCAGCCATTGTATCCATCGGTGATGGTCAGCCATTGTATCCATCGATGATGGTTGCTCTAGTGCAGATCGTCTGTTATGGCCCAGAAGGTGGCTGTGCAATCCAAGGCTTGAGCGACAACCTGGTTCACAGTGAGGTCAGGGGGGACTGTCTTGAGTCAGCTGGAGGAATTGCTGCTCTGGCTTTCCACTGCTCTCGGGCAGCCAACTACGCCTCTCCTCAAAGTTGTCGCAGTCAAGAGTTACCAAGGTGTGCCATACAATCTGGCCTCGTAAGCACTGCTCCAGCTGCTTTGGGGTAAGGCCATCATTTGTGATGTTAGCTTTCACACCATCTCTGAGCCTCTTGTGAAGCCTACCTCGGTTCCAGAGATATCTCAGCATACAGTAGCTACTTCAGGATTCTGAGTCCTCCGTGAAAAAGCCAGTGGATGCCTGGGATCAGCCTCAGACCGTGAATGTGGAAGCACTCCAGCTTCTGTTAGCAGCCCATGATTCACAGCCATGAAGGAGTCTGCTAAGAGTGACAGTGCTCCACACCAGAGCTTTGTGGATAGTCGAATGTTGTGCTGGTCCAACATGAGTGAGCACGGGCGGCCAAGGCTCTGGCTGGCTTTGCAAATCCTGGCACTGATTTTGTTGACCAGGGAGCCCATCACTCGAGACAGTGCTGCTGACATACCTGAAGTCACCTACCGGTTTCAATTTGTTCCCTGGATGGTGATGGAAGGAGGGACAACATCAGGTTGAGGAGAAGAACAGAGTGAAACAGCCCTTCTATTTACCAGGATGATGGTGAGGCCAAAGAGACAGGAGGCTTCTGCAAATCTGATGATAATGAGTTGGAGATCAAACTCTGTGTCAGCCATCAGGGCACAGTCACCAGCGTAGAGTATTTCAAGATGAGTTCCTCAATCGTACTCAATTGGCATTCAGACGATGAAGGCTAACGAGTGATTCATCAAGCCTATAGTTCAGATACAACACTCTGACGGCATGTTCAGTACGCATGTGAAGAGTGGGTTCAAAAGCACAGTGGCCCACGCTCACACCCTTGTTTCATACCATTTGAAATGTTGAATGATTCTGAAGCTTCTCTGTTTAATGGGACAAAGCCAGTTATATTGTCATGAAAAAGGCAAATGAAGCTGATGAATCTGCCAGGGAACCCCAGCCTCAACAATACCATCCACAGCACTTCTCTGTTGACTGTTGTTTAGATCTGTGAAAATGACATGCAGGTTCAAATTTTTCCTGAACCGGAATGACAGCAAAAACCATATTGATAGTGCTGGAACCCGAGCAAAACCCACACTGAGTCTCAGGAAGGTTCTCTTTTGATATGCAGGCGATTAGGTGATTGAAAACTATATGGGCCAGAACCTTCCCGGCAATGGACAAGACGGAGATGCTTCAGTAGTTACCGCAGTCAGCTTTGCTTCCCTTGATTTTGAAGAGAGGGATGATCTTCGCATCCTTCAAGTCGAAAGGTGTGTTTTCTTCTTGCCAGGTGACTGTGAGAATGCTGTCTTGGGGGTTTCAGTTGCGACTGGACCTGCTGGCATAGATGATCTGATGGGGTTTCCATCCTGCCCTGGATGAAGGGGCATCCTGAAGGGCAGAAGAATAGCTTGTCTGTCAACGGCTCCCACAACAGCTTGGGATTGGTCCATCTGCTCGTGCTGCCTTGCGCAGAGCGCTTGCTTGGACTAAAGCTTGAGGTGACTCCTCGAACAAAAAACAGTATAGAACTTCAAAGTCAGCTTCAGCAGATTGGGCGGAGGGGACCGACAGTGTGATCCAATGGTCAGAAACACTTTGTAACAAGCAAGAACACATCGCATCATGGCCACCAACTGCAACCAAGGAAATCTCCAAGTCATGACAACTCTCCGTATCATTGGATCTTGGCTTCTGAGGTTGAGGGAGTGGGACTGCTCCAGTGCAAAGCTATTTCCACCTTAAAAGCTCTCCCACACAGGTTTCCTTGTGCAGCCAACACCTAATTTCCCCAGGTCCTGCACCAGTGGGGGAGGTGTGGAATGACAGCCAGAAGCAGACACTGACAGTCACAACTCCAATCCTGCATGTAGTTGGACGTTAGTCATCCAACTCTGCCCCCGGGACAAAAGAGGAGTTTGTCACATCCTAGGTGACTCAGCAGCCCCTTTTAGGATCAGCCCTGCTCACCCTCTAATGAGGAGAGGGACAACAAAAGGTGTCCTCAACATTCCTTGTCCCAAACCAACTGGCCAGCTTACCACAGCTGGCAATTTACCCCACAGCGGTTGGAAACTTATGGAAAAAAAAGATATGACATTACCAACTATTCAAAGTACCTCCTGCCCAATCTGAAACAAAGAAACTGCTGGAGGAATTCAGTGGGTCAAGCAGCATTTCTGAAGGAAAGGGGTCATCCTGGTGAATCTCTTCTACTCTCTCCAAAGATTCCACATCCTTCTGGTAGTGTCACAACAAAATGTGCAAAAACTACTCCAAATGTGACCTGTTAAATGACTTTTATATTCCACGACCTGCCTGATGAAGGTAAGCGTGCCATATACCTTCTTTGCAGACAAGCAGATCACACCTCGTTATCTCCCATCCATCTCTTGATGAAATGCTTTTCCTCTTGTGAGATTCCTATTCCTGAAATTGTGAACCAAAAATTTGAAGCATGGAAAAACTCAGGACATGTGAGGAACCAAGCAATGATCTGCCAAATTTAAAAGATACGGGCAGCCAGCCATAATTGGAAGCTTAAAATAACCTTCATATGTCCTTATTAGTCTTGCACCTTGATCAACACCACCATAGGAATTATTCAGGCATGATAATCAGAAACCCAGACGCTGAGTTATGAAATATCCTCCATTCTACACATGCTTGCACTGTCACAAAACTACAGACACACACACACATTAAGGAGACATTAAATTTATTTGTGTACACTTTTATACTCATTTGGCTAATTTTCTTTTTCTGTTGAATGAATACAAATTGAAATATCTCAAATCATTGTCTGTTTTCACTGGGTTCAATCCTGGTAAAAGTGTGACATTAACTGTAAATTCCTGAAAAGAAAATTTTATTATTTCTTCAAATACTTTATTGTCTAATTGCACGCGGTGACTTTTTCCAAAACATACTGTGCAATTTCTGTTATTTCAACTGCCTGGCAAGTTGACAATAAATTAAGATTAGCAACCTTCCTATGATATTGTGCAAACATGGGGAACTTTGAGTGAATTACAGCTGATGAACAAGTAGTGCAACGTTATTCATTTACACAAATGAAAGCCAATCCTTGTAACTGGAATTTTGCAATTGTACACTTAAAACTCTGGGGCAGGGGTTTCCAACCTGGGGGTCACAGACCCCTCGGTTAATGGCAGGGGTCCATGGCATAAAAAAAGGAAGGGAACCCCTGCTCTGGGGTGAATTTAGTCTACCGTAATCAACGTCAATTTTTAAATAGTGTGTCCATTATTCCTTTCTCCTTGAACTAAATTTAACTGAATAGGAAATTGACCTGTACTTCTGTCTACATTTCATAAAAAATAATGAGCATGGGAAAATGTAACTTGAGACAGTCCACTTTGATAGATCTCTGTACTTTACCATAATTGACCTTTACTTCTAGTTTTCAGTCTAACATCCGTATCCCAAAAGCAAATCCATGTGATTGAATAAATTGCAAACCAAATAAATGAGCTGCAAGCTCTGAAAGCAATGTTACTGCAAACCCTCTGTTATTTTATCTGTTCATGAAAATTAATTATACATTATACATGTCTTATACATCTACTGTATGTGAAGTGTGCTTTTTAGTAAGGTTTGGCTACTCTATGCTTGCAGTAGCACCTTGATTTAGTTACTGATTAGTTCAATATTTTTAACATAATTCTTGGACTACAAATGCATGCTGCCTTCTTCACTTTCTTAATTTCTTTCTCTACGTTCACGTTTCATTTTAGTTGTTCTAATTTTCCCTTTGACTCTCCCTCTGTCTGTCTGACAAGAGACTATATAGTGCAATTTTGTCAACGGAAATAGTTCAGGAGATGAGAATGTTTTCTTTAAGAGAGAAGGTTCAATTTCAAGACACATCCTTAAGTCCCCATCCACTTTTCATGACCAGCCCCCCCACACCAGGTGACACACCCCACAGGGAGATGTGGTGGCAGCTCTAAAATGTGACCCCACCACCATCACATATTTCCCTCCCCCACCCCTTTCTGCTTTCCACAGGGCCCACCCTCTCTATGGCGCACTGGT
The DNA here is from genome assembly GCF_030144855.1 of Hypanus sabinus. Lineage (NCBI taxonomy): Eukaryota > Metazoa > Chordata > Chondrichthyes > Myliobatiformes > Dasyatidae > Hypanus > Hypanus sabinus. The sequence continues at coordinate 83,950,914 of NC_082707.1, forward strand.
TCATTCAACCCTCCCTAGCCACTCTTCCCTCTTACCAACTAAAGGAGGCATATCACCTGTACATACACCTCCTCCCTCACCAACCCCTAGGGATTTCAACAGCCCTTCCAGATGAGCCAGAGATTCACATGCACCCCAACCAACTTTATCTAAAGCATTCAATGCTTTTGATGTGTCCTCCTCTACAAACGTGAGACCAATTGCTGACAAAGTGACCACTTCGATGAGCATCTCTACCCCAGCTGCCATGACTACCTGAAGCTCTCTGCTGCTAGCCACCTTAATTCTCCTCCCCTTTCCTACACCAACCAATCTATCCTTGGCCTCCTTGACTACCTCAGTGAGACTAAATACAAACTAAAGGAATAGCACCTGGTATAACCATATGTCACCTGGTTAGTCTACAAACTAAGGCATGAACCTTGAATCCTCCGATTTTGTTTAAGTGCTTCCCTCCATCTGTTTTCTCTTACCTTCTGATCTACCCATCTCCTCCTGAACAGTGAGGATGTTTTATTCCTTTATTCAAGCAAGGGAGGGCTGATAATACTGGGAATGATAGACCAATGAATCTTAAGTCAGTGGTGGGCAAGTTATCTGAGAGGATTCCTAAGTACAGGATTTATGAGCATTTGGATAAGCATAGTCTGATTAGGGATAGTCAGCATGGCTTTGTGAGGGGCAGATCATGCCTCACGAGCCTGACTGAATTCTTTGATGATGTGACAAAGCACATTGATGATGGAACAGCAGTGGATGTGGTGTGTATGGATTTTAGTAAGGCATTTGATAAGATACCCCATGGTAGGCTCATTCAGGAGGCATGGGATCCAGGAATACAAAAGTGGCTTGGAAGTCAGAAGGTGGTAATAGACAGCATTCTGCGTGGAAGTCGGTGCGCAGTGTGGATATTCCGCAGGGATTTGTCTTTGTAATGCCTGCTCTTGGTGATTTTCATGGATGAGGAAGTGGGGGGGGGGTTTGTAAGTTTGCTGATAACATAAAGGTTGATGGAGCTGTGGATAGTGTGGACGGTTGTTGTAGGTTGCAACAGGGCATTGACAAAATGCAGAGCTGGGCTGAAAAGTGGTATATGGAGTTCTACCTGGAAAAATCTGAAGTGATTCATTTGAAGACAGAATACAAGGTGTGACAGGATTCTCGGCAGTGTGGAGGAACAGATGGATTTTGGGGTTTACTCCATAGATCACTCAAATTTTCAGCACAAGTTGATAGGATTGTTAAGAAGCCATATGCTGCGTTGGCCTTCAGTAGTCAGGGTAGTGGGTTCAAGATCTGTAAAGTGGTGTTGCAGCTCTATAAAACCCTAGTTAGACCGCACTTGAATTCTGTTCTGACCACCTCATTGTAGGAAAGAAGCTTTAGAGAGGGTGCAAAGGATATTTACTGGGATGCTGCCTGGACTAGTAGGCAAAACCCATGATGATAGCTAGGGCTTTTCTCTTTGGAGCAAAGGAGGATGAGAGGAGACTTGATAAATATGTATAAGATTATAAAAGGCATAGATAGAGTGGATAGCCAGAGGCTTTTTGCCAGGGTGGAAATAGCTAATACGTGAGAATATAAATTTATAGCGATAGGCGCAAAGTATGGAGGGGGATGTCAGAGGTCAGTTCTTTACAAAGAGAATGCCCTGCCAGGAGTGGGAGGAAAATAAGTTAAGGGCATTTCAGAAACTGTTAGGCGCATGGATGATAGAAAAATGGAGAGTTACAGTATGTAGGAGAGAACTGTTAGATGGACCTTAGTAGGTATAGGTTAAAAGGTCAGCATAACATTGTGGGCTGAAGGGCCTGTACTGTGCTATAATGTTCTATGTTCTAATTGAATGTTCACAAGAGGAGGGTTGCAGACTCAATTAACTATGTTCTTTATTCTAGTAGTTTAAGATTGGTATTGTTGTAGTTGTGATCTAGTTAGAAGGAATCGCAAAAATACAATTAACAGATGTGAACATAAATTTTGAGCATCTCAACACTATCATTCCACTAAGCATGGCAATAGCTAACAAATGTAAAATCTGAGAATCAGTAGTCATGGTTTCAAATCGTTGTAAGTATGATTTGAACTTTCCCAGTCTTGTGGCATATTTTCCAATGATATTAGCATCGGAAGTACCTTCTTATATTATTTCAAAAACAAAATATGAGCAAGTCAATCCAAATGCTTAGGATACCCTAACTTCCTGGTTTTACTGAATCCCTTGTTTGATACTAGAAATATTAATTTGCTTTGTAGAACTAAACTGATCAATGGACAGAAGAGATAATAACACTAAATATTTTCTTCCGAGTCTACCTTTAAAGACAAAGAACCTTATATTCCTGCAATGCAATAAATGCAATATTGTTTATTTTATAATACAGTGAGCATCCAACCTGGAAATTCTTTGATAATTGCTATTAGCAGACTTTTTCCGCATATCATCATTGCTTCAGCTGCCAACTGTCCAGCAGAGTATGGAGTCTCATTGTCAGGGAACAATTTCCAATGACCTAAGCAATGAGAGGCAAGAACCCTGTGCACATAAACACCCACTTCACAATAACTTGGGAGGACTACGAAGGTTTTCCAAAAATCTTTGGATCGCAAGGCTGTGGAACTGATGACATGCTTGGCAACTGCACAGGAAGCCTGAGTGGAACCATTGATGCTACAGAGCTTTTATGACATTGCTGGGGATAATTGCCTTGTAATAAAACTGGCATAATTAATAAAAGATTAAAATCATAAAGACTGAAACATTCTCAATTGCTTCCAAAACCAAAGCTGAATCATGTACATTACAATTGAAAGCAAAAAAAAGTGGTGAATAAATGGTTATATTGAAAGTGCAAAATTCTACCTCTGGTAATATTAAACCTGGTACAAATAAACATGAAAAAATAAAACCTTTTCAAATATCCATGTTTAATTGGTATTTTGACTGCTTTTATTCTTATCCAAAGATTCATTTATTATCAAAGCATGTATTCATATGCAACTCTGAAATTGGTACATCTCCAGATAGCCAGGAAACAAAGAACAAGAAAGTTGTTCAGAGAGAAACATCAAACTTCCCAGTACAAAAAAGAATGGTATCCCAATCATCAACCTCCCTCCTCCCACATAAAATGGAACTGGGCCATCGACCCCCCCCAAAAACAACTCTTCACTGCACAAAAAACTAACACAACATCAAACCCCCCCCCAACCCTCCCCTCGCACAACAAAATTGAAAAGGACCAGGTGATTAAAAAAAAGAATATAAAAATCCTACGTCTGAAAGAGTCCACAATCCACAAACACAATAGTCCAAGCCATACATGCAGAACTATGATACCATCCTATGATAACACTGACATTCATTGAAAAAGAAGGATACCACACAAGGCAGAGTTACTGTACAAAGCTTCTCGTTTGGGTCAAATCGTGACTAATTTCATGCAACCCATTCAAAGAGATAAGTCTGCACAATGAACATTTATTGCAACTACAGATTCTCTCCTGAGATTAAGGTACAATTCTAAACAATAATGCTGATGTTTTGTTTTGTAACTTGATCTCAAAGTAATGTATAATGCATGCAAAAATGGGAATGGACTCTCAAATTTGTTTCTCTTACCCTAAATAATAGGCTCCATTGTCTATATTAGATCTTGGATTGCTTGCTCCTCTTTAAAAAATTTGTATTCAAACTATCATAAATATTATTTAATCAATTTAATATTTAAGTACAAATGCCCTGCATAATCGTGAAATAATAATAGTTTTGATTTAGCACGTTTCCATGATGGAAATTAAGTAATTCTGTTTTACTAGAAATACAGGGGTGGCTGTTGGGATTGTTATTAAATTGTTCTCCTGATACCTGCATTATATCAAGGTTTCACTATATTTCCCTTTTTAAGTGAGGAAAACAGTTTTGCTCATTAGTGATGTTTTTTCTTACTTTCAAGCAATCCTGCTTACTTTCACTTGATTTAATATTTGACTAGAAACAACCAAACATGAGCAGAATCTCATTATTCGGCCCATTGCCATTATGTGACAATTCCCCCACAGACTTCCTTTCACTGGATGCTAGATTGCTCAACCAGCAATAATCTATGGTCCAATCTGGATGGCTGTATTGTACCTAAATAAATCATTTTCAGGTTTCACGGGAAAGCTAGTAAAAGTAGTATCGATGAAATTCTAACATGTACAAAGATACTTTGCACGGCTTTGGTCATAATATTCCAAGGAAATAAATACTTGTATTTATGACATTTTAAATCAGCTCTTAAAACAAGAAAGCTCATCCATAAATGAAGCTGATTTCAGTATTGACACCAAGTGCATTTAAGATCCAAATGATTTCTAGTGGACCAAAAACTTCTGCCAATTCATGGTGACTTTCTTGCTAGTATTGAATGCCCGAAGCACATGAGTAAAAGCATTCATGCCAGCTACCAGTGTCTAAATTAGAAGTTGTAGACTCGTGTAGACCAGGAAAGCCATTCCATCCTGCTAGGGAACAGTTTAAGCTATGTTGCTTTTAAAGAGCAATCATATTTGATGCAAATGGTCTCTCTCCCCCACTCACTTGATGCTGCCAGAGGACAGTGCTGGAGGACAGGTCTTGGTCAAGATTTACTCGATGCAGGTTGTGGATCGGACTCTGCAGTGCATGTTATGATGTGTTTCTGCTCACTGCAATTTTGTGCGATTTTGATCGGAGCAGCCTACAGATTTTGAATGACTTAGCGCTAGATTGAACCGAAGTCAGCTGGACTGAAAGGCCTGGATTCTTTTGATGACCGTGGGTGACTTATATTCTGTGTTTTTTGTTCATTTTTATTTTAACATTTGTGCAATTTGTTTTTTTTTGTTTTGTGTGCTGGGGGGTTTTCTTTAAATGGGTTCTGTGTTTTTGTTATTTTGTTGCTGTCTGTAGGAATGCAAATCTCAGGTTTGTGTACTGCAGAATTACTTTGATAATAAGTGTACTTTGAATCCTTGAAGGTGTTGGGCCTAATAATGCAGTAATTAATATACATTACATTTGTGACAGAACATGCAGATGTTTCCTAATCTCAATAAACTGCATGTAATATTTAAGCATTGACAATGATGAGTTAAAAAATAATTAGGCGTCGATCCTGCTAGATGTTAAGGTATTTGTCCAGTCATCCACTTCATGGAACAAGAAGTAAATGCCTTCTTTTACTCAGTGAGACGTCCACAGTTTGTGCATACTTTTGAAGAAGCCATGAACTACTCCCATAGAGATCTTGTAGCATTGCTATCCTTAATTACCAGAGTTCTGTCCAATATTTAAAAGAAAATAGTGATTCTCTAAAAATGACTGTTTTAAATTGCTGATTGGCAGCTTGAAGGCTCGATAAAAGTCTAATGAAAATTGGGTCTTGGTATTCTTACTTGCTTGACTAAATGTAGCAAACTCTGTCAAATATCAGAATGATCTGTTACATGATGGCTAAAATAATACTATAGAATTTGCAAAAAATTTTCACACTGTAATCGTAATGCTGTATGTCTTATCAGGATTAATAATCTTTCTCAAGATATTCATGCCTTTCTCTTCAGCTTTATCCTTTTAGACCTGATACTATGAGCATCTGATACACATAAGGCAAAATTATCTATGAACTGTGAATGCAAAAAGAAACTTAAAAGCAGACCACCAGATATTAACTTGTCAAAGATCTGCCCATAGAGAATACAGTATCATACATAGTATAAGCAATTCTCAAAGTCTAAACTAATGTCCGCACTGTGAGAGGTGGAAACAGGTATGGCTGGCCAACAGGGCTCAGGTGAAGCTGATATGGCCAATCACATGTACAGTGGATACATTGACGAACTCCAACCATGCTGTTGCCTCTGGACGATGGAGACGAGAGGTCTATGCTCTACTGGGAAGCAAAGAGCCCAAGAGGAAGAAGACAGTATAGGCAAAACATGATTAGCCAGCATCTGCAGAGAGGGAAGTGCAGTTAAACTTTTAGGTCAATAACCCTCTATCAGAACAAATGCTGAAGTAAAGAGTTGGGGACGCAGCTCAGCACATCACAGAAACTATCCTCCCCTCCATGGAGTCTGCCTTGATGAAACAGCAAGCATAATCATAATCATGCACACTGGGCATTCTCTCTTCTCCCCCTTCCCACCAGCATGGTCCACCAGGCTCAAGGACACCTTCCATCCATGTGTTATAGGACTAGTGAACACTCTACTATTACAATAACATAGACTCTTGACCTCACAATCTTTCCCATTGTGGACCTGCACCTTACTGTCTAACTGCATTGCACTTTATTTGTAACTAACACCTTACTCTGCACTGTTATTGTTATCCCTTGTACCATCTCAATGCACTGTTGGAATGAAATGATCTGTGTGGATGGCATACAAAACAAAATCTTTTCATTGTACCACAGTACATGTGACAATAATAAACCAATTACCATAGACATGGAGTATTTACTCTGTTTCTCTCTCCATAGATGCTGCCTGACCTGATAGTTTACATATCTTTGTATAATACATTATTTAAACTTCAGACATCTATGAGTGAGTTAGACAGGTTCATGTCTTTGCCTCAGCTTGGACTTCAGCTCACTGTGCCTATAGCAGTCAGAAGAATATTAGAAATAAGAGCCTGTTCAACACTCAAAAAGGATCATGCTTGCTTGATCTATCACAGTTCCTGTAGCCAGTCTCCATGGTTTATTATCACTGATGCTTGTCGTGAAATTTGTTCTTTCATGGTAGCAAAACATACAATTACTTATATGTAATAGAAACAAATAAAGGGTGCAAAAGATGACTAATGAGGTGGTCAAGGGTTCATGGACTATTCAGAAATCTGATGGCAGAGGTGAAGTGCTGTTCTTGAAACATTAAATGTGTCTTCAGTCTCCTGTACGTCCTCTCTGATGGTAGTAATGAGAAGAAGGCATCTCCAGAATGGTTAGGGTGCATAATGATAGATGCCTCTTGATGATATCCTTAATGGTGGAAGGCTTGTGCCATAACGGAGATGGCTGAGTCCAGTATCCTCTGTAAACTTTTTCAATCCTGTGCATTGGAAACTCGATACCAGTCAGTGATGCAATCAGTCAGATTTGTCCCCACCATACTTCTGTAGAAAGTTGGAAGTCTGAAGGCACTCCAAATCTCCTGAAACTCCTAACAAAGTAGAGCAGCTGGTATTTCTTCTTCTTAATTGCATCAGTGTGTTGGGGCCAGGAAAGGTTCTTTTGGGATGTTGACATCCAGGAACTTGAAGCTATTCACCCATTCCTCTGCTGTTCTCCCAACTTCCCCCTCGTGAAGTCCACAACCAGTTCCTTGGTCCTGCTTATGTTCGGTGTAACTCCACTCAAACAGCTGATCCATCCCGCTCCTGAATGCCTCCTTGATACCATTGGAGATTCCAACAAAATCAGTGATGTTATTAGCAAATTTAAAGATGGCATTTAAGCTGTCCCTAGCCACACAGTTATGAGTGCAGAGACAGTTATTGCAGGGGCTAAACACACATCTTTGACATGCATCTGTGTTGACAGTCAGTGAGGAGGAGATGTTATTACTGATCTGCACTAATTGTGATATCAAGAAAAGGAGGTCAAGGATCCACTTGCAGAGAAAGGTATAGAGGCCCAGGATTTGAAGGTTATTGATTAGTACTGACAGGATGATGGTCTTGCAATGCTGAGCTGTGATCAATAAAGAGCAGCCTGATGTATGTTTCACTGATGTCAAGGTGTTCCAAAGCCCAGTGCAGAAGCAATGACCTTGCAGGCACTGGGCCTGTTATGGCAGTAGGCAAATGGCAGAAGGTTCAGGCCTTTGCTCGGCAGGAGTTAATCCTACCCATGACCAACTTCTCAAAGCACTTCATCACAGGTTGCACTTCTTGGGCAACAATATGATTTGTGGCCTTTTGATGCAAGTGGGAAACTTTGACTGCAATAGTGAGATTGAATTTTCTAGCCAGTTGGTCAGCACAGATTTTCAATACCCAACCAAGTCCATTGTTCTCTTGATGTTCTGCCACTTGCCTCCAAGACAAATATCACAGGGTTGCCAGATGTTGTGAGGATCTAATGAGGTGTAATGTTATTTTCCCTTTCAAAACATTTATAAACGGTATTGGGCTCATCTGGGAGTGAAGCATCACTGTCAATTATGCCATTAGGTTTCTTCTTAAAAGAGCTAATGGCACACAACCCTGCCACAGCTGTTTCTCATTTGATCCTGTCTCTAACTTCACTCAAAATTGTCTTTTCACTATTGTGATGGCTTTCTGTCGGTGGTCCCTGAACTTCTTGCAGTGTTCTTACAAGCCACAAATTTAGCGCTCTGCAGACTGTAAACCTCCTGGTTCATCCAGGTCTTCTGATTTGAGAAAGCTCTTATGTTCTCAAAGGCAGATACTAATCCACACTGGTGGTAGTGGGAAGTTGATGACAGCTGTAGTATACTCATTAAGATAAATCCCCGAATATGGTCTAGTCTACCAATTCAAAGCAGTCCTGTAAATGCTGCTCTGTCTCCTTTGAGAGTACCTCCTTGGCCCTCACCACAGATGCCATTGTCCTCAGTCTCTGCCGATATGCTGGGAGTAGAAGTGCAGCCAGGTGATTGGATTTGACGATATGCGGGCATTGGATGGCACAGTAATCATTCTTTTAGTAATAGAACAGTGATCGAGTATGTTGGCTCCTCTGGTGGTAGATAGTCAGATACTTCATCAAGCTAGCCTGGTTGAAGTCCCAAGCAGTGATCAGGAAGGCATCAGAGTGCACTGTTTCATAACCGCTGAACATGATGCCCATCGCTTCGCATTTGCTAGGGGCAGGATCCACAACTAGGATGAGGGTGGAGAAACCCCCAGCACAGATAGAATAGACGACACTTGACAGACAGATGTTCCAAGTCGGGGGTTTGGGGGGGTGACAGGAGTGAGACAGACTGCAATGTCTGGGCACCATGAGTGGCACAAATTTGCAGCTAATCATGAAACAAGCACCGCCACCTCTGTCTTTACATGAACCCACTGTCCGGCCCTTGCAGTGGACGGTCAATCAGGGAAGCTCTGCAGTCCTCCTGGAAACATTTTCCCAGCTTCTCCTTTTACAGTTAAGAGATGATTGGGTAATCTTACTTCCATATTAAGTATTTTTACAAGGAGTCATGCCAACAATGATGTTGAGATGTGAAAGCTCCAAATTCCAGCTACATTATAAAGTTTGCTTTCCAGCTGGCTAACACTTGTGCTGCCTTGCCAAGGTATGTGTTACAGGACACTCAAAGAAACTCAAGAAGAGCTGGCAATTCTTGCTGTCTGATAATTTGTACAGAACATGTACACATTTTATATATTTAAGGATCTTCTGATCCTATATACAAATATATGTAATTGACAGATTTTCTTGTCTTTTTTCTCCTCCTCAGAATGAAGAACGTTTCTCTTCCTCACTTCTTGCTGACTGTCATTTCTGGTAAAGGAAGGGACAGGCCAGACGCAGCTGTCCTCAAACCACATCATTCTGACTCAAGCACTACCGATCAGCATTTGGATTCCAATGACTATCTGAGGAAGGAAATCAGCCCAGAGTGCAGGGTTCCTCTCCAGACCCACTCCCACTCCCTAATAACAAACCCTTCGGACCTCAATTACTAAGCTTAGTACTAAGAATGCCAATTAAATGTTTACAACTTAAAATGCACAGTAAGAACACATAACCATGTTAACTGTTATCAATGCACTCAACACACACTACAGCAGCATATTGTCAATGCATGAAAACAGTGTGATCAATCATTGAGTAGGATCTTTTGTCAATTAAAAACAGTTTTATACCATGAACCTCTGAGGACATGCATCAGTATAGTTTGACGAGCCTCGGCTCTTGCCAGATTATGCTAGGACTTCGTTGTAGTTCTTAATTTTTCCAGGAGCTCTATGCCAATAGTAAGGCCAGCAGTTATTGCCCATTGCTAATTGCCCCTGAAGAGGTGGTGGTGAAGTATGTTCTTGAACCACTGCAGTTTTTCTAGTGATGGTACTTTCAGTATGCTGTGGGTAGGGACTTACAGAATTTAGAGAATTACAATGATTTTTTTTCCAACTCAGGGTGATGTGGGAATTGGAGTAGAACCCATTAATGATTCCACACACCTGAAGCAATCATTGGAGTGTTTGGGAGGTTGTCAACATAACCTGAGTAGGTTGCATTGCATTTTGTAGATGGCTCACACCTTAGTTATAGTATGCTAGTGGTGGAGAGAATTAATGTTTATAAGTAGGTGACCAGGGTGCTAAACAAGAATAAACACACAAAAGACTACAGATGCTTAAATCTGGCACAAAAGAACTGAACAGATCAAGCAATATCTCTGGACATCTCTTTGTATCCACAGTTGTTGCTTGACCCACTGAGTTTTTCCTGCAGTTTATCTTTTGCCAATCAAGCAAACTGCTATGTTTCGGGTGGCCACTTATCCAAAGAAGTGAAGAGTGTTCTGTCACACCATAGTGTTGTGCTTTGAAGATACAAATTCCTCAGGTATCCGGAGGATAAACAGTCATTGGAACAGGACATACTTCAACTCAGTTCTTGTAGCCAAAATATTTATGCAGCAGGTCCAACTGAATTTCTGATCAATGGTAACCCACACCCACAGCATACTTGTTTGGGCTTGGTGATAGCAAACTATTTAGTGTCAAGAAGGTACATAGACTTTCCCTTGTTGGAAATAGTCAATCTCTAGTACATTAATTTTCAGACAATATTTGAATGAGGTATCTGTGCTGCTGCTTTCTGGTAAGGCCTGTGTCATTTGCTGAAGAGTTGCAAATGGAATTGTATGCTATGCAATCGTCAGTGAACATTCCCACATTTGACCTATTGCTGGAGGGAAGGTTCTTGATGAAGCAGTTGAAAATAGTTGGGTATGGGACACTGCCTTCAGGACTTCCAACAATGAGACCTTGGGTTTGGGATGTTGAGTCTCCAAGAATCAATTCCATTTTCATTTTTATGAGATGACTAGTGGAGTGCTGCAAGGATCTGTCCTGGGACCCCTGCTCTTTGTGAATTTTATAAATGACCTGGAAGAAGAGGCGGAAGGATGGGTGAGTAAGTTTGCGGATGACACGAAGATTGGAGGAGTTGTGGATGGAACTGCAGGTTGTTGAATGTTACAAGAGGACATAGACAGGCTGCAGAATTGGGCAGAAAAATGGCAGATTGAGTTCAATCCGGATAAGTGTGAGGTGATGCATTTTGGAAGGACAAACCAGAAGACTGAGTACAGGGTTAATGGTCGGTTACTTAAGTGTTTGGATGAACAGAGGGACCTTAGGGTTCAAATCCATACATCCCTCAAGGTCGCTGCACAGGTTGATAGGATAGTTAAGAAGGCCTATGAGATGCTAGGCTTCATTAACAGGGGGATTGAGTTCAAGAGTAGAGAGGTCATGTTGCAACTGTACAAATCTCCGGTGATACCGCACTTAGAGTATTGTGTTCTTCTGGTCACCTCATTATAGGAAGGATGTGGAAGCTATGGAGAAGGTGCAGAGGAGATTTACCAGGATGTTGCTTGGTTTGGAGAACAAGTCATATGAAGCACGGTTAGCAGAGCTGGGACTTTTCTCTTTGGAACATAGAAGAATGAGAGGGGACTTGATAGAGATCTACAAGATTATGAGAGGCATAGATAGGGTGGATAGTCAGTACCTGTTTCCCAGGGCACCAACAGCAAACACCAGAGGACATATGTACAAAGTTAAGGGAGGGAAGTTTAGGGGAGATATCAGGGGTAAGTTTTTTTTACACAGAGGGTTGTGAGTGCCTGGAATGACTTTCCAGGGATGGTGGTGGAGGCTAAAACATTAGGGGTATTTACGATCCTCTTGGACAGGCACATGGATAAGAGAAAAATAGAGGGTTATGGGGTAGTGTGGGTTTAGTACTTTTTCAAAGGAATATATGGAGGGCTGAAGGGCCTGTACTGTGCTGTAGTGTTCTAGTGTCTAATGTTCTAGATGAGGCTTCCCATGGTTCTAATTGCTTGCTACCATTCACTTGTGCACTGGCATAAACTAGGTGGCGGAGAAATTGGCTGCTCATTTTATGTCTGATTTGTTTTTATTTCCATTGACATTGTTAAGTTGTAAATCCCCATCCCATTGTGGTATCACCCAATAAGAACGGTGGTTTGGTTAAGTCTATTGAAGAACGCTAAAGCCCCTGAAACCTGGAGCAAGTCCATCCTAAACTGGAAAGTTACCAAAAACAGACCAGGATCACAACCGGTGACAAAACTTGGGGTAAGTTACAGGTACCTGTAATGATATTGATTAGCATCCATGTAATCTTTTATTTAACTTGCACTTTATTGTCTTCCCTTCCTTTGGGTCCCCGAATACAACATACTATATCTTAATTGCAAGGACCACCGTGCAATTAATAACTCTATAAATTGCAACTGGAAGCTTCAGAAGTGGAGTAACCACTCCTTCCAAGCCTGCTTAGGCATGGCTCCATTCATTATTTTTGCACCCAACATGAACAGCCGAGGTTGGTGTTGCATTTTTGGGAGCATGAATGGCAGAAGATAAGAGGGGTTTATGTCCATACTCTACTAACATTCTGATTGCTAGTGACTGATATTAATGGAGGGAGTCACGATATGAAATCAGCAACAAAGGGTACATAGCTTACAAAGATCACTAGATTAATAAAGGAAACTTAGATTATCGGTAAGGGAATAACAACAACTAAATTTGAATTCTTATTTGAGCACGGTAGTTGAAAAGTTGTTCATTATTCATGCAGAAACATACATATACATCAGTTTCGTTAATCCTTTGCCTTGATCATATGGAAGAAATCTACAGCCTTGAGGGGAAAGATGAGCTCTTGTATTATTGCTTCCAAAATGACGAAAATAGTGCTCATGATGAAGCAACCCCTAATAACAAGGTGGCTATCATACAGGTGGTGTCACTTTTCAATTTAATTACTCAATTTAATATTCTGTTTCTTTTTCCCTTCTTGAGAGATGTTATTGCTTGGCAATGCCTTTTGTTACTCTTGGAGCAATATGAACCACTCCTATGTCATCCAGAGTATAGACACTTACAGATTAAAGTTCTCCCTTTGTTACCTTGTCAATATGCCTTAAGCCTATCATCAGAAGAAACCTTTCAATATCATATTTCAATTTCCCACAACTGGCCGAGTTCATGAACTGACTCACTTAGAGTTTGGTACAGTATTGTTGCCCTTCGACCACAGCCAGGACTTTCAAAATTTTACTCATTTTTAATCTAGGCCAAATTCAAATGCAAGTTCCAGAGGTGAAAATACTTCCATTTCTTCATGATAAATCGGATGTACAGTGGTTAAATCTGTGGCATGGGAAGAGTTTCTCACTGGATATTCTTGTTCCGAAGAAGGGCAGGATGATGCAAGCCAAGTTGCCTCAGAGTTGTTTCATATCCCCCCTTTGACACCCAAACACTTTCTGCTGAAAACAGGCTGAACAAAGATTCAAAGTATATTTATTAACAAATGCAGTATGAGTGCAGTATACAACTCTGAGATTTGCCTTCCCTCAGACAGCCACAAAACAAAGAAAACACTGGAACCCATTCAAAGAAAAACATCAAAAAAAAAATCACACAAACGGCAACAAAAAAATGAGTGAAAAACACAGAACATAAAATACAAAATCGAATGAGTTTAGACATAAAGGCAGTCCCCAGGTTATGTACGAGTTACGTTCCTGAGTCTGACTTTAAGTCAGATTTGTACGTAAGTCGAAACGAGTACATCGGTGTAAATAAGTTCGTCAAATGTTTGTCTTAGTATATAGTATATATTTTACCTTTCTATGCATATAAAACACTTAAGAAACGAATGTATTCCAATAATTAAACCACTGCATTGCAGAGTAATAATTGTAGCTTTCATCGAGGCAGGGCCTTTCACATGCTCCATTATTCTCACTTTATCTGTTATCCTTTAAAATTGTTCCGATTGTTGACCGCCTGTAGCCTAACGCTTTCCCAATGACTGATGGTGTTTCACCTCTTTCCAAACGCTTTTTTATTTCCACTTTATTTTCAATAGCAATAGCTTCCCATCAGTGGAACAGGAACAGGAACACTGCAGGTGGCGGGTCCTGAGCTCAGCCGGTTCTCAAGGTCCACTGGGTCCTAAGGACCACCGCACTGAATCAGGTTAAATGGGACAAGTGGGGCTGTGCTGTGTTTGGGTATTTGATCCTCCACAATATTCCGCGTGAGAATTTAAACTGGAGGTGGCAGTGTTTTTTTTTACAAGGTTGAGTTTCAAGCTCGATATCAACCCAGCATGGATGGTACGGGAGTCACTGGATCGACATCAGCCTGGCACAGGAGCGAACTCGGGAACCCCCGGCGCTGATCTCATTGCGCCACCAGCTGACTGGAACGGTGGGCGGGGGGGGGGGTTCAGGGTGAATCTTACTGAGAAAAGTTTAAGCCAAATACAAAGTTAAGCACTCAACACAGTGTCAACGGCAATGATTTAAAATGGCGGACGGTGTCGCAATCTGACTTAAATTGGCGGACGGTGTTCTCCTTCCTCGGTTCGTAAGTACAAGTTGTCTGTAAGTTGGATGTTTGTAACTCGGGGACTACCTGTATTCAATTCAGATCAATACAGTGTTGCGTCATTCATTATCTACAGCCTGTCCTGTTCAAGACCACCCAACATAGCAACAAAAAAGGAGCAACCAGAAGGCCAAGTCACATCATAACGCAAACTATAGAGTCCAATCCACAAAACGTGTTGACTAAACCAGGCCCAAGGCCCAGGACTCCAGCACAATCCTCTGGCAGCATTAGGCAAGAGGGAGAAAGAGACCATTCAAACACAGGCACCTTCCTTCAGCAGCAGAAAGCCAAAAGCTGATAGACAGTGCTGAACACTCACTTGCCTTCTGCTCACGCCTTAATGATTTCAATCTTCCTCGACACTTTAATTGGTAAGATCAGTGAGAAACGGAGTCAATCATGGGCCCGCGTCTCGTCTCCAGGCATTTTAGCCTTGAGGCTGCACACTTCGCTTGAAACCTCACGAAACACCCACAGAGACAGCAAAATGCCAGATCACTCAGTCAGCCCAAAAACACTCCACCAAAATGCAGAACACAGGCTCCAATGGTAGCAGAACCACATTTGAAAGAAAAAGAAGACATAAAAGAAATGAAAGAAGTAGTTTCACGAACCATCTGGAGGTTGACACCTGAGGCCGCATTGGTCACTGGGGCCATCTTCTTCTGTGAACATAGACTGCAGCGCAAGGTTTGCTTTTAATAAAATAAACAGGAAACTACACCAAGTTGCCTGAGGGTCAGCAACCCTTAGTGATGGTGGATTCTCCTTCTTGGAATTGCTTCAAAGAGATAGGTGGGCTGCCATGGATGATGAAAGTTCTGGAGCTTTTCCTAAAGGTCATCTGAAGCAAAACTGTGGCAGCATTAAAGTCAATGGTTAAACACTCTGATAAGAAATGGAATCTAATAGGAAGTGCAGGTGCAAGTGGTTTAATGATAAAACGAAAACGTTTCAGAGGACAGGCATGAAGAGAATTCTCCCAATGTAAGCTGCAGGACAGCATGACCATTAGAAGAGAGTGATCAGATGACAACACCAAGAACTGAGAAAAGCTGCAAAAGGCAATCAAAGCATTTCAGAAATCTCTTTCAATGTGACTTTCCTCCAGTATCAGAACCTCGAATGCATCATGCGTAAAACTACAGTAGTTACAAGGGACTGAATGCTGTGCAGTAAGTGGCACATCCCCTCACACTGAAAATTGTTTTCAGCATCTCAGTACAAACTCAGGGTGGTTGAATTCGTATCCAACTGAAAGCAGCTCCAAGAACTCTCAGGAAGCTGGACACCGTACAAGACAATGTCGCCTATCTCAATGGAACTCCATCATCAACCGGAAACCTTCATTCTCTTTGCCACTGACGAACAAAGACCATGATGTAGCCTGACAAAATACCAGCCCAGCCCTATTTGGACAGCATCACCTCAAAACACACATCCTCTATCAGCAAGAAGGCAAAGGGCAACAGGTCCAGGGAAGCATAACCTGCAAATCCCTTTTCAAGATGCACACTATTCTGACGTGAAACTATATTGCTGTTCTGCCGTTCTCTCCGGGTGAAAACTATGGAATGCCCCAGCTGACAGCACTGTGGGACTACCTCAGAATCAGAATCAGACTCGGGTTTATTATCACCGGTGTGTGACAGGAAATTTGTTAACTTAGCAGCAGCTGTTCAATACAATACATAATCTAGCAGAGAGAAAAATAAATAAATAAATGTATTGAATTACTTATATTGAATAGATTTATTAAAACGTGCAAAAACAGAAATACTGTATTTAAAAGAAAGTGAGGTAGTGTCCAAAGATTCAATGTCCATTTAGGAATTGGATGGCAGAGGGGAAGAAGCTGTTCCTGAATCGCTGAGTGTGTGCCTTCAGGCTTCTGTACCTCCTACCTGATGGTAACATTGAGAAAAGGGCATGCACTGGGTGCTAGAGGTCCTTAATAATAGACGCTGCCTTTCTGAGACACCGCTCCTTGAAGGTGTCCTGGGTGCTTTGTAGGCTAGTACCCAAGATGGAACTCACTAGATTTATAAACCTTCTGCTGCTTCTTTCGGTCCTGTGCAATAGCCCCTCCATACCATACAGTGATGCAGCCTGTCAGAATGCTCTCCATGGTACAACTATAGAAGTTTTTGAGTGAATTTGTTGACATGCCAAATCTCTTCAAATGAAGTATAACTGCTGTCTTGCCTTCTTTATAACTACATTGATATATTAGGACCAGATTAGATCCATGCAATTCCAGCCATACAGATGCCACGTAATGAGTTTTAAAAATATCATAAACCCTCAGAATTACATGCCTCTCATTATCTCGGTCCATGGGATAAACACAAGCCAGGTTTGATCAACACTGGCTGCGTTGCCTGGGAGAGAGTGTCTAGGTGTTTGATTAGGGAGGAGCTGATTTGGACCATGATCAACCTTTCCATAAGACATAGTAGCAGAATTAAGTCATTCGGCCTATGAAGTCTGCTCCACCATTCCATCATTGCTGAATTTATTATCCCTCTGAACCCCATTCTCCTGCCTTCTCCCTAGAACTCTTGATGACCTGACTAACCAAGAAACTATCAACCTCCATTTCAAAAATACTCAATGTCTTGGCCTCCACAGCCATCTGTGAAAATGAATTCCACCGATTCACTAGTCTCTGGCCAAGGAAATTCCTCCTCATCTCTGCTCTAAACCGATGTCCCTCTAGTTTGAGGCTCTGTCCTCTGGTCCTAGACTCACCCACTATAGCAAACATCCTCTGCACATCAACTCTATCTAGACCTTTCAATATTGAATAGGTTTCAATGTGAATCCCCACATCATTCTGCTAAACTGCAGTGAGTTCAGGCCCAGAGCTATCAAATGCTGCTCATAAGTTAACCTTTTCATTGCTGGAATCATTCTCGTGAACATCTTCTGGAACTTCTCCAATCACCACATCTTTTCCTACATAGAGAGCCCAAAACTGTTCACAATGCTCAAAATACTGTCATATAAAGCACTTCATCCCAGTAGATGCAAGTACAGAGCAATATTTGTTGAGGCAGGTCACTCTGTTCTTCTTGGTATGATTTCGCCTCTGACTGCAGCAACAAGAGATTAAAGATGTCTTTGAACACTTCTGCCAGTTAGTTGGCAGAGATGTTCAGTGTCCTACCAGGTACACCATCAGGGTCTGAGGCCTTGCGAGGGTTCAGCCTCCAAAACAGCATCATTAGATGCTGCAGGGATTCGCACAGGTGTAGTTTTATTCTCCCCTTCAAAGCGTGCATTAAAGGCATTCAGCTCATGGGAGTGAAGCTTCAAAGCCATTCATGTTAGATTTCACCTTCAGGAAGTAATGGCCTACAAAGCCTGCCCGAGCTGTCGTGCATCCAATTCTCTCTTTAACTTCAATCAGAAATTGGGATTTCAGCTGCACTGCATTGCATCCATGAAATTTACAATTTACTCACCAAGGGTTTCTGGACAATATCTTTTAGAACCACAGCTTCTGTCTCTTGGTACAAGGGCAATCTGTGCTTAGCAACACCAACACCAGTAAGCTCTCTTGAAGCTGTACAAAACTCTGACATGGAAGTATATTACTGCTCTGCCATCGCCTCAGGTATAAATTGTCCTTAATGTCATGGCACAAAGGGAATATATTCACCAGCAAATAAAAATAAATAGTATGTAATGCTGGAAACATGAAACAAAAGAGAAAATGCTGGAAATCTTCAGTAGCTCAGGGAGTACTGTGGGAAGAGAAACTGTTTATGAATGCAGTTTGCTCCCCTTTCTCAGAACCACGGAAGAGAGAAATGTGGTTGTGTACATTGCAGAAAAGGTGTGGGGAATGGGAATAGGTATTTTAATAGATAGGCTGCAGCAAGGCCTAAGCCAACTCACCACGCCTTCTCTCAGGATATTCAATGGACAATAAATGGGAGAGTTTGGCAGAGGGATGGGAAGCTGAGTGATAGGGCTGAGGATGGGAACGTTGTCAAATAAGTCAATACATTGTGTAGTGGGGAACGACAGGCAGATGATAGGGCAAAATTGCAGAGATTGGGATCAATAGAAGTGTGACATGGGGGAATATCAAAAGGGGTGATGAACAAAGGACTGAAGATGTTATTTTTGAATGCATGTAGTATATGGAATAAGGTAGAGGATCTTGTACCACAGTTTTAGAAATGGGCAGGTGTGACATTGTGGGCATCACTGAGTTGTGGCTGGAAGGAGATCATAGCTGGTAGCTTAATGTCCATGGGTACACATTTTATCAAAAGGACGGGCAGGTAGGCTGAGGGTGTGGGGTAGTTGTGTTGGTAAACATCAGATCAAATGCTTAGAAAGAAATTCCTCCTCATCTTTGTTCTAAATAGGCATCCCTCTGATCTGAGACCGTGCTCTCTAGAGAGTGCCAGTTTACTACTTGACAGTTTTCCAGAAAAAGAAAATTAGTCAGTGATATAAGGATTTGTCTGTAAGCAGAAACAGAGTAAAAGATAGAATGTTAATGATGGGAACAAACATATCAGAACTCTAACAAATCATATTAGTTCATGTAAATTTTTTTCCATTTATCTTGATCAGAGCATACATAATCAGCCAGGCTGGCCGATATTCTCAAACTTGTAGGGGTGATGAAAGTACTGGTCAACTTCACAATGTTACCTGAACACACCACAGGGATTGAAATACGCAAGGCAACAGGAAAAAAATTGACTGGCTGATAACTTAACCTTTCAAAAATAGTTTCCATGACAACTAATGGTGCATCCAGCATGATTGATAAAGAGATAGTTTTTGTAAATCTGTTTGCAAAATCTATTGGACATTTACTGACAGGCTTTCATTGCACAGTGAACAAGGAGGCTTTGTATGGAAAGCTCTTAAGAAACTCTAAAAAATGTGAGAATTGTAACGAAGCTAATTAATTTTATTTCTGGGCTTGCTTTGAAAAAGAATCTCAGAACTTACTGAGCAAGGTGAATTAATTGTACATACTACAGGACTACTTATCTACACCACTGATTGGCTTAGTAGAGGTTCTGCCCTTCAAAGATGTGCTGAGTGTCTGGATGAAATTAGTCTGCTCTTAACAAATAAAAATTTTTCTTGTCAAGAAGTGCACCCAGTGGCCATCTTACTGGGTACCTCCTGTAGCAAATGAGGTGGTCACTGAGTGTGTGCTCATGGTCTTCTACTGTGCAGCCCAACCACTTCAAGCTTCAAAGTATTGTGCATTCAGAGATTGTAATGTTGCAATGCGTAGTTATTGAGCTACTGTCACCTTCCCGTCAGTTTGAATCAGTCTGGCTTTGCTCCTCCAAAAAGGCAGTTGCCATGGAACTGCCACTCATTGAATTTTCTTTTCACTCCATTCCCTATAAATTCCAGGCACTATCATGCACGATAATCCAAGTGGTTTGGAGTCCATCACCAGCAGGTCCAGATGTTGAGGCTTAGCACTTAGGCATTGGCGGGTCCTGGGCTCGATGATGAAGATCAAGCATTGATTGGAAGTCTGGAAGTCAAAGCCCAACAGTTGGAGCACCACCACCCACCTGCCCCCGAGTCAGCTAATCCCTGCCAGCTTGCTAGAGGGGTCAAAGCCAAATGTCTTCAAATCCAAATCCAGTCCCTTGGAGGCTGGAGGCTGAAGACAGCTTGCCCTGAGGTTAGAGGACTGTGTGTGTGTGTGGAGGGGGGGGGGGGGGGTTGGTGGCTGATAGGGAGGAATGGGGTTTGATTTGTGGCTGTGATCTGCAAAGCATTGTGGACATACTATGTTGGTGCCAGAATGTGTGGCATCACCTGCGGGCTCTCCCCCAACACCCATCTGGTATGTTAATTGTTTACACAAATGACACATTTTATTGTATGTTCTGATGTACACATGATAAATAAATTTGAATCTTCAATCTCAGCAGGTCAGTCAACATCTATCGGAAGAGAAACACCAACAATGTGAGCCTGTGACCTTTTGTCAGAACTGACCGAGAGTCACGTACCCAGAGCATTGACCCTATCTCTTTTTACAGATGCTGTCTGAACTACAAAGTGTTTCTAGCATTTTACATTTCTTTCTGTTCCACTTACATTTTAGAGCTGGGATGTCTTAGAAACAACTCACATCAGGGGCTTTATGGCATGAACTTCAGCCAGCCATTCAATCACATCACTGCCAGAACGGTTTTCATTGCAATAATACTTTTCGTAAATGTATTTTTTTATGATCTTGCTGCTCTACTGAACCAATGTAATCACTTCAATACGGGGGCAGTATCTGACTGTTTCGATTTTATTAAAGATGTCTGGCATTCCGATTTCAAAATTCAAAAGCAAGACATAATTCAATATTACAAAGCAAAGAAAGATCAGACAAAATAGACTAGTTCCCTTTAAAAGGTTCCTTGCTTTTCCTTCCCAGAAGAACCCATCCACATTTGGTCTTAGTGACAGTGCCCAAAGAGAATGCCCAGCTGGAAGAGTCTGCCAGCTCATCTGGAGTGGCAGGCATTACTAAACACTCAGGTGTCAGTGTTGCAGAGAAGATGATTCACTACTAAATTACACCAGAGCTAAGGGTGGATGGAGTAAACCGAAGAAGTAAACAGTATGCCTCTCTGGTTACTTCAAATAGCTACCAAAGTTCAGCATTTTTGTTGATAGTGCTATAATATTAGTCAAACAGGAATCAGCAGCATCCAAATTTTGATAGTTTTCGGTGAATTTGAGTTCCAACAGATGCATTGTGAGAAGAAATGGGAGCGGGGGAATGGGGTTAGATTCCTATGTTCTGCTGACTGGCAGACTGCCACACATTATGGTTAAAAGCAAGATAAATTCCAAAGCCTTCCTCTGATCACTCCTTCGGGAATCGAGAGAAATTACATCACCGCTTCCCCGCAGCTGCAGTGTGCTGCTAGCGACTGGTGTCTCTTTGACACACATGCAACACCTGAGTATTTTGCTGTTTTCAACACCTCCTCCTCACTGACTATCAACACAGGCGCACCGTAAGGATGCATGCTTAGCCCACCGCTCAGTTCTCACTCCACTGAGACTGTGCAGCTGAGCACAACACAAATGCCATCTAGCTCCACCAATGACACCTCTGTTGTTAGTAAAATCCCAGATGCCGATGAGGAGGCTCACTGGAGCAAGGTAGATTGGCTGGCTTAATGGTTTCACAACAACCTCACCCTCAAAATCAGCAACACTGAGGAAATGATTGTGGACTTCAAGAAGAGGATGTCAGGAGAACACACGTTAGATCTCATTTAGGGGTCAGTGGTGGAAAGGGTGAGCACTTTCAAGTTTCCTAGGTGTCCACATCTCAGAAGATCTACCCAGGGCTGAATACATTGATGCTATCATGTAGAAGGCATGCCAGTGCCTCTACCTCATTAATAATTTGAGGTTTTGATGTCACCAAAGACTCTTGCAAATTTCTACACATACGTGATGGAGAGCATTCTGACTGGCTATGTCATAACCTAGTAAGGGACTTCCAAAGAGCTGTAGAGGATTATAGACGCAGCCACTCCACCATGAACCCAACCCTCCACCCCCTCCCCGAACAAGGACATTGACAAGAGGCAACATCCAGCACTAAGTGCCCTCACCATCCAGACATGCCCTCTTCTCATTACTATCATTGGAAAAGAGGTACCTCAGCTTTAGCACCAAAAACAATGATTCAGAAACAACTTCTTCCACTCTGAAACAAGAGAAAATCTGCAGATGCTGGAAATCCAAGCAACACACACAAAATCCTGGAGGAACACAGCAGGCCAGGCACATCTATGGAAAACAGTGCAGTCGACACTTAGGGCTAAAACCCTTCGGCACGACTATTTTTTCTACTCTGACATCAGATTTCTGAATGGTCCATGAACTCATTATTCTATTTTTTTGTACTATTTAATTTTTGGAATATACAGATTTGTATGGCTTTGCACTGCATGCTGCCACAAGACAAAAAAAAATCATTTCAAATGTCAGTGACAATAACTCTGATACTGATTTCGATTTATCAGTCATATTTCAAGATAATTCTGCCTTACTAAAAACAGAAGTACTTCTAAATGGCAAGCAGTGGGCATCTGTACGAACATACTTATATCCATTCTACAATGTACACAAAACAAATAACTGAGATCTCAACTTAAAACTTTCAGCCAGCAGTCTTCATTTCCAATAATGACTATTTGAGGAATGGGAACTCCTCATTGTACCTCGGACTTTCATCTTTTCTTACAGGTCATGGCATTGCATAAGAATTAATGAAGCCGCAGTGACGATACTTCCAACGCTTATTTGTGGGATCATTGTAAAGAATGAGTATAAAGTGGGTTCCTATGCCTCTGAGGAAGTCCATGCCAGAACATGCAGGCTTGTCTACATTGGATATGAGGATGGCAAACAGACTGTATGCAGGTTATTAAAGGGCTCTTCACAAATTATCTCTGGAACTTCCTGTAGTTGATGGTTGCAAACCAGAGAACAGCTAGTCACATAGCTTTCCTTAAAGGGGTGACAAACTTAAAGTAACAGTTATTATTTGTAACCTATATTTTATAAATAAAACAATCCTTAAAGCAACTTGGGCTCAGAATATTTCTTTGCCATTGAAAACAGTACTGATACAAAATTATTATCTCTGGTTTAATGTGATTGTGAGATCTGGATTCTCAGGAGAAATAACATTTTGTAACTTGTCTTTGCAAACACTGATGTCAAAACATTACTCAATAAGTCCTGAAGGTAGAAGGAAATTATTAAGCATAGCAACTGAGATTGCAGACAGATACAAGCAGAAATAAGAGCAATAAATCACTGCCATTTACATTGCAGGTGAGAAGATAACTGCTTACCTATGGAAGCCTACTGCTCTTGTTTGTCCATTTTGTCAAATTGTTTACATTAAAGACATGAGATTTGTACAATTACACTATAGAGGCAGACTTTTTGAAAGACTGTTTTCAATCTTCAGATTTTCACTGTGGCATGCTAAGCATCAAATTGAATGCTTATGACACCAGGCAAAATCTTTGCTGTTCTCTCTCTGATTAATCCAGTCCTAGAAGTTATAAAACTCAGACATTTACAAATGGAAGCGGAAAGCTTCCCCATTACATAGCCTTCCGTTTCAAATGGGGCTTTGACTAGTTCTGTTCAAAAATATATGAATGACTCTGAAAGCAAGGGGGGGGATGGGAACTGCTTTGCAAATTTGTAGAAAAAAAGAAAGCTGTTTGTGAAGTGCCATTGTTAATATTCTTGTCACATCCACACATAAAATTGCACTGGTAGAGCAAAAAAGAAATACTGGGGCCTAATATACTTAAAGTGAACCAAGGGTCTTCCGAAAGTGGATAAAATTCACAAATTCAAATTGTCTAAGTTGTCAGGATAACTCAGAGTTTTAGAAAATATATTGCTTGGGTCTGGTTAAAGTCAGTGTATATAGTTGTAGTTCCAAAGTGAAAATGTGACTAGATAATGTAATAGCAGAGAAGTGCAAACTGTACTCCCACTTCTCTATCCATGTAGCACAAAGTCTTATCAGTGATTTTCTCTTCATTGAGCTGTAAATCAATGGATCACAATCCAGTGCTTACAAGTAGTGTCAAAATTAACAAGAGCTGCAAGTGCTCCGTGTGTATGTTAAGGTTCTAAACCACCTGATTATGTGAAGAAAAGCAGCTGAGGG
This sequence comes from Hypanus sabinus, assembly GCF_030144855.1. Classification (NCBI taxonomy): domain Eukaryota; kingdom Metazoa; phylum Chordata; class Chondrichthyes; order Myliobatiformes; family Dasyatidae; genus Hypanus; species Hypanus sabinus. The sequence continues at coordinate 83,975,321 of NC_082707.1, forward strand.
GATGAATGTCTTGAATATCAATCAAGCAAGCTTTCAAGTGACCTGATAAGCACAGAACTACGTACCTAGAGCAAACATATTCAGCAAAAATGTATTTTCCTATCTTCACTGGAATGAATGTGGAAGGTGGGTTAAGAGAGTACTCCTTCAGTGGAGTCTTGGATTTCCTTTTCCAAGGCAGGATGCAAACGACTGAAGCAGAGTGGCATTTGGCAAATACCAAGAACAGGTTGCCCCAGATGTCTGCTGCAGGCTAGATCTTGTTCAATCTATACACCGACGACTTGCACTAACTCAGCCGTGGAAGTCCATCTCATAATCAGGATTAGAATCAGATTTATTCTCACTGACATATAGAATGCTTATAACGCCGTGAAACTTGTTCTTCTGTGGCAGCACTACAGTGAAGCTCACAAAATTACTATAAATTACAATAAGAAATAAATTGCGAAAAAAGCGAGCAAAATAGTGAGGTCGTGTTCATGAGTTCATATACTGTTCAGAAATCTAATGGCAGAAGAGAAGAAGCTGTTCAAAAAAGGATGAGTGTGTATCTTCAGACCCCTGTACCTCTTCTTTGATGGTAGTAATGAGAAGAGGGCATGGTCTGGATGGTGGCCATCCTTTATGATGGATGCCGACGTCTTGATGCGTTGCCTTTTGAAGATGTAATTGATGCTGGGGATGCTAGTGCCCATGATGGAGACGGCTGAGATGGCAACACTTCCTAATCTTGTGCAGTGGCCATTCCAAACCGGATGGTGATGTAACCAGTTAGAATGCTCCCCGCCATACACCTGTACAATTTTCCAAGTGTCTTGGGTGACATACCAAAACTCCTCAATCTCCAAATGAAATATAAACACTGCTGTGCTTTTGCCATGATTGTATCAATAAGGTGGATCCAGGATAGACCTTCAGAGATGCTGATACCCAGGAACCTGAGGCTGAACAGATGACATCTGCCACCATTCATAGTATCAACCTTCCTTGACTCCAAGTAGAACCCAAGTTACAAAGACATGATATGTGCAGCGCAGAATCAGTGAGGCACTACACAATATACTTCAACTTCACCATGCCAGGGTTTTGGTGGAACTGAACACACAATTGAACTGCTAAGGACCAAACTATAAAGCATGATCTATTTGCCCAGGTATGACTTTCAAACATACATGGACATATTGAAGGATTATAGTGACAAAGGATACTCCTAGACAAGCTACCAGGTTATTCAACCCTAGAAGACCCCAATTCTTATAGTCTTACCCTCAACAACAAAGTACAAGTTGGTCGGTAGTAACTCACATTTTAGACTTGGCCAAACAATTCACATAATCACAGGAACTGTTCCAACAGTTCCGCTTTCTCTTAAGCCATACTTGGGAAGGAAACTTCAGCTGACAAGCTATTTGATAAGTTAAGTACCAACCCAAAATTACTTTTGTTCAACTTACATTTTGTGCATCTATCTCCACAACATTCACTGTATCAATGACAGAACATAACAACACAAGAAGACAGGATGAGAAGTAGGCCACCAGGATTCCCTTCATTTACTTGGGAAGCTGTGCCACTAAATTGAGGCAGCAGACTCTTCCTGATCAGTTTCTCACCAACATCAGCTGCATGAACTTGTGTGGCCCTGAGACAGAGCCAACAGTCTTTAAACAGTGTCAGTGGCATGCACTTGTCTTCAAAAAGCAATGACTTTTGTCACCGATGGTGAGAAATAAGCAGTAAGATATTTCAAAACTGTTTTGCTCTCTACAGTTTCAAGCATTCAGGCTTGGAGATGCCAGAAACGGCCGGGATTGGAAATGCAACAATTTCACCACTTCAACAAGTTAGGACCTATGAAGAATTTGAAGCTATGAACAATCATCTTGAACGTTACGATGAAAATGAAGATTTGGAGGATGCAATCATCAAAAATTGTATGTACGCAGTCCATAATCTACTCTAGGCGTCTGCGTTAATTTTGTTCATTCAAACGAACACAGCATTGTACACTGGGTCCATTGATAACTATTAGGAACTAATATAGTTTTATAGTACTGTAACAGTATGAATAGTATTCTAATTTGTTCTGTATTTCATTTAAATACATAATTTGTTACTTAATTAAATCATAGTTTGTCTTTTTTTTATGTCTTTTTAACTATATCCATGAAACTTTGGCTAGTTTGGCAGTGTTTAATTGGCCCCAAATGTACTGATCCCATGTGCCCCAATTAACTGGAATCCACTGTACTTCTAATATACACCCTGTCGTACTCCTTTAGGATCATGGGTTTTAATATGATCACTCAACAATCTTCCAAACTCCAAGGGATATAGCCCAGGTCTGTTTAGAATTGGTAGTAGAAATTAGCCTGGTGAAGTACCTTTGAACTGTTTCCAGTGCCACCATATCCTTCCTTCATTAAAGGAGATAAAACAGTAGGCAGGACAGTCAACTTCCACCCTGCCCCTACTTGTCGATTTCATCAACTTTGCCTCTAACTTCCACCTTCTCCTTAAATTCATTTGGACAATTTCTGACAGCTCCTTCCCCTTTCTCAATCTATGTCTCCATCTCTGGAGACAAAATATTGACGAAAATCTTTTACACATTTCCACGGTTATCTTGACTATACCTTTTCCCACCTTGTCTCCTGTAAAAATGCTACAGGTGCTTCCCCCACGCCTTTACAAAGGCAGAAAGTTCCTATGAAACCTGTCTTGAGTTGAAATGGTGTAAAGCTAAGAACCATTAACTTATATGGGAAAAATTTTCATAAAAGTGAAAATCCTCTTTGTAATGCGAAAACAGCTTACTAATGTAGGTCTTTTTTAAAACAAAAGTGCTGTAAAGTGAACATTTGTAAAGCGGGGAACACCTGTATTCCTGTTTTTTTAGTTCCTTTGGCTCCACTGCATTTGTTCCCAGAAGGTGCCTTTCTATTCCAGGATATCAGAAGTGCCCTCATTCTTCAAAGAACAGGGTTTCCCTTCCCCCACCATGGATGCTACTTTCATCCATATCTCCCCCATTTTCTGAACAACTGCACTTATCCTCTAGCTACCTTAATAGTGATAGACTCCCACTTGTCCATACCTACCACCCCATGAGCTTCCATGTCCAACACATCATCCTCTGCAACGTCCACCATCACTAAAGGGATCCTACAACTAAACACATCTTCATCTCCCCCCTCTCTCCGCTTTCCACAAAGAATGCATCCTCAGTGATTCCCTTGTCCATTCGGTCCTTCCCAGCATTTATCCCTGTAAGCTGCCAAAGTGTTATACAGTACCTACACACTCATCTCCTCCCTCACTTCCAGTCAGACCCCCAAACATCCTTCCAGGTGAAGCAACACTTCACCTGCAAATCAGCTGGGGTCAGCTATGGCGTCCGGTGCTTCCGATGCAGCCTCCTCTTCACTGGGGGACCCACCACAAACAGAGGGACTGCTTGGATGAGCACTTCCACTCCATCCACCCAAAGCAGAATTTCCTGGTGGCAAAATATTTTAGTTCCCATTCCTATTCCATGTCCTCCTCTTGTGCCAAGATGAGGCCACCCTCAGGATGGAGGTGCAAAATCTTATATTCCATCTGGGTAGCCTCCAACCTGATGATATGAACGTCGATCTCCCCTTCCAGAAAAAATATTTTTCCCTCCCCCCTCCTCTTCTTCTATTTCCCACTCTGGCCCCTTACCTTTACTCACATGCCTATCAGCTTTCCTGAGTCCCTCCTACTTCCCTTTCTCCTATGGTCTAGCCTCTCCTATCAGATTCTTTCCTCTCCAGCCCTTTACCTTTCCCACCCACCAGGCTTCACCTATCACTTAGCTATCCTCACTCCCCTTCACCCACTTTTTTAATTCTGGCATCTTTCCCCTTTCTTTCCAGTCCAGAAGAAGGGTCTCAGCCCAAAATGTTAACTGTTTGGTCACTTCTATTAATACTGCCTGATCTGCTCAATTCCTCCTGCATTTTGTGTGTGTAGCTTTGGAATTCTGGCATCTGCAGACTTTTGCATGTTTATGCAGTACAGTCCTTTAGGTGTGGCATATCAACACCATGTACAATCGTAACAAAATGAAATTCGCAATGATTGTCTACTCTCTTGACGACTTGCTGTATTTGCCTCTTTATTTTTGTAAGTCATGCACAAAACACTGAGATTTGCATGTATTTGATAAATTCATGCTTTTTTTCAATTTAGAAAATAATTTGCATTTTGATTCTCTCATTGAAGTGCTTGAGCTAACCCTGCCTCACCTTGAATTCTATTTGTCAATTCATTCAACCTATATCCCATTGCTGAGTCACAAAATACACAACATGCATGTCACAACACAGCCTTCCACCTATCAGCAAAGGGCTTACAATACCTTACAATTTGGTCCTTCAATGGATAATTAATATGAAGAGTCAATCATTAAGGATCAAGTACTGATCCTGGGTTATATCCTTCCAACCTGAAAATGACCACTTATTCCAACTGTTTTATTCATGCCAGGCAATTTTCAATCTATACTAACAGACTTCCACCAATACCATTATTCATCAGCCTCTTGGAAAATGCCTTTGAGGTACCTTTCTGTTGACTCACACTCCAGTATCTTCAAAGAACCCAGTCAAATTTGTTTTCATGGTTTACCTTTCATAAAACCACATGGACAATTTGATTAAGTCAAGCCTTAAGAAACTCACTATAATAATTGATTTTGCATCTTAATATAGATATTAAACTAAATGGCCTATAATTTCACCCATTTTGTGTTCCTCCTTTCTTGAACAAAAAATCTCCATTCTTCTGGTACCCTCCTGGAATTTAGCAAGTTTTGAAAATTTTCAACCACTATTTCTCTAGCCACTTCCTACAAAACCCACGGAGTGCATAAGACCCATAACAAGTCAACATGTTTTATACCCATAACAAGCCAGCTTTTGTTGCAGAATCTATTGCCTTACCACAAAGCTTTAGCCTCCCAATGTCCAGCTTTGAGCTTCCATGTCTTTGGTGGGTCAATCTCAACTGATTCAAGACTAAGCAAGGTCTCTGTGCAGCCAAAAAGCACCCCTGAATCGTCAAAACAATTCAAGTTGTAGCTACAGCATGGTCCAAATATAGATACATCTTAAGCAACACACATGAAGATGAGCAACGACATTTTTTGCCTATCAAATAGATCGGCACTTCGGCAGTTCTTTCTGGCCACCCACAACGTTACTGCATAGCTTGTTAAAATGTAAATACAAAACAAATATATTTACACACAGTCCTAAACCAACATTTTATTAGCAATACTGCAAATGTAAAAGATGTGTCTGTATGCTTTTCTGCAGAGCACACAATGATAAAATCCTGTTTGATATTCATCAGATTCAGGAATGGTAGCTCAGCAATTCTGATAGAGGAGAAGCAACCAAAAATCATAAGTTCAGATCCAACTGTTACAATATGTAAAACAGAAGTAAATACATCTGATTACAGAATTGGTGACAGAAATATGTCTGGGTCCACTAAAAATAAGAACATTTATAAAATTAATGTCCTGTTTTGAGGATCATTAGTGCAGAGTATAGAAAAATCACATCTAGATCTGAAAAAGGGCAGAAGCCTTTTAAATAATTTGAGGGATTCAAGTAGTTCCAATTCCACTGAAGGATACTCACAACACATGTCTGATTTGGGATCAATAATTCAGCTTGGCCTGTCCAGGCTGGAACATCCTCCAGGTGACCTTCAGTAAATGGTACACCTGGGGATTGTGGTAGAACAGAGGACTCGTAATTCTCTGAAAATGGTGACACAGTGAAACAGGATAGTGAAGAAGACATTTGGCCTGCTTGCATTCATTGGTCAGGGCACTGAGTAGAAGAGTGAGATATCAAGTGGCAACAGTACAAGTCACTAGTGATACTACATTCGGGAGTATTGTGCATACCATCCAATATAGGAAGAAAATCATTACACTGGAAATTATTCAGAAAAGATTCACTTTAACTTTTTTTTCCAGGTAAAATCTATTTTTCAAATAATTAATTAATTGCTTTACTTTTAAGGAAAGATGGCAACATTTTGTTGTATAGAACACTTTATAAAAACACTGCTTTAATTCCTGATATGATTATCCTAAATTTGTTGGTATATCTGAAACCAGTGGAAATAATCTACTACCTCCGAAGACCTGCTCACCTGTTATGGTTTGGAAATCTCTTTCAGGTTACACATCCTCATTTCCATGATTAGTGAAAGAATCCTTAATTTATGGTATTACGTATTCCAATCGATTAAACTGATTGGAAGAACCACCAGCTTCTTTATTTCAAGCCTAACATAACTTGAGCTAATGGAATTTTATTTTCTGATGCTGGGTGTTACTCTTAGTCCATAGTATCTCACCTTTACAGAAAAGGAAAATGGGCAAAAGATTTAACGGGGAATATGAAGCAAAACATTTTTTTTAATACTATGATCTGGATTCACTGCATTAGACTGTTGGAAGAGGAAATCAAAGTTCAGAAGGAGCTGGAAAAGAAATTCACATAAGATTTGATGTGTTCTGAGAATTGAACAAGAGGAATGAGACAAATGGATTGCTTTACCTGGTACCAACAAAGACTCAATTGCCTGCTTCAATAGCATGACAATTTTAGGCTTTGCTTAATTTGTGAAATAAGCTTGAGAAACTGCAGTTAATCATAGAAAAAGCAGATAAATAACAAAAAAACTTATTATTTGCAGCAATTTGCACAAGACATTAAGCATATTTCTTTGTGGAGTAAACTTACTGTAAATATGCAAATACTTTGTATTCTTTTTAAAAGCATTGACATCATGCTGTTAAATCCTGCCTGTGGATTGTTTTATTTAGGTAACTATTGGTTTTTGTGAAATGTTCATCTTTTAGTGCACAGCATCTTGCCATTCCAATCATGGGACACGTTCGCTTTGGTTCATGGAATCTGCTGCAAGTCAACAGAAGGGACTGGGCTCTGGGCAGATGGCAAGTCCCAGGAACAGCCAACTTGGTGGTCAGAGGTAATCAGAGATACCGTTGGAGTGGACATCAACTGAGAGCAGCTGAGATGGAGGCTAGACACTGGGAGTGGGTGAAATAATCTGCCCTATTACAGAATTGACCCGAAATTGTGTAATTCATAACTTTGCAATATCGCAATTGTGGTGAACTATGTGCCTGTCGGGACACGCCCCCTGCTGACTGCTCCTGTGGCTCCTCCCACAGGCCCCTGTATAAAGGAGATCTGAGGCCTGACGCTCGGCCTCAGTCTCCAAGACATTGTATGATAGACACTCACTCCTGGTTCCTTCTTCCAGTCAATAAAAGCCGATATCTCGCCTTACGTCTCAGTGTGAGTTATTGATGGTGCATCAGCAAATCAGATCAGTTCACTATGATTTGATGAAATTAAGCTCCAATATTACAAAACATGATCCTTCAACACAGCTCTGAATCAGGTGTTCACATAAGATCCAATGCCATTGTCAGCAGAAGACTAAACATGTTCAGCTGCTGCTTCAGACAGATTACTTTCTGTCCCATGTTGCCAAGCGATGTTCAATATTACATGTCCCTACAAGAGAAAATTATATAAGAGCAACCTTCTTTCTCAGTGATTGTTATGATGGGTGTGTGATCTGTACGGCTGGCATTGCCATTCAGTGCATCTCTCCAGAGTTCCCATTGGGAACTGAACCCTGTCCTACCCATTGTCGGCATGCTCTTGCCTTGCTTCCTTCAAAGAGAAACCCTAAAAACGCAGCCCTATGGGGGAGGGTGACTGCTCACTGCTCAAGCAGTCTTCAAACTCACCTCTCACTCAGGCTGGATGTAAAAGCATAAAGCATTAAGCCCAAAATCTCACTTTACATTTCCCTGAATGTGAAGCCCAGACTTCAGACAAATATCGCATTCAACAGGGGCCAACGTTTAGCAATGTATCAATGAAAATCAACAAATAACTAACTGCACATGCAGGAAGACAGAACAAAAAACACTCAGCAGGTCAGGCAATTTTATTTTAGCACTAATTCAATGTAACTACTATATATATACACACACACACACACACACACACACTCACTGTAATTCAGTTTTTTTCTATTATTATGTAGTATATTGTAAATGCTGTCGCAAAGACAAATTTCACAACATCTTTCACAACATATGCAGGTGATATTAAACCTGATTCTTATTCTATTCTGATACTGAAGACAAATAGTGTTAATGTTTATTTCACTGTTAACGCTATTTCTCTTCACAATCACAGGTTACCACTTTGGATATCGTTGGGGAGAGGGGAATCTATTGGGGAAAGCTGCAGTGGTCAGGTCTCATGGTGTGAGCAGAATCATCTGCAGCTTAATGTGAAAAAGACTAAGGAGCTGGTGGTGGACCTGAGGAGGGCTAAGGCACCGGTGACTCCTGTTTCCATCCAAGGGGTCAGTGTGGACATGGTGGGGGATTACAAATACCTGGGGATACGAATTGACAATAAACTGGACTGGTCAAAGAACACTGAGGCTGTCTGCAAGGGTCAGAGCCGTCTCTACTTCCTGAGGAGACTGAGGTCCTTTAACATCTGCCGGATGATGCTGACGATGTTCTACGAGTCTGTGGTGGCCAGTGCTATCATGTTTGCTATTGTGTGCTGGGGCAGCAGGCTGAGGGTAACAGACACCAACAGAATCAACAAACTCATTCGTAAGGCCAGTGATGCTGTGGGGGTGGAACTGGACTCTCTGACGGTGGCGTCTGAAAAGAGGATGCTGTCCAAGTTGCATGGCATCTTGGACAATGACTCTCATCCACTCCATAATGTACTGGTTAGGCACAGGAGTACATTCAGCCAGAGTCTCATCCCACCGAGATGTAACACTGAGCGTCATAGGAAGTCATTCCTGCCTGTGACCATCAAACTTTACAACTCCTCCCTCCGAGTGTCAGACACCCTGAGCCAATGGGCTGGTCCTGGACTTATTTCCACTTGGCATGATTAACTTATTATTATATAATTATTTATGGTTTTATATTGCTATAGTTCTACACTATTCTTGGTTGGTGCAGCTGTAACGAAACCCAATTTCCCTCGGGATCATTAAAGTATGTCTCTGTCTGTCCCTGGCACCGAGTCTGCCTCTATGGTACAGAAGGGAAGAGAAAAACAGAGGATAGTGCTTTTGATAGGGACTTCACTGGTGAGGGAAACAGAGTGCCAATTCTGTGGACATGAAGAAGATTCCTACATGGAATGTTATCTCTCAGATACCTACATCAGGGATTTCTCCAATCACGTTCACAGCATACTAAAGGGAGAAGGTGAGCAGCCAGCTGTCGTGGTACATATATTATCAATGACATAGTTAGGAAAAGGGATGAGATCCTGAAGAGAGAATCAATGAAACTATGTCGAAAGCTGAAAAGCAGGATCTCAAGGGTAGTAATCGCTGGATTGCTGCATGTATCACATGTCAGTGAAGATAAGAATAGGATGATTAGGCAGATGAACTTGCAGCTGAGGAATTGGTACAGGGGACAGGTTTCAAACTTGTAAATCATTTGGCTCTCTTCTGGGGAAGGTATGACCTGCACAAAAAGGTTGGGTTTCACCTGAACTTGAGGAAAACCAACGTTCTTGTGGGCAGATTTACTGCAGCTGCCAGGGAGAGTTTAAAAGAGGTTGGCACGGGGGCAAGAACCAGAGTGTCAGGTCAGATGATGAGGCAATTATTGTAAAGGTAGGTGCAATGTGCAGAGAGACTGTGAGGAAGGATAGGCAATGGATGAGTTGAAATGTGGTTAACTTGTGAGGTATTAAGAACAAGAGTGGCCATGGATCAGTACATGGAATTATAATGTTGTGGACATTACAGCTGTTTACATGCATGGGGTCCTGGATAGGTTTGTCTTATTGAGACAAGGAAATTGATTGAATCATGGTTGACAAGAGAGGTGGAACATTTGGTCAAGAGTAAGATGGAAGCATACTATGGTATAGCAAGCAATATTCGGTCAGGGCTCTTTGGAGCTATAAAGTGAGCAGAAAGGAGCCTAAAAAGGAGAGTTCCAAGGGGACATGAGAAGGACTTAGTGAGTAGGATTATGGAAAACCCAAGACATTCTATATGTTCATGAAGAATAGGAGGATGATTAGAGTGAAGGACCAATCAGGAATAAAAAGGAAAACATGCGCCTGGAGCCACAGAAGGTAAGAGAGGTCCTTAAAAAATACTTTGCTTTAGTGTTCACCGTTTCGAGGGATATTGACAAGTGAGAGGTCAGCATAGAAAAAGGGAATATGCTGATGCCTATAGAGGTTAAGAAAGTAACAGTGTTGGAGCTTTGAAAACCTATTAGGATGGATAAATCTCTGGGGCCAGTCAAGATGTAACTCAGGAAGTAGGGGAAGAGATTGCTGAAGTGTTGACAATGAATTTTGTGTCCTTATGGACCACAGGACCAGTGCCACATGATTGGAGGATGGCAAATATTGTACCTTTGTTCAAGAAGGGTAATAGGGTAATCTATATATCCTGGGATATATAGATAAGTGAGTTTTACATCAGTAGTGGGAAAACTAATGAAGAGGATTCTTTAAGGAGAAAATTTATATGCATTTGGAGAAGCATTGTCTTATTAGGGACTATAAGCATAACTTTGTGAGGAGCAGGACGTGCCTCACCAACTTGAAAAGTTTTTTCAAGGAAGTGACGAGACAAATTAATGAAGGTTGTGCTGTAGAGGAGGAGTACATCGATTTTTACTAAGGCATTTTACAAGGTTCCCCATGAAATGATTTGGATGCCAAAGTGGAAGGATGAGTTAGTAAATTTGCAGATAACATGAAGTTTGGTGGTGCTGTGGATAGTGTTGAAGGCTGTCAAAGGTTACGATGAGACGTAGCCAGGATGCAGATCTGGGCTGAGAAGTGGCTGATGGAGTTCAATCCAGAAAATTAAACTGTAAATGATACACTTGGGAAGGTCGAGCTTGAAGGCTAAAGGTGGCTAAAGGCAGGATTTTTAGCAGCATGAAGCAGCAGAGGGATCTTGGGTCCAAGTACATAGTTCCCTCAAAGTTGATAGAGTGGTTAAGAAGGCATATGGTGTATTGGCCTTCATCTAGGCCAATAGGGCACGATTTCAGGAACCACAAAGTAACGTTCCAGCTCTACGTAACACTGGTCAGACTGCTAGACTACACTTGGAGTATTGTGTTCAGTTCTGTTTGGCTCATTAGCAGTATGATGTGGAATCTATAGAGAGAGGGCAGTGGAAATTTACCAAAATTCTGCCTGAATTAGGGAACATGTGTTATGTGGAAAGGCTGAACAATCTAGGGATTTTTCCTTTTAGCGAAGAATGGTCAGAGGTGAATTGATAGAGATGTCTAACATAATGAGAGGCAGAGATAGACTAGATAGACAAAGCCTTTTACCCCAGGGCAGCAACGGCTAGTACCAAAGGACACTTAGGGGGTGGAGCTTAGGAGGACGATGGTGCCAAACGGTGACTCCTTTCCTTGTATCTTTGGGAGCAACTTTATTTCTATCTTTGATGTCGCTTTTTTTTCCCTTTCAAGTTTCTTTTGAAAACCCTGACCCGGAGTTACACGCCGACTTCGGCTCTTTGCGGGCGTGGGATCCGCACTCAGGGCCTCCCAACCGGCCACTTTTCGATATGCCAAGGACGCGGCCTGGAAGACCAGCGTGCCTTCAGGGTGCCGGATTTTTGTGGCTCTGGAGACGGGCTGATTCAAGGCCTGATGTGTTGTGGGAGTACATGGAAGATCGGAAGCAATGAGCTGGCAGCTGGCTGTGTGCCCAGAGACCTGAGTACCTTGGGCATAAAGCTCCAAAAAATCAAAGCAACAGACTTTTAACACCATAAATCAGCCCGCTGTTTTGCTATGTCTCCCTTCTCACTGTGAAATGGGGACTCCTTTTTCCTTTATTAGGGAGGGAGAGACCTGTGGTGTGTCGAATTACCGGGTGAATGAGTAGTCTTTGGGGTACTGCAAATCTGTGTCTTTAGTGATGCTTTGCTGCACACTTGAGCGCTTGGTGGGGGTGCCGATGCTTTTTTGCTAGTGGGGGAGGGGGTTCATTGCTTTGCTGCTATTTACACGTGGGAGGAGGGAGCTGGGGGGGCTTTGGGGCTCTAACATTTTACTGTCGTTCATTCTTTGGGGCACTCCTCTGTTATCATGGATGTTTGCGAAGAAAAAGAATTTCTGGATGTATATTGTACACATTTCTCTGACATTAAATGTATCTTTGAAACATCCTTTTAAAATGAGTAGAGGAACATCTAGTGGCAATGTCAGAGCTTTTATTAACGCAGAGGGTGGTACGCGCTTGGAATTTATGTCTGGGACTGAATATGTTAAGGACATTTAAGGGAGTGTTAGGAACATGAATGAAAGAAGAATGGAGGGTTATAGTCTATGTAAGAGGAAAGAGTTAGACTGATCATGGAGTATGTTCATATAAATCGGAACATAATGGACTGTGTTATGCTGTTGGATGTTGTATTTTTCAGGACCTTCAACAGTTCAGACCTGATGTGTTAACTCGATTTTTCCATAGATGTAGCCTGATCTGTTGAGTTGTTCCAGCATTTTCATTGTTTTAATTATTAATGAAAATACCCAGAAGTGGTGTCTCCAATGCAAACTTTGCTTAACTGTGTAACCAGAAGAGTTCTAGAAGTAATTAGTAACAAATTTGCTTAAAGTACAAGGAGACGATGGACAGATTAAAATTATAACTTGCGATTGAATGAATTAATTGGGCCATTCACCCAATTTGTAGGTCTACTGTTCAATAACCAATAAAATTACATTTATCTCTGCAAACGGTTGGCATCCCGAACAGAATCTTATGCTGATGTCAATTTATAAAGCAGTTTTGCGATGAAAAGGGAAAAAGTCCACCCACAACTTGCTATAACAGAGAACTTCTAACATATTAGAAAAAGTAACCTAATTTACAAGAACAATGGTAACTCAATCTCTTCAAAGTTCCAAGTACATTTATTATGGAAGCATGTATACATTATACAACCTTGAGATTTGTTTCCTTACAGGGAAACCACAAAACAAGAAACTCAAAAGAACCCATTAAAAGAAAGAGCAACAAACACTCAATATGCAGAGAGGGAGAAAATAAACAAATCAATATTTGCTTACCAATAAAAGTAAGCAAATAGTATTTAGGACAAAAGTGAACCCTCACATACGAAGCCCGGAGCAGGCCCACAAACTAGAGAAAAGAACAGCAATTTTTTAAATAAAAACACAAAATGCTGGCAGAACTCATCTATGGGAAGAGGTAGTGATGACGTTTTGGGTCGAAACCCTTCATCAGGAGTGAAGTAATATGGGATGGTTGAGGGGGGATAAGAAGTGGGGAGAGGGATGAAGTAAAGAGCTGGGAAATGATAGGCTGGAGGGAAATGGGCTAGGGGAAAGTGGAGAATTATGGGAAATAAAAGAGAAAGAAAGGTAGGGCTAGGAGGAGATTATAGTGAGGGGGGAAAAAAGAGACAGAAAGAGAACCAGACTAAAATTATAGATAGGGATGGGGGTAAGGGTGGGGTCAGGGGTATCAATGGAGGTCTGTGAGTTGGATGTTCATGCCGGCAGGTAGGAGGCTACCTGGTCGGGAGATAAGGTATTGCTCCATCGACCTGCGTGTGGCCTCATCTTGACGGTAGAGGAGGCCATGGACAGACATGTCGGAGTGGGAGTGGTCTGTGGAATTGAAGTGTGTGGCCTCAGGGAGATCCCACCACTGCTGGAGGACCGAGTGCCGGTGTTCGGCGAAATGGTCTCCCAGTCTGCGGCAGGTCTCCCCAATGTATAAATGGCCACATCGGGAGCGCCGGATACAGTATATCACCCCAGTTGACTCACAGGTGAAGTGGTGCCTCACTGTCGGGGGCCTGGGATGGTGGTGAGGGAAGAAATGTGGGGGCAGGTGTAGCACTTCTTCCGTTTGCAGGGATGAGTGCCCGGAGGGAGGTCGGTGGGGAGGGATGGGGGGGATGAATGGACAAGGGAGTCGCGTGGGGAGCGAACCCTGCGGAAAGCCGGGAGTTGGGGGGGAGGGGAAGATGTGGCTGGTGGTGGGATCACGTAGGAGGTGGCTGAAGTTACGGAGGATTATACGTTGGATCTGAGGACTGGTAGGGTGATAGGTGAGGACCAGGGGGACTCTATCCCTGGTGGTCTGGTGGGGGGATGGGGTGAGGGCAGAGGTGCGTGAAATACGGGAGACGCGATGGAGGGCAGGGTTGATAGAGGACGAAGGGAAGCCCCTTTCTTTAAAAAAGGAAGACATCTCCTTTATCCTAGAATGTAAGGCCTCAACCTGAGAGCAAATCCAGCTGAGGTGGAGGAATTGAGAGAAAGGGATAGCATTTTTGCAGGAGACAGGATGGGAGGAGGAATAGTCTAGGTAGCTGTGGGAGTTAGTAGGTTTGTAGTAGATGTCGGTGGATAGGCTGTCTCCAGAGATAGAAACAGAGGAATCTAGAAAGGGGAGGGAGGTGTTGGAAATAGACCAAGTGAATTTGAGGGTGAGGTGGAAGTTGGAGGCGAAGTTAATAAAGTCGACGAGCTCAGCATGTGTGCAGGAAGCAGCGCCGATGCAGTCGTCGATATGACGTAAGAAAAGAGGAGGACAGATACCGGTGTAGGCTTGGAACATAGATTGCTCCACATGGCCAACAAAAAGGCAGGCATAGCTAGGACTCATGCGGGTGCCCATGGCTACACCTTTAGTTTGGAGGAAGTGGGAGGAGCCAAAGGAGAAATTATTAAGGGTGAGGACTAATTCCGCGAGGTGGAGAAGAGTGGTGGTAGAGGGTGACTGGCTGGGTCTGGAATCCAGGAAGAAACGGAGAGCTTGGAGACCTTCCTGGTGGGGGATAGAGGTATATAGGGACCGGACGTCCATAGTGAAAATGAGGCAGTGGGGGCCAGGGAACTTGAAATCTTTGAAGAGATGTAAAGCATGGGAAGTATCACGGACATAGGTGGGAAGAGATTGAACAAGGGGAGATAGGCAGAAATTAGTTCAGTGGGGCAGGAACAAACAGAGACAATGGGTCTGCCTGGACAGGCAGGTTTGTGAACCTATTTTTTTAACTCTTGTTCAGAAGGAATTCTGATTTCCCTGAAGAAATTAAAATAAAGCTATGGAAAGAAGTTAAATTAAAGCCATAGAAATGTCAGAATATGTATCAGTGACATTCTGATAGCAGCTTATTTTTATAACATCAGACTTATCCACTGAAATACTCTTGTGTCATACTGTCTACAATCTGACTAAAAAGAACTCTGATAGAGGCAGCTCTCAAAACCTCACGAAAAGGGGCAAGGTGGAAGGTATCAAGTATCAAGCACAGAATAATTTTTCATTTCAAAATCCATAACAAAAATGCAAAATCATAAGCATCATTTATAAAATACCACATGTTAATTCCCAACTATAAAAACAAACAGGAACCAGCTCCAACAAAATTCCTGCACTGTCGTTATAAAGGCACTAGTGATTCAGTTTCCTGTACTACTTGAAGAGGAGAGGTTCTGAATAGATGTAACAAAGATTTGTAAATTTAAATGTTGATAAGTTAACCAAGAAATGAGCAAGAAATAATGCTTAATTTAACATATAAACTAAGGCTTGGAACCAAGAGTCAGGTAAACTACTTTGCACAGAGGATACTTGAATGTCTTGTCTTTGGGATTAGCTGAGATATCTGTCCAGGTGTTACATGAAAGGTAGAGTTAGTTGCACCTGATGAAGATTTGGGTGGAGGTTACGATCAAGAAAGCACAATAGGGTTTCTAATTCCTCACAGGACCAAAGAAATTCAGCGTGACCCTCAGCAATGTTTACAGATGCACCACACCAACCATCCTAACTGGGCGCAACTGCTCTGTCCAAGACTGCTAGAAATTGCAGTTGTGCAAACAGCCCAGCCAATTAAGGAATCAAGCCTGACCTACACTAACTCTGTCTACACTTCCCATTGCCTCGGGAAAGCAGACAACATAACCAATGATATCTCCAACCCTGGCCAGTCTTTCTTCTCCACTCTCTCATTGGGCAGAGATTACAAAAACTTGAGAACTCAAACTTGAGAGATAGTTAAGTCTGAGTCATTTACTGGAATCGTCAGATGGTCTTTTACAAGGTTTAGCACTTGAGACTGCTAATAGGGAAGATACAGGCATAGGCAGACAACTAACTGGCTGGCAGGAGGCAAAGAGGGGGATTTTCTAGTTGGCTGTCAGTGGCTAGTTCCATAGGGGCAATGTTGGGACCACTTCTTTTCACATTATATGTCATTGATTTGAGTGACAGAATTTAAGTTATTGCGGCCAGGTATGCAGACAATACAAAGGCGGATGGAGGGGCAGGTAGTGTTGAGAAAGCACAGAGTATGCAGACGGACTTAGATTAGGAGAATGGGCAAAGAAGTGGCAAATGGAGTACAGTGCATGGGAATATATGGTCATGCACTTTGGTGGAAGGGAAAAAGGCATAGACTATTTGCTAAACAAATATTATGGATAACTTTATAAAGGAGCATGATAGGTCTTTGATTAGTAAGGCTGTCAAAGGTTACAGAAGAAGGCAGGAGAATGGAGTTGAGAGGGTTAATAAATCAGCCATGGTAGAATAGCAGAGCAGGCTCAAAAGGGTGAGTGAACACATTCTGCTCCTATGCCTTAACTCTAACCACCAGGTTAAAGGATAGCATCCATTCTGCTGTAACAAGACTACTGAATGAACCTCTTATTCTAATGACAAACTCTTGATCACTCAAGTTTGTCTTACCATGGCCCTTGCATTTACCTGCACTGCCCTTTCGCTGAAACTAGTACTACATTCTGTTCTTTCGGTTTCTTTTTGTGCTATCTCAGTGTGACTTATGTATGCAGTATCCATCTGGACGGCACCCAAACAAATACTTTTCAACGTAGCTCCACTCGGGTGACAATAACAAACCCATTCCAACTACCAATGGAGGCAGAGGGAAAGCAGAGAAATGGAATTAGAAAAGAGCCTTCACTTATACCGATTTCTTTCTGTGCTGTGACTTTATGTGATTCCATTCCTATTGTCAAGGGAGTGGGTGTGATAACAGTCTGCTATTAGAAACAACAAGTAAAATTTAATACTACTTGAAGCAAGCCTTACAACTTTCTTTGGCCAATCCTTGGTGCTTTGGCTTGTGTGTCTGAGGTGTGCAGGCTGTGCCTGGTGTGTGGTGTGAATGCTTGCCCTTTGTTGGGACATAACATGAGAGCAAGCAAGTAAATCCTCTTCTCCATCCTATGTGATTATGACTGGTGTGCTCCAGTTTCCTGTAACCCCCAAATTTTTGATTTTAATCTCATTCTCTTCCTAAACTCCCAGTGATTTAGCCTACACAGACCTCTGGGGTAGAGAGATCCAGCGATTAACTTATTGCACATGTTAGGCCAGCGGTGGTCAATCTCGATTTGTGATGTGTGCGCTTGACCTTTGTCAGATGCACTTGACCTAAGTTTTGCGTTCCGGGATGGTGCACGTGACTGCCCCACGTGGTGCCGGCAGCTGTGTTGAGACTGCCTGCTCTGATCTGTTTTGTACATATCAAACCAGCCATATCCATTGAATCTTGCAGGAATCTGGACTCATCTGTGTTTTGTACTTCTGACCAGCCGCAGTTTGAACTATCTGAACATCCCAAAGTTTCGCTGTCCTGCGCTTTGTTTGCCTGACTGACGTTTGATGCGCCCTCACGGACCTGCGCTCTGCCAGTCTCTCCTAGTCTTCCCGGGCAGGAGCCACGCCGTGAAGATTCTTAATAAACTCACTCAATACTTTTTACCGGCTAACACCTTCCATCCCACAAACATCAGTAAAAACTAAAATGCCCGTTGCTATTCGTATTTCACCGATGAGTTAGGAAACCCAGCAAAAGCTTACAGAATCCGCCGATAGCAGCAGAATAGGAAGGACAGTGAGGGGCCGGGTTAACGCAGGGTGAGGAAGGTCGCTTAAGTTTCGTTCAGCAGCTGCGTCGTGCAGGTAAATCCTCGCCAACTTGTCAACAATAAACGCCTTCCTCTCCATATCCCCAAAAGCTCACACTGAGAGAATGTAAACTTATTTTGCATCTCGGCGGAGCAGATATGAAGGAAGGGCTGATTTACAAAAACGATAAATCTGCATGTCACAAAGCACCAGACCTTCAGACTACCCCCGAGAAGCAATGTGACCAGTGTTTACTGACAGAGTGCTGAAATCTGAGCAAATGCCCGAGAAAGCAGCGTCCCCGATCCAACCCTTTGTACGTCTCATCTTGGCAACGTCGCACCCGAGTCTGCCTCATATGTTGCGAACAACATTAAAGAAAAACTTACCTTGAAAAGCGACCTCATGAAATAAATAATACTGAGCATTTTGCTGGTGCGAGTTTAGGAAAGCCTGCTTGAGGAACGCGATTCATTTCAGTTGCCCATCTCCTGTTGTGCCTCAGTTTGATGGTGTTTATTGTTACTATTTTGGAGAGACTTAGTGTTAGTGCTGTACATGAACACGCTGCCAGGAGCTTTACTTTAAGGAGTTGCATAACAATTAGAGCTTATCTGTTTCCCCTATGCAACGCAGTTGCTGTGTGCGGGCGATGCGCGGCTGGAGAAATGTTCTCGGTCTAATCTCGTACAAATTTAAAATTGCGGTTTGACTGAGTGTACAATCTGACTGACGGAAACAGTCCAAAGGAACGCCACAACCCCGTCTGAGAGAGACATTTTACGTTTGTAATGTGCATTTCTTTTCATGACGAGGTCAGTCGCAAAGCAGTACATACGAGCATTATAAATTAATGTAAATTGGTAAATGATGTTGCAATTGTTTTGTAATCCTTATAATCAAACCTCATAACCTATGGTATTTCAATGAAAACCAAATGCAAACGCTGAATTCAGACTATTACTCAGTCTAAACCTAAAGTAATAAATATTTCAATTCTACAAAAAGTGCCATAACTCTTGTGTGTGATTTCCTCACTGTTACACTGTTTTTTAAAAAAAAATTTGCTCAATATCATTTGGTGAATTTACTTTAATTCAGATGGGGTTCAAGAATGCTTGCTCCTTTAAATCACATAATGATACATCCAGATAATTTAATTTACATAAGGGAGAGAACTGTTTGAATGCTTTTTTGTTGTGGCTCCAACTTCTATAACAGAAATTTTCTTCTGGTGGACATTAATTGTGATTTGAAAGTTTATGCTGCTGCTCTGTGAGAAACTATTTCCACTGGCTTAATAACCAGATGTCAAGATAGCTGGGTGTGGTCAAGGAAAGCTGAGATTTGTGCAGTAAGTTGTAATGAACTGGACTGCCCTGCTCAACAGTATGATGAATGCTGATTTAATAGTTGTCAGAAGATATGAAAAAGAAAACTTTAGAAGCCAAGGGGACAGAGTGGGAGTAGAACTAACTGGAATGAGGAATTACTTTATTATTGTCACATGATAGAACTGCCTGCTTGAGGACAGATGCCATAGTATCTGTCATACACTTGGCCAAGATAAGGATATGTGTCAGAATGCTGTTTCTGGATTTCAGTTCGACATTGTACCACTTGGTGAACAACCTCCTACTCCTTGATCTAAATACACCATTGTGCAAATAGCTGTTGGACCTCCTAACCGTCAAGGACGTGTATGCAGAAAGGTGTCAGGGAAAGGCCAGCAATGTTCATGAAGAAGCCCATTCACCCTGCTCATGGGCTCTTCGTCCTATTCCCTTCTGAAAGGAGGCTATTAGAATCCACGCCTGCACTACTAAACAGTTACTTGCTCCAAGCAGGGAAGTTGATCAACACCTCCACCCACAACCCACTACTTTATATCGCTTCCTGTCAGAGTCAACTTATGTACGGACACTTGTTTCTTGCATCACTTCATGCACATATAATCAATCTATGTGTCTAAGATATTATATGTATTTATATTTATCCTTTTATTTATCTTGTTGTGGTTTTAGTGCTGTTGGGATATACTGTAACAATTATTTAATGCTCCTTTACACTTGTGTGCTGGAAATGACATTAAACAATCTTGGATCCTTGAATGAACAGAGATACAGTGAAAAACTTAGTTTAGCAAGCCATCCATGCAGATCATTTGGAAATGTAAGTACATTGAGGTAGTATCTGGGAAAAGCAATGAGAATTGAGAATATCACATTACTATTAAAGAGAAAACACTATGCAGGTAAACAACCAAGGTGCAAGGGCCATGGCAAGGCAGACTGTGAGGTTAAAAATTCATCTTTAATGTACAAGTCGTCTGGTCAGGAATCTTGTAACAGTAGGTTAGAAGCTGTCCTTGAACCTGGTGGTACATGTTTTTGAGCTTTTATATCTGCTCAGATGGAAGGGGGCAGAAAGAGAATATCCATGTGGAGAGGGGGTTTCAGTTATGCTGGCTGCTTTTATGAAGCAATGAGAGTTATAGACAGAGTCCTTGGAGAGGAGGATGGTTTTCGATAATTGTCTTAAAGAGTGAAACTAAGAGGACTGAATTTATGCTTTCTATTCTACAAAGCAATGACTACAAAGGTCTGGTTAATATTAAGGCAAATCATGGCACGAAGCTGATTCTAACATGGGGAGAGATAAAATACACATTCATAACTGCAGTATAAGGGAAGTACAATCTGAATGAGGCCTAAACCTGTCAAAATGCCTGGCTCTGTGGAACATCTGACACACGAAAAAACTGGCATAAAAAGTGAGAGGGGAGTCATAGTATTTCTGCTATTTATGGTCTTATTGGGGAGTGGGGCTGAGGAGGGGAAATAAAGGATCAGCTGTGATTGAATGGTGGAGCAGATTCGATGAGCCAAATGGCTTAATTCTGCTCCCATGTCTTATGACCTTATACCTTATTTGCCATTGCACCACTAAATGGAAGCACAGATGTGGAGCAATCAAGGCAATAACCTGTGGCTTTGTTCAGCTCATTTGGATAGGTGCCAAGCTAAGCAGCGAGAAGGAACATCCCCTTACGCAGAGGAAGAGAGGAAAAGGAGAGCATGTCTTCAGTCTTCACACACTGTTCTGCAGATGACCACAGATCAGACTGGCACAGAGCCCAGGACAGGTCACCCACTTTCTGGCTGATATTCAGTGCCCTGTAAAAATATTGGGCCCTGACCTTTTTTACACATAAATGAGTATTACAAACTGGGATTTTGATCCATTTGTTATTTGTGAATCACGTGCTCCTTTTTCCCCCACAAAAAAAAAGGAAAATTATAAAGCATGAAAAATATTAAAAATCAAAATTTAAGTATCAGCAGTTCAAAAGCATTCATTCCCCTTTGCTCAGAAATTAGTTGAACCACGTCTCACAGCTATTACAACCACTAGCCATTTTCGATAACTCTATATTAGCTTTGCACAACATGATTGAGCAATATCTGCTCCTTCCTCATTGCAAAGTTGCTCAAGCTGTGCCAGGTTAGTTAGGGAGCAGTGGTGAACAGCAGTCTTGAAGTCTTGCCAGAGCTGTTCGATTGGGTTAAGGCAGGACTCTGACTGGGCATCAAATTTCTTCATTTGAAGCGACTCTGTGGTTGCTCTGGCAGTGTGTTTTGGGTTATTGTTCTCCTGAAAGATGAACTTCCTCTTCAGTTTAAGCTTTCTGGAAGAGGCTAGCAGTGTCTATCCCTGAGCTCTCTGTATTTAGCAGCATTCACCTTTCCATCAATCCTGACCAGATTTCCAGTCCCTGCTGCTGAAAAAATTCTCCATAGCATGATGCTACTTCCACTATACTTTACAGTAAGGATGGTGTTACCTGGCTGATACACAATATTATATTAATGCCAAATATGTAGAGACCAAAAAGTTCCACATTAATCTCATCTCAGCAAAAGACCTCCTTCCACATCTTTACAGTATCTTCTAAGTGATGCTTTGCAAAGTCTTAACAGACAAGGACATGTTTTTTTTTAGCCAGAGCTTCTTCCTTGACACTCTTCCATACCCTTTTTTTGTGCAAGGCCTTAGAGATTGAGGAGCCATGAACTTCATCTCCAGTTACAGCCACTGACTTCTGCAGCTTAGTCAGAGTGACTGTAGGCGTCATGGTAGCCTCTCTTACAAGTACCATCCTTTGGCAAATGTGTGGATGAGTGATGTAGGTAGCGGGGCTGTGGTTTCATATTTTTTCACTTTTCACAATGGACTACACTGATCTCTGAGGTATGTTCGGTGCCTTTGAGGTGGTTTCGTACCCTTCCCCAGATCTCTGCTTCTCTATTATCATTCCCTGACTCATCTTGAATGCTCTTTTGTCTTCATTTTGGTTTGGTCTATTGAAAATCTACCATACTGTTGGACCTTGCAGAGAGAGGGGAGTATTTATTCTTATGAATTCATTGAAAACAAATGATCCCCCAATTCTCTACATCAACACTTGGTAAGGTAGGAACTATGGTGTAGTAATTACAGAGGTAATGAATACTTCTTCAGCCTCACAATTCTGGTTTTTAATTTTTAGTAAACTGTTGGCAGGCTTTGGAATTTTTCTTTTTATTTGATGTGATGCACAATGTTTTGTAGATAAGCGGAAAAAATCCTACTTCCATATATGTTAAATTTAGAAAATGAGACAGTAAAATGTGAAAATGGTTGTGGGGGTTGAATACTTCTACAATTCACAAAGGCAAACCACATAATAAATATAACAGGTTCAATATCAGAGAAAAACCTTGATTTAATATTTTAAGCTGCAATTTAGTACTATATGCATGTCACTATAAGATGCAAAGAGACACTTGAACCCAAAGGAAGTTTCTTACCAAGATTGATTTGAGATTTCAGTGTGAACTTCTATTAAGTGAATAATTCAAATTCATAAATGGTGCAATTAGGAATTAAAATAGGATCACGGAATTCTAATATTTCATATATCTGTTTAGAAGTTATGCTATATTTTTCATGTATTTGTACTAATCTACAGCCACTGAACCTTGTAATATCAGCTCACGGACATTGCAGACACTGCAGCAGGTATCAGTAAAGCCACTGGATGTTACTGCATGCTTCTCGGCTGAATTAATGAACCAATGAATTAATGTACTTGGGTTGTTATACTGTTGTCAAAGCTGTGTTCTCAGCAACATTCCTGTGTAACATAGTTTGCAAGTTCTAGTCCACATAATGTTGAGCCACTTGGAGACATGGTAAAAATCTTGCTTCTTCAGAGACAGTTCTGCTGCATCTTTGCTGAGGATGTGTACCCTATGGACTTCGATTTTTTAATGTCAACTGCAGAATAATTCTCCCTCTAAAAATTGATTGAAAATATTACCTCATTAAATAAGGTGTAAATGAGCCATTAACATCTCTGTGACTATACCTCCGACCCTAAAAATCGTAACTTACTTTCATTGGTTGGAATTTTCTTGGTTGGAAATTGAAAAAAAAAGCATGCTCATTGAAGTCTACACAGTGAATGAAGTGTTACCCAACAATACAATTCAGTAGGGCAAAAGACCCACAGGTCCAAATTACAGAACTTTACCATTGTGGAGTGCACAAAGGAAAAGAGTGTAGTCTGATCCAAGTTATGATTGGGTGTTGTGAGGGGAGGTGGTCACCAATCCGAGATCAGTAGGAAATCGTACCAGGAGCTTGTGGGGTCAGAGATATCTGGCAGGTTGATCATTGATAAGTGGCGTTAGGTGGTGGTGTAAGCTGGAAGCCAAATGAGAGAACAATACAGAAATGGCAGACGGAAAGGGAGTTTGCAATGGGAGGTTTATTACATATTTCTTTTAATCATCAAGATCTATGCAACATATATGCAAATATACCTATGTATGCAAAATACAAGACTTATGACAAGAATACAAGATTTACAAAAAAATGCCTAATACAGGGCTTTGACCCGAAAAGTCAACAATTCCTTTCCTCCCACTGATGCTGCTCAACCCACTGAGTTCCTCCAGCTACCTGCTGCTCCAGATTCCAGCATCGACAGTCTCTTATGTCTCCACAGACTTCTCATTCCTCTTATAAGATTACCATGTCAGTAAGACATCAATTTTCCTTTCATATACATTTAATGAGCAATAAATTGGAGATGTAATTTTCATGCAAATTCCAGACAGTCAGTTTGCAACAACAGAACAACCTTACATTATGGCCTTTTCCCACAGAGCTGTTGAAATGGCATTAGTGTGTTCCAAAGCATATAGTCCTGGAGTTTGCTACATTTGGCAGTGAACAGTTCCTTGCACTGGAAGACCAGCAGGTTCTAGGTGGACGAATCTAAGTCTTCCATGGAGTGAAAGCCAGCAGCATTTAATGTTAGTCTAAATGTATATCCTCGGAAACAACCTATGGAGCAGAGTCCTGCATTATGCAAAGATAAAAGGCAAAGATCACTGCAACCCTGTCCATTGTTTCTCAGCAAACATATATTGCAGAAAGTAATTGATAACAATGTGGTGAACTACATATACCTGTCTGGACACGCCCCCTGCTGACTGCTCCTGTGGCTCCTCCCACAGACCCCTGTATAAAGGCGATCAAGGCCTGAGCCCGGCTCTCAGTCTCCAGGATGTAGTATGGTGGTCACTCACTGCTTGTTCCTTCTTCCAGTCAATAAAAGCCGATATCTCGCTTTCACATCTCAGAGTGAGTTATTGATGGTGCATCAAACACTCCATCTTCTCTACACTCCGGCCACCTCAAGAGCAGCTAGTTCCAAAACTCCTGCTCTGTATGAAGAGCCTGAAAAGGAGCTCTCTTTTCACCACAAACCATCTTCCTGCTTTTCTAAAAGATCTAGTGATGCAATCTCTTGCCAAGCAACTTGGACAGTTTACTCAGAGAATATCTAATAGAATTCACCATTCCCTTCTCCCACATTCCATGTAGACCACTGACTAATTGATCTGTGGTTGAAGATGCTATTCTGTAGTATTTTCTGTGAGGCATGGTCCAAATCAATGAAATGTTTTGTGGTAATATGAACAGACACATCCTTTTCAAAGTCCAGACAGTCCACAGGTTACATGAGAACCGTCCATAAGCCAAATAACACACACACAAAATGCTGGTGGAACACAACAGGCCAGGCAGCATCTATAGAGAGAAGTGCTGTCGACTGATAAAGGGTCTCGGTCCGAAACGTCGACAGTGCTTCTCCTTGTAGATGCTGCCTCGTCTGCTGTGTTCCACCAGCATTTTGTGTGTGTTGTTTGAATTTCCAGCATCTGCAGATTTCCTCATGTTTGGTCCATAAGCCAACTTCTCCATAAGTCGGAAACACCCAGTTTCTATAGTAACCCATATCCTCTTTGTCTACGTACATTTGCTATACTTTGTTTTAATTTCATTGGACATTCAACCCAATGCTTTATAAAAATAAGACTGAACTGAAAGTGTAAAGTCAGATTTCTTTCAGTCAGGCCATCTGTAACTTGAGTTGCTTTACATTAAAGCAATCCAAACGGAAGTCATTTCCAGACACAGACTCCGTGGACTAAAACATGCCCAGAACATCTCCTTAAACTAATATTAAAGCATACCACACACACATCAAAAAGGCTTCAGCATGCAGTACACGAGCATGTTCCTTCGCAAATCTGGAATCAGAGGGATGAGTATGGATTTTATGGAGCTTGCACTAAGTTCATAATTCTCTCTTGTGATAGATTTTTCATTGTAATAGAATCAAATTACTACATTCAGGCCACACCCTTAGCATTGTCCATTCTTTTATATAAAATTTTGTCTTTTCCTATAACCCTTAGTGTTCCAATTTTTAATCCACTCTCTGCAAATAGATTAAAACAATGTACATAATGATTTTATACTTGCTTTGTTATGAGTTTTTAGTCAGATGGGTCACACAGCAGATATAGAATCACCCAGATGCAGACATCCCACCCTGCAAAAACTCATTTCAGGGACCATCAATTTGCGGGAGACTCCCAGAACATATATTTAAGATACAGTTAGATAGATTTTTACATAGTAGGGGAATTAGGGGGTATGGGGAAAAGACAGGTAGATGGAGCTGAGTTTACGGACAGATCAGCCATGATCTTATTGAATGGCAGTGCAGGCTCGATGGGCCGGATGGCCTACTCCTGCTCCTATTTTTTATGTTCTTAACATCCAGGAGAGGTGGGATGTCTGCAGTAGAGTAGCTCCTTAGCAGCTGGCCAGCTAGCTTAAATAACATTACCTATGCTAATGACTGAATGACACCTGTTAAACTCACCTCAACAGTGATTTAACCCACCATGGGCAATAGAAGAGCCACTGTTGCAAACAGTGGAGCGAGCAACAACTGTCATTATTTTTGACCCCTATGAGGCAGGGGTACACTTTAGTGTAGTCTGGGGTGAAGTACGTTTTATATTTCCTTTTTTTGGAACACTCTGCCATGACGCTCTCTTTCTCTCTCTCTCTCAAAAAAAAAATCGATTTCCTGGATATTATATATAATTTGCAGGCATCAGGGAGCCGCTATCAATATGCGGGAGGCTCCCAGAGCTCCTCGGAGAGGTGGGATGTCTGCAGATGATTCCATTTACAGTTTCCACCCAAGGCAATCCAGGCGTCATTATCTCAGTGATGATCCCTTTATTCTACCCTTCCAGCCACAGCCTCCTCTGCAACATGAAACTAACATTTTCTCTATTCTTTTCAAGTTTCAATCAATGGTCTTTAATCTGAAACTTTAACTCCGTTTCTCCTTCCTTAAATGCCTCATGGCCCACTCAGTGTTTCTAGCATTTTCTGTATTTATTTATTTATGCATAATCAGTGAAAATGAAGACTTCGCTGCTCTGGGCAAAATCCCTCTGTAGATATCATCAGGCTGAATAGCACAACAGAAAGGGAGAAATGGCACACAACAGCTGGCTAAATGTTTGTGGGTAGCTTTCATTGAGATTAACAACTAATACCGTCCCATCACCACTGACTCCAACATCCAGTCTGTTCTGAGCGAGCTATTTCCACTATGTTTGTGTGGAACCATTTGCAGTTGGCACCATTTAAAAACAACACACCCAAAGTATCTGGAAAGAGATATCAATCTGACCAAGGAAAAATTGCACATTTATTTGCCAAGATTTCATAATGTGATGAAAGGGAGGATTTGACATATTCAAGGAAAAGAAAAGAACTTGCACTTATATGGCAAATATCTCAGTAGTAGTAGGCCCTCCATTGACTGGGGTTGACCATGGATGTTGAGTTCTAGTTGTCTGTGCAAGCTGGTACAAAAGCTAGGCCAGTACGATATTGAGTGCAAGCTGTTGCTCATGCAACACAACTGATAAATCCAAAGGTACAGAAGAGACAGTTTGGCACTAATGGCTTCACAGGAGTTGTCAGTCAGCATTGATAGGGACACCCCAAGAGTGGGTATAGCTGAGATTTTATAGTTTGAGATTAGAGTTTCCCTTCTCCTAGATGAACTGCCAACCATGGCTGATGAGCCCCATCTGCATGAAGAATTTTCTCGAAGTTACAATGTAGAAGCCATTTGCGGCCATTGCAAAGCATCTGGAAGTGGATTCTCCGTTGCATGAAAAATTGCACACAGCAAGATCCCACAAATAATGGCACTGTAACTAATTAACTTGTTTTATTGATGCTGGGGATGTAGTGGCTATTGTAACACTTCATGATGCCAGTGATCAGCAATCGGGCCTCGTTTCCCAGCACTGTCTGTAAGGAGTTTGTGCCTTCTCCCATAACTGCATGGGAATCCTCCCACATTCCAACAATGTACAAGCTAGGGTTATTAAGTTGTGGGCATGCTAAGTCGGAGCCATAAGCTTGGCAACACTTGCGGACAACATACTTGGACTATGTTGGTTGTTAAAGTATTGAAATATACAATTGTTTATGTTGATAAACATGTGACAAACAAAGTTAATTTTTAATCTTTAACAAGTATTTAATATCACACCTGAGAGAGAAATTTTCATCTAAGATCCCAAGACTTTGGAAATGTTTCAAAAGTTGTTGCCAGAGGTTTTAATTTCCTATAAAAAGATCAGATTGCTTTGGTTATAATTGTGAAGAAAGTAAATTGTGCTTACAGCTAAGTTTCTTTTTCTGCATAAACCAACCCTTCCAGAAGAAAGTAGATTCACAGTTAACTGCTGAAGTACAAAAATGACTTTTCATTGTAATATTTAATGTGTTTCTTTTACATCAGATCAAGTGTCTTTCTGCTTACACAGTCAATTGGAAATTCTTTGCAGCACTTTACAGTAAAGAGGTGTTTATAGTAGATCAAGAAGTAGAAGGTTCTTGTTTAAAAAAGCAGAAGGTTTCTTATTGAGAAGAAGCTGGCAACTAATATCAAAGAAGATACTATAAGTTTTTTATATACATAAAGGGTAAAAGAGAGTCGAGGGTAGACATAGGACCAATATAAAATGACGCTGGAGATATTGTAATGAGAGATGCAGAGATGGCAGAGGAACTGAATGCGTATTTTGCAACAGTCTTTACAGTGGAAGACATCTGCAGTATACCGGACATTCAGAAGTGTCAGGGAAGTGAGGCTTGTGCAGTGAAAGTTACGACTGAGAAGGTGCTCAGGAAGCTTAATGGTCTGAGGGTGGATAAACCTCCTGGACCTGATGGAATGCACCCTCAGGTTCTGAAGGAAGTAGCTGGAGAGATTGCAGAGGCATTAACAATGATCTTTCAAGAATCAATAGATTCTGGCATTGTACCGGAGGACTGGAAAATTGCAAATGTTACTCCACCATATAAGAAGGGTGGGAGGCAGCAGAAAGGAAACTATAAACCTGTTAGCCTGACATCGGTGGTTGGGAAGTTGTTGGAATCGATTGTTAGGGATGAGATTACAGAGTACCTGAAGGCACATGACAAGATAGGCCAAAGCCAGCATGGCTTCCTGAAAGGAAAATCCTACCTGACAAACCTACTGCAATTCTTCGAGGAAATATCAAGCAGGGTAGACAAAGGAGATGTAGTAGACATGGTGTACTTGGATTTTCAGAAGGCCTTTGACAAGGTGCCGCACATTAGGCTGCTTAGCAAGATAACAGCCCATGGAATCACAGAGAAGTTTCTAATGTGGGTGGAGCATCGGCTGGTCGGCAGAAAACAGAGAGTAGGAATAAAAGGATCCTATTCTGGCTGGCTGCAGGTTACCGGTGGAGTTCCACAGAGGTTGGTGTTGAGACCGCTACTTTTTACAATCTATGTCAATGATCTGGACTACAGTATTAATGGATTTGTGGCTAAATTTGCCAATGATACAAAGATAGGTGGGGGAGCAGGTAGTGTTGAGGAAACAGAAAGCCTGCAGAGAGATTTAGATAGTTTAGGGGAATGGGCAAAGAAGTGGCAAATGAAATACAATATTGGAAAGTGTATGGTCATGCACTTCGTATGGTTGGGCAGACTGTTATTTAGATAGGGAGAGAATTCAAAATGCAGAGATGCAAAGGGACTTAGAAGTACTTGTGCAAGATACCCTAAAGGTTAACCTCCAGGTTGAGTCAGTTAAGAAGGCAAATGTGATGTTGGCATTCATTTCTAGAGGTATAGAATATAAGAGCAGGGATGTGATGTTGAGGCTCTATAAGGCACTCATGAGACCACACTTGGAGTATTGTGTGAAGTTTTGGGCTCCTTACAGTATAAAGGATATACTGACATTAGAGAGGGTTCAGAGAAGATTCACGAGAATGATTCCAGGAATGAAAGGGTTACTGTATGAGGAAAGTCTGGCAGCTCTTGGGCTATATTCCCTAGAGTTCAGGAGAATGGGGGGGATCTCATAGAAACATTCCAAATGTTAAAAGGCCTGAACAGATTAGATATGGCAAAGTTATTTCCTATGATAGGGAATTCTAGGAACAAGAGGGCACGACTTCAGGATTGAAGGACATCCTTTTAGAACTGAGATGCGGAGAAATTACTTTAGTCAGAGGGTGGTAAATCTGTGGAATTTGTTGCCACAAGCATCTGTGGAGGCCAAGTCATTGGGTGTATTTAAGGCAGAGATTGATAAGTTCTCAATCAGCCAGGGCATCAAAGGGTATGGGGAGAAAACAAGAGAGTGGGGATGACTGGAAGAATTGGATCAGCCCATGATTAAATGGTGAAGCAGACTCAATGGGCCGAATGGCCTACTTCTGCTCCTGTAGCTTATGGTCTAAAGGCATGCTAGACTTGAAAGGAAAGCAAAAAGAGAAAGAAGTCTTGAAATTATCTAGCACTATTCATGATTTAGGATATTCCAGAGTACTTTACAGTCAACAGTTCAGGCACTAAAATATGTGAATGAATGATTCCTTTTCTATTTAGTAACATTACATTAATATAACAAAATATGGTAAACAGGGGAGAAACTGATTTTTATATTTATTATGCGTATTATTGCAAACCAGCATGTGAAGAACAAAAATGTCAAACAAGAGTAACTTTAAGGTCAGGAATTTTAATTCTAATTCAAAACAATTTAAAATTGAGAGAAGTACAAAGAAGACACGACACTGGCTACATTTCACTTTAAGGAATTTGGTCTGTCACCAAAGACACTGACAAGTTTCTATAGATGTACTGCGGAGAAGATTCTAACTGGCTGCACCACCGTTTGGTACGGGGGGGGGGGGGCAGGTGCGGGGCTTACTACACAGAATCAAAATAATCTGCAGAGAATTGTAAACTTAGTCAGCTCCATCATGGCACCAGCCTCCATAGTATCCAGGACATCTTCAAGGAGCGATACCTCAAAAAAGGCGGCATCTATCATTAAGGACCCCCATCGTGCAGGATGTGCCCTGTTCTCACTGTTACCATCAGGAAGGGGGTATAGAAACCGGAAGACACACACTCAACAGCTTCTTCCCCTCTGCCATCTGATTTCTGAATGGACATTGAACCCATGAACACAACCTCACTACTTTTTTAATTTGCATTTTTGTACTACTTATTTAATTTCATTAATTATATATATATTTACTGTAATTCATGTTTTTTCTCTACTATTATGTATTGCATTACACTGCTGCCACAAAGACAACAAAATTCATGACATACGCCTGTGATATTAAACATGACTCTGATTCTGAGATCATATACAGCATTGTAAGATTATCCAGAGGGGCAAATTTGCAATCTTCTTGATTGACTTGTAATTTTAGTATCTCATTATGTAAAAGGTAGGTGCACCCATGCATGATAGATACTGGTCTAAAAAAAGGTCATTGTTGCTTTCTGTTAAAGAGAAAATTAATAGGTTGAGGAACACTACATGCATTAGGATTATAAAATCCTGAATCACAATTCTCCATTACACCGTTTGAGAATATATCTCAAGGAAAGAGAGATCACTTATATTTTTGTCAGACACTCCTACATTATGAACACAGCTCTCTAATCACATTTCTGGAAGGTGAATATACATATTAAATAGAGTCGTACAGCATGAAAGCAGACTTTTTGGTCAAATACATCCATAACGACCAGTGGGTACTCATCCATACTGTTTGGGCACCACAGCAGCGCAATGTGTCAGAACAGAGTTCAGTTCCAGCATCCTCTGTGAGAAAGTTTATACCTTCTTCCCGGGAGTGCATGGATTTCCTACAGGTGCTCCGGTTTCCTCCGACATTCCAGAGGCGTACCAGTTAATAGGTTAATTGTCCTGTGATGAAGCTAGGGTTAAACAATTGGGTTTCTGGGTGGTGCAGTTCATTGAGACTGAAGGGCCTGTTCCACACTACATCTCTAAATAAATAAAATATTAATCACCATATTTAATAAATATCAAAATATTAATCTTCCAGCACTTTGCCTATAGATGTACATTCCTAGTTGGTTCAAGTGTTCATCAAGAAACTGCTTTAATCTAGAGTCTGTGACTCTACTTCCACCGCTCCCTCAGTCAGTGCATTCTGGGTATTCATCACTCTAGGGAAAAAAGGTGCCCCTCGGAACATCTTTAAATCTATTGCCCCTTGCCCTAAATCTCTGTCCTCTTATATGGGAAAAAGTTTCCTGCAGGCTACCCTATCTATACCTCTCAAAATTTTACATACATGTCCATTCTTTAACCTTTGCTACTCCAGGGGGCCAAAAAAAACCCAGATCTAACATAACCCATTTCTCCTCATAAATGAACCAGTTCTTCTCAGGCAACTGCCTGGTGAGTCTCTCCAGCACAGTCAGATCTTCCCAGTTGTGTGGTGACAACATCAAAACTGCATCCAGCCAATCATGAGGAATCAATTAATTTTCTTAAGCTCATGAAGGAAGTGTGAAGTTTGCCAAAATTCCATTTTTGCAAGTAATCTTCTTAAAAACAATGGGAGGAATCCAATATCAAATAATAACTAGACAGTGGTGACATGTTCACAAAATGCTGGAGGATCTCAGTAGTCAGGCACCATTCATGGAGGAAAATGAACAATCAACGTCTTGGGCAGAGACCCTTCATCAAGACTGGCAAGGAAGGGAGCCGTAGCGGAAAAAAAAAGAAGAGAAATTCAAGTTGGCAGGTGATGAATCTAGGTTAGGGAGAGGCAGATAGGTGGGTGGGTCAGGGGGGATGACAGGTAATGATGTCAGAAGCATTGCCTTGATAGGTGGAAGAGGCAAATCGTTGAAGGGATCTCATAGGAGTAGATAGTGGACCATGGAGTAAAAGGAAGGAAGTGGGTAATCAGAGGAAGGCGATGGGCGGAGGAGTTGTTTTTATGTGCCTGCATCCTGAAACCTTTTCAAATCAAGTAGAAAACAAAACCTTGCATCCTACACAGCTACTTGGCATTAAACGGTACCTCACAATGCAATGAGCACAAATAAAACCTTCCTCTTCAAAACATCTCTGCAACACGTTTCATCTTTCTCTTTCCCTAAAACTAATGAAAATCTCCACTTTCTTTTCTTAATATCTAATAATGACTTCTGCTTTTTATTATACAATACCACATTACTGCGGTACAAGTTTGTAATTGTTATTCCTTTAGGAGATGACTTGGGTTTGGAGCGAACTTGTAGTTGCCTTTAAGGAAAGACATATGTAGGACCTCGTTCATGTGAAGTATCAGAACAAGCAGATGTCTATTGGTTTAGCATTTGAGTAACAATCCATCTCTCAGTCAAGATAGCGCTACACTAGATAGAGTGTTAAGATGTTGGGCTAAAAGTTTTTGAACCAAGGCAGCTACTATTGAGATTAGCTGAAAGGAATTCAAGACTACTTCACTCAATGTGGAATATATGAGAAGTATTTTGGCAGAAAAAAAGCAACACCGTTTATACTCCATGTTTATTTCTATAACTGAAAGGCCATTGTCAAAAATTATACCTGTCATGTATTGAAACGGTAAGGCCCGTTAATGTAGTTTGACACTTAAGTATCTGAATAAGTACTAAGATAGGTTGCAAAAACACAACAGTGGTAACGAGGGTATAGATTTTGGAAGTAACTTTAACATTAGTTGATAACAATGGAGAAATCTGGGATCCAAAACTTCCAATATTTTATGGAGCCAGCTGTGCTAGGTCCGAAATGGACACAGTGGCTCAGCTCATTTGAACTTTATGCCGACAGTAAAGGACTGATAGTGGACAATAACGCAACAGATATTACAAAGCAAAGATGGAGAGCACTACTCTTGCACCTTGCAGGACCTGATGTGCAGGATATATTCTCAACACTTCCAAACACGGGATAAGTCACAGACTATGTGGCAGAGGTAGATGTGCTGATTGCTTACTTCATTCCCTCGGTCAACCTCATCAGCTTGCCCAAATACAAGGTGAGACAGTTCATCTTTGAGAACTATAAGGCATACGCACCCATTGCAAATGAGCTGTGTGTAGAGTGGGTCATCTTCTGCTCAGAGGGACATGGATTGTGTTACCTAAAGCGTTGTACACACAGGCATTCGTCCTAGCTTATGAAGGACACTTGGGAATAGTTGATCCAAAACAGCATCTCAGAACCAAAGTTTGGTGGCCTGGCATGGATAAAGCAGCTGAGAAATACTGCAAAGCTTATCAAAGTGTATCTAGCCCCAACCCTCCAGAACCACTAAAACCACAAAGCACATCCACTAAAACTGGCACCATTACTGGATGCTCCTTGGCAGGAGATAGCTGTTGATTTGCTTGGACCATTACCAACAATCCATTCCATTTTAGTGGCAGTGAGCACTACAGCTAATTTTATGAATATGGCATTTTGACCTCTACAGCTGCAGAGAGAGTTATTGACAGTCTGGAGAACATTTTTTGTAGAATGGACATCCTGTATCTATCAATTCAGATAATGAACTTCAATTCAGATCTGAACTGTTCAAGGAATATTGTAAGAATAATGGAATGAAACAATGCCAAAGTTGGCTCAAGGAAAATGGTGAAGTGGAGCAGCAAAACGCATCACTGATGAAAAGGAACAACAACACACACAAAATACTGGTGGAACGCAGCAGGCCAGGCAGCATCGATAGGGAGAAGTGCTGTCGATGTTTTGGGTCGAGACCCTTCGTCAGGACTGATGAAAAGGAACAACACCACACACAAAATGCTGGTGGAACACAGCAGGCCAGGCAGCATCGATAGGGAGAAGCACTGTCGATGTTTCGGGCCGAGACCCTTCGTCAGGACTGATGAAAAGGATTAGGATTGCACAAGCAGAAGGACTTGACTGGAAACATGAACTGAGAAAGTATGTGACTATGTACAAATGTGTGGAAGATGCTACTACAGGGAAAAGTCCTGCCAGACGTCTCTACGACTGTAAAATAATACGGGAAGGTTATCATACATCAAGGAGGTACACACAACAGAACTGAAGGTATGAGATTGGGAGCAGAACAAAAAGGAAAGTACAAGCTGTATGCAGATGAGCACAGAGGAACACAAGAGTCTACTGTATTTCTTGGGACACTGTGGTTATCCAGCAAGAAAAAGCCTCAAATTCACCACACCTTTCAACACAACACCTCACAGGTCAGTGAGGGAAACAGGAGATGAGGAGGTAGTTGAATCTCCAACTGGAGTGTAGTATACGAGGAACAGCACACACGTAAAAAAATTCAGTACAAGAGAGACTTGACAAACAGGAGGAAACTCAAGGATTTGACACTGAGGTACCGGGACAGGAAGGCACTATGATAGACCATTACGGACAAGCTCAAGTTCAGAAAGTGAAAGCCTTTACCAGATATTGAAAACAAAGAGAAACCAGTAGAGAGACCTCAAAGGGCTAGAAAACAACCTCAGAAGTTTATAAAAACACAAAATGCTGGGTTATAAAAACACAAAAAACCGAAGGGTTTCGGCCCAAAACGTCGTCACTACCTCCTCCCATAGATGATTTTCTGGCCTGCTGAGTTCTGCCAGCATTTTGTGTTTTTATTTATTTCCAGCATCTGCAGATTCTCTCGTGTAACCTCATAAGTTTAATGTTTTTGTATTGAAGTAGAACTTTAAGTTGTGCCTTTTAAAATAATGAAAACTGTTGTAAGTTGAAAATGAAGTTTCCAGTTCCAGAGTTCTCATTAAGTTGGTTATAGTCATGGATTCAGAGAATATGTGTTGGATAGAAATGGTTAAATATGTGAGTTGAATGTGTTCTAAAACATCGAAGTTAATTTCTTAGGAAAGGAGGGATGTCATGTATTGAGGTGGTAAGGCCTGTTAATGTAGTTTGACACTTGTCAAGTACAGTAATGATGTTGTCAGTCTGGGACAGAACAACACGTGATGTGAGGGAGCGTGGCAGTGAGAATGAGAAATAAAGATATGTTCAGAGCATGAAATGTCCAGTCATGATATGTGCACTATCTGATTAGGTAGTAAGCTAGGTTGCAAATATACAAGACCCACAACTCTGATTGGCAAAAAAAAAATCCAATATTAGCATATCACCTGGTACATTTACAGTATACAATTTGTCAATGATGACTACATTAGAGAAACAGGCCAGGGCTATATTTACGTACCTGCTCAGCTTCTTCCATCTTATCTGGTATATCTCCCCATTTTCCTCTTCCTTCTGTGTTTGTCTGGTTTTCCTTTAGTTGCACCTGTGTTAATTGCCACAGTTTCTTTCATTCCCCGTGTTCCATTCATTCTCCAGTTTTGACATTCATCCTGAATTTGCACTAAATCCTAGATTTACTATACAAATGTCCATCATATAATCATGCTTGTGTAGTTTTGGTCTTATAGGCAAGAGGAAACATTTTCCCATATCCAGCTTAGAAGCCCTCTCAGCACCTTGAAGATCTCAGTCAGGCTATCCTTCAGCCCATTCTCAACAGCCTTTGCATTCTTTGCAAACACTTACAATCTTTCAGTTCTAGTAATATTTATGTATGTCAATCTTTTTACTCCTCCTTCTCCAGTGCTTTTATATTTGCAACAATTGGGCATCATGCCAGTGTCCAAAGGTTCTACAAAA
Source organism: Hypanus sabinus (assembly GCF_030144855.1). Taxonomy (NCBI): domain Eukaryota; kingdom Metazoa; phylum Chordata; class Chondrichthyes; order Myliobatiformes; family Dasyatidae; genus Hypanus; species Hypanus sabinus. The sequence continues at coordinate 84,011,867 of NC_082707.1, forward strand.
AGGATGGATCTAATGGTGATTACCAGCATTATGTTACAGCCATTCATATGTGAACCTAGACAATGAGTGCTGAAGATGACTCAATCATGGAAGGCGGCTAATAGGAATAACTCTTGTTGACAATACAACACTATGAAAAGGGGTGAAACTGTAACTAAATTAGGAGCTGGTGTCCTGATTTTCTCACTTTGTTAAAGGACAGCCTTCACCGTCAGTAACAATTTTCACCATCTCTGAAGGCATTAGGAAACAAAGAAATATTTTCTTGCCCTACAATAAATATGTTCGTGCTCTGAATCACTTACACATTACCATACAGCAGTGAGACCTGGACTCTATGCTCAGTTCAGAGGCGGATGACAAGCAGCTTCCATGTGCATTGACTTCGATACGTTCTGAACGTATCTTAGAAGGAGAGAGCTACAGATTCTGGACTGTGCATTCATCTCGACCATGCGCACACTGCTCAGGCAGGAATACATTTTGTGGTTTGCATATATTCAACAGGTAAACAATGAGAAAATTTCCTAAAGCAGAGCATGTGCTTCAGGGTAAAGGCCTGCTGTTTTGCTCACATCTGTACTTCACAAACGCCTGTAAAAAGGGGGTCTCAGTGTGACACATTGTAATGCAGACAACTGACAGACAGCTGCTAAGGATTACTGTCAGTAGAAGTAAAGGGTTCCAGGAAGCAAAGAGTTGCAAACCATAGACAAACAATGCATGGACTCGGCGAAGTCTACCTTCTGGGGAAGCAGATGTGACAGACACTGGAAATGTCTAGCCACTGTAGCAGTTTGAGCCCAATACCGTGAGCACAAATCCATTGCTGTGCTTGCTTAAAGGAGTCAGCATACATACTTTAAACACTGGGAATCAGGCACAGCTGACCCGACAATTTCTCAAATGAGAATTTTCGTCAGAATTCTTCACAACTCCCATTGGTACATTCATGCATTATAACTCATGCCAAAAGGCAAAATCTAGTCCTAATTCCATGGGAACTCAAGGTCTAGGATGAGGAGGCGGCCAGACTCATATTAACTAAAATCTTAGTCATTTTCTGCCTTGCTAGTTTTTCATATAAAAATATCATTCTTCTACTTTAATATATTTTTCTACAATTTTCCACACTTTTTAGGAGGTAAATATTTGGACTTTATAGTGATTAATATTATCTCATTATACAGGTGAGATTAGCCTGGGTGAGGTAGGCTGTTTGGTTAAACATTGTGGTTGAACCAATTCCATTCTGGCCTTCAGTTTTCACAGGCAGGACAGCAATCACCCCTTAACTATTATGGCAGATGAATTCCTCACGTTTCCAAGATTGGTCTGTCATCCAAGCTAAAATGGTAACTAATTTTCCTGATTTCTAGGATTTTGTTCTGCATTAGCCAACATGACTAACAATAAATTTGATTTACGAAGCATCTTTATGCCAAAAGTCACCCTAAGTTACTTTATGGACAAGTAAGCAGAAAGTGGATCTCAGGCCACAAGAGAAGATATTTCCAGGGAAATATTTTAAGGAACATCTAATGAGAAAGAGGGAGGTGGAAAGAAGAGTTGAAAGTCAGGGGTTTACCCATGGTCTTTCATAGAGACATGGGGTCATGGAGAAGTACAGCACATAAACAGGCACTTCGGCCCATCTAATCAATGCTGAAACCATTTGAACTGCCTATTCACATCGACCTGCCCTGGGACCATAGCCCTCCACATCCCTACTATCCACGTACCTATCCAAACTTCTCTTAAATGTTGAAATCACGCTTGCATGCACCACCTGTGCTGGCAGCTCATTCCACACTCTAATGAATCCCTGAGTGAAGAAATTCCCCTCATGTTCTCCTGAAACTTCTTACCTTTCACCCTTAAGCCAGAACCTCTGGTTGTAATCCCGCCCAACCTCAGCAGAAAAAGCCTGCTTACATCTACCCTAGCTATTCCTCTCATAATGTTGTATACCTACATCAAATCTCCTCTCAATCTTCTATGTTCTAAAGAATACAGTCTTTCCCTATCCAATCTTTCCTTTTAGTTCAGTTCCTCCAGACACAGCAACATCCTTCCGAGCTATCTGTGTACTCTTTCAACCTTTTTAACATCTTTCCTGTAGGATGGTGACCAAAATTGCACACAATACTCCAAATAAAACCTCACCTATGTCTTATACAATTTCAACATAATATCCCATTTCCTGTACTTAATACATTGACTTATTGAGGTAAATGTGCCAAAAGCTTTCTTTGTGACCCCATCTACCTTTTACACAACCTTCAATGAATTATGTACCTGTACTCCCAGAACCTTTTGTTCTACTACACCCCTCAGTGCCTGACTATTCACTGTGTAAGACCTACCCTGGCTGGTCCTACTGAAATGCGAAACCTCATACTTGTTTGGATTAAATTCTATCAGCCATTTTTCAACCCAATTTTCCAGCTAATGCAGATCCCTCTGCAAGCCACAATAGCCTTCCTCACTGTCCACCACACCCCCATCTTGTAATCATATGCATTAAGTTGCCAATTATCCTGTTAATGTTATATGCTGGCAGTATCCTTTGGATGGTGCTGCAGAGTCAGGTACTTGTGATAGATTTTGCTTCTTGTTTCATGTTTGCTCAGCTTGCTTTCTAAACAAAAACATCTGCCATTTATAATTTCAAAAACAGTTGTACTTTATGCAGTCCTAGGTAGGTCTGTAGTAGTGTAGTTTTTGTACTGTTCATGTAGCACCATGGCCCTGAAAAATGTTGTCTCATTTTTTACTCTATACTGTACCAGCAGTTATAATCAAAACGACAATAAAAAGCAACTTGACTTGACTTGAACTTAAATTCCAACTAACAGTTTGTTTAGTTTCTGGGTCTAAAAGTCAGTCAGTCTTCAGTTCTTAAAATATAAATGGAAAGTAGTTGAAACTTCAGCTTGAAGTTAAAATAGAACAGTTTTACAAACAAGCTCTGTATTTTGAAGATGCTCTGTCTGTAGCAGTCAGATGGTAGCTAATTGCACCTGCTTTATTACTGCTTGAGAGTAGAGTATAAGAGAATGGGTTGCTTAACTTGGATTAACTTGTTGCTTAACAGACAAGCTGACTCTTAAGCAACATAGCTCAAGGAAGCTTGCAAAGCAGATGGATAATGTAGCTCAGCATTATCTGATGTGTTTACAGTTTGAAGTTTTACTGTATAGATTTACAGCATTAATGGTGAGATCTATGGCTTTGAAACTGCCTTTAGACCATTTGTGTTAAAAGGATATCTGAGTATACATCACATGCTTTTGAAGTCACCCAAGTGGTAGAGAAGCAGTACAAATGTAGGGAGCAGTTCAGGTTTATCAGGGATAGGGTAAAGAACATCAAGAAGTCATACAAGAAACAAGGGTTGAGCGAGAACGCATTCTGCCAGCTTTGGTTTCTGCAACAGACAATTGGTTTGTCCACAACTTGTTGGAATGTCTTTTTAGTTTATAGGAATTGTACCAGTGTTTTGAAAATCCTTTATCCTTTGAGTTTAAGAAATTCTTTGCGCTTTATCCTTTATGCTTAAGAAATATTTTATAGCTTGAAAATCCTTCCTGTTTGAGAAATAGTTTGTAATTTGGATATGTTCAAGATAGAAATCATCTGTCAGTTCTAAATGTGTTTTAACAGCATTGTCTGAATTTTAATGTGTACCATTCTAAATAAATGAACTGTTTTTGAGCTACTTTGTTAACTGTAAGTAACTTCTCCCTGAGAGGGAGAGGGGCTCACCGCTTGAATAGTGGGTATTAGCAGTTAAACTCAACATGGAGAATAAACAGCAAAGTCAATTAGCTTTTGAAGATTGCAGAGTTACAGTGTAATTTCCCTTTAGTGAGAGTACTCAGGGCTATTTATATTGGTCTGGGCTTAAACTCTCTGTTTGAGTTTCGAACCTTGTGGTCAGCAAACATAATATCACCACAAACTAAACTCTTCTTGTGAATGATGCAAATTGAGGCCTTGGCAAATGCATGTGGTTTAGAAAGTCATTTGGAAAACATTGAGAAGTAAACTTTGAGAAAAACAAGATTTTTGATTTCAATAACTGAGCCTTAGATGGGTTTGGTGACTTTATATGTCTAAAGCGTTTTTACAATTGTTTTTCAACATCTGCTTTTATTTTACCTTAAACATTACAATAATGTTATTTCTGCCACAAGCTGATCTATACCAACTCACTCTGGGAAAGTGAATCTGCAGCCCCAGCTAAGAATTGGTTTTATAAATGGACTGTATGATCAAGAATTTATACTTTGTGTGCCAGACTGGTGTTCACAAAGCTGCTCACGTTGTGACATAGTCATGTAACATGGGAACAAGTCTTTAATTTCACCAAACCCATCCTGAACATTCAACACTCTCTTACACCATTCCTGTACTGATCCCATTTTACTCTTCCTCCGTCTACCCTCAAGTTTTACCACTCAACTACACAATCTGGCCAATATTGGTGAGAGCACCCAGGGGAAATTCAAATGATTATCAGGAGAACGATCAAACTACACACAGACAGCGCCTAGAGAGGATTGACCTAGGGTTACTGAAGTTGTGAAGTAGCAACTCTATGACAGACACATGAGTGCTGCCCAGATATGACTGCATATGGAACTGACAGCTGACAAAGATTTATTTCCTCAAGATTTCTGGGTTTTTTGGCTTTGAATTCACATAAATAATCAAACAAAACCCTTTGATAGGATAGTTTTAGTAATATTCAATGACACAACTAGGAAACTAGTAAATATAGCTTAGTGAATATTAAAGAAACAGGCTATTCCAAGTATTGTTTCACTGCCATCAAACCATGGTAATAATTCACAGCATATGTAGTTAAATCAATTAAGGGAGCAACTAGGTACAAGTTCTAGAATACTAACAGTTAGTAAATTGACAATTGTGGTGAACTGCATATACCTGTCTGGACACGCCCCCCCACCCCCGCTGACTGCTCCTGTGGCTCCTCCCACAGACCCCGGTATAAAGGCGATTGGAGCCACAGACCATTCCTCAGTCTCCAGGATGTTGTGTGGTGGTCGCTTGCTGCTGACAGTGCTTTCTTCCACCCAATAAAAGCCTACCTTAACTCACGTCTCTGAGAGTTATTGATGGTGCATCAACAATAACGGTTTGAATAACCTTCCAAATGTTGGTAAATCAACAATGATCCCGACTCTATGAAATATCATACAGGTATTTCACTGCACAAAGCCATTGTCATCTTTCCCTTGGGCAATGTCTGTTCCAAATCGACATACCTCAGTCCCTTCAGTTCAAACTGCTGTTCTTTCCCCTTCTCTACTCAATGCTCGCTCCCTCTGTTCCTTCCTATCCCTATCAAAGCATCAGCTCTTTTCCCTGAAGTGTCTGAATTAATTTTCATCCATTGCGCTGGCACCCCTTCTTCCCTTAATTACCGTTTTCTCCCTTTTCCCTTCTCCTTCTTTTACCATCCTCTGTCTTTCACTGAAACTCAGTCTCCGCTTCCTTGTAATAAAAAAGAAAATGGTGGAAATATTCAGCATATCAGGTCTTTGATACAGCAGGTGAAGGACCGCTCATCAGAACTAATCCCAAAACTTCTACTGGTAACTATTAATGATTAGGGAAATGACCTGCAACTTTACACGTCCTATTTCATATGAAATTCTGACTGCAGTATGCTTTAAGACGATATGAACACAGAGTATCAGTAAAGGCAGAAATGGAAATGGCCCCAAATTACTGAATCTCATGGTAAATTGCTGACTGATGAGCTGACTGACTACAGAGCATAGAACGCAGCATAGGAACAAGCCCTTCAGCCCACAATGTTGTGCCAAGCTAAATAAATTAGTAATCAAGTGGCTAACTAATCTCTTCTGCCTACACAATATCCATATCCATCCATTTTATTCCCTCGTGCCTATCTAAACATCTCCTAAAGTTTCTAATGTTCCTGACTCCAGCATCGCCCCTGGCAGCACATTCCATGCACCCACCAATTTTGGTGTTAAAAAAAAGACCTGCCCTCCACATCTTCATTAAAATTAATCCCTCTCACATTAAATGCATGTCCTTTACTATTAGACACTTCAATCCTTGGAAAACGATATTGTTTGCCTACTCTGTCTATGCTTTTCATAATCTTATTAACCTCTATCAGATCTCCCCTCAGCCTCCACCACTCCAGAGAAAACAACCCAAGTGTATCCAGCCTCTTGTTATAGCTCATGCCCTCCAATCCAGGAAACATCCTGTTAAACCTCTTCTGAACCCTCTCTGGAACCTCTACATCATTTCATAGAATGGGGAGACCAGAACTACCTGCAGTACTCCAGATGCAGCCTAACTAGTTTTATAAAGCTGTAGCTTAACTTCCTAACTTTTGAATGCAATGCCTCGACTAATAAAAGCAAGCATGTCATATGCCTTCTTAACCATCCTATCCAACAGTGTAACCAGCTTCAGGGAGCTATGAAATTGGACCCCAAGATTCCTCTGCTTATCAATACCATGAATAAACTTCCACTTAAAGGTGTCCTGTCTCTTTACATTTGAACTGTCAAGGTGCAATACTTCAGATTTGGCCAGGGTAAACTCCATCTGCCATTTCTCCGCCCATATCTGCAACTGATCTATATCATGTTGAATTCTTTGGCAGTTTTCTATGCAATCGACACCACCAATCTTCATATCATCTACAAACTTACTAACCCACCCATCTACAGTTTCATTTAGATCATTTTTATACATCAGAAACAGCAGAAGTCACTGGGCAGATCCTCAGAACACCACTCATCACAGACCTCCAGCTAGATTAAGTCCATTCAACCACTACTCTCTGTCTTCTATGTGCAAGCCAGTTCTGAACCCAAACAGCCAATATGCCAAGGGTCCCATGCATCTTAATCTTCTGGATGAACCTCCCATAAGGGACCTTATTAACCTCCTTACTAAACTCCATGTAGACAACATCCACAGCTCCACCTTCATCAAGCGCCTTGTCACCTTGTCCCAAAAAATACAAACAAATTAGTAAAACCTGATTTGCCCCACATCAAGCCATGCTGGCTCTCCCTAATGCTCATAAATCCTATCCCTGAGAATTCTCTCCAGTAACTTCCCTCCTACTGATGTGAAATTCAATGGTCTACAGTTTCCATGATTATCCCTGGTTCCCTTCTTGAATAATGGAATGACATTAGCTACTTACTCCAGGGCCTCGCGTGTGGCTAGAGAGGACATGAAGACATTGGTCAAGGCCCCAGCAATCTCTTCCCATCTCTCTCAATAAACTGGGGTAAACACATCAGGTCCTGGATATCTATCCACCATAATGCTCTTTAAGAAACCCAACACTACCTCCTCATTAACCTCGAAATGCCCTAACACTCAGCACCGATCTCCATATCCTCCATGTCCTTCTTCCTAGTAAATACTGAAGTTAAGTACTCATTAAGGACCTCATCCACATCCTTCACATCCAAGCAAGTATTCTCCCCTTTATCTCTGAGTAGTCCTGCGTTGTACCTAGTTACCCTCTGCTGTAGATGTATATATAGAATGCCTGGGATTCCCTTTAATCCTACTTCACTAGGATTTCTCATAGTTACTCCTGGATTTACTAATTCCCTTCTTGAGTTTTTTCTGACTTCTCCATATTAGTTAAGGATAAGAGTGATTCTAGCTTCCTAACTTTATAAACAATACTATGCAAAAGTCTTGGGCACATGTATAAATAAAATCTATAAAGTGAAGATGCTTTCAAAACTAATGAAAAGAAAAGTTTCTAAATATTTAAAAACATTAATATGAAGAGCAGTAGACAGTAAAAATCTAAATCAAATGAATATTTAGTGGGAACACCCTTTGCCTTTAAAACTGCATCAATTCTCTGAGATGCACCGTCATGCATTTTTATAAGAAAATCTGCTGGTAAGTTGTTCCAAGCATCTTGGAGAGCTTGCCACAGTTACTCTGCAAACTTTGGCCATCTCACTTGCTTTTGTCTCTCCAGGTAATCCCAAACAGTGAACGATGTTGAGATCAGGGCTCTGCGGTGGCCACACCCTCTGTTGCAGAACTCCCTCTTCATCACTTTGCTAAAGATAGTCCTTTATGACCTTGACCATGTATTTGGGGTTATTGTCCTGCTGCAGAATGAAGTTCGAATCAATCAGATGCTCCCCTGATAGTATTGAGTGAAGGATGAGAATCTGCTTGGACTTCTCAGCATTGAGGATTCCATTAATTCTGACCAGATCACCAAATCATTTTGCAGAAATACAACCCCAAACCTTAAGGGAACCCCTGCAGTGCTTTATTATGAGCTGCAGGCTCTTGTCCGTGTAGCGCTCTCCAGCTCTTCTATGACCAAACTGCCTCCCGTTTGAGCCAAGCACCCCAGCCCTTGTGGTTTTACTGTGTGGTTGAATCTCTTGGCTTTGTTTCCACTTTGGAGGAATGGCTTTTCAGCACCAACTCTTCCATGAAGAGTACTTCTGACGAGACATCTTCGGACTGTAGTTTCTGTGAGTTCAGAGCTGATATCAGTACTGTACTACTTCTGGTTTAGAAGGGACATCAGCTTTATGTATTTCTTGTCTGCTGCAGTCATTGGCCAAGCACTGCAATTCTGGTCTGTGACCTTACTCGTTTCTTTGTGCTTCTTCAGAAGAGCTTGGGCAGCACACCCTGAGACTCCTGTCTGCCACAAAAGTTCTGCTTGGGTGACCTTGCTGATGTAGGATGACCATTTTGTATCTTGTTGCTATGCTCACTCTTGTGTAAGAATTGATGATCTTAAGGTTAAACTGTCACGTCTGCCACACCCTCACCTTTTAGTTTGATTGTCCTTCACCCAGTTTGATTCCTTCTACACCCGTTTCTGTGTCAGTTCATCAGTTTAGTTCATTTAACTCATTATGTCATTGATCATTAACAACTGTTAGTTATCTTTTTTTTAATCATGCATGGGGCTATATACCTACAAAGTAATCTAGCTTTTTATTTGAAAAGTGTTTTTACTTAATAGTTACTTTCTTTAATGAAATGGAGAAAAAAATGTCTGTAACATTTAACTTATTGCGAAATGAATGTTCCGCAAAAAATAAACATTCCAAACAAAAATTATATTAAAAAATCTAAGTTGTCTAAGACTTTTGCACAATACTGTACTCCTTTTCCTTCTTGACTAAATTCATCAGCTCTGTCAACATCCAAGGTTCTCTTAGCTTGCCATCCTCGTCCTGCTTCCGACTGGACCGTACCCATATATCGTCTATGCAGTTGGTCTTTAAACACATTTGGCTTGCCCAGAAACTGTTGTTCCCACTTTACTCTCCCTAGTTCCTGCCTAATGTTCTCATAATTAACCCTGCTCCAACTTAATACTCTCCTGCAAGGTACATACTTATCCTTATCTGTAGCCTTCTTAAAACTTAATGAGTTGTGATCACTATTCCATAACTTTTCCCCCACTAAAAGGTTGGTCATCTGACCAGGTTCATTCCCCAATACCAGGTCCGGCACAACAGTTCCTGTTTTTGCACTACCTACACATTGATTTAGGAAACCCTCCTGGATGCACCAATCAAACTCTTGCACTCAGAAGGTTCCCAGTTTATATTAGAGAAGTTGAGTCACCCATGGCAACAACTCTATTATTTTTTACACCTTTCCTTAATCTGCCTGCATATCTGTTCCCTAATGGCCTGGTGGCTAATGGGGGCCTGTAGTACAATCCCATTAGAGTGATTGCACACTTGCTGTTTTTGAGTCCTATCCATAAAGACTCAATGAATGAGCTCTCCAGATATCATACAAACATAACTGATAGTTATAATAATCATGGAAGGAGAAATGCCAAAGTTATTTCAGAAACAGTGATTGTAATTCAAGGGGTTTATGAAAAGTAGGGAACTTTTTAAACTCAGAAATTTTGATCCTATTTTGGTTTTATATGGTAAAACCTGCATTATTTCACTCTATAAATCAACACATTCACATTGTGTTCTAAAGGATAGGGTTGCCCTTCTCTAATTTGGTTGAAAATTGTTAAATAATTAGTCAATTTGATGATTTAAAAATATTTTCCTTTAAAATCATACCCAAACTAGTTATTTCCATGTTAAGTTCTCTGCTCTCCATTGAGATAACTTTAAAAATGCAGGGAAATTTTGTAATTTTATTTCAGACATACCAGTCCACAAACCCAATGCCCAATCCCCAGATCCAATTATCACGACAATCACTAATAGATAAGTCAGCATCTCTAATGATAATGCATGCCATAATATTGCTTTCTTATAAGTAGATTCATAGATACAGGCCCTCCACCCCATCTCTTCCATGCAGAACCATTAATCTGCCTAGTCCATAAGACCATTAGACATAGGATCAGAATTAAGCCATTTGTCCCATCAAATCTGCTTTGCCATTCAATCACGGCTGATCCATTTTACCCCTCCTTAGCCCCACTCCTTGGCCTTCTCCCCATAATCTTTGATTCCATGTCCAATCAAGAACTTATCAAGTTCTGTCTTAAATACACCCAACAATCTGCCCTCCACAGATGCCTAAGGTAACAAACTACACAAGTTCACCACCGTCTGGTTAAAGAAATTTCTCCACATCTCCGTTTTAAATGGGCGCCGCTCTATCCTGAGTCGGTGCCCTCTTGTCCTAGACTCCTCCAGCATGGGAAACATCCTTTCCACATCTACACTTTCTAGGCCTTTCAACATTAGAAAGGCTTCAATGAGATCCCCCCCTCATCCTTCTAAATTCCAGCGAGTAAAGACCTAAAGCTATCAAATATTCCTTACATGATAGCCCTTTCATTCCCCCAGAATCATCCTTATGAACCTCAATTGAACTCTTTTCAATGCCAGCACATCTTTTCTTAGATGAGAGCCCAAAACTGTTCACAATAAAAAACACCTATCCTGCAGCTTCCTCTTTTTCCCAGAAACTCATGTCTAGTCCCATTGGCTAGAAACTACTCCCATCAATCTGCATCCGGACCATAGCCTCCCAGACACCTCCCATCCATGTACCTATCCAAATTTTTCTTAAATGTTTGAATCGAATCCATAGCCATCACTTGCACTGGCAGCTCTTTCCACACTTTCATCATCCTCTGAGTGAAGAAGTTCCAATTCATGTTCCCCTTAAACATTCCTCCTTCCACCCTTAACCTTTGACATCCAGTTATAGTCTCACCCAACTTCAGTGCAAAAAGCCTGCTTGCATTTACCCTCATAATTATGCATATCTCTATCAAATCTCCCCTCAACTTTCTATATTCTAGGGAATAGCTACCTAACCTATTCAATCTTCCCCGATAACTCAAGTCCCTGCAACATCCTTGTAAGTCTTCTCTGCACTCCTTCAATTCTGTTTGCATTTTCTCTGCAGGTAGGTGCCGAAAACTGCACAAAATACTCCAATTTAGGCCTCATTAATATTTTATACAACTTCGACAAAACATCCCAACTCCTGTACTCAATTCTTTTGATTTATCTGTGATACCACTTTCAAGGAATTATGGATCTATATTTCCAGAATCGCTTTGTTCCACTGCACTCCTCAGTAACCTACTGCTCATTGTAAAAGCCTTACTTAGTGGGTCCTGCCAAAGTGCAAAGCCTCACACATTAAATTCCATCTGCCATTTTCAGCTGGTCTGGATCCCACTGAAATATTTAATAGTCTCCCTTGCTATCCACTACACCCCCAATCACGGTGTCATCCACAAATTTACCACAGTATCATCCAGATCATTGATATAGATGTAATGCCCTGCTTAGGATTTCTACTGCTATGCCTAGAGATATTTTTACGTTAGAGGTTTTCTGCAGTGTTCTGGCTTCAGCTGAAGGTATTGAACCAGGTTGTTCAACTTTGGAATGTTGTGGCAGCCAGTCTGCTTTGTCTTGGTGCCCGTTGTAACTTACCGCCCAGTGGGATGCCAGGGAATGTTCAAAAGGGTTGAGCAGGAACAGATTTCTGAAGGACAGTAAACTGGTTTTGGGACTTTTGGTGGGAGAGTATTTTTTGAAGATGTCCATACACCTGATCTTCAGAGCTGCTTTTGAGAAGACGCCAGTTTCTCCTAAGCAGAATGATGAGCATAAATGAAGTACTTAGTCGTACATCCAGTCTAAACCTCTCATGTTAAGTCCTGAGGAGTAGATAGAGTGACAGAGGAGACCCCTTTCTGAGAGAGGTCTCACTGGTTAGCACCAGCAGAAGAAGTTCGGCAGGACCTGCTTAAACTAAAGGAAGCTGAGCTCAGTCAGGGGGCAGGGGGAACTGAGTCGCTAGGAAGTATGAGTGATGTGCGGGGGAGGCATCCCCATGTAAGCAGGAGCAGTCACAAGAACTGCCTGAGGCAGAAGAAGCTACAGATGAAATAAGAAGGCCTTAGAGAGTTGGGAAACCTCTAGATACGCTGGCATATGATACACTGGGGAAACAGAATGTTGCATTGATCCCAACAGTGAGATATGCTACTTCCAAGTAGATTGGAAGTCCTGAAATCACAAAATTGATCTGAATAATGTGTTATCAATAATGGTTAATAAATTTCAAAGTAATGAGGACAGGACTATTTTTGGTGGAGGGAGAATGTGATGCCCTGGTTAAGATTTTTACTGTTATGCTGTGAGGTGCTTTTATTTTGGCAGTTTTCTGCAAAAGCAGTGTGTCCCATCAGTAAGAGTGTTTTGGCTTCAGCTGAAGATAAGGAGCCCTGTTGTCCAACTTCGGAATGTTGTGTCAACCATTTGGTTTTGTCTTGGTATGTGTCTAAACTTTCTTCCCAGTGGGGTTCCAGGGATCATTCCAGAGGGCTGGGTGAGATCAGATTTCTGAAGGGCAGTAGTCTGGTTTTGGGACTTTTGGTGGGAGCTGCAGAGCAGGGAACAAAGAAAGACCCTGTTCAAAGGAGAGACCGCAGTGTAAGAAGTTCTTTATGCAACTGAATGGCTCAAAGGAGGAAATACCAGTGCTCATGTGTTAGACAGTTCATTTGAGATGGTCTTCAAGGGATGTTTGAACTATGACAGAGTCTGTGGGTCTAGCGCAAGAGTAAAGCAATATACACGTCTGCGCTGTAAACGAGCTCTAATGTTTATGTGCATGTTTAGACTGGTTTAACTATAAAGGGCCCTTCTATCTTTCTTTTCTTTTCCTGTTAAATGATTGTTAATTGGAAAAATTGGTAAATATTCCTACATTACTATTTTATGCTGGTGCAGATCTATTATTTCTTGACAACCAGTAATTGTGTGTGAGCAGTATTTACACTGCAATCAATGTTCCGTAATCAGAATATCCCAGATTTCTTGTTTGTTTGAACCCCAAACCGTACAGACCCAAGACGCATATTGCTTACAAAAGGTGACTGCTGGGTCGCGTGGCTGTTCGCAAAATTAGCTAACGAGCCGCAGTGAGAGGGTTGCATAGAATACAAACAACAATGGACCCAGCACCGATCCCCAGATCACTACTAGCCACAGGCCTCCAGACAGAGGGGCAACTATCTACTACCACTCTCTGGCTTCTCCTGCGGAGTCAATATCCAATCAAGTTTACTATCTCACCTTGTATGCTGAGCAACTGAATCCACTTGACCAACATCCCACGCAGGACCTTGTCAAGTGCCTTGCTGAAGTCCATGTGGACAACATCCACTGCCTTGCCTTCAGCCAACTTTCCTAGTAAATTCTAAGTCATGACCTACCATGCACAAAACCATACTGGCTTTCCCTAATCAGTCCTTGTCTGTCCAAATACTTATACATCTGCCCCTTAGAAGACTTTCCCACTACTGATGCCGGGCTCACTGGTGTATACTTTCTGGCTTGTTCTTAGAGCCTTTCTTTAACAATGGAACAACACCGGCTATCCCCCAATCCTCCGGCTCTGTCACGGTCCTGATCAGTGATTCCCTGGTTCCTTTAAATTTCCTTTGTTTCTGTCATGTTCGGGACTATTGACTCCCTGTTTTCCTTTATTCCTTGTTTCCCTGTGTTTCTTGGGCTTTTTAATTAAAGGCACTTGATTCTCAACCGAACCGGCAGTATTTAGTTTCTGGCTTACAGCTACTCAGCACTAGATCATCAGTGGACGTCACCGAAGCAGGTGCGAGAAAGTCACCTTGCCGGAGCGAGCCAAGTCTTCTCCCCGAAGCGAGTCTCCTCTCCTCGCCAGAGCCAGCCCATTAAGTTACCTCACCTGAGCGAACCACTAAGCTACCTCACCAGAGCAGGTCCGTTAAGTTAACCCGCCGGAGTGAGACAAGAGCCGCTGTCTGCAGTTCCTGGGCCGCGCCAAGGGCTTGCCGTTACTTGGAGCCATTTCAGGTCAAGATAAAGAACTCTCTATCATGGTGGGGTTTTGTCCCTTCATGTTCTCGTCTCCGCTGAGTAGGTCTGGTTGTTTTGCTGCTACTCGGAGTTGGAGAATTCCATCTCTCTGTGTCCTGTATCCAAGGAAGAGTCCTGGCTCTGTGTCCTGTGTCCAAGAAGAGTTCCAGCTCTATGTTGTGTTCTGGGTTCCAAATCCAGGCTCCCGAGTTCCAAGTTCCAAATCCAAGTTCCGAGTTCCAAGTTCCAAATCCAGGTTCCGAGTTCCAAGTTCCAAATCCAGGTTCCGAGTTCCAAGTTCCAAGTCCAGTTTTCAAGTTCTGAGTTCAGAGCCCAGGTCCGAGTCCCGAGTTCCAAGTCCAAGTCTAAATCTGGGTACCAAGTCCCAGTCCACATCCGGGCCCCGAGTCCAAGTCCAAGCCCAGGCCCCGAGTCCCAGTCTAAGTCCTGGGCCTGAGTCTGAGTCCAAGCCCAGGCCCCGAGTCCCAGTCTAAGTCCTGGGCCTGAGTCTGAGTCCAAGCCCAGGCCCCGAGTCCCAGTCTAAGTCCTGGGCCTGAGGTTGAGTTCAGTTACGCTTATACTCACATCTACTTTGCTTACTCCTTGAATTCCCTCTGAACAATCCTTACTTCCTGACTTTCCTTATAATTATTAATAAACTCCATTTTGTTAATGCTACAAAACATGTTTGTGTTCTGCATTTGGGTCCACCCATGCTCCACACTTGTGAAAGGCTCCCCACCCATGGCGAAGGATGTTTTAAGTTTCTTTGCAAGGGCCCCTGTAGTTTCTGAACTATCCTCCCACAGTCTGAGAGAACACATTGTCAGGCCCTGGGGACTTACCTGCCTTAACTTGCCTCAAGCCAGCACAAACCTCTGTCCTCTGTAATCTGTGTAGGGTCCATGACCTCGCTGCTGCTTTGCCTCACTTCTATAGATTGTGTGTCCATCTCCTGAGTAGATACAGATGCAAAACATCCATTGATATTTCCCCCATATCCTTCAGCTCCACACATAGATGACCGCTCTGACCCTCCAGAGAACCAATTTTGCCCCTTGTTATCTTTTTGTTCTTAATATATCGGTAGAAGCCCTAATGATTCTCTTTCACATTGTCTGCTGGAGCCACCTCATGCCTTTTTTTTAAACCCCTCCTGATTTCTTTCTCAAGTACTCGCTTGCATTTATTACACTCCTCAAGTACCTCACTCGTTCCTACCTGCCGTGCAGCTCCTTCTTCTTTTTATCCAGTGTAAAGCCGAAGTGCATTGAGCTCCAAGATTTTTAGAGCAGTTACACTGGAGAATTGTTGTTTAACAAGAGTCATAAATCATTTAGAATTCCTTGTTTTTTCTTGAGTGACTCGCTCTTTGTAATGCGGTCACCTGGTGCTTTCTGTACAAACTTGTGAAGTTTATTTTGATTGCTCAGGGATTCCGTGTCACTTGTATTATTTAAATGGACATTCAATTAAAGCTAATCATGGGGTCCTACTTTTGAGAGTGTTACATCTCATGGCATCAGTTGGCCAAGCCACCAATGCTCTGTCGGAGCTCTTATGAATAAACTCTGATCACCGTCTCTACATTGGTGTCTGTCTTTCCTCCACGCTTGGGTTCCAACATTGCCATTGCACATTGTGATGATCCAGGGCCTCAGTATCCTATTATAACAGGAACAAATACAGTACTCTCAAAATTTCACTTTTGAAGGCCTCCCACTTACCAATGCTCCATTGCCAGAAAGCAACCTGTTTCAATCCACACTTGCCAGATCCTTTTTGATACCGTCAAAATTACCCTTTTTCCAATTTAGAATCTCAATCTGCAGACCAGACCAATCCTTTTCCATAACTTCCTTGAAACTAATGGAATTATGAGCATTAGCTGCAAAGTGTTCACCTACATAAATTTCTGTCACCTGCCCTGTCTCATTCCATAACTAGAGATCTGGTATCACAAATTCTCTAATTGGGACTCCTATGTACTGATCAAGCAAACCTTCCTGAACACATTTGACCAACTCAAAGCCCCCACCCCAATAACAGTATTGTTTCCTACAATACTCCTTGCATTGGAGTATAGACAACTCAGAACTTTAGTCCCACCATGCTCAACCTTTTGACTCCTGACTTTGCATGCAGGCTTAACAACATCTTTCTCCACAGCCACCGCCACTATCTGTCCTGTCACTCTGGTTCCCATCCCCCGACAACTCTCGTTACACCACCCCATCCCAACCCCACACAGCACTAGGAAACCTTCCTGGTGAATATCAGCCCTCTCAAGTTCAGTTGCAAACCTTCCCTGGAAGGAAGCCCAATGATAGAAAAATCTGAAGCCCTCTCTCTTGCAGAGCCATACTCCATGCCAGAAACCTAACTGCTGGGACTTTCCTCTGCTAGGTATCCCCCTGACGGTATCCAAAGTGGTATTACCTGTTGTTGAGGGCGAGTGCCACAGGGTTACTCTGCACTGGCTGTTTCAACCATTTCCCCCTTCTGACAGTCACCCAGTTATCAACCAAGCTCATCCAATTCATTGTGATTCCTATCATGGTTAATTAGATTGCAAGTTCCTGGTTTAAGACAAGTCACACGTACCAAAGTTCTTCTTCGGAGAGTTAAAGGTACTTATGGTCTTGTTCACCTCTGTTTCTCACTGGTTCGCTGCCATGATTACTACACAAGTGACTGCCCAAAGTCAATAGGATGTCATTCAGGTTTATCCATCTTTCAAAATACTTTTATGGTGTATAAAGACAGCAATTAATTGTTGCCTGATTGGGAAGCAGTAATAATAACAGTAAGTCCTTTATTGATCCTGAGTAGGAAATTATTTCATTACAGGAGCAGCATTTAGAAACACACTTAGCAGTGTGCAGATTTATCTAATAATAAAGTACAGAATAATAATACACACTATAATAATTTATCAACGTGCAATAATATTGCAATGTGCAGTAACTTTGATTGGTGTGGAACAAAGATACATACAGCAATTAGCAAATGATGACGAGGAGTTGGAATGAGGGTTCATGCCTCCATTCTCATATACACCTCCACGTTTAATCTCAGCCCCAGAGAGACAAACTGAAAAGAGCCAAGTTCTGACACAACAGAGACTGCAGATGTTGGAGATCTGGATCAACGCTTAAAATGCTGGAGGAGCTCTGTGGGTCAGGCGGGCTACATGGAGGAACATGAACAGCTGATGCTCTGGGCCGAAACTCTTCACCAGGACTGATGAAAGATCTCAGCCCGAAATGCTGAAAGTGTTTTCTACACAGCTGCTGCCTGGCCCAGAGTCCTCCCGGTATTTTGTGTGCATGGAGCTAAAGGCTGAAAAGGTTCAAGGATTCATCCTGAATCCTTGTTTAAACACCTCCGAATCTGCTTTGCACTAGTCTGGGGTTATAGGGAACAAAAGGGGAAAACAGGTTGAGGATGAGGATCTTCAACATTTGCCCTCCCCTAGATTATGAATGGTGATGCATTGTTTGAAGACAGCATAGAGGTTAGCACAACACTTTACAGTACAGGTGACCCAGGTTCAATTCCCATTGCTCCCTGTGAGGAGTTTGTACATTCTCCACATGACCAGGTGCTCGGGTTTCCTCCATGGGATTCGGTTTCCTCCCACAGTCCAAAGACGTACCGGTTGGCATGTTAATTGGTCATTGGAAATGGTGCCGTGATTAGGCTGGGGTTAAATCGAGGAGATAGCAGGGCCGCACAGCTCGAAGGGCTGGCAGACTTTATTCCATGCTGTATCTCAATAAAACAATAAGTAAACAATAATGATGCAAAAGGTCAGAGCAGGAATTTTGTTGATTTGGAACAAAGTACAAAGTGATGTAGCGCAATTCATTAACTTGTGTAGCACCGAGCATTCCAAAGCCAGTGGTTCACTGGTACTTTGTTGGAGAGCACAGATTCTGCTTTCTGAACAGCCATGTTACACAAATAACCTTTCTTAATACTTGTTCAGCAGTCTTCTTTTGTCTAACCGTCTTATTGAGGGTGGTTCTTGGTCAGTACAATGGAGAACTCTCTTCTTTACAAAAGTTCCTTGAGATCTTTTACAACTGCTCTGGTAAATAGTTAGGACCTTAGTTTAATTCTTCATTCCAAAGACTAAAGAATGGAACATTCTCCATGCAACTCAGATATTGGCCTTGAGTGATGTCAGTTTAAAGACAGAACTTTCTGAATTATAGGCCAGTCCGTACTGAGCCAAAATTCATAGCCCCTCACTTGCTGGCAGTACTTTTCAGCAACTAGAAATAAAGTGACAAAGAAAACTTTCATTTATGCTGCCCTGTAGAATGCACTGTATTAAAAGTGTCTATCTCCATTATTATGATGAATGTGTAATTGCAAAAAAAATTATAGTATTCTTTAGGTGCAAATTGCAGTGATGAACTGCTCCCAATCATTGGTGTACTACCTATACCGGATCATGATTTTTGTTGTTTTCTTTCCTTTGTGCAATAAATTACAAGGAAATTGTTCTTTCCAGTGACCCAGACTCCACAAGCAGTGCTTAACCTTTTAAAATATTCACACGAATCAAATGAGTAAATAGAGTTTTACATTTGCAGTAGATGAATCACAGCTACCAAAAATATTTCAATGTAGTGACTGCTAATTGAAGAGTGAGACAGTTATTTGAAACGTCAGCATTTGTCTCCAACAGAAAACTTGCTGTGCTGCGTTAACCCTGTAGTTTTGTTAAAGCCATTGAAAGGCTTTAGCTGAGTTGTCTGAAAGAGGACGTGCTTAAAGAGTTCAAATCACAAGCAAGAGAAAATCTACAGATGTTGGAAATCCAAGCAACGCCCACAAAATGCTGGAGGAACTCAGCAGGCCAGGCGGCATCTACAGAAAAGAATACAGTTGACGTTTCGGGCCAAGACCCTGCGACAGGACTGGAGAGAAAAACGATGAGGAGTAGTTTTAAAAGGTGGAGGAGAAACACAAGGTGATAGGTGAAACCGGGATGGGGAGGGGGAAGTAGAGAGCTGGGGAGTTGATTGGTGAAAGAGATACAGAGCTGGTGAAGTTGGAGTCTGATGGGACAGAACAGAAGGCCCCATGGAAGAAAGAAAAGGGGGAAGGAGCACCAGAGGGAGGTGACGGGTGGGCAAGGAGATAAGGTGAGAGTGGGAAAAGGGAATGGGGAATGGTGAAGAGACTGCAGATGTTGGAATCTGGAGTGCTATGCAAAAGCCTGGAGGAACATTCCAAACACCAACATTCTTACTTGTGCCACAGGTGAGGTACCATCAATGCCAGGATGCCACTGTGGACTTATAACTTCCTTGAAAAAAGTGGTAGCTGAAATATTTACCATTCACTGTGTAATTTGCAGACGACATCTTGTCATAAAAAATCCTAAGTGATCGGCTGCACAAACCATTAAATTCTGTTGCTACACAGCATACAACACATTTAATTAGGGTAGCAGAAAAACAGTTACAAAAAAATATAAAAACAATAATAATCTAGCCCAGGTCCCAGAGTGCCATGGCCTGTATATGATGGTGCATGCATGTTACCCTGGGTCCCCGTTTCTGAAAGCATAAACCCGCAGCAAATCAGCAGTGCAGCCGCTAAAGAATGCTTTCGCTGAACAAACACCAGAGGCAGTCACCAACCCAGGACAGAATCCAACAGCACACAGCCCGCTTCTGCACCTCATTCCCCGGTGACCACAACAGGCTACCCCAAGGCATGAGGGATTGGTCCGCCCAACAACCAAGTACACACAACCAATCTTCCCTCTAAGGTGTGCGCACGCACACATCTTTTGCTACTAGCACACAAAGGGTTGCCACCCTCTACCTCGTTGGCATTCACGATTATACACTACTACAATTTCCTTTTCCAGTTTCTGATGTGGACTGTGTTGACAACGTGGAGCTTGCGATGACTTGTCTGCAGATTTTAGAACTGGCTTATTTCTACTGTTTTAATTGAAGAAATTGTTGATTCGCTATGTCAAATTCCAAAGAAACAAAGGGCGTGAAGCGCAAAAGAACTACTAGTTTAGTTACAGAAACTGGTGTTACCTGCGTACATTGGCATTTTGCAAAAGTTGCTGGAGAATTTGCAAGTGGGCAGAAGTGGAGCAATATTTGGAAGCTTAACCTCTTAAAGTGTAATTTAACAAGCAACTCACATATGGACGGTTTGTAAAAGGTCCAGCGAGAAAATCCTTCATTACCCGCTACAGGCCTGCTACGTATATTTTGTGAGAGTGCAGACGAACAAAAGCAAAATGATCAAACCCAGAGGAGATCAAACTTCCTATGGGCTGTTTTTTGCTAACTGTTAAAATGAAGCCCTCCACACATAGGATTCAGTGTGCACATGTTGTTGTCACTGGGCAAAATACTGCACAGCCCAAGATTTTCACACATGCTGTTCATTACAGATTAGAGGGAACATCGCATGCAATTCCCTCACTGTCATCTCGCCAATGAACCAGTGAATCGGATTCACAGCATTCTACATTACCAATAGGATCTTGTATTTACAATAGAAAAGTCTGAGCCAATCATTTCCACTGTTTGTTGGATCATGCACTGTGTCCGTAATCTGCCTCTGACAGCTTTTCCCTGGGCAGCTGAAGCAGGGTGCAACACGATGCGCAACAAGTCCAGCTCCACTGCTGTTGAGTGGGGGGTAACCCTGCAGTATTTGGTGTCCTTGATAGCCAGCAGTGTCTTGTGATCGTGAAAGAGACACGAAGGAAGAAGCAATTACACCTTTGGTTTGACCAGAGAAGCTGCGGTGTCTGAACATGTCACCATCATTTCAGAGTGGTAGTTGAAATTGCCTGAGGAGCTTCTATCTGCGGAGGTGGTACACGACCCAACAAACAGTGATGAATCAAATGCTTCGTTCAGTAATCAGCAAATGTATTTGGCACGGCATTGCTTATTCTTCAGAATCATTCACAGTTTAATAAAATCAGTCTTTAATTGCAAGGAAATGATGTGGATCTTATCAAAGTCAAATAAGTTGTCTCACCATTCCTGTCCAAGTTAACCATATTTACAGTAAGTGCAACCTTTTCCAATTTCTGAGCCTCTCTGAGTTGCAAGAGAAAGAAGGAATACCAGGTGATGATCTTCAGATATTCTGTGCCCATCTGGGAGAGCTGCACAAAGACATGGCAAAGAGCTATCAAATGACTTCGAGCTGAAGCCGAGGTTCAAAAAAATCCTATCAAGGTTGCAGAAAGAAATCTCTGAACACTATCCTACACTGTGGAAAAAGGTCATGATGTTCTTTATTGCCTTTCCAAGATCATGGAAACACGGACTCAGTCTAGTTGCCCAGCTTCTTTCAAAACAATGAAAAAGTAAATTACTGAACTCGGGGATTTGAGGCCCCTTCTGAGTGGCATTCAGTCTGATGTTGAGAAGCTGATATCAGTGCACCAAGCCCACCCATCTCATTGAAAGGTGAAAAATCAATGAAGTAGTGAATAGATGGACTACTGATATAGGCTCTAAAATTGTTGATGAAAATTGTTTTTAAATAATAAATAAGTTTATTTGTAGCTTTAAATAGATCTGATTTTTTTGAAATCATTTATTACTGATTTGAAATTGCAGTTCCTTTTGTTTCCCACTGTGCATCATAAATCAAAATTCTTCATAGTCTTTACGTGACAGCCGGAAAGAAAGAGGGATACAGGAGATGAGGTCTGGGAGCCAAGGGGTCAGTAACCCAAAAATGTTTGGGAACCACCAGTCTAGATAATGTTCTGACAAACAAGATAATTTCACCAGTTAAAATAAACAAATGTGTCTAACCTTGGATTACAGAACTTTGGATATCTCCAAACCTTATCATTACGGAACTTTATAGAAGTGAAGTCTGCATAAGATTGTAGTAAAGCCAATTTTGTGGTGTAGTCCAATTTACTTTCTGTAACTTTGATTGATATTGCAAAGGTGATGCATGGGCAAAATAAAGAATAGCAACATTGGAAATATTTGTACTCAAAGTAGCAAAATTGTTCATGATTTGGATATGAAGTTTGTCCAGTCTTATCTACTGATAGAACTTGCTTGCCAATAATGGAAGTGTCAAAAGGACCTTCTGTTGAAAGAAATAGAATCTTGATATTTCATTTTCAATTCCAATATAGTCTTGACCTTTTGAAATGTTACTGCTTTATGTCCTGACAATTCACACTGTGAAACTATTCTCATTGATTGTAAATGCAGAACAAACATATATCTCAAATAATCTGTTGAAAGAGAACTTTTAAACATATAAATAATCCACCAGAAAATACGTAATAGAACTTACCTTCTCTAATTTTCCAGTGCTTATATCTTGAGCAATAAGCATGGTGCCTCTAGTTTTATAATTAGGGGTATAGTGTAAACCCCCACAGCAATAGCGTTTCCACAGAATGCTCTTCACATTATTAGTGACTGTGACATGACTGGCTGTCCTAGTAACAGAGCATACCCAACACAGCTGGAGAAGTCCTTACAGCTGAACTATTGCTTGCTTCCGAGTCACATTCTGCAAGTGTGGGAAAATGTCTTTATTGTCTACTAAATATTAGGCTGCAGATTAGCACAGGAACCATGGCAACTATTCACTGGATCAGTGATCAGGCACTTTTGAATTTCAGTTGCAGATCGGGCCCACTGTTTATCCACGGATAGTGGTTGAATCACTGAGGCACAATATTTATGTTAAATACTCAAAGAAAGCAGAGAGAGGAGAGAGAGAGAGAGAGAGAGAGAGAGAGAGAGAGAGAGAGCGAGAGAATGCAAAGTAAGGCAAGCAGTGGAATTGTGGAGGACGAGGGACTGTAAATCTGTTCATCAACAAAATGCCTGAGCAAATTCCATCTGTTTTATTTTTCCAACTTTTGAAAAGCACTGCTGTATATAAAGCAGCTGGGATAGTTCTGTTTTGAGATAAGCTCATTAAACTGATGCATTCATACCATAGGTATGTGGTGCCAAACATTTTGGAAAACTATTTTCCTATAAAAGAATTATTAACTCTGTAATGCCTGTTTGAGAATGT
This sequence comes from Hypanus sabinus, assembly GCF_030144855.1. NCBI lineage: Eukaryota > Metazoa > Chordata > Chondrichthyes > Myliobatiformes > Dasyatidae > Hypanus > Hypanus sabinus. The sequence continues at coordinate 84,035,326 of NC_082707.1, forward strand.
TGTAAGCAATCAAAAAAGTGATTACACTACTAACTGGATTTAAAAGGAATGAACAGTGAAGTGATTCAAACTCAAACATTTCAGGTTCTTCACATGTACATTGAAACATACAGTAAAATGTGCCGTTTGCATTAATAACCAACACAACCTAAAGTTGTGCTAAGCACATTTAGGGCACTGCTATAGCCAATCAACTTCCATCCTTTAGAAGACAAGATGAAGAGCGTGAACTATGAGGAAAAAGTGAGGTTGGAAGTTTATATCCATATTTAAAACAGCCAGTTCTGAGGAATAATGACTGGAACAGACCGTTTCAATTAAGTATAGTAAATGCACATACATGCTTCAGAAACAAAAACAGTGTGCTGCTCTCAGGGAGCCTGTAGGTTAGGTGTAATGTTAAAAAAAAGCCCTATTTATTGCTTTCCTGGTGTATATGACGAAGTAACTCTTCTCAGGCTTCCAATGGGGAATAGGTTTTCATTTTAACTGACATTTCGCAGTCAAACTTTGGGCAGGGTTTGTCATCGAAACATCAGTTATAATTGACACCTGTACTCGGCTGGAAGCCCAAGACGAGTTTATAGGTGTAATGTTGTCAAAATGGATTTCAAGCCGAGGCCATGTTTCCTAAGCAAGCAATCAAGAACCGGGGACAAATTGGGTTCAAAATTTGTCAAGTTTCTCCAAAAATGATTTAAGAAACATTTCTGCTGAAACTTGTAAACTCCAAGGATAAAAATATGCCTCTAGGAATCATCATCTAGATAGGTTTGTAATAAGCAAGATGTAAGGGTTACCATGGTTGATGGGAATGCAAAATTGAGATTACAATCTAATCAGCCATGATCTTATTAACCAGAGGGCAGCTTTCTTCTGTGTTATTTTTTCCTGTTCTTATGAACCAGCACAGCTAGGAATTAATACAGAATGTAATTATTTTCTGAATTAAAAATATTTGCGGATACAATAAAGGATGATAATGTGGTGTGGTTTTATTATTACAATTAAAAGTCAGTTTAATAACAAAAGTGAGTATTTAATAAAGTTCTTCAGTTTAGCAGTGATGTCTAAGCCAATTTTAATAACAGAAAATAACTTTTAGATTATTTCACACTTTAGTGAACTGAAATACTAAAAGCAACAAACACAAAATGCTGGAGGAACTCAGCAGGTCAGACAGCATCTATAGAAAATAGCACAGTCGATGTTTCGAGCCGAGACCCTTCATCAGGATTGAGAAGGAAGTGGGAAGATGCCAGAATAAAAAAGTGGGAGGAGGGGAAGGAGGCTTTGCTGAAAGGTGATAGGTGAAGCCAGGGGGGTGGGAAAGGTCAAGGACTGGAGGAGAAGGAATCTAATAGGAGAGGAGAGTGGACCGCAGGGGAAAGTAATAGGCAGGTGAGAAGAGGTAAAAGGTCAGAGTTGAGATAGAGGAAGGTGGGGGGGGTGAATTTGTTTACTGGAAGGAGAAATCGATATTCGTGCTATCGGGTTGGAGGGCACGCAAATGGAATATTAAGTGTTGCTCTGCCACCCTGAAGGTGGCCTTATCTTCCACACGAGAAAGCCACGGACCCACATATTGGAATTAAAATGTTTGACCATTGGGAAGTTCCACCTGAGGCGGATAGTGTGGAGGTGCTCGAAGTTTTAAAATGTTCATTTTACTCTTTCTGTGGTTCAGGTAAACATTTTTTAAGGACTTCCCTGAAGACCTGAAAAACAGCACAATTTATACTGACTTGATTGATTTGCTCTGGAACAGAAAGCTTATTTATTTACAGAGATACTGTGTAGAATAGGCCCTTCCAACCCTTCAAACTTTGCCACCAAACAACCCTTCAATCTAATCCGAGCTTAATCATGAGACTAACTAACCTGCTGACCACTGTGTCTTTGGACTATGGGGGTAAACTGGAGCACGCGGTCACAGGGAGAACGAACAAACTCCTTACAGGCAGCAGCGGGAATTGAACCCGGGTCGCAGGTACTGTCAAGCATTGTGCTAACCACTACCCTACCATGCCGCCCTTATGGAACCGAAACATTCTTGACACTCGCATATGGGTGGTTAGTTTAGTAGGATGGCTCAGCATCTGGTGTGATCACCTAAAATTTCATCCTCTGTTGGCAGAAGTAAGCATGCAGCACAGTCACCTTAGTGTTGTACTAAGCTTCTGAAAATCACTCCCTTGCAATCAGCATGCTATCAGTTTGTCTCTGGATTTTAGGTTGATTATTTTTTAAAGAGATTGCAGAAATTCAATTACTGGACTATAATTTTGCAATTGTTGTGGTGCTGGTTTGGCCACTTTAAAGCAGCACCAGATTCAAAGATGCTCCATGCTGCTGACTGAGATTACGGAGTAGAAGGGCTACAGTAAATGTAGGAGATACTGTTCCTGAATGTGACAGTAAATTTCTTTCCACTATCTTCTCTGACCCCAACCCTCCCCAAGCCCTTAGGCTCTTCCTCCTTCCACCAGGTGGATTTCCAAATCCTGAAGAGGTTCCAAGGATCTCAAATCCCTTCCCTGATTTGTTTTTCCTCATCCTCTCCCAATTCTCTGATTGGTTCTGCAAAAGTTTGATTGCCTAAGGCACTTGATGGAAATGTCAGTTTCTAAGTCATAACCCCAGTCATCTCCTGATCGCTAACCCCTCTTCCACTAGCTTCAATCATCACCCGCCAAACTAGATACCAGGCCCTGATTGAATTTACTCTCACCCAACTGTCTCCCCAAACTTAGTCCAAGACAATGCATTTCCATCTCCAATACACCCATGCAGTCCGAGGCCTCTGGCTTTGAGTACGTCTGAAGTATAGATACTGAAACAATGAGTTACACTACAATTTGTTGGTCTGTTTGTTTGTTAATTCAACATTTCAATTACTGGTATTGCAGCTAGCTACACCTCTCATCCACGCACCTGTCCAAGTTTTTCTTAAATGTTTAAAGTGAGCCTGCATTCAGCACTTCATATGACAACTCATTCGACACTCCCACCACTCTCTGTGTGAAGAAGCCCCCCCTAATGTTCCCTTAAAACTTTATCCCGCTTCACGCTTAACCCATGTCCTCTGGTTATTTTCTCCCCTAGCCTCAATGGAAAAAGCCTGCTTGCATTCACTCTAACTATACCCATCATAATGTTATATACCTCTATCAAGTCTCCTCTCATTCTTCTATGCTCCAGGGAATAAAGTCCTAACCTATTCAACCTTTCTCTGTAACTCAGTTTCTCAAGTCCCGGCAACATCCTTGTAAACCTTCTCTGCACTCTTTCAATCTTATTAATATCCTTCCTGTAATTCGGTGACCAGAACTGCACACAATACTCCAAATTCAGCCTCACCAATGTCTTATACAACTTCACCATAACAGTCCAACTCTTACACTCAATACTTTGATTTATAAACGCCAATGTACCAAAAGCTCCCTTTACTACCCTATCTACCTGTGACGTCACTTTTAGGGAATTTTGTATCTGTATTCCCAGATCCCTCTGTTCTACTGCACTCCTCAGTGCCCTACCATTTACCCTGTATGTTCTACCTTGGTTTTTCCTTCCAAAGTGCAATACCTCACACTTGTCTGTATTGAACTCCAGCTGCCATTTTTCAGCCCATTTTTCCAGCTGGTCCAGATCCCTTCACAAGCTTTGAAAACCTTCCTCACTGTCCAGTACACCTGCAATCTTTGTATCATCAGCAAATTTGCTGATCCGATTTGCCACATTATCATCCAGATCATTGATATAGATGACAAATAACATTGGACCCAGCACTAATCCTTGTGGCACACCACTAGTCACAGGCCTCCACTCAGAGAAGCAATCCTCCATTAACACTCTCCGACTTCTCCCATTCAGCCAATGTCTAATCCAATTTACTACCTCACCATGTATACCTAGCAACTGAATCTTCCTAACTAACCATTCTCCCCAGCTAAGAACGGATATAGGTAAGGAGGCACGACTTGTATGTAATATGCCAGAGGAGGCACCAGAAACTGCAGAGGCTTGAGAGATGGAAAAAAACAAAGATCAGGCAGTATCTGTGGGTAGGAAAGGAATGTCATGATTTTAGCTGGAGACCCAGCACATGGTCTGAGACTTTTTATTGAAGTTATGGTCCAGGCATAGTCACTTCAGTAGCGTCCAAAAATAGAAGCTCCCAGCTGACATGACCTAATGTGCCCACAAAACTCAGTTATAATGCACCCGGTAATGAAATCCTTCTTCGTGCACAAGAAACGTCCAGGGTGACGCCAGGCAGCTTAGTGAGGATTGTTTTACTCCATTTTCAATTTTACATCACTTTCAGATAAACAGCATTGTGCCATCTAATTTCTAAGGAAACACATTCACATTCTGGAACAGGAACCATTTAACCCTTTATGGGTGTCGCCAGAGGTCTCTTTATTAATCTTTTGAACAATAATGGCCCTATATTTTTGCAATCAACTGTGCAACAAAGCAACTATCTGCTGACCATATAAAAATTTGTGAACAAGGATCTCGATTTCTCTGTGGTAAGCACTTTCCTATCTCTGAAGGGTGCCACATTCAGTTGGCATTCGAAGGGGTAGCTTCTACCCAGCAACAATGACGTCAAGGGAGTAACAAGAGACAACAAATGCTGGAATCTGGAGCAGTAAGCAATCTGCTGGAGGAACTCAGGAGGTCAAGCAGGATCAAGCAGAACTGAACAAGCTGCAGAGGGCTGTACCCAGTTACCTCCATTACGGGCACTAACCTCCATAGTATCTAGGACATCTTCAAGGAGCACTGCCTCAAAAAGGTGACATCATCGATAAGAAGCCCCCCCATCACCCAGGCCATGACTGTTCTCATTGGTACCATCAGGGAGGAGGTACAGGGGCCTGAAAGCACACACTCAATGATTCAGGAACGGCTTCTTCCTCTCTACCACCTGATTTCTGAATGGGCATTGAACCCATGAACACTACTTCACTATTTTTTTAAAATTTTGTGCTCTACTTATTTCAATTAACAATTACACACACACACACACACACACACACACACACACATTCTCACTCTAATCCAGTTTTTCTCTATTATCATGTATTGCATTGTACTGCTGCCGCAAAGACAATAAATTTCATGACATACACAGGTGATGTTAAACCTGTTTCTGATTCTGATCTGTGATCGTGCCTCGAAGCATCGACAATTCCTACCCTCCCACCAAGCTGCTCGCCCCACTGAATTCCTTCAGCAGATGATCTGTGGCAAATGTGATGTCAATGTTGTTTTTGCAGCCAATATTGGAAATAGGGTATGTTAAAAGTCGGTTTGTGGTGATTTTAAATTAGGGAGGGATGCCAAAGGGGAGGTAATTAGAGAGCTCATAACAAATACTGCAATTTGAGGGTTTTTTACTAGAAGAGATAGAGGAGTTTGGCGGCTTTTTTTTAACACTGAGGTTTGTAATTACATGGTATGCGTAGCCACAAGCGCCAATTGAGTCAGACTATGCTATTCAAAAGGAATGTGATGGGTCTTTAAAGAAAATAACATTAAAAAAGGAGAAACCATGCAGAAAAGAAAATAGTAAATAGATTTACCTAAACAGCTTGCACCTGAAAACAAAATATTGCTGGATTCAGCACAGTTGACGTGAAACTGTGAAGAAACTGTAGGAAAGATCTAGGTTCAGCAGATAAATAGATTGTCTTCTGTCAGTCAGAGTGTTGGCAGGGATAGAAGAAAGAGCAAGAAGAATATTCTTCTGTAAATGGGAAGGGAGTGGGATACTGGAAAACTGAAGAAGTGCTCTGTGCATTGTGTAGGTTGGAGGAGGAGATAATGACTCTGGGAACCAGGAAATGTTGGGGTGAAGTAGGGACAGTGTCTTTCCTTATGTGATACAGATTGGAGAGCTGCTGAGGAATGGGTGTGCAAATATGGCTGTAAATCCAAAACCTAATCAAAAGAAAATCACAGGAGTTGGGGATATGGGTCTACTTACTACAGAGGTGCGCAGATAAGTCATGGTATTGCAGTGACATATGACATTCACCTATTTCATATATTTAAACCGTAATGAATTTTGTAAACAACAAAGAATGCTTAATCCAACAATATATTTACAATATTACTGAAATGTTAAATACACTACAGCTGGTTAGAGTGGAAGTGAGAGGTTCCAAACAGAGGAAGGTCCGAGTCGAGAGGACTGACAGGCTCAGCTGAACTTGTGAATGGGGTCGGTGACGAGGGTCAAGATGGATTTCATTCAGTCTTGGAGTAAGAATCAACAAATATGATGGAAAGGTAGTGACTGAGTCACTGATGAACAGAAAGCATATTCTAATAAGCAAGGCACAATAAATTATTTTAATTCTTACTTTTCTCATAGGCAAATGTCCATAGAGCACAGTTACCCAAACACAGGCAGTCCTGACAAGTTTGCATTCCTCTTCATAACCCAATCTGTCTGTCAGCTGGAAATGAACAGCAGACGCAGGAAGAACTGAATCGGTGAGCGAGTCTGCCCAGCTCTCCCAGCTTCTACTCAGCTCAACCCAGTATCCAGCTGTGGGGGCTCAGAGGCAGGGCAGGCACACAGAAATGCCCCATTCCTGCCTGGCAGAAGATCCACACTGCTCTGCAATGGCTGGAAAGTTCTTCTCCATCAAGTTGCCCAAGCACTCACTCATTTAAACGGGATGTCGATAAGTAGGGCATTTGTAACCCAGGAAGGGCCTGCATACTGATGATAAAACCTTCCGGGTTAGAAACTCTTCCAAGCTGATGAACATACAGAGTTCTACCACAGTCTGATTCAAGGTCCTAGAGCATTAATATTCTCCCATGCTAGAAGCTCAAGATAAGGCAGACCTTGTTCACACAACCATGCAGAAGAGCCCTCCTTATGGAGACACTCAGAAGATCATAAGGGTTAGGGATAAGATTACAGGGTTAGAGGTACTGAGGGAATGAGGTGGGCAGGGCTGCACTAAGGAGGCAAACAAAGATTGCCAACTGGTAAGATTGGTGATGACCTCCAGGAAGATGACCAGGTGATGATGACCAAAAAGCTGCTCAGGACGAGCTGAGGAGATGCTCCAGGCAACAAGAATAGGATTAGAAAAGGGGGTGAGATGATCAGTGCGGCTGCACAGATTACTGGGAGCAGAACCAAGGAAAGGCAAGAAAGCATCTGCAGAGAAAGGAATGGATGCAAGAGCCATCATTTGAGATAGGTGAGAAACTACCTCAGGCACCCAGGATGCACTGAACCCTTTAATGCTGGCTCAGGCTTCGATACTCTGGTTAAGGTTTGCTTCTGTGTAAGGACCCATGTTACTGGAATCAGAATTAGAATCAGAGTAATATCACTGGCACTTGATGTAAAATTTGTTGTTTTGCAGCCGCAGTATATTGCAATACATAATTTTTTTAAAAAACTAAATTAAAATAAGAAATATATATGAAAATTAAATTAAAAAGTTGTGCAAAAAGAGAATAAAATAATGAGTTAGTGACCAAGAGTTCATTGTCCATTCAGAAATCTGATGGCAGAGGGGATGAATCTGTTCCTGAAACGCTCAGCGTGTGCCTTCAGTCTCCTGTATCTCCTCCTTGATGAAGGCATGTCCCAGAGGAAGGGGGTCCTTCACAAGGCATCGCCTTTTGAAGATGCCCTTGATGCTGGGGAGGCTAGTTCCCATGATGGAGCTGGCTCAGTTTACAAGTTTCTGCAGCTTTTTCCTAGCCTGTGAAGTGGCCCCTCCAAATGGCATACTATGTCTACTCAAACTCCTAATGGAATATAACTACTGTCATGCATTCTTTGTAATTGCATCAATATATTGGGTCCAGGATAGATCTTAAGAGAAGTTGACACTCAGGAATGTGAAACTGCTCACCCTTTCCACTGCAGATCATTCAATGAGCACTGGTGTGTGTTCCCTTGATTTCTCCTCTCTGAAGTCCTTGGTCTTATTGACATTGAGTGCAGAGTGCAGACACCATTCAACCAACTGATCTATCTCACTCCTGTAAATTCTGCCAAAAATAGTTGTGTCATCAGCAAGTTTATAGATATCATTTGAGCTGTGTCTTGCCACACAGTCATGGGTGTAGCGAGAGCAGAGCAGTGGGCTGAGCACACATCCTTCAGGTGCACCACTATTGATTGTCGGTGAGGAGATGTTATTTCCAAACTGCACCTTCTGGTGAGGGAATAAAGGATCCAGTTGTGGAGGGAGCACAGAGGGCCATATTTTGGATCTTGTTCATTAGAACTTAGGATATGATTGTTTTGAACATTGAGCAGTAATCACAGAAACATAGAAAACCAACAGCACTATACAAGCCCTTTGGCCCACAAAGTTGTGCCGAACATGTCTCTACCTTAAAAATTACTAGGCTTACCTATAGCCCTTTATTTTTCTAGGCTCCATGTACCTATCGAAAAGTCTCTTAAAAGACCCTATCGTATCCGCCTCCACCACTGTTGCCAGCAGCCCATTCCACACACTCACCACTCTCTGTGTAAAAACTTACCCCTGACATCTCCTCTGTACCTACTCCCCAGCACCTTAAACCTGTGTCCTCTTGTGGCAATGATCAATGATTGGCGGTCTGACGTAGATATTGCCATTGACCTAGGGCTGAGTGGAGAGCCAGTGATATTGCATCTGCTGTAGACCTATTGCGGACTTGAATTGGATATGTGGATAGAAGCTATAAGCACGTGTAGCCAAGCACATGTGTGATCAGGTTTCCTTTAAAATTTGCTTGCACATTGCATAAATGAATTTCCAGTCATTGAGGATTGAAAACAAGCTATTTAAAAATTACTCACAGCTTGATTTTTCTTGCCCATCTGCACAGACTGCCATGGCTCTGGACTGGATATTTTCAAAACCACAAGGTCTTGTCAGACTGGTGCAATGTGTGAAATGAATACTTTACAAGGATTAAACTGACTACTGACAGCTGGGCATTAATAACTCAATGTCTTTTTCTTCTGCTAATACCTTGGTTAAGTTACATTAAACTTATTTCTACAAGAAGCAGGTGCATATAAGTGCCAACATTACAATTAGAGTGATTACCAGGGATGGTATAGACAGTTCTGTAGCAGGCAGAGATGCACAGGTTTATAATCACATAGTGCATGCTCCAGTGATCCTAGATTTAAATAAACCATTCTTATTTTTATGACTCAGACCATGTGGTTAGTAAAGATCTGTAGACAACACAGATTTAGACTGTCTCTTTGCAGATTCAGACCACAAATAGCTTTTAAGTGTTATGAGAGTAGACTTTAATCTCATTTACTCAAATTGGATTTGAACCAGCAGACTAATCCAAGCTGACCAATAGAATCTGAAAGAGGGATGCATCACAGAAAAAATGACCTCCAGCCTATCAAGCCTACACAGACCATCACCCTTTTATATTCACCCGATATTCTCATCATCTCCTCCCCAGATTCCAGCACTCACCTACTTTAGGGGCAAGTTAATAGAAGCTAATTAACCTATCAACCCACATGCCTTTGGGATATCATGTCATATTGAGTTCTATCTTCAAAACAGGAAGTTACTCCCCATCACTTTTACAGATCATCAGTCCCTGAGTATGACAATTGATGGAATGTTAGTGGTGTAAACTAGAGCTCATGTTGGGTAGGTAGTTTCTCCCCTGTAATTTTGAATAGTTAAACCCTGAATTTAATAGGATAACATTTCACCTTGAGGACAGTCAAGTGAAGATGAGAGGAGACGGGCTGTGTCTGGAGTTGGAATGGAGGAAAGATGAACCTATTCCATGTGAGATGGGGGGAAGGAATAGGGAGACCACATTCTAGAGGGCAGAAAGAATGATCGGATGGGGTTGGATAGGATTAAAAATTTTAAACTAGATTACAAATACTGACTTCGTAGTAAGAGAGAGGTTAATAGTTACCCTCTCCCCCCCCCCCCCCGAATTTTGTGCTCTGACTTCTCATCTTTTCTCCAGTGCTGTTGATGGTCCTCAGCTCGAAACATCAACTGTTTGCTTTTCTCCACAGATACTGCCTGGGCTGCTGAGTTCCTCCAGCATTTTGTGTGCGTTGCTTGGATTCCCAGCATCTGCAGATTTTTTTCGTGTAATGGTCAGGGGTTGATTTTGTGATTTGGACCAGTGGTAATAGGGGTCAGTAATACTGTTTGCAATACACATGAATGACTTAAAAGTTAATGTAAGGGTTATGATTGGCAAGTTTGCAGGTGACACAAAAACTGAGCGTGTTATGAATGGTGACGAGAAAGAAATTGAAAAGCCAGTTAGTTAGACAGAGCAATGGCAGATAAAACGTAATCCTGTTTTATGCAAAGTAATGCATTTTGAGAGATCAAATAAGGATAAGGCACGGAGTAATAAATAGCAGGTTCCCCTGAGTGTTGGTAAACAGAGGGACTTGGTGTGCAAAGCCATTGAAGATGGTAGGTGGTGAAGAAGGTATTGGAGGTGTTTGCCTTCATTACTCAGGACATTGAATACCAGTAGAGATTAATAAAATATTATTGAGGTCATATCAGGAATACTATGTCCAGTTTTGTTCACCACAGTGCTTAAAGGATATGATTGCTCCAGAAGGGGAGATTCACCGGGATGGAAAGTCCCAGTTGTGGTAAGAGACATACAACAAGTTTGTTTTCCTTTGAGTGGAGCAGAGGCTGTGCAGACCAGAGAGAGGTAGGCAGAATAATGAGGCTAAGAGAAGATGGCTTTTCCACATCAGAGATGTCTTTAACTGTCAGTCATAGGTTGAAGATAAAGAGCAAGAAGTGTAGAATGAGGGGAGGAAGGAGATAAAGGAGAATATTTTCACTTGGAGGGTGACTAGAATTTGGAACACTTCCTAGAAGGGTGATGGAGGCAAACACACACATGATGTTTACAAGATATCGACACAAGCTCGGTATTTACAGAGCAGGTAAATGGTGACAAATGGGATTAGTATAGATGGGTATAATTTATGGCCAGCATTGGTCAAAGGGCCCCTTTCCAAGCTGTATGACTCTAATCCTCTTTGCACAGCACAGTACCGCAGAGGCAGCATAACACTATTCTGGAGCCAGCAGCCAGGGTTCAATTACGGACTTTCCACTTTCTCCCTCTGACCTTGTGAGTTTCCTCCAAGCGTTCTTGTTTCCTCCCACCTTCCAAAGACATACGGGTTAGTAAATAAATTAGTGAAACTGGGTAGTGCGGCCTAATTGGGTTGGAACGGCCTGATATCAGGGATGGCCTGTATCTCGAAGTGATTACTAAACAAAATAAACACAGTGAGAGTGAGACTGGGTAGGCTGCACCCTGCTGTGGGGCTGGGGGCAAAGAGGGGAGCATGACAGGGTGGGGACTGGGAAGACTGCAGTCACATGAGGCTACAACCGGGGAGAAGTGGGACTGGAGAACCAGGAGATGGAGGGATAATAGTCAGGGTCAGGGAGAAAGAAAGGGCATGATTGTGATGAATTCGGAGAAGAAACAATTAAGATTCCAACAGAGGTTGAGGATCTCCACAATCTGGACAACCTACCCATCATGGTTGGATTAACGTCAATGCCATCTTTGCACTGACTAAAAGTTAATAATTAAACCGGCCACTGAGCAGTGCTATGGCTCAGCACGCTTTGATCTGGTCCAGATCCAACTAGTTTCTGACTAGGCAATGCATCTTATAGCAAAGAGTGCCAAGACTACACTCCAGATCAATTGTGGACCCGATCTGTTCTAAAAAGCAGTAAACGAGTCAAGATTTTTGACGTAACTATTGTATGTTCAGGAGACAGCTGCGAAGTCACCACCAGAGGCACTGCATGAATTTAAGTTTTCCAGTGACTGTGTATACCTTTTACTGCTATGGGCAAATGTGCGTATATGCATTCAATGTTTAGATGAAAACCAAGGCCTCTCTTTGATTTCTCCTTGTGCACCTTAGAGTCACACATTGGTCACGTATTCTTTGCTGGGCTGCAGTCATGAAAGAAATGTCTTCTTGATATCATTGCTCTAGCAGAGTGTTTCCCAAAACTGTCTGAATGGAGAGGTGGCTCAGATACTTAAAACTCTCATTCCACCATACATAACCTTTCACTCAATTTATCATTTTCAGCTATTCTTGCACAAATCAACAACACTCCGCTTTTATCTAACAAGTGTGATTTAGTGGGGGACATACAGAATATACCAGAAGAAGCTGGAAAGAGAAAAAAAATTGAGATCAATATTACATTATTTTTTATATTACAAATCAATCGATTTATAACACTAAACATGAAGAGTCCAAGCCAACTACTTTCCTCGAGTTGAACACGAGTTCGAGGAGAGTCCGGGGAACGTGCCTGTCAGCCAGCTGCAATGCACTACTGAGCTTGTCATTACTGAGCTAATTTCTGTTCCTTCACATTGAAGTGCAGACATTACAGGCAAACGGCATACCACTCCACCACCAGATCTCAAAATCCAGGGTTTGAATGTACTTTACCTGGTCCGTCAGCATTATACACTTGGATATTACTACACAAGGGATTGTTTTCACAACATGGACTTCCTGCAGTTAACAAACAAAGATGTGATAGCACAGTCCCCTTCCTTGTAAACAATGCAAAACCCAAATGAATATGTGCACCTAAAAATCTTCTACATCATTAACCTGTATTAATAAACACTGAAGTGTTTAAATACCTAATAATATTAGCCAATAAACTACTTCCCATTGAATGTATTGATATTTCTATAGGCTATGAAATTACAACGTTGCTATGTTAAGCAAAGGCTGACTAATCTTACAGAGCTGCAAAAGGAACATCAACACCATTATTAAATACCCTACTTCTAAGTCTATTATTCTGCTTTTAATTTTATAACTATTTTCACTGTATCTCCACTGGTCTTCCTAATCATATTATACCTCTCCAAATGTTCATAAATCCTGCCTCTCAGGATCTTTTTCAACAGCTTACCAACCACTGAAGTAAGACTCACTGGTCTATAATTTCCTGGGCTATCCCTACTCCCTTTCTTGAATAAGGGAACAACATCCACAATCCTCCAATCCTCCGGAACCTCTCCCGTCCACATTGATGATGCAAAGATCATCGCCAGAGGCTCAGCAATCTCCTCCCTCGCCTCCCACAGTAGCATCGGAGTACATCTCATCTGGTCTCAGTGACTCATCCAACTTGATGCTTTCCAAAAGCTCCAGCACATCCTCTTTCTTAAAATCTATATACTCAAGCTTTTCAGTCTGCTGTATGTCATCCATACAATCGCCAAGATCCTTTACCGAAGTGAATATTGAAACAAAGTATTTATTAAGTACCTAATACCTTAAACGTAAAGGCAACTGCAAGGAGCAGAATTGGCTAAGCAGAGTAAGATGATAGATCTGCAGCAAGTGTCATTTAAGGCAATGTTTAATAATTCTCTATATATTCCAATAAGAAATTAGGACTGTGGCAAGGATGATTCATTTGTGACAAAGGAAGTTACAGGTTTTCCCCACTATCCGAGTGTTCCTATGAAACCTTTCATAAGCCAAAATGGCATAAAGCGAAGAAGCAATTACCATTAATTTATATGGGAAAAATTTTTGTACGTTCCCAGACCCAAAAAATAACCTACCAAATCATACCAAATAACACATAAAACCTAAAATAACACTAACATATAGTAAAAGCAGGAATGATATGATAAATACACAGCCTATATAAAGTAGAAATATTGTACGTATGGAGTAGTTTCACTTACACAGGCAAATTCAACTCATGCATAATGTCTTTATTTTGTTCACCATGATCGAAACACTCAATTGCGTCCAGTTTTACACTAAGTATAACACCCTTAGGCTTTTCTGATACCTTAGGACACGTCTTGCTAACGGAGGCACAGACTAAATCGGGATAAAGCACAGATGCGCACAGACACAGTTCGAAGTTGTGGCAGCTCGATGCTGAGTGTAGTTCCTGGGGAAGGAGCTTGGCAGCACCGCTGTTGCTGCTCGGGGTGCGCGCTGCCTCTGTAACGGCACCACTGTTGCTGCTCGGGGTGCACGCTGCCTCTATAACGGCACCACTGTTGCTGCTCGGGGTGCGCGCTGCCTCTGTAACGGTACCACTGTTGCTGCTCAGGGTGCGCGCTGCCTCTGTAACGGTACCACTGTTGCTGCTCGGGGTGCGCGCTGCCTCTGTAACGGTACCACTGTTGCTGCTCGGGGTGCGCGCTGCCTCTATAACAGCACCGCTGTTGCTGCTCGGGGTGCGCGCTGCCTCTGTAACGGCACCGCTGTTGCTGCTCGGGGTGCGCGCTGCCTCTGTAACGGCACCGCTGTTGCTGCTCGGGGTGCGCGCTGCCTCTGTAACGGCACCGCTGTTGCTGCTCGGGGTGCGCGCTGCCTCTGTAACGGTACCGCTGTTGCTGCTCGGGGTGCGCGCTGCCTCTGTAACGGTACCGCTGTTGCTGCTCGGGGTGCGCGCTGCCTCTGTAACGGCACCGCTGTTGCTGCTCGGGGTGCGCGCTGCCTCTGTAACGGTACCGCTGTTGCTGCTCGGGGTGCGCGCTGCCTCTATAACAGCACCGCTGTTGCTGCTCGGGGTGCGCGCTGCCTCTGTAACGGCACCGCTGTTGCTGCTCGGGGTGCGCGCTGCCTCTGTAACGGTACCGCTGTTGCTGCTCGGGGTGCGTGCTGCCTCTATAACAGCACCGCTGTTGCTGCTCGGGGTGCGCGCTGCCTCTGTAACGGCACCGCTGTTGCTGCTCGGGGTGCGCGCTGCCTCTGTAACGGTACCGCTGTTGCTGCTCGGGGTGCGCGCTGCCTCTATAACAGCACCGCTGTTGCTGCTCGGGGTGCGTGCTGCCTCTATAACAGCACCGCTGTTGCTGCTCGGGGTGCGCGCTGCCTCTATAACGGTACCGCTGTTGCTGCTCGGGGTGCGCGCTGCCTCTATAACAGCACCGCTGTTGCTGCTCGGGGTGCGCGCTGCCTCTATAACAGCACCGCTGTTGCTGCTCGGGGTGCGCGCTGCCTCTATAACGGTACCACTGTTGCTGCTCGGGGTGCACGCTGCCTCTGTAACGGCACCGCTGTTGCTGCTCGAGGTGCGCGCTGCCTCTGTAACGGTACCACTGTTGCTGCTCGGGGTGCGCGCTGCCTCTGTAACGGCACCGCTGTTGCTGCTCGGGGTGCGCGCTGCCTCTATAACGGCTTGCTGCAAAACAAACATTGAACATTATTTTCGCTTTTCATCTTTTTTCATAAAAGCGAAAATCCTGATTTTTTTCGGTTAGTGAAAACAGGTACTAATGTAGGTCTTTCGTAAAAGCAGAGTGGCATAAAGCGAACTTTCGAAAAGCGGGGGATACCTGTAATATCAAATTGTAATAAGAGTTTAACTGTGTCAATGATTAGTTGTAAGCCAGGAAATAGTAAAAAATTTTAAATCCAGTTAATGATAAGTAAAAATATATAAAGAGAGAAAACAATGCAGGTTGATGACCTTGCACTATTTTGTCTCCGCAGTTATTGCCTAACCTGTTAAGCATTTTCAGTAGTTTCCTTTTTTAATTCCAGGTTTTGTTGTGGAACTGGAATGTTTACACTGTGAAATTTGCCAATCCAGGTGAAGGGTCTCAACCGGAAGCACCAGCTGTCCATTTGCCTTCAATTTATCCAGCAAATTGTTTGCTGCTCCAATTTCTAGCATCTGCAGCATCTCTGCATCTCCCAGGATATACAGGACTAGTCAGGAATTGGGATTGAACTAAGAAGCATGGGAGAAGCTAGATCAGGGGAAGAGTTGGTCAAGTTATGGAGGTGGATGTTGGTGGCCTCGGTTGTACCATGGCTATATTGTAAATAAAAACTGGCCTTAAGATTTAAATAAAAACAAATGTTTGAGGAGGAGTAAGTCACATGCCCCCTAGAATCTCTTCTCTATGTATTGCAATCCATATAGAACAGATTCCCTTGTGTAAAACAGAACAGATGTTGGAATAAAAGAAATTAATATAGTTCCAAAATGTAAAAGAACTCCCTTCAAAAACTCCCCATGTACTTTCGCAAGCACCATGCAGTCTGGGTTCAAATCTCTCATGAAGCTTAACAGTTCTTGATGTCTTAAATAAGCTGTGCTTTCTTCTTGATCTCAAGTCATCAATATGTTACAGCTTTAAAACAGAATGCTGACTTTCGTGTCGCGTACTTATTCGTGACTATAAACAAAATCTGTCCAGAGCATATTATGATTCTTGTGTGCGCTCAAAGTTCCTCTGATCCTTTTCAAGCCCATACACCTGCATCGTGATGTTGCAAGTTGCATGTTGCAAGTCAGCATGGCTTTGTCAAGGGCAGGTCAAGCCTTACAAACCTGATGAATTTTTAGAGGATGTGACTAAACACATTGATGAAGGTAAAGCAGTAGATGTAGAGTATATGGATTTCAGCAAGGCATTTGATAAGCTACCCCATGCAAGGCTTGTTGAGAAAGTAAGGAGGTATGGGATCCAAGGGGACATTGCTTTGTGGATCCAGAACTGGCTTGCCCACAGAAGGTAAAGAGTGATTGTAGACAGGTCATATTCCACATGGAGTTTGGTTACCAGTGGTGTTCCTCAGGGATCTGTACTGGGACTCATTCTCTTCGTTATTTTTATAAATGACCTGGATGAGGAAGTGGAGGGATGAGCTAGTAAAATTTGCTGATGACACAAAGGTTGGGGGTGTTGGGGATAGTGTGGAGGGCTGTCAGGGGTTACAATGGGACATTGATAGGATGCAAAACTGGGCTGAGAAATGGCAAATGAAGTTCAACCTGGATAAGTATGAGGTGGTTCATTTTGGTAGGTCAATTATGATGGCAGAATATAGCATTAATGGTAAGACTCTTGGCAGTGTGGAAGATCAGAGGGATCTTGGTGTTCGAGTCCATAGGACACTCAAAGCTGCTATGCAGCTTGACTCTGTGGTTAAGATGACGCACAGTGTATTGGCCTTCATCAACTGTGGGATTGAGATTAGGAGCTGAGCGGTAATGTTGCAGCTATATAGGACCTTGGTCAAACCCCTCTTGGAGTACTGTGCTCAGTTCTGTTTGCCTCACTACAGGATGTGAAAGCCATAGAAAGAGTGCAGAAGAGATTTACAAGGAATTTGCCAGGATTGGGGAGCATGCCTTATGAGAATAGGTTGAGTGAACTCGCTTTTCTCCTTGGAGCGACAGAGGATGAGAGGTGACCTGATAGAGGTGTATAAGATAATGATCGTGTGGATAGTCAGAGGCTTTTTCCCCAGGGCTGAAATGGCTAACACGAGAGGGCGCAGTTTTAAGGTGCTTGGAAGTGGGTACAGAGGAGATATCAGGATAAGTTTTTTTATGCAGAGAGTGGTGAGTGCGTGGAATGGGCTGCCGGCGACGGTGGTGGAGGCGGATACGATAGGGTCTTTTAAGAGACTCCTGGATAGGTACATGGAACTTAATAAAATAGAGGGTTATGGGCAACCCTAGGTAATTCCTAAAGTAAGGATATGTTCAGCACAGCATTGTGGGCCAAAGGGCCTGTAATGTGCTGTAGGTTTTCTATGTTTAAGCTATTAGCTTCAGACCCAAGTTCCTCATTGTCAAATGAACAGAAAACTTCTACTATATTATGATCACCCTTCTCCAAAAGATACTTTACCATGACAAAATACAAGGAAATCTGCAGATGCTGGAAATTCAAACAATAACACACACAAAATGCTGGTGGAACACAGCAGGCCAGGCAGCATCTATAGGGAGAAGTGCTGTCGACGTTCCAGGCCGAGACCCTTAGTCCTGACGAAGGGACTCGGCCCAAAATGTCGACAGCGCTTCTCCCTATAGATGCTGCTTGGCCTGCTGTGTTCCACCAGCATTTTGTGTGTGTTGTTGTTTACCATGAAAACATTAATTAATCCTGTCTCATTACACATGACCTCCTTCAAATTCCATGTTTGATTTCATAATGGGTTCGATGAGAATCTATCAAGTCACCTTAAGACCATATTTGTAAATTCAATTTGTTCAATCCATATGAAGATTATGATTATTTCTTGCTTTATAAACCATTTCTCAACCATTTCTTGTTTTACACTGTTCTATATTGTAGGCATCAATATGAGGTGTTTAGTCTACTTCTACCAATGACGCTTTTCCTTTGCTTTTTATCTATCCACAGATATTGATTCTAAACTTTAGCCTTTGAAGTGAAGATTGTTTTTTTTTAACCACCCACTTCTTTAACCACATTTTGACATATTATCCTTGTTTATCCTAACATTGACTCGATGTCAATTTTTCACTGTAACATTACTGTGGATAGACTTCTGACATCTCTTTGATAAAAGTACTTTATAAAAGTTGTTTTTTCCCCCGTGTTTAGATCCCTGTCCATATTTGAACCATTTAAAAAATGTCAAAATTATACAGTGAGCAGAGATATTCTAAATCTGACTTTTGGTTACATAATCAGGGGCCTAAATGAAAAGAGAAAAGAAATGATGCTAATGATTTTCTGTGAGCTCTTTAGCCATTAGACCTTACTTGGAATAGATCAAACAGCTGCTCAACGCTAACCTATTTGGGGTTGAGGGTTGGGAAGGTAGGGGATTCCCATGTCCATCCTACGGTTACTTGCAGAAATGCTTTGGCAGCAACTTAAATGATGATCTAGGCTGAAACAGCTAATTAATCTTTCATATGGCTTGCTTATGAAAATGCATTCAAAATTATTCATATGTAACATAAACCAGTATTGTTTCATGATTAAAATTAGTTTTACAAAACTATCTGAAAGCACAAAATATCTAAAGTCAATAAAATACATTTAAGTTAACTCAAACTTTGCAAAGTATGTAAATTACCTGTAAACACAAAGTACACTGCAGATGCTGTGGTCAAAGCAACACGTACAACACACTGGAGGAACTCAGCAGGTCAGGCAGCATCCGTGGAAACGAACAGTCAACGTTTCGGGCCAAGACCCTTTGTCAGGACTGAAGAGGAGGGGGCAGGGGCCCTATAAAGAAGGTGGGAGGAGGGTGGGACGGAGAAGGGTGGAAGGTGCCAGGTGAAAAACCAATCAGAGGAAAGATTAAGGGGTGGGGGAGGGGAAGCAGGGAGGGGATAGGCAGGAAAGGTGAAGAAGGAATGTAAGGGGAAAGCACTGTGTAGCAGAAGAAGGCAGAATCATGAGGGAGGTGATAGGCAGCTGGAAGAGGAGGCAAAGTGAAAGTGGGATGGGGGAAGGCAGAGGGAGGGAATTACAGGGCCCCTTCTTGATAAGGCCCCTGCCCCCTCCCTCTTCAGTCCTGACAAAGGGTCTCAGCCTGAAAAGTTGACAGCTCGTTTCCACGGATACTGCCCAACCTGCTGAGTTCCTCCTGCGTGTTGTATGTGTAAATTACCTGAACTGTTCCCTCTCCCTTGCGACTGCTCCTTTCATTAAAATAACTGGAGTCACTGAAACTGCACAGGTATTAGCATGAGGAAACCAGAGTCAGGAAATTCAAGACTTTTTCACTTAAGCAGTCCTGAACCTCCTGACATTTAGCTCAAAGATGCTGGCAGTTCTCGCAATTCTGCTGCATTCCTCACGAAAATCTGGGCCGCCATTGGACTGGTGTGTTTAGCATTGCAAAATTGTACAGCAAGCAGCAGAATAATAAATGGATTCAAATTATATATTTTAAATGATGCTAAAAGATGGGAATCTAATAATTCTAGGAGAGATATGAGACATGATACAAGATCCCACATACATCCAGCTGGGGGCATCGGAGTTCCGAGTTCAATCATGATGCCCTTTGTAAGGAGTCTGCACATCCTCCCTGTGGACTGCGTGGGTTTCTTCCCACAGTCCAAAGAAGTACTGGTGAGTAGGTTAATTCACCATTGTAAATTGTCCCGTGATTAGGTTAGGGTTAATTTGGGGCTTGTTGAGATACTGGGTGGCTCAAAGGGCCGGAATGGCCTGTATCTTTAAATAAAGAAAATACAAAACGCATTGACTGCATAACCTATCAGTTGTGTTGCTTAGTATCAATATCAATTAGAATAATGACAAAAGTTCTACGTCTCCCTTAAGGATATATATTTAGTTCCAATATTTAACATGACCTCAGCACCGGCTAACATTAATATATGTCTTTCTGTAATATATAGCTCAGGCTGACCTTTAAAATGCCTTGGAATTTTACTTTAGTTAAAATAACTATTGTACTTCATGAGTTATCAACAATTTGCCAATTCAAAAACAGTGGTCTACATCACCAATCACCACCTTCTACAGTTTCATCTCCACTCAGGTTTTCAAAAAACACAGATCTAAGCCAATGCTTGATCAGTCACATAACTCCATTTACTAGTCTATAACAGTGATAAACGGACACTGGCTAAAGGCAGGTATTGTTGAGAACAATTAACAGCAGTGAATTGTGCAGTAATAGCACCTGTCTTGTACATTCTAAAATCACTGATAATCAATGACTAGTGGCAAAACGTGCAAAGTTCAAACTGTGATGCAAAATAGCAGCATTGAAACAGCAGTTAATCTGAGCTGGATTCAGTGAATATTCAGCCACTGTGCTTGTCACGTGGTCAGGCACTGCTAAATATCAGTATAAAACTGATCTGAACTGACACTGAACAGGGACAAGTTGGAAAACTTCTCAAGAGGACGTTTGCATAGCTAATGCTGAGCAATTCTGCCAATGAAAACAATATTACAGTTTACTAAAGCTTTTTTTTAATATTTTATTCTACAACATAGAAGTAGGCCATCTGGCATCAAGTCTATGCCAGCCCTAAAACAATCCTATTATCCCATATTTTCCAGTAAGCTATTTTCAATCTTTCAAGCTATCCAATACTGTAGGGATAATTTACAGCAGCTAATTACCCTACCAACCAGTACAGCCTTGAGACGTGGGAGGAAGCTGGATGGTAGGGTAATTAGCTACGGTAAGTGCAGGGGGAGCCCAGGTGATCACAGGGAGAGTGGGCAAACTACGTACTGATAACGCCTGAGGTCAGGATCGAACTTGGAACACTTAACCTATAAAGCAGCACCCCATCTGCTGGACTACTGCGCTTTCTCATCTTATTAAGTTGCAGCGTTACAGGTTGGAGGTTGCTGGACAGTGCAGCTTGAAGGAGCTGTTCCACGCTGAACCTCAATAAATAAAACACTTAAAATCACAGAACTGACATGCTCCTTGTTGAACAGTGTGTTAGTAATGCAGCTTGTTAAACTATAACATTTTGATCCCGATTTTGCCATTTACTAAGTAATATGAGCTGTTCACATTGATGACATAATGGTGAAATAGCATTGCCATTAGGGTGAATCACAAGGGTCTGAATGAGTAAGAATAACTGGTTTTGTAAGTGATTCTCATGTTCTGAAAAATAAAACTTATTTCCTATAATGCAGAATTGTGTGCAATAGATTCAAAGCATGCACACAGTCGCATGTTACAGTCTAGCTACCAATAAAATAAATATGTAACTGACTTTTCTACTTTTAGGCTATGAAGATCAAACCTTGAATTTCACAGTATCATCCACAATAGGATGGCATGTGAGCAAATCATTTCTCCATACAGAAGTGTTATGTTGCAACATTGCCAAGTTTTGTCAAGATTCGTGTAACCTTATTCCAAAGTCAAGTAATTGTTTATGACCAAGTATTCAAATTCACGTTTCATGTCTGCAAAACTGGCCAACATCACTCTGCCAGGCAACTTGTCAGATATATTTTCCCCAGATGAATTAACGAAAACACTCTTCGAGGGCTGAGCACAGCCACCTTTCAATAAACCAGATCACTCATAAAATGGCTAAAATTCTGAGCTTGGATCAAGAAGGAAAATAATTCCAAGATTTTTGCAAATGTCCATGAATTCTTGATAATAAGTAAAACACAGTACAAGGCTAGTGTTAAAGATGATAGCAAGTAATGACTCACTTAGCCAAAGAAGTTATAAGCATCTTAGTTAAGTGGTAAAAATTTTTATTTATTTAGAGGCTCAGCACAGTGACAGGTGTTTCTAGCCTTAAAAAAGGCCCTACCACCCAATTACATCCAATGTGAACAAATAGTCTACTAACCCGTGCGTCTTTGGACTGTGGGAGGAAACCAGAGCACCAGGAGGAAATCCACGTGGTCACAAGGAGAACGTTCAATCTCCTCCCAGACAGCAACATGATTTGGAGCCAGGTTGCTGGCACTGTAAAAGCGACACACAAACCACTAAGGTACAGTGCCACCCATGTGGTCTACAATTCCTGAATTATGAATAGATGGTAAAGTTCATCAGCTTAATGCTGAATCGTGCAGACGCAACGCTCAACCTGTTAAGATGTTGCATGTTAAATACATTTTGTGTGCGCTATTGATATTAAAATACAAAGCCCGCCTGCCAGATGGGGATGTGGAGGTGTGGAGAGTTAAGAAGCTCTGTTCTGTATTAAATAACTGCAGTAAAATAAGCTACCATGTGACAAAAATAATGATGCCTGCTATTTGTGAAGAAATTACTAAACCACAAATCCAGATGTTCACTCAACAGGAACCCTGGCACAAACAACCTTTCCACATCAAACAATGTCATTTCCAGGTTGTGCGGGAAAAGCTGCTGTTTCTACTCCCAGATATAAACAGTGGCACAGTTAATAGCTGGAAAAAACTTCTTTGAGAATAGCAAGCTGTCATAAGTAAACCACCAGGATTGTACACATCTGATTCAGTTTTGCAATGAAAAGAGATTAGTGGTCAATATTTATAGTTGGATGTAACGTAGAGGATGACAGAGGGATGTAAGAATGTTAACGATTTGATATAATAAATTGATATGTATGCATCATGTCTACAGAGCAACAGAGGTGTAAAGCCCATATGGAATATTAGGTTATTAAATTTGATGTATTGTCCAGCATTAAAATGTTATGTGGCAGCTCTCATGTTGTTGTAAAAAGCTGTTTTTAAAAAAATGTTCACTAGTACTGTACCAGGCTCAGAACCAAGCCAGCACGTACCACATACAACCCTCAGATTCATTTTCTTGTGGGCATACTCAATAAATCCAGTAAATACAATAGCATCAATGAAAGTCAACATCAGCTGGACATAAAACCAATGTGTAAATGACAGCAACCTGTGCAAATCCAGAAAGAAAGGAGTAAAAAAAAATAGGAACAACAATCGCCCACAAGAGTTTGCTGTCCCCAGGTGGCGGACTGGAGAACGCTCTGCAAATATGCAGAGCAAGTGGGAAAATACCACCCACAGACCAAAACAAAAACAAGCCCAGGCATATCTGTACCCCGACTGGGGCTCAGGGTAACATCTGTTCTCCATGCTAGGGGCAGTTAAAACAAAGAAGCAGGCTATAGGTATAAAAAGCAATACCCTTTCACTTTAGAAATGGAGAGATGTCTACGTAATGGATTGATACGGCCTCTGCCTGGGGTTTGCCAGGGTGTACCTGGAGCTAGTGCTGGGTGTGACAGTAAGCAATCTATTAGTGGCGCACTGCTGAATAGGCAGGCAAGCACTGGGAAACCCAAAAAAGATGCAGCCAGTGTTCAAAGTAGCCCATCAATCTCACAGGCTGCTACTGCTGCGTGTTTCTCAGGGGAGCAGTCTACTTACAACTGAGACCACTCAAGCAGTTATAAGAAGCAAGACACACGTGAAATAGTCATTAGAAGTACAGGTTTCCCCCGCTATCCGAAGGTAGAGCATTCTTATGAAACCGCTTGTAAACCGAAATGTCATAAAGCTAAGAAGCAATTACCATTAATTTATATGGGAAAAATTTTTGAGCATAACACATAAAACCTAAAATAACACAAACATATAGTAAAAGCAGGAATGATATGAGAAATATACAGCCTATATAAAGTAGAAATATTGTTTGTGCGGTGTAGTTTCACTTATCAGCTTATCAGAATGGGGAAGACAGTGAGCCAAAGTCGATTTGGAGAAAAAAATCGGCACATACACACATGCGCACACAACTGCCCACACAAGGCTTCACGGTCATGATAGTCTTTCTCAGGATAAACACACATATAAAGCGGGCAACTTTTTTTCGTAAAAGCAAAAAGCCTCTTTGGTTAGTGAAAACAGGTACTAATGTAGGTCTTTCATAACAGCGAGCTGTCGTAAAGCGAACATTCGAAAAACAGGGGCCCCCTGTAAACACGTTCATAATGTGTGTAACAGAACTTGAGACTGTCATGACAGTTTCCAGGGACAAACTTCATCCACAGCTTATAGCACAATATCCTTTCATATAAGTAAATGCACCATGAGTAGCAGATCAACGAAGAGAGATAATAAAAATGATTTGGTCCCAATCACAAAAGCGGGAAAGAAATCAACCTAAAGAAAACAGCAATGTTATATAAGAAAATAATGAAGGTGCCTACCCCGAACTGATGGAAAATAGAACTGCTCCACAGCCTGACAGTAATAGCAACAACACAGATGTCAGACCTCCTCAGAATGCTGATGACAAAGCTGAGTTGACAGACAAAATGATTCTAATATTCAACATCACTCTAGCAGAATACATGGTCACTGAGCTAACAGAAAGTCCCTACAAGCCAAAACAAAGCACATCATCAAAATTTGCAAGAGTTGTTAATACTGTCAATGATATTACTTTACCACAATGTTTAAGAAAACTTGAAACATTTGAAGAACTACACACAATAACATAATAACATACTGTGCAGCATTAACAGCAGTATAGTGAGTGCATTGGCCCCAAAATAGAGGCACTCATCAATAGAAACACAAAATTGAGTAACTGAATGAGAACTCAAAAGTGCCAGAAGAAATTAAGGGACAAAATTGAAACCTTAAAAGCAGAAATACCCACTTAATGGACAATCCAAGCAAGAAAGTTAAGAAAAAAACTAAGGAAATGCTAAGGAAGAATAAAATCCATACAAGATACACTCAACCTAACCAAAGTATTATAGAATTGTAGATACTCTAAAACAAAAGTTTGGTGCAAACAAAGCAGACTAAATAGATACATGAAATGGGCCAGATAAAGAAATCAGAATTATCAGTTCAGAAACAATGAAAAATGATTATACTGGACATTGAAACTAAATTTGATGTATCAATATCTCTCCAAACCTAGCACAGAATTAGTAAATAACACAGAGATAATGAACTTTTGGTCTAATATCTGGTTACACTGGATGACGCACAATCAAGAAACAAACTAGATTAGGGAGGAAAAAGAATACACTCACGCAATTGAAGAAATACAAACACACAAAGTTAAAATAGATATGTTAAAAATGGTTATAAAAATACCCACAACTGGAAAAGTTCCGGAAGTGATAATATTCATAACTATTGGTAATTTACTTGTCTTCATATATTAATATGTATCAGCAATTTTCTTAGAAGTCCTGAAAAAATGCCCAAATTCTTTACTAAAGTAAAACCTATCTCTTACCTAAGGAAAAATCTCAAATGACCCATCAAAATATCACCCTATTACTTGTGAACAAACTATATAAAAAACTGCAACATCATGTATCTCACAACTAATCGCCAGTTGCTTAGATAACCACAATATACTCACAGAAGAGCAGAAAGGATGCTATAAGGGTATGATAGGATGCAAGGAACAACTGATAATAGATTCCGTCATTCTAAATCAAGCCTTTCATGTTTTTATATTGACTACCAAAAGGCATTTGATTTTGTCCTACGATCATGGTTAATAGAAGTTTGTAATATATATAAATTGCACCCAGTACCTATGAAATTTCTACAACATCTGATGAAGCATAAAACAACTATAATCACCTTATCTATTAACAACCAGAAAAGAACAACCTTGGTTATCAAAATAAACCAAGACGTTTTTCAGGGTGACTCTTTAAGTCCAATATGGTTTTGTCTACTTCAAACCCACTCTCTAATCTACCGAATTGGACAAAAATAGAGTATCAAATCAGAAGCTACCAAACAAATTATATTCTAACACACCTTCTATACATGGATGATTTGAAATTAGATGCTCCATCAATAAAGCCAAAGCAATTAATTCAAAAGGTATAGCAACTTTGAAAAGCTAAAATCATGAACTTCGGATTTAGTAAGTGCTGAACCAGAACATTAAACGTAAAGAAAGGCACAATAGAGCTGGTAGAATATAAAACAGAGCAGCAGGATACAATACAACTGATGGATGAATATGAAACATATAAGTATTTGGAATATCAACAGGCAAAGAAAATAGATCATTGTGCAATAAAGGGGAAGCTTTCAACAGAATTTACTTCAAAACTTAAGAAAATCAGCCAAAGAGAGCTCAATAGTAAAAATATAATAAAGGCAATAAACGTTTTCACTGTAACCATATTAATGCATGTTTTTGGCATAATAACTTGATCTGAAACTTTGGAAAATTTACGAAGAAAGATAAGAACTGAAATAACAAGTTTTAGAATACACTGTGTACACTCGAACACACTTAGATTGACACTAACTAGGACAGGGAGAGGAAGAGGAATTAACTGACATAAAAAGTTTACACAACAGTCAGATAAACTTTTCACCAAGGTTCAGCATTCTATGTGAGCATATACAATTCTGATAAGAAGTACACACCACTAAACAAATGAAAACGCAACCCAGAAAAATGAAGAAATTATTACTATGGAAGAAAAAGTTAACCAATGGAAGAGCGTGACCCTCCATGGAAGACATCCCCACAATCTGAGCAGGCTAGATGTCAACAAGGAAGTGAAAACCTGGCTCAGACTTAGAAACCTCTTCCCAGAAACAGAGGGGTTCTTTGTCGCAATACAGGACCAGGTGGCTAACACAAAATATATTGAAAATACATTATAAAAGACCAATAGATTCCAGACGATAAATGCAGAAAATGCCAAGAGAAACTAGAAACAATCCAACAGTACAAAATCCTGCAGCAGTGTAACTCAATCTGATTACATACACAGGGACAATCAAGTGGTAAACATCATTCAACAAAATTTACTTTAAAATACAAATTCATAAAAGACACCATATCCATAGGGCCCTACAAATTATATTGTGACTGATTCATTATTACTGATAGGACAATCAATAACAACCATCCTCGATAAACAAGCAAGAACAACTTAACTAATAGACATAGCCATTCCAAACACACACAGCGTACAGAAATCAATGTGAAAAACACCAGAAATTGAGGGAACATTTCAGTGACGGGGCAAGTGAATTTGAGTGAAGTTATCCCGATGGTTGAGGGGTAATAACTGTTCCTGAACCTGGTGGTGTAAGTCCTGAGCTCCTGTACTCCTTCCTGATGGCAGCAACGAGAAGAATTCATGAGCTGGGTGGTAGGCCCCCTGATGATGGACGCTGCTTTTCTGCCACGTCGCTCTATATAGATGTGCTCAGTGGTAGAGAAGCCTTTACCCACAACGGTCTGGACCATATCCACTACTTACTGTAAGATTTTCCATTCAAGGGCATTGGTACTTCTACACCAGTCAGTCAATATACTCTTCACCACTCATCTATAGAAGTTTGTCAAAGTTTTAGATTTTGAAAAACTCCAAAGGAAGTAAAGGTGCTGTCATGCAAGTAGGGCAAGGAGCTAAGCACACAGCCTTGTGGTGCACCTGCGCTAATTGAGAAGGAGATGTTGTCACCAATCTGAACAGACTTGTGTCTGCAAGTGCACAAGAGGATATTGAGACTAAGGTCTTCAAGCATATTGAATAGTTTTGAAAGGGTGACAGATTTGAATGCTGAGTTGAAGTTGATAAAGAGCATCATGATATATTCACCTTTGTTGTCCATTTGTTCCAGTGTTGAGTGAAGAGCCAATGAGATGGCATCTGCTGTGGACCTGTTAAGACCATAAAACACTGGAACAGAATTAGGCCATTTGGCTCATCGACTCTGCTCCACCATTTCATCATGGCTGATCCAATTTTCCTCTCAGACCCAGTCTTCTGCCTTCTCCCCATATTCCCTCATGCCCTGACCAAACAAGAATCTATCATCCTCTGTCTTAAATATACATAAAGACTTAACAACAGATTCCACAGGTTAACCACACTCTGGCTAAAGCAATTCCTCCTCATCTCCATTCTGAAAGGAAGCCCCTCTATTCTGAGCTCGTGTCCTCTAGTCTTAGACTTCCCCTCCACATCCACTCTATCAAAGCCTTGCACCATTCAATAGGTTTAAGTGAGGTCACCCCTCATTCTTCTGAATTCCAGAGAATGCAGGCTCTTCATATGACAAGCAGATCAAACCTAGAATCGTTAGCATGAGCCTCCTCTGAACCCTCTCAAGTTTCAGCACATCCTTTCTAAGATAAGAGGCCAAAACTGCTCACAATCTTCCAAGTGAGACCTCACCAGTGCTCCATAAAGTTTCAACATTGCATCCTTGCTTTTATATTCTAATCCTCTCGAAGTGAATGCAAAAATTGCATTTGCCTTCCTCACCACTGACTCAACCTGCAAATTAACCTTTAGGAAATCCTGCACTAGGGCTCCCAGGTCCCTTTGCACCTCAGTTTGTTGCTCCAGAAGTGAAGATGGCAGCGTGCGCAGCCACTCCAGGATCAATATCTGTCATCTGTTAAGTAAGAGGCCGTGCACAATCCTGATTTGATGGGGACGGGCATGAGAAGCACGGGGAACATCTGGTGAAACCTCTGACATGCCTGTTTCGCTGCCGCTGCTACTGTGCGATTGGAGAAATCTCCGGGAGGAAGACCCCGAATCCTCGGCTTTGCCTGCTGCTTGGCGGCCAGGGCTGTGGTCGAAGTGCTCGACAGAGATAGTGCTCGGGGTCGGAGGGCTGGTCGGAGGCTCGAAGTTTTCGGACGGACTCGGAGTTGGCTGTGGTCGGATGCTTCCAGAGGCTGCATCGGGAAGTTTTGCGGCGCTGGAGGTTCATGGCAGGAAGAGTTTTTCTTCCTTCTACCATCTACGTGAGATGATAGGCTATCAAGGACTTCGAGACTTTCTTTACCGTGTCCATGGTCTGCCCTTGTCAAATTACGGCATTGCTTTGCACTGTTGTAACTATATGTTATAATTATGTGGTTTTTGTCAGTTAGTCTTGGTCTGTCTTGTGTTCTTGTGATATCATACTGGAGGAACATTGTATCATCTCTTGATGCGTGCATTACTAAATGACAATAAACGAGGACTGAGTGTCCTCACAATCTAAAAAAAACTGAAGGCAAATTGGAGTAGATTCAAGTCAATTCTCAGGCAGGATTTAATATGTTTCATCACCAAAACACTTCAACACTGTGGATATAGGTAATGTGTAGTAGTCTCTGAGGCAGGTTACTACATTCTTCTCAGGCACCAGTATAACTGAAGCCTGCTTGAAGCAGGTGTGTACCTCTGACTGCCAGAGAGAGAGGTTCAATATCTCAATGAAAACTCCAGCCAGTTCAAGGACCCACAGATGGGTCCTTGAACTGGGCCAAGTCCACCAACCTGAAGCAATCCCATAGCAGTTTCTCTGCCTCCTGCAATCTCCTCTTTATTGGCCTAATCTCTGGGGCTTTGCTCTTTAGCCTCTGCCTGTATGCAGGTAGGAGAAGGACAGCCAAGTGATCTGATTTCATGACACGCAGACTGGGCGTGGAACAGAAGGCATTCCTTATAAAAGTGTTCCAGTGTGTTGGGACCTCTAGTGCTGCAGGTTACTTGCTGATAGTAATTGGGCAGGGATTTCTTCAAGCAAGCCTGACTGAAATCCCCGACTATGATTTGAAATGCATTAGGAACAACTGTTTCGTGTTTGGTGATCATATCATGCAGCATCTCAAGCACTTGATTGTACTCGGCCGCTGGTGGTATGTGAACTGCGGTCAGGAACACAGATGAGAACGCCCTTGGTAAATAGAATGGGGGGCATTTGACCTTTAGGTGTTCAAGGTCGATGGAACATGTGTTCAGCAAAACGACGACATCAGTGCACCAGAGAGAGTTTATCATGAACTCCCACCTCCTTGTCTGAATCAGCAGTTCGGCCCGTCCTGTGTTTCAAGAATAAATTTACTTTATCCTTGCATATAATGTTACTTTGTTTCAGGAGCAGAGGAATTTTCTGTATTTTAGTAACTTCTCTCACAGCCCTAACCTCAGGAAATTGTTCTTCTAATCCAAGATCATATCACAATGAAACCAACACTCTTCCAGTTATAGAGAGCGGTGGCAAGGGAAGACCGTGTACAAGGGTAGGAGTTAGCTGAGGACCTTGCAGAGGCTTATGAAGGAGGCAAGCTCCTTGAAAAAATGACACTCACTGCAAATACCTGCTTGTGCCTTCCAGTGTGGATGGATGAGACTGTGAAAGCTTCACTTCCCAATTGGTCCGTAGAATTTTTCTGAACTGCAGCAGCGAGTAACAATGTGCCACCTCAGCTGAGACAACCCACGAGGAACTGAGGCAAAACTTCTGAGACTGAGGATAACTTTGAGAGAAATGCTAGCACGTCAGTTTTGTCCAGCAAACAGACCTATGTACCTGCAAGGTGGAATCATCTCTTTCAGATTTTTTTTAATCACATGTACACCAAAAGTACAGTGAAATGTGCAGTTTGCATTAGCAATCTACACTTCAAAGGACGTGCTGTACTCAGCTCGCAAGTTTCAGCAGTTTCCAGTATCAACGTAGTCCAGAAGACCAACAGTAGCATCATTGATAGACGAATATACATAAGAAAATAGCAGCACGAGTAGGCCTGTCCTGCCATTCAACATGATCAAAAACATCCACCCCAGATCCCAACTTTTCCTCTAAGCCAGTGCCACATCAGACTCAATTCCTAAGTCTTTCAAATATTTATCTCCTGTCCAAGCTCCTCCAATGGTCTCAACACTCCAAACAATGTATTTCTACCCTGACCAGAACCCTCAACATTACATATTATTCAATATTGCCCTCACTCTTCTAAACTCCAAAGAATACAGGCCTGACTTTGTTCAACCATTTATGATAGAACCTTCTCTCTCTAAAAATTAGTCTGGTGGCTTTCTCCTGGACTGCCTCCTGTGCCAGTACTGTATATCCTTTCTTTTAATAAAAAGGTTCACAATTGGAGACAATCCTCCAGTTGTAGCCTTACCACCAGGCAATCAGTATTACTGCCTGGTAACTCTGGATGAAATGGGTGAGTTTCCAGCCTTAATGCAGCAAATGGTGGCAAAACTGTGTGTGTGAGACACTTGAAGCAAAACATGTATCCAACGAGACCAAGGCCACAAAAACCACCAGTCTGATTAGATGGTCTCACTTCCACAGGTTTTCACAAAGTCTTTACATGCTGACCACTGGGCAACAGGGAGATGGGACAGCAGGACAGACAATTTGCATTTGTCTGGAAACCATTTGCAGCTTTTTATTTTCTCAATTGCCCATTGTTTTAAATATGTTACCCAAAATCATGAATGTGGAATTGGCCATGGACCAAGTAGCCTGCTTCAGTACCACAACAATTCAAAATACATTTATCATCAATGTATCACAGTATGTATACAGCACTGAGATTCATCTTCCCACAGACAGCCATGAAACAAAGAGAGCAATGGTACCCACTCAAAGAAAAAACAGCAAACCCACAATGTGTAAAAAAAAACTGAATTGCACAACAGCAAAAACAAGTGTAAAAAAACGAACCATACGGCTCACTTCAGCTCACATTCTACAATTTGCTGATGCTTTGTCCAATAGAAGGTGACATATGATAAATTATGCCACATAATAGCAAATATACCTTTAGTGTTCATCAGCAAAGCAGTCCAGTGGAAGGAAAACCTCCCATTCCCAACTGCACAGGGAGATGCAAAGATGCTAATGATAGCTTAACTTCTAGACACTTGGCTTACGGTTATTTCACTCTTTAAAACTTGAAGAAGTTGAAAGTAGTTGTGAGATTGACTTGTCATTTGATTCTTTAAATCACAACAGGTCTGAAATCTTCAGATTGCACCTGTGAGTTCAATGGAAGGCAGGGGACCAAATTTTAAGGAGAACATCTGGAGGCTGGAAATGCTATCCTTGGTTGACTTTCAAAACTGCACGTGCTGACAAATGAACAGTTACTGTCTGGCCTTAGACACACATACTTTCTTTATTCATTTTAATTCAGAAGTTATTTCTTTCAGCCATTCAAAGATTATTTATTTATTATCAAAGTAAACAACTCTGAAATTCCTCAGTTCTCCAGGTAAACATGAAACCAAGGAAGAAAAAGAAAGAAAACAGAAAGGCAGCATGATGTCAAACCCCAAATTCCTCCTCCCCACAAAAAAAACAGAACCAGAACAGGCGCATTGACTCCCAAATCCCTCTTCCTGCGCAAAAAGATGAACAAAATGGATCATGCACATCAACCTCCAAATCCCCCTCACCCCATAAAAATAGATCAGGCAAAAAAAAACACAGAATATAAAAAACAATAAGACTAAAAAACTAGAGTCTATAGTCCAAAACCACAGAATAATCTGGACAATACTCCCTGGGCCCAAACACAGCAGCAGTCTTCTCACTCTGCAGTACAGAGCAACCAATCAAAAGACAGGCAGCCAGCCCTTGCCTCAATGCTCCAATTGCCCTTGTTGCTTTAGTCAATGAACAATGGGAACTTTGATCAGCAGCATGGAGCCACACATTAGCTTGTCCTGCTGCCTGCCCGTTACGAGGTGCCTCCTGGAATCCTCTCTGAGACTGCAAGCGCTGGAACACCTGAACGATCTCCAAACTTCTGCACTCGCCTTGATGTTCCAATCAACCTCGGTGAAATGGGGTCAAACATCAGTTTGCGCGCTGCCCTGCAGCCTTCTCTCCACAAGCTTCACTCGCACTGCCTCTGCCCCTCAGAATCATGGAGACTGCAGAGTCCTGAAGCATCTAACCGATCTCCAAGCAGCAAACCACAGGCTCCAACTGTTCCAGAGCCACATTCAAGATCAGAAACAAACATAAAAGATATAAAAGACAGTTCCACTCCATGCCTTTGTGAATATTTAGGCAGAGGTTGGTAGATTCTTGATTGGTCAGGGCATGAAGGGATATGGGGAGAAGGCAGGAGATCGGGGCTGAGAGGAAAAATGGATCAGCCATGATGAAATGGTGGAGCAGACTCAATGGGCCAAATGGCTCCTATACCTTATGGTCTTATTCTCCTGCACAACTTCCCTTCTGCATTGTTCTCTCTGTGACTCTCGTCTGCTCGTCCCTTCCCACTGATACGCTCTAGGCCAGGGGTGGGCAAACTTTTTGACTTGAGGGCCACAAAGGGTTCTAAAATTTGAAAGGGGGGCCAGACCAGGAGCAGATGGACGGAGTGTTTTGGTAATACACCTCATAAGAGAAAATAAAATATCATGGGATATGTAGAAAACATGTGCTTTAATTTCAATTGAAAATGAACAAATGCATTACAACAAAATACCTGTCTTTGAAGTCCCATGGTATTTAGCTATTTATTGGGATGACTTTTAAAACACTGAAAATTAAATGAATAAAATACAGCTTTTTTAATAGTA
Source organism: Hypanus sabinus (assembly GCF_030144855.1). Lineage (NCBI taxonomy): Eukaryota > Metazoa > Chordata > Chondrichthyes > Myliobatiformes > Dasyatidae > Hypanus > Hypanus sabinus. The sequence continues at coordinate 84,068,955 of NC_082707.1, forward strand.
ACAGTTATTATTTTAAAGCACTGAAAATTCTGTTATCCTTCAAGATATTATCATCACTCTCCTCCTGACTGTCTTTATTTCAAAAACGGTAGGAGATGCAGGTCTACTTATCCTGCTCCTTCTTATTCAATTGTCCCCTGTGCCAAAACTCAACAACGACCCGCACAATGACAAAGCAGGGAGAGCGCGCCGGTATGCGGAGCTCTGTGCTCGCAAATCCCCGCAGGCGATCTCTCTTAGCCGGAACGCTGGCTAATTGTGAGCCAGTTCGGATGTGCCAGGAAATGGGTCGCCACAAGGTCACAAAGTAAAGCGCAAATGTGGAGTAATATGCTGCACCTCAACAAAGGTCAATGTATATAGAGGGCGTCATCTATTGGGAAAACGCCAGAATTGTGGGGAGAAAATATTAACAAGGTTTATTAATATAATTTCATCAAGTTCTGCGGGCCGGATTAAAAAGCTTAACGGGCCGCATATGGCCTGCAGGCTGTAGTTTGCCCATGCCTGCTCTAGGTACTTTTCCCAGTTACCACACTGTGTTATACCTGCCTTTTCACCTCCTCGGCACCACTACCTGTTGAGATCATCAGCAGGATCACAGCTAATTGAATGATTCTTGGTGTCATTAGGATGATAGTCATTAGCAGCAAAGGTACCTGCATTCATGTCTCCTTAGCCCCCAAAACATCAGGACTAATGCAAAAATATCCAGAAAGAGGCAACGATCAGAATGAATAACATCACAGTCATATTATTAAACAAGAGTTAATAAGCTAAGATGCAGGTTCAAATCCTACTACCACAGCTGTGAAAATTAAATTCTGTTCTCAAAATATATCTGGAAGAACTACTGATGCCCAAGAAATCACTTGGTTGTTTTAAAAATGTATCTGATTTCCAGACATACTCTAGGGATGCAAATTTGCCATTCCTTTGCAGCCTCATCTAAACATGACGAAAAACAATAACATTCACAGAAAAAAATAACCCTCCAAGCTATTCAGCTAACCAGAACATAGTTTACCATTACTTCCGTAAGGATGCCAAATTCTGGTGCAAATCAATGTATAAAATTTACTCTGTAGTGTTTGTAATGCAAAGTATTTGTGTGCTGTGCTTAAAGGAATTTAATCAAAGGCCTGATCTTGAACTGTGATTAGCCTTCTGTGCACAGTGCAGGCAGTTTGCTCAAATTACTTCTGAACCCTCGGTGCATATGACGCACGTACACAAGGAGGTTGTCAAATGCATGCTGTAACACCAATCTGCATGCAACCAAAGCTTTGGTATCGTTTGTGATGACTTTGTAATATCCTTGATGTGGAGATAATGTCAATCGCTCGCACAAAAGTGGATCGTAACACTCAGTTGAAGCTTGTACCTACACTACTTATAGGAAAATAGCTGGCTTGGTCCAATGTCATTAAATCCAATGGATATTCTCCTTAAGGTTTCTACTTACTGTTCACACGAACTCCATTCAAAGAAGTGTTGGATCTTTCTTTCTGCAGTTCTGGCCTTGTGATAACCACCAACCCCTTCTTGATGACAGCACTGTCTAATAGCAACTGTCCATAGCAACTGCATTTCTTCACTAGTCCCATAACCTTATGCATATCTGTTCAACGAGCATTTTAAATGGCCAAAATGTTCCCTGGACCAACTTCTTCCCTGATACATTGACGTGCCATACCATGATGCCAAATTGCTTTTATTCTATACTGGCAAAAACGAAATTCAGCTCACAAGACACAGAAAATTACTTAATCGAGACAATACTCAGAATGAAATCTCTCATTCAAAACATCAGCTGTCTGCTTTCCTTCAGAACTGTTGCACGCCCATGAAATACCTCAAGCATTTTGGTTGTTGTTGCAAATTATGTAATCATTTTTGAAGGATAATAATGATTTGACTTAAAGATGGTCAATTAATAATTGCTTCCTAACACTTTCTAATAGCATGGAGTTTTCTTGTGCAGGGAGGATGACAATCTCGACTGCGATTGACAATGAAAGTATTAAACAAAATACAGGAGTATATATATATATATTTGTACTTGATAACACATAATTAAGGCATGGTTTGCCTTATAGGTGAAGAGGAAACAGAGAGATGGTAGATTAAGTGAGGCAGTGAAGTTTTCAACATCTCCATTGATTGTTCATTGAAAAAATTGCAGTATTTTTGATTGTAGTGACACTTTCTACATCCAGTTATTATTAAAATATAAAACATTAATGTGTTAAAAGCAAAATACTGAATGCAAACAAGAAAGTACAATTGATTGCAGTAACAGCATAAAATTGGATGAAACTTGCATACAAACAGAAGGAGATAAATAACAGGCTGCACCAGACGTGCTACAATACTATTATATCTGATACACTCGTGTGTTTTGCTTTACAGATGATGGGCTTCCACACCATTGTAAATAACCACCTACAAATGTAATTAATGCAAATATGATCAATTCCTGCCTCAGCAAGGACCTGAACCGACTGCAATTTGCTATTGCCACAAAAAGGTCTACAGAAGATGGAATCTCATTGGCTCTCTATGTGGCCTTGGATCACCAGGTCAATATTAATACTTACATCAGGCTGCTGTTTATTCACTATAGCTCAGTGTTTAACACAGTCATTCCTACAGATCAGATCAAAAGCTCCAGAACATGAGCCTCTGTACCTCCCTGTGCAACTGGAACCTCGAATTCCTGACCAGAAGATAACGGTCTATGTGAATCGGAAATAACATTTCCACCTCAGTGACAATCAACACTGGCACACCTCAAGGATGCGTGCTTAGCCCGTACCCTACTCTCTCCACACCCACGCCTGTGCGGCTAGGCACAGATCAAACATCACTTATAAAATCTGATGAAGACAAAATATGTTGGCAGAATTTCAGGTGGTGACGAGAAGGCATACAGGAGCAAGGTATATCAGCTAGCTGAGTGGCGTCACTGCATCAACCTCGCACTCAAGGTCAATTGATTGTGGACTTCAGAAAGGATAAAACAAGGGAACACACCAGTCCTCAGAGGCATCAGAAATGGAAAGGATGAGCAATTTCAAGTTTCTGGGTGTCAACATCTCTGAAAATCAATTGGCCCAACATGGTGATGCAGTTACAAAGAAGGAACAACAGTGACTATATTTCAGTCGGAGTTTGAGGAGACTTGGTATGTCACCAAAGACACTCACAAATGTCTACCGGTGTACTGTGGACAGCAACCTAACTGCTGCATCACCTTCTGATATTGGCGTGGGAGGGAGGGGTCACCGCACAGGATTGAAATAAGCTGCAGAAAGTTGTAAACTCAGTCAGCTCTATCATGGGCACTAGCCTTCCCACATCCAGGACATCCTCAAGGAGAAATACCTCATCCATCATTAAGGACCCCTTTCACCCAGGACATGCTTTCTTCTCATTGCTAGCAATAGAGAGGAGGTACAAGAGCCTGAAGGCACACACCCAACAATTCAAGAACAGCTTCTTCCCATTTGCAATCAGATTTCTGAGTGGACATTGAATTCATGAACATTTTTTTCTCTTTATGCATGGCTCATTTAACTTAACATATACATACCGTAATTTACTGATTTTTAATGTATTGCGATGTATGGCTGCCGCATAACAACAAATTTGTCATGTAAAGAGACAGTACACTTTTGTGCAAGATCCTTCATGGTGCTGATAAGGAGAGGAATCTTGGAGTCCAAGTTGATAGCTCCGTGAAAGTGGCTATCCAGGTAGAAAGCATGTGGCACAGCTGCCTTTATTAGTCGATGTATTACACTCAAAAGCTAGGAAGTTATGTTGCAGTTTATAAAAGTCTAGCTGGGTCACATCTGGAGCTTTGCATAGTTTTGGTCACCCCGTAATAGAAAAGATGTCAGGCTTTGGAAAGGGTACGGGAGAGGTTTACCAGGATGCTGCCTGGATTAGAGGGCATGTGCTGTTAGAAGAGTTTGGACAAACTTGAGTTGTTTTCTCTGGATGGCGGAGGCTGATGGGAGATCTGATAGATGTTTATAAGATTTTGAGAGGCATCGATATAGTAGACAGACAGTATATTTTTCACAGGGTTGAAATGTCTGATACCAAAGGGCATACATTTGAAGTGAAAGGAGGTCATTTTAAAAGAGAGGTGAGGGCCAATTTTTGTTTTAAATGCAGATTTTAAAATGGGCAAGATGGCATTCCATCAGATGTAGTGAAGCAAGGTGGCCCTGCTCTGAAGACTGAACGGTTGAACTTATATAATGTTTGTTGGCAGAATCAATGCCTCCCTCAGGACTTCAAAGATGTGCTGATAGTCACCACCTGCAAGAAGAAAGGTGACCGTAGTGTTTGTGGAAACCACTGAGGAATCTCCCTTCTGTCCACAGCTGGCCAGATTATGGTGAAGATACTGCTCAACCGGCTCAAGATCATCTCAGAAGATGTGCTTCCTGAAACCCAATGTGGCTTTAGGGCTGGAAGAGCAACCACTGACATGATTTTTACTCTGAGGCAACTGCAGGAGAAGGCGGTAGAACAGCAGCAACCATTGTACATTGCGTTTGTTGATTTCTCACAAGCATTTGAAACGGTGGACAGAGAAACACTCTGGGAAATGCTCAAAACTTATGGCTGTCCAGACAGGCTGGGTCCGATGATCAAGTTGTTTCATGAGAACATGTCTGGCAAAGTATCTATCGGAGGAGGTGTCAGCGAAGCCTTCACCATCAGCCACGGGGTAAAACAGAGATGCATTCTTGCTCCAACTTTGTCCACACTATATCTTGCAGCAGCTTTGGAAATAATGGACCATAATTTGGAGAAAGGTGTGTACATCAGGACTCGCTCAGATGGAAAATTGTTCAACCTATCAAGACTCAAAGCTTAGGGCCTGTATTCACTGCAATTTAGAAGAATGCCAGGGGATCTTACTGAAAGCTGCCGAACATCGGAAGGTCTAGATAGGGTGGATGTGGAAAGGATGTCTCCTGTGGTGGGAGTATCCGGAACAAGAGGGCATCAAAGTATATGGTGAGAAGGCAGGTGTGTGGAATCCAGGATCAGCCATATTGCAATGGCAGAGCAGTCTCAATGGGCTGAATGGCCTATTTCTGCTCCTATGTCTTTTGGTTTTATAATAATTCTCCATACCTCATCTGCTAGTGATGTTTCATCAGATGCTAGTGATTTAGCTTCTGTATTCCCAATAAACCTTATTTCTCCACTCTGGTGGCAGAGCAGGCCTGAAGGGTTGAATCTCCCACTGCTAAGCCTATATTTCTATATTTCTTTGTTTCAAAGTCCAGTGGGATCATTGACCAGAAAGCTGCTTTATTGTGACATTAAATAATAAGTGTTGGCAGGGAAACCAGGGAGATTAGTTAAAGAATATCTCTTACCAGCATCTAAGAGGGAAAATGGAGTCTTAGCTTAGAACTTCATTTAGAAATCTGTTTTAGGTTGGCAGGGGAGGAGCCAGAATTGCTGGTGAGAGGAGGAATGCTTTGACCCAGAAACAAAATAGCTTTCACCAAACCAGGGCCAACATGTTGGAGCAATCACTTATCTACCGTAACAATGGATCCTTGGATCCAATTGCTTTAATTTAATCTGATCCTTCTATATAAAGCAAGGGAAAATAGAAGAAAGAGTACACCATTTTCTTTTGGAGTAGGTCAGAGCAGAAGCCTTTGAGGGTTAAATTCCAGAAAGCAATCATACTCTTCTCCGCAGCCGAATTCTCGAAGTGAACACAGCAGTTTGAAAGTGACAGATTCTGAACAGCACAGGGTCCGAAATATGCCAACATTTCTGAAAAGAGAAAGGGGTTTTGTAAACCTCATCCCCATGCCACCTACCTTTACCTGCCAGCTTATATTCTTCCCCCTCCCCTCACCTTCTTATTCTGCTCCTTCCTTTCCAGCCCTGGTGGACGACGTTGACCCAACACGGCAACGTTTATTTCCCTCCGTAGACGCTGCCTGACCTGCCGAGTTCCTCCAGCACTTTGTGTCTCTTGCCCACCTTTTCCAGCACCTGCAGTATCTTACATTGCTTGCCGGTGTTCAGTTCAGGATTCCAGTTCCAGAGATCACAAGTATACGTCTTATAAAACTGAATAAAGTGACATGGTTCTTAAAGATGACTATCAGCTTTACAGGCTCATACACAATATATTCGCAATTAGGCTTGGGGGTTATTGACATAGCACCCTTAGTTGAAAATAAAAGCTGGTTTCCCCATTTCAGTGTAAGAAAGAGAGAAAAAAATAACACACCATGTCATAAACACTGGAAAGTCTGTATTTGATGGAAGCCCAGAGCAACACACACACACAATATGCTGGCAGGAACTCAGCATGCCAGGCAGCATCTATGGAAATGAATAGATAGTTCCGGGCCGAGACCCTTCTTCAGGACTGAGAAGGAAGCAGGAAGATGAGAGGATGGAAAGGATGGGGGTGAGGAAGGAGGCTAACTGGAAGTTGATAGGTGAAAACAGATGGGTGGGAAAGGTCAAGGACTGGAGAAGAAGGAATCTGACAGGAGAAGAGTGGACCATATGAGAAAGGGAAGGAGAAGGAACCTAGGGGGAAGCAATAGGCAGGTGAGAAGATGTAATTTGTTTACCAGAAGGAGAAATCGATATTCATGCCATTAGGAAGGAGGCTGCCCAGATGGAGTGTAAGATTTTGCTCCTCCACCGAGGGTGGCCTCATCTTTGCACAAGAGTTTATTTCTGCTGCCTCATGATCAATGATAAATTCCAATTATTCAACACTGTCCCTGCACTCCTTGATTCATGCCGACTTAATATGAGTTCTAAAAGTAAAACTTCACACAAATTAAAACGTTCATAAAAAAGAGGATATAAGGTTTGTTCACTCCTTTCAACTGAAATGTTTAACCTTCACAAACTGTTTGAGGTCCTTTCAGCCAGCTATCAGTTGCAAGTTACAGGGTATAATCAAAATGCAGAAGCTAAATTCTATATCTCTGAACTGCATTTGATTTCCAGTCAGTGGTCACTTTATTAGCTACCTCCTGTAACTAATAAAATGGACACTGAGTGCATGTTTGGGTCTTCTGCTGCTGTAGCCCATCCACTTCAAGGTTCGACATTTTCTGCATTCAGAGATGCTCTTCTGCACACCACTGTTGTAATGCATGGTTACTTCAAGTTACTGCCACTTTCCTGCCAGATTGAACCAGCCTGACCATTCTCCTTTGACCTGTCTCATTAATAAGTTGTTCTTTCTCACAGAACTGCCCCTCACTGGATGCATTTGGTTTCTCACAACATCCTCTGTAAGCTCCAGAGACTGTTACACATGACAATGTGAAGAGATCAGCAGTGTTCCGGTGATGTCATCGTTGAGAATGGCAGCTTCAGTCACGAGCTCCTCCGGAAAAACGCGTATTAAGCCCCATTAACCCATCAAATATAATATTTTTCAAAAAATATTTGAACTGAAAAGAGGGGCAAGAATGGGGAGAAGAAATGGAAATTAAAAAAGCGACACTGCAGAGCCTGCGTCTGAGAGGAGTGCAGCGAGCGGCTCTCCGACCCGACCGCGTGCGAGCGAGGCAGCCGCTGGGCCTCGTTCAGGGGAAGCGGCGAATGTCTTTGAAATCCTGAAAGAAATAACAGAGGTCCAGAAAGATACAAAGCAGCAGCTCCGTGCTATTAAGGCAGATCTCGCCAGCGTTAATCAAAAAATAGCGGTGGCAGAGTCTCGCATTGAGAAGGTGGAATATCGCGTTCAAAACGTGGAATGGATACTGAGCAAGACAATAAAAATCATACATCACCAAGAAGGTAAACTGCTTGATCTGGAGGGAAGATCACGGCGGAAAAATATCAGAATCTACAACGTTCCCGAAGGAGTGGACATGACAGAGTTTGTCGGAAAGTTACTGCGGACGCGCTGGATCTTCCCCTGGCTATGGAGCTGGAAGTCGAAAGAGCCCAACGCGCGTTAGTCCCAAAACCTACCCAGGATAGAAAGCCACGCTCAATAATAATTAAATTCCTTCGGTACAGCACCAAGGCGGAGATTCTACAAAGGACCTGGGGTAAGAAGAGAGTGTTTTTAAAGGATAAATTAATATATTTTGACCAAGACTACCCACCCATGGTCCTCCAGAAACTCAAAGAATACTCCAAGATAAAGCAAGTACTAAAGCAAAATAAGATTAGATTTCAAACTCCGTACCCTGCTAAACTTCGAGTGTTTTATGACAACGTGACGTGGTTGTACCAGACAGTGGAAGAGGCGACTACAGACATGAAGGCCAGAGGGTTGCCCGTCAGCATGACCAAAACGAAGGAAAGCCTGGCTGAAGAATTGTCCCGCTCGGCTTGGGAAATAGTGCGAGAATCGAGAAGGCAGGAGATGGAGGGAAGCTGAAAGAAACATATCAGGAAAACACTGGGAGTTTCCCAAAGTCAGTCCTCACCCCCTTCAGAAGAGCCATAAGGTTTGGCTAACTTTAAAAATGCTGAGAAGCTAAACAGAAGCAAAAGTACACAGTGATATACCTATCTCGAGAAATACTTATTATAGTGTGGATTTTATATTACTTAGTTGTTATTCTTTATTCGCTCACTTACTCCTTTCTCCCCACCAAAATGAGAATATATATATATATGTGTGTGTGTGTGTGTGTGTGTGTGTGTGTGTGTGTGTGTGTGTGTGTGTATATGTATATATATATATATATAGATGTGTATATGTGTGTGTATACGTATATGCATATATATATATATTTGTGTGTGTACATATATATGCATGTATATATAGGAGGCGTACACAGGGAAATCTTTTCTGTGTGTAATGGATTTGTTCACTGACTATTATGAATACTGCAATGGGGGCCCTCAACTCACAAATAGGAGGGGTTATCCCCCACAGCTAGACATTTCCTCTAGCTCAACACAGGGTCATTTACTAGAGACCTCAGCCTTGGAATCACACGTTCATTGCCATTTTTGTTATTATTTGAGTTTCTTGGTTCTTATTTGTTCAGGGAGTAGATCGATTAAGTTTTCTTCTGCTAATTTCAATGATACATTGACAGATAAATACAGATGGCTAAGGACAAGGTAAAATTCATTTCTTTTAATGTAAATGGGCTATTAAATCCAATCAAACGTAAGAGAATTTTATCCAAAATGAAAAAAGAACAAGCCCATGTAATATATTTACAGGAAACTCATTTAACTGATAATGAGCATAAAAAACTAAAGAGAATGGGCTTCACTAATCTGTTTTTCTCCTCATATAAATCAGGACATAGGAGAGGAGTTGCTATTATTATCTCAAACTAAATTTTGAAAAAATATTCAAAATGGGAGATAAAGAAGACAGATATATTCTGGAAAGGGGGAATATAGATGGCAATTCAGTTACTCTATTGAATACACTCATTATTCTGCTCCACGTTCTGTATATACAAGAATAGACTATTTCATAACATTTGGAAAAGACAAAGACAAAATAAACATCTGTGGAATTGGGACAATAGATGTAAGTGACCATGCACCTAGATATTTATCTGTTGATTTTGACCTACAACCAAAGAATACTATTTGGAAACTAAATTCAAGTCTACTCAATGATCGGTACTTTAAGGAACAAATTAAAAAAGAAATTGGTTTCTACTTAGAATTTAATGATAATGGAGAGGTTTCACCTCCCATTTTATGGGATATTATGAAGGCAGTCTTAAGAGGGAAAATTATAGCGATATCTTCATATAAGAAAAAAATAAGGAATAAAACATTAAAGGAATTACAAAATAGGCTGAAGGAACTAGAGAAAAAACACAAATTGAATTTGGCACAGGATACATTACAGGAAATTACAGGAATGAAATAAATAATTTGGCTACACAAGAAATCAGGAAAAACTTAATGTTTCTGAAACAGACATTATGAAAGTGGATCGAAATCTATGAAAATACTGGTGTGGAAACTGAAAAAAAAAAGATAGCAGAAAATACAATTCATAGAATTAGGGACCCAAGAACGAAAATGATAAAAAATAAGCCAAATGAAATTCAAGAAGCTCTTGAAGTGTTTTACAAAGCGCTATATTGCAAAGTTCCAGGGGGAAGCATAACCCAAATTGACACCTTCTTGAATTCTCTAGAGTTACTCACTTTAAGTGAAGAACAAAATAGAACGCTGACTGCTGACATAACTGAAGTTGAATTAAAAGCTGCAATTAGTAGGCTTAAATTAAGCAAGTCACCAGGATCAGATGGGTATACGGCAGAGTGGTACAAAGAATTTAAAAATGTGTTAATTCCTGTTTTATTCTCCACACTGAACTGGGCTCTAAAAAAGGCACAGATGCCACCCAGTTGGAAGGAAATGATAATCTCAGCTATACCGAAAGAAGGCAAGGATAAAATGGAATGCAGGTCTTTTAGACCAATATCTGTTCTTAATGTAGATTATAGGTTATTTACCTTCATCGTGGCCAAACGATTAGAAGAGTTTCTACCCATACTGATACGTAATGATCAGACAGGTTTTATACGACAACGCCAGACTCAAGACAATATGAAGGATCACATTATGGATCATATACAAAAAAATAAAATTGAAACAATAGTGATAAGCATGGACGCTGAAAAAGCATTTGATTCGGTTAACTGGAATTTTCTTTACAGAGTTTTACATAGATTTTGGTTTCCAAGACACAATTATTAAAACTATACAGACACTATATGACAATCCTACTGCTAGGATTAAAATCAGTGCATATTTATTAAATAGTCTTACCCCAGAAAGGGGCACAAGACAGGGTTGTGCATGGTCACCACTACTCTTCGCGCTATATCTGGAACCATTAGCTCAATACATCAGACAAAATGAAGATATCAGTGGAATTACTATTAAAATGACAGAGCATAAATTGGCTTGTTATGCGGATGACGTTTTGATCTATCTAGGGAAACCAACATACTCTTTACCTAAATTGATGCAATCCTTTGAACAATATGGTCAATTATCAGGATACAAGATCAACATTGATAAAACCCAATTACTTTCATATTACTATAGCCCACGAAGAGAAATTGAAAGTCGATACCCCTGGGCATGGCACACAGAGTCTTTCAAGTATTTGGGCATCATTATGCCAAAAGATTTGGTAAAATTATCAGAATGTAATTATCAGCCTCTATATAAAAAAAATTAAGGAAGATGTGGCAAGATGGAGCCTGATTCCTTTTTTCAGTCTTAGTTCAAGGATTAAGTCTACTAAAATGAATATACTGCCCAGACTGTTATATCTCTTTCAGACCCTACCAATAGAGATTAATCAAAATCAATTCAATGAATGGAACAAGATGTTATCAAGGTATATTTGGCAGGGTAAAAGGCCTAGAGTTCATCTCAAAACTTTGCAATTAGCAATGGTAAAGGGGGGATGGGGCCTACCTTCTCTTAGAGATTATTATTTTGCAGCACAGTTGAGAGCTGTGATATGTTGGTGCAACCCATCATATGATGCTCAATGGAAAAACATTGAGGAGCAGGTACTTCCCATCCCCATACAGGCAATTTTGGCTGAATACAACCTGCAAAGGTACATAAATACTATTGATAACCCATGGGTGAAATTGACTCTTAAAATATGGAAACCCACCATAAAAGAATATAATTAAGGGGAGATATTGCAATTCTTAAATAGTGTGCATATGACTTGGACTTTACACCAAATAAATTGCATGCTAGATTTAAGGACTGGACAGCTAAAGGAATAACAGTTCTTTGCAACATAATGAAAGAAGGAACACTTTTCAGTTTTGAAATGCTTAAAGAGAAACACTTATTAGAAAAACAAGATTTTTATCGGTATTTACAGATGTGACAATATGCTAATAAGACACTTAAAAATGTAACCAAGGCAAATACATGCTTGATAGAGCACTTTAGAAAAGCATATAATTCAGATAATGGTAGTAGAATCATTTCAAGCATGTATAAGGGGTTGTCAAATCTTAAAACACATTCAACTTCATACATTGAAACAAAATGGGAGAAGGACGGAGGGATAATTATATCTGAGGAAGAATGGACAATAATATGGAGATATCAATGGAAGTGTACCAGTTCACAGAAATGGAGGGAGTTTGGATGAAAAACTTGATAAGATATTTTATTACACCCTCTCAGAAATCCCATTATGATAGTAACCCCCCTGTTTGCTGGAGAAATTGTGGAAATCAAAATGCAAATCATTATCATATTTTTTGGGACTGCTCTGTTATCAAAAACTATTGGAGGGGGATACACAATGCCCTACAAGACATTTTTAAATGTGAAATAACCTTGGAGAGTAAGACCATATATTTTGGATATATACCTCAAGAATGGTTGAAAAGAGATGAATATTTAATGAATATACTGTTGGTGGCTGGTAAGAAGACTCTTACTAGGAAATGGTTATCACAGCAGATCCCAACTTTAAATACATGGATGGAAATGGATATTTACAAAATGGAGAAGATAACAGCATCGGTTAATCATAAGCTGGAACAATTTGATTCATACTGGGAAAAATGGTTTAACTACATAATGCCTCATAGGCCTGATCTTATTCTCACAAATCAATGAATCTGTTGTAAAAAAAATGATCACTCCCTACTTGTACATAGTTCTTTCCTTTTGCTTGTTTTTTTCTTTCCACTCTTTTCTATAAGTGTATACCCCAGATAAATACTTTGTGGAGATTTTGTGATATATATGATCATATGATGTATATGTACAATGTCTGAAATACATCTTATGGAAATGCTTGTTTGATGAACTTCAATAAAAAAATAAATTACTAGAGATCAGCAGCTTCTGAGATACTCAAGCCATCCCATCTGGCACCAACAAACATTCCACGGTCAAAGTCACTTAGATCACATTTCTTTGTCCTTCTGATATTTGGTCTGAACAACAACTGAGTTGCTTGACCATATATTACATGCTTTTATGTATTGAGGTGCTGTCATATAATTAGCTGATTAGACATATGCATTAACAAGCAGGTGCACATAATAAACTGGCTACTGAGTGTAAAGCAAGTCAGAGAACAACTTAAATATTTGAAAGAAGGAAATGGTGAACTGAGCCCTGAGCAGATCTCTCATAGTCATATTGACTAGTGGGCAGGCTTGAGGGCCCAAGTGATTTAGTCCTGCTCCCATTTTCTTGTCTTTCATTTGGTTCTGCTTTCATAGGAAAGGCCTATGTTTATAAAGGCTGCAAGAGCTATGTACAAAACCAAGAAAATTATGATAAGAATTCAGAAAGTTCTTGTGCAAACTTAGCTGAAGTCCAAATGCAGGCTGTTGACTGCAAGATGATGTCAATGTGATAAGAGCAGGGAGTTATGAGAATAACACGTTGGTGAAGAATTTAATTATGGAAGAAACTGGCAAATCTCATCTATGACCTTGAAACAAGTCAAAAGCATCTTGCCTGACCCAGGCCCCGATCATTCTCCAGTGATATCATGGGTGTTAACAAGACCTTTAGTAATGCGGCCTCAAAATGACATCCTTTTACTCCTGACAAACCCAGTTCTCAGTTGTAAAAGCAGTGAAGGATTTTTATAATATTCAAGGACATTTAAAATTGTGCATTCTGCATTGTTAATTAAAAGTTATTAAAAATTAAGAAAAAACATTAACTAAACACCTAAAATATTAATAAAAGCAGTAGAATAATGTCATTTTTCAATGTTCCTTTTTGTTCTTAATGTCTGAGCCTACCCACTGAAATTAATGTGACCTCAAGTCCTGTGGCAGGTCTGATCTGACACACAATCCAAGACTTGTCTTGCCAGAATCCTATTCCCAGCATTCCATTTCAGAGAATGGAATGAGGAAGTCCTTGTGTATGGTTGCAATAATCTGAGTGAAGGATTTGCTGGGTATGACTGTGAGGAAGTGACATTAAAGTTCAAAGTAAATTTATTACCAAGCACATATATGTCACCAATATAACACTGAGATTCATTTTTCTTGTGGGCATACTTATTAAATCTATAGAATAATAACCATAACAGGATTAATGAAGGATCAGCCAGATTGCGGAAAACAACAAATTCTGCAAATGCGAATATAATTAAGTAGGAATAAATAATGAGAGCTTGAGATAACAAGGTAATGGGTCCCTAAAGTGAGATAATTGGTTGTAGTAATAGTTCAACGACGGGGCAAGAGGGTGTAGTTATCCCCTTCTATTCAATAGCCTGATGGTTGTGAGGTAGTAACTGTTTTTAATGCTGGTGGTGTGAGTCCTGCGACTCTTGTGGAGAGGAGAGCATGACCTGTGTAGTGGGGATCTTTGAAGATGGATGCTGCTTTCCCACGACATCATTTCATGTAGATGTGCTCAATGTTTAGGAGGGCTTTACCCATGATGTACTGGGCTGAATCCACCACCTTTTGTAGGATTTTCCATGCTGCCAGTCAATATATTGTCCACTATATATCTACAGAAATTTGTCAAAGTTTCTGATGTCATGCCAAATCTCCACAGACTGTTAAGGAAGTAGAAGTGCTGCCATGCTTACTGGATGTGCTGGCCTCAGGGCAGATCCTCTGAAATAGTCACACCCAGGACCATAAAGTTGCTAACCCTCTCCACCTCTGATCACATGATGAGAACTGGCTCATGGACCTCTGGTTTCCTCTCCTGAAATCCACAATCAGTTCTTTGGTCTTGCTGACATTAAGTGAGAGGTTGCTGTTATGACACCAATGTAAAACGAGAACCACTCGCAAACAGAAATGCAGTAAGTTTTGAATCAGTCTCCTTTCAAACATTCAAGAAAAATTACAGTGCAAATTTATTCTTTTGGATACTTGAGCACAAAATATATTTCACAACTGGCTTAATGTAGATGTATGTTCCTTTAAAGCTGTCAAATCTACTTGAATTTAAAGAAACTCTTGGTGAGTTCATCAGAGGTCAAGAAGCTACAGATACTGCTAGTTTCCCTTAAATGCATTTGTTTTGTTCTCAAGTCACGATTAATATAGAATGTCTGAAGTACACAGCTTCTTCACACAGGCTTCTATCATACCGGGATCTAAGAAGAATGTGATAACCTGCCTCAGTGAATACTGTCCAGTAACACTTACATCCACAGTGATGATGTGCTTTAAGAGGTTGGTGACAAAACACTTCAACTCTTGCCTGAGAAGCAAAATGGATCCACTCCAATGTCCCGACTGACACAACAAGTCGACAGCAGATGTCACTTCATTGGCTCTTCATTCAACCCTAAATAAGATTCAAGACCTTGGCTGCAATATCTGCTTGTACAATTGGAACCTTGATTTCCTCACTTGCAGACCCCAGTCAGTTCATATTACCAACAACATCTCCTCCACAATCTCCATCAACACAGGTGCACCACAGGCTGTGTGCTTAGCCCCCTGCTCTACTCACTTTACACTTACGACTGAGTGGCACTTCTCCAATGCCATATTTAAGTTTGCTGATGACACCACTGTCATTGGCTGAATCAGAGGTGGTGACGAATCAGCATACAGGAGGGAGATTGAAAATCTGGTTCAGTGGTGCCACAACAACAATCTCTCACTCATTGTCAACAAGACCAGGGAGATGATTATTGACTACGAGAGGAGGAAACCAGAGGTCCATGATCCGATCAACATCAGCGGATCAGAGGTGGAGAGGGTCAGCAACTTTAAATTTCTTGGTGTTATCATTTCAGAGGATCAGTCCTTGGTCCAGCCCGCAAGCATCATTACAGCCTATACTTCCTTTGGAGTTTTCAAAGATTTGGCATGACATCTAAAACTTTGACAAATTTCTCTAGATGTGTGGTGGAGAGCATATTGACTGATTGCATCACAGCCCTGTATGGAAACACCAATGCCCTCGAACAGAAAATTCTACAAAGGCCATCACAGGTAAAGCACTCCCCACCATTGAACACATCTACACAGAGTGTTGTCGCAGGAAGGCAGCATCCTTCATCAGGGACCTCCACCACCCAGGTCATGCATCCCTTTCACTGCTGCCATCAGGAAGGAGGTATGGGAGCCTCAGGGTTCGGTACCTCTTTCCCAAAGGTAATATGGAGAAGAGGGCATGACATAGGCAGTGGGGTAATTAATGATGGACAAAGCTTTCCTGAGGCAACCTTGAAGATGTCTAGGGTATTACAGGGGCTAGTACCCCGATGGATCTGACTAACTTTGCAATTTTCTTCAACTTACTTCAATCTTTTGCAGTAGCCGACCAAACCCCCCCCCCCAACCCCCACACCAGACAGTGAGTGATGCAGCCACTCGTAATGCACTCCACAGCACATTTGTAGAAATTTTTGAGTGTTTTAGATGACAAAACAAATCTCCTCAAACTCAGAGTGACTGAGCTTCCCTTCTTTATAATTGCATCAATATGTTGTGTCCACGTTAGGTCCTCAGAAATATTGACAACGGAACTTGCAATTGCTCACTCTCTCCACTTCTGATCCCTCTATGAGGACTGGTTCATGTTCCCTCATCTTATCCTTTCTGAAGTCCACAATCAGCTCTTTGGTCTTACTGATGATGAATGCAAAGTTTTTATTCAACTAACTGTTCATTATTTGTTTATTTATTTTTCTTTCTTTGTACCATTTGTCTTTTGCACACTGGCTGCCTACCCTATTGATGCAGTCTTCCATTGGTCCTATTATGGCTATTGGTTTTATTGAGTATATCCCCAAAAAAAATGAATCTTTGGGTTGTATATAGTGAATAAATTTACTTTGAACTTTCAGATCTGGAACAGAAATTTTATGAAGGTGTATGACATCTAAGTTGTGATGGAGAGAAAGATTGTTGTATTTTAGTAACTACTGTATAATGTAGAATGAGATCTTCTTGAGCACAACCCCAAGTTCCTGTGCTCAAGGTTTTCCCAATGCACATCCCTAGCCCCAAAAGTATGTTTCCTTTTGAAAATGTAGTTGTCTTCCTTTGTAGCTAGATGGCACTGCAGAAAAGTCTTCCCAACTAAGGTATCTACGACTGACAAGAGAAAATCAGCAGATGCTGGAAATCCAAAACAACACACACAAAACACCGTAGGAACTCAGCAGGCCAGGCAGCATCTTTGGAAAAGAGTAAACAGTCAATGTTTCGGGTAGAGACCCTTCATCGGGAATTGGTTACAATATTTGAAATATGACTTGAACCATCTAAAACCTGTCCATTTCTGGTTTTAAAACCAATCCACTAATAGGGAGTTGGTACTTTATTTAAATACAATGAAGTTGTCTGTGTTGCAATGGTCATTGACCGCCACTGAGTGCTGAATTAACACAGGAACCACGAGGATCAAGAAGATTTCTATGAGACCTGTCAAGCTATCCAGGCCATTAACCACCTCAAAAATCACTGGTCTCCCCCCACCCTTCTCATCTCTCTCCAGCTTCCAAGCTACAGAAGAATCTCTGAAGCCACCAATTGCTTTACATTCTTCCCATCTCTAATCAGTATATGATAAACCCTGCTCCAATTACACTCAGTTCTCTCCCTGAAATCCAATCCCCACTCCCAAACCTCCCAGTTATGGACCCCCAAAGAACTTGATCTGAGCACCGATTCACACGAGACTTCAAAAATTCTTTTATTTATCCAACGTGCTGCTTGCTGTCTTTAGCTTGAAGACATTTCTTTTGTTAGTCTGTACCTGCCCTCAGGATTTTGACTTGTGAAATCAGGAAATCCATCCTAGCCTTAATACCGGTCATTCAGGCAGAATGCAAGCAAGAAGCTTGTTTTAAAGGATGTGGGTGTGTCTGCTAAGACAATGGCACTTCTTTTAGGGGTGAGGACATGTGGTGCAATGTAGAGCTGTCATTGAAAGCCATGCTCAAAATACATTTCTACAGAGTAGTCTGTCACAAAGCCAAGTTTGCATTCTGTAGAATCATAGAACATAGAAAAACAACAGCACAATACGGGCCCTTCAGCCCACAAAGCTGTGCCAAACATATGCTTACTTTAGAAATTACCTAGGGTTACCCATAGCCCTCTATTTTTCTAAGCTCCATATACCTGTCCAGGGATCTCTTAAAAGACCCTATTGTATCCGCCTCCACCACCGTCGCCGGCAGCCCATTCCACGCACTCACCACTCTCTGAGTAAAAAACTTACCCCTGACATCTCCTCTTTACCTATTTCTAAGCACCTTAAAACTGCCTTCTTGTGATAGCCATTTCAGCCCTGGGAAAAAGCCTCTTACTATACACACAATCAATGCCTCTTCATCATCTTATTCACATCTATCAGGTCACCTCTCAACCTCTGTCACTCCAAGGAGAAAAGGCTGAGTTCACTCAACCTATTCTCATAAGGCATGCACCCCAATCCAGGCAAAATCCTTGTAAATCTTCTCTGCACCTTTTCTACATTTTCCACTTCCTTCCTGTAGTGAGACGACCAGAACTGAGCACAGTACTCCAAGTGGGGTCTGACCAGGGTCCTATATAGCTGCAACATTACCTCTCGGCTCCTAAACTCAATCCCATGATTGATGAAGGCCAATGCAGCGCATGCCTTCTTGACCACAGAGTTAATCAACATGCACAGCAGCTTTGAGTGTCCTATGGACTTGGACCCCAAGATCTTTCAGATCCTCCACACTGACAAGATTCTTACCACTATATATTCTGCCATTATATTTGACCTATTAAATTGAACCACTTCACACTTATCTGGGTTGAACTCCATCTGCCATTTCTCCACCCAGTTTTGCATCCTATTGATGTCCTGCTGTAACCTCTGACAGCCCTCCACACTATCTAAAACACCCCCAACCTTTGTATCATCAGCAATTTTACTAACCCATCCCTCCACTTCCTCATTCAGGTAATTTAAAAAAAATCTCGAAGAGAAGGGGTCTCAGAACAGATCCCTGAGGCACTCCACTGGTCACCAACCCCCATGCAGAATATGACCCATTTACAACCAATTGTTACCTTCTGTGGGGAAGCCAGTCTGGATCTACAATGCAATATCCCCTTGGATCCCATTCCTCCTTACTTTCTCAATAAGCCTTGCATGGGGAACCTTATCAAATGCCTACATCTACTGCTCTACCTCCATTATTGTTTAGTCCATTGTTTAGTCACATCCTCAATAAATTCAGTCAGGCTCATAAGGCACAACCTGCCTTTTACAAAGGGATGCTGAGTATTCCTAATCATATTATGCCTCTTCAAATATTTGTAAATCCTGTCTCTCTGGATCTTCTCCATCAACTTACCCACCACTGAAGTAAGACTCACTGGTCTATAATTTCCTGGGCTATCTCTACTCCCTTTCTTGAATAAGGGAACAACATTCACAACCCTCCAATCCTCTGGAACCTCCCCCATCCCCACTGATGAGGCAAAGATCATTTCCAGAAGCTCAGAAATCTCCTCTGTCACCTCCAGTCCCAGAGACTTATCCAACTTGATGCTTTCCAAAAGCTCCAGCAGATCTTCTTTCTTAATATCTACATGCTCAAGCTTTTCAATCCGTTGTAAGTCATCTCTACAATCACTAAAGATCCTTTTCCTTAGTGAATACTGAAGCAAAGTATCCATTAAGTACCTCCACTATTTCCTCCGGTTCCATACACACTTCACTGTCAAACTTGATTGGTCCTATTCTCTCATGTCTTATCCTCTTGCTCTTCACATACTTGTAGAATGCCTTGGGGTTTTCCTTAATTCTGTCCACCAAGGTCTTCTCATGGCCCCTTCTGGCTCCCCTAATTTCTTCCTGCTAGCCTTATAATCTTCTAGATCTCTATCATTACCTAGTTTTTTTGAACCTTTCGTAAGCTTTTCTTTTCTTCTTGACTAGATTTTCAACAGCCTTTGTACACCATAGTTCTTGTACTTTACCATCCTTTCCCTGACTCACTGGAATGTACCTGTGCAGAACTCCACAGAAATCCCCTGAACATTTGCCACATTTCTTCCATACTTTTCCCTGAGAACATCTGTTCCCAATTAATGTTTCCAAGTTCCTGCCTGATATCTTCACATTTCCCATTACTCCAATTAAACATTTTCCTAACCTGTTTGTTCCTATCCCTCTCCAATGTTATGGTAAAAGAGATAGAATTGTGATCACTATCTCCAAAATGCTCTCTCACAGAGAGACCTGACACCTGACCAGGTTCATTTCCCAATACTGGATCAAGTACAGCCTCTCCTTTTGTAGACTTATCTACATACTGTGTCAAGAAACCTTCCTGAACACACCTAACAACTCCACCCCATCTAAACCCCTCACTCTAGGGAGATGCCAATCAATATTTGGGAAATTAAAATCTCCCACCACCACAACTTTGTTATTATTACACCTTTCCCGAATCTGTCTCCCTATCTGCTCCTCAACGTCTCTGTTACTATTGGGTGGTCTATAAAAAACACCCAGTAGAGTTATTGACCCCTTCCTGTTCCTAACCTCCACCCACAGAGACTCAGTAGACAATCCCTCCGTGAATTGCTCCTTTTCTGCAGCCTTGACACTATCTCTGTTCAGCAGTGTCATGCTGTCACCTCTTTTGCCTCACTCCCTGTCCTTTCTGAAACATCAAAAGCCTAGCACTCGAAGTAGCCATTCCTGCCCCTGAGCCATCCAAGTCTCTGTAATGGCCACCACATCATAGCTCCAAGTACCGATCCACGCTCTAAACTTTGTTCATGATGTTTCTTGTATTAAAATAGACACATCTCAAACCACTGGAGAGCATATCCCTTCTCTGCCTAATATCTTTTCACCTGCCTATCCTCCCTCTCACACTGTCTCCAAGCTTCTTCTATATGTGAGCCAACCACCCCAGCTAAACACTGAGCAACTAAAATGAAAGATATATTAATATATAATTATCACCCTTCAGACATTTAAGGCAACATTTTTGAAGATTACAGAGTGTAGTATTAAGAGAATACACTCAGATGTTCTGTAGTTAAATGGTTTAGACAATAAGCAGCATTGGAAGCAGATTTGACTGTTTACAAAATGGGACGATTAGACAGAGCCAAATCTCCATTTTAACATTTAGTGATAAAACATTCCAATCTGGCTGACAATCTATCAAATTTGAAATTTCAAAGTAAATTTATTATCAAAGTATATACGTGTCACCATATACAATCTAGAGATTTGTTTCATTGCGGACATACTCAGTAAATCCAAGAAACATCATACAACCAATGAGAGACCGCCCCCAACAATATGGACAAACAACTAGTGTGCAAAAGACAACACAAATACAAACCAAAATAATAATAATAATAAATAAGCAATATATATCAAGAACATACAATGAAGAGTCCTTGAAAGTGAAGTGATAGGTTGTGGGAACAGGTCAGTGGTGGTGGTTCAGAGTTTCTAAGTGATTCAAAAACAGTTCAGAAGGTAATACACTCAGATGATCTGTAATTGGGTGGTTTAGACAATAAATGGTATGGGATTTAGATTTGACTATTTACAAGCACTTATCTCTTACCCTCTTAAGTAGAATGGGACAAACAGGTGCATTACTGCCTATGGACTAAAAAATGCTTGATCCAATCACCAGGTTTTTAAAAATATGCTCTGAGTCTAAGGTCTGAAGATGATTATTTTGCGTTTACATTACTTCACCCTCACCCACCCCACTCCACACCTCTTCTGTTTAATGTCTGCTGACCTTATTTTCATCTGTAATCCAGCACTAGCCTCTAACGCAAACTGCACTTCCTTCTCTTTTCAATTAGTAACCACCCAGGTCTTAAACTTTGAAACTCTCTACAAATCTGTCTGCTTCTTCCTTCTCCATTAAGCTTTGAAGACGCGCCTATTTCAAAGTCAATGATAGTCAAATTTGTTGTCATTTGTATAAGGTTATGGGGGCACAGGTGCAATGAAAAACCGACTTGCAGCAGCTTCACAGCAACATAGCATTAGAGACACAACATTCACACCAAAAAATGTAAATTAAACAAAGCTGTACATGGTAGAGGACAAGTTGAACAAAAAATAGTCATATTATTGCTGTACTGAAGTCGTAATTAAGATTGTGCAGGATAGCTCAAGAACTGAATGACTGAAGGAGTATGGGAATTCAAAAACAGCCACTTCTCTTCATCCTACCTAATACCTCGTTTTTTTTTATCTCAAGAGAACCAGGTATTGTCTTAGCTCTCTCCTTAAGTTGTTTTCCTTTGGGTAGATCTTCTGTGCATTCATAACTTCTATCCTAGTAGGAGCTGAGTAACAGAATCAAAGGAAATTCCCCTGACAAGTTAGGTGCAGAAGCTGAGACCAGAATATTTATATTTGTGTCACATAGATTGTGCTGAAGTTAAATAAATTTTAGTTTAAATAATCAATGTTGCAGTTTTTTTACAAAGAGAGATTGTAATACATTTTAAACTTGCAACAAATGGTGAGAGACCATCACTGCCAATGCACTAGATCTTGCAACCATTGAACAATAATTCTCATGCGGGTAACAGGGCTTAGTGCTGACTCAAAGCTGTTACCCACACTGCCTCCACCTTGAAATACCCATGCTGCTCAGTGACTATGACGGACGTGTTGCCAAATTTCCATAAAGCTTTTAGTACTAAATGTGACAAATTATCTTCTGCAAGGTTTCATGTTACTTTTCTGAATTGATAACTCTGTTGTAAAACCTGCATGATCTTTCCTGGTCAATGCATTGTTTTCAAATCTAACAGAAATTTGAGGTAACTGAAGAGTACAAATCCTCACTACCATTATCAGCAAAGAACAACTTATTGCCCCTTGTCTCTTATCTTTTCATTCACTGCTGTTGCTTTCTGAGCCTTAGAGTAGCTTGTGTCTCTGGAAGAAGTCCTTGTACAAGCTAAATATGATGAGGCTCTAGAAACTCACACAATGTACTGGCCCACAAATTTCAATGCTATGTATCTACAATGGATTTTGTGACACTGCAACAGTTTAAGGTATAGTTAGTTATTTTTCATAGCCTCTTGCTAAACAGGTTAAAATTCCATGAGCTAATCACGAAACTTGCGTCCCTGACTGGTTCTATTTAAATAAATGGACACATGTGTCATTGACACCCATAACAGTCAACACCAGCCCTTTGCTTAGCAACTAGCCATTACACATTCTAAAGCCAGTTGTTTTCATGTTGTTGTGCAGATTATAGAAGAACTGGCCCATGCTGACCAGGATTCCCACTGAAGTTCGTCCAATTTGCTGGCATTTTGCCCATACTCCTCTGACTTTTCCTATCCAGGTACATGTAAATGAGCCACCTCAAACACTTCATTCCACAGTTCCTTCCAGTTACTGATCACTCCCTGCATGAAAAAGTTGCCTGTCAAAGTTCCTTCCCCTATCACCTTAAATCTATGCCCTCTCATTCTTGACTTCCCAACCCTAAGAAAAAGACTCTGTATCTATGCCCCTCGTAATTCTTGAAGCAATAACGTTAAAACATTCTTCCTTTTATCGGAGTTGTACAATTGAAGCAGATACCTTCAGAGCACAAAGAAGGTAAAATCTTTCCAAAAAAAGCTAATATCGCAAGATCACTTCAGCTTCAGGCATAAACTTTATATTGTGAATGCCTGGCTAAATAAACGCACAGTAGTTTTGGCACAATTGATCTTAGGTACTTGGCATCAGCTGGGGGAATCAGGAATGTAAGGTGAGATCCTGAAGCACTTTTAATATTCAACAATACACCAAAAGTTGGAGAAACTCAGCCAGCCAGGCAGCATCTACAGAGAAAGAATGGTCAAAGTTTCGAGTCAAGATCCTTTATTTGAAATGAAAGGTAGAAGGGAAATGGTCGAAGTTGGGAGAAGGGGCAGAGCAAAACTGGATCTTATCACCTGCCAGCTCTTGCTTTCCTTGCAGATGAAGGATCTCAATTCAAAACATACAATTGTTCAGTTGCTCCATAGATGCTACCTAACCCACTGAGTTCCTCCAGCACTCCCCAGAGTCTTGCATCTGCAAACTTGTGTCTCCACTCTCAACATTCACCTTGATAAAGTTGACTCTTTATCTGGAAACCTGCCATCTCAGAAAACGGTTGCACTTAAGATTACATTCTGACTCTTTGGTGTGGAGAGGAAAAGGTGCAGAGCTGGGGATAGCGAGCACTTGTATGGCTTTGTGCTGTTATTTCCTCATGTAAGGAGGCATCTTGAACAAACCTTTACAAAATATAAAGTACATTATTCATTTATTCATTCTCACTCAGAGATGCATAAATGTATGGTCATGATTTAAGTAAATAATTAGGGACAGAAGGTGATTTCTAGTATTCCTGGAATAAAGGAATGTTTACTCTGGTTTAATTTTGCAGGTGCTTGGGCTGTTGAATAGGAAAGAGCTAATGACAGAGAGGATATACAGTATATGGTCTACAAATAATGCAGACTCCTGTGCCTAAATTTCCTTCATCCAATGTAATTTTTTAGTATTATTGTGCTTCACGTTAGGGGAATTAACACAAAGGCGACTACAGTTGCCAATCTAGATAACTGCATTTCTCATTTCTCAGTATTCCAACAATTATGACATCCAGAGAGATTGTTTGTAAATGCTTGAGCTATTTGACAAGAACGAAAGACATTGAAACCCCTTGCCAAATCCTTTCAAACCAACTCCCAACTAACCTGTGATACTCAATGTGCCATTCCATGTGCCATAATTGACCATGCTCAAGAACAGCTCTCTCTCCACTGCTTTCAGACTTATGAACCGATCACTTCTTTCATGTCCTCTTCCTGATGAAGCCGCTATCTTCAAACCTTACTTCCTTCCCTTCCGTTATCATTACTTTAGCATTTTTCAAGCAGGCTCCATAGTGAATGATGAGGGTGTTCATGGCAGACATCGCCAGGGCACACAGGATGTAGTAAACTGATAAAAAGGCAGGCACAACTTAATGTAGCTAAGGAGTGATGAATTTGAAGAGGCAGCATAACCTAAAAGATACTACCTGAAGGGATTCAAGAGCAGAAAGCATACCAGTATGTACAGGGCATGCTCAAGAGGAAATCTGAGTACAAGATGTGAATGATTTGTGTATGTCTCAGTCTACAAAACATCTACACTGAAGAGCAAATCTGGTTCCAAAAGCTCTTTCACACATTATAAAAGATTATTTTTATCGCTGAAAATCAACGAATACAGAAACATATGCACTAACAGACCAGACCTCACAAAGTGTCTGAGTGTCATAGAAAAGTACAGCCCAGAAACAGGCCCCTTGGTCCATTTAATCTGTGCTGAACCATTTAAACGGTCTACTCCCATCGACCATAGCCCTCCATATCCCTACCATCCATGTACCCATCCAGACTTCTCTTAAATGTTGAAATCGAGCTCAAATGGACCACTTACACTAGCAGTTCATTCCATACTCTCGTGGCTATCTGATTAAGTGACATCTTGATTAAGTAACTGCCAACAAATTTTGCCACACTCTGTCA
This sequence comes from Hypanus sabinus, assembly GCF_030144855.1. Taxonomy (NCBI): domain Eukaryota; kingdom Metazoa; phylum Chordata; class Chondrichthyes; order Myliobatiformes; family Dasyatidae; genus Hypanus; species Hypanus sabinus. The sequence goes on from NC_082707.1 coordinate 84,094,487, forward strand.
TTGTGCATTTTAGGGTCAGCACACTAGTAAGGCTGAAGTAGGTGGACAAAAAACAACAATCAGGTAAAATTAAGTTGAATGGATCAAAGTTAATGCATTGAACCAGGAAGACATAAGACGACTATAACCTTGATAGTAAAGGGGGAAAAAGACTTCTTACCTGTTGTTGCAGGAGTGAATTTCTATCCAATGCTCGCTGCGAAGAGAAAATACCTAAGTTAGATTTTCCAAAAAGGTAATTAATTAGCTGACAAAGTTAAAGACAATACAGGAGCATTAGACAATTACAATTTCCACATTTTCTTTCAGTCTCATTGTCTGCGATTCTGTTTTGAGTTTATTAAAGTAAGTGGTTTGATAACACCATATTGGTCCATTGTACTCCAGAAGGCAAACATTTTTACTGACTATTCAAGGTTGTGAAAATTTATGGTGACAAAGCAAAGAAAAATAAAGTCAGCTTCTATGTATATGTAAAGAAATAAGTCATTATAAATAATATATCACATTGAGAATATTAGGACAGGAGAAAACATGCCCACGTCAAAATATTTAAAATGATTGAATACTGTAACAGGAAAAGTTTTTCACCCATTCACTCTAGCCACTTCCAGAAAATCACAATATATATTACATTCACCAAATTACCTTAAAATGCAATTAATGTTGATATGTCCACACCAATCTGTAATTATTTGGTAATGAGAAAAGCTTATCGGCTTCTGCTTAAAGGAAGGTGCTTAACCTTTAATGATCTTGCTTTTCTTCAGTTCATTCCACAGGATCTTTAATATCCACCGAAGTTCAGATTAAAACTTTATGCAAAGGATAGTATGGAAGCACACCACCCCTTTCTTGGACTAAAAATTTTGGATTTTGTGCTCAAGATCTAGAACAGGGCTTGCATGTACAACTTCTGATTCAGAGGGCAGGACGGTGCTATATGAGCCAAGCTGCCACTCAAAAGGAACGGTCAGCTTTCTTGTATGACAAAACTCGTTGAAACCGCTTCAGTTGCAAACAGAATGGAAGGAAGGTACCAGGGAAAAAAAATTATAATCAGTGGATTCAGCCAACACTCAGACAAAGGAGCCTTACAACCAGCAGCTGTTTCCAGTTAATAGCTGGGACGGGGAAGTCCTAGACTATCAAGGTCTCGAGCTGTCTGAGTAAGATAAGGGAAATCAGTTTTCACGGGTGTTCTCCAGATAGCTAGCATTTGAAGCAAAAAAGTAGCATCAGCAGTGTGTGAACAAAGTAAAAGAGTTCTCTCTTCATTGACCATCTGCATACATGCTTAAAGGGGATGTCACTTATAATGAAGCCTTGAGTGAGATGAGACGCGTTGATTTTCCAACTATTGAAATAGGTGGGGGAGCGACCTCTGTCTTGGGTTGATTATGATTATAATGGGCTGGGACTCTTGAAAGAATGTTCAGGAAGTTAAGATCAGAACTTATGCAGTGGGTCTGCAGGTTTGAGCGCAATATTTTCGGAAGAGATAACAGAAATCACACGTCTGAAAAATATCCCACTTTGACAGTAATTGCACTGTTCAAAGTATTACAGGTTTAGTTATACCAGATGACCAGGGAAGGCCTGATGGATGAGGAAATCAGCTGTTCCTGACGATGATATAATTCCCATATTTATGATCTTCATAACTGATAAAAAGGAGGGAGTTGATGAAATTCTAGAACAAGTTTTAATTTAAAAAGCAGGAAGCATTTGATATCTACAGTATGTAGGCTAAAGAGTGAACAATTCCTCAGAGTATGATGTGATGTATCCTAGGGTGTTTTACGAGGTAAGGGTAGAGACTACTGGGTCCTGATAGAGCTAATTGCATTTAAAGGTTGAAGACACCAAGTCATTGGAAAGTGCCACTAATGAGAGATCAATGATAGTGGTGTAACAGTACAGTTTTGTTAAGGCCAAGTTGGAGACGGAGTGCAAATTGGTGCTCATTGCTCCTGTTCCTTGGGTGGAGCCTGGATGCAAAGTTCATCAGCTTAATGGGGTGTAGCTCTTGATCTCATATTAAATACATAAGGCTTGATACTGAGATGCTACAGTAGAATTCCGTCATGTTAACTAAGACAAGAGGCTGCTAAACAAGGTAAGAACCCATGGTATTACAGGAAAATTACTAGCATGGATAGAAAATTGGCTGACTGGCAGGATACAAGGGATGGAAGTAAAGTGAGCTTTTACTGGTTGGCTACCAATGACTAGTTGTGTTCCACAGGAGTTGGTGTCAGAGTCACTTCTTGTCACATTGTATGTCAATACCAGAATTAATGGCTTTGTGGCCAGGTTTGTGGGTGATCCAAAGATTAGTGGAGGGTCAGATAGTGTTGAGGAAGCAGGAAGTCTGCAGAAGGGCTTAGATAGATGAGGGGAATGAAAAAGAAGTGGCAGATGGAATATAGTGTAAGGAAGTGTATGGTCTTGCTCTTTGGAAGAAGGAATAAAGGCATAGACAATTTTCTAAGTGGGGAGCAAATTCAGAAATCAGAGGTGTAAAGGGACTTGGAATTCCTCAAGCAGGTTTCCCTAAAGATTAACTTGCAGGTTGAGTTGGTGGTAAGGAAGGAGTATTTGATGGCTCTGGGCCTGTACCTGCTGGAGTTTAAAATGAAGAATGGGGCAACTCATTAAAACCTGTCGAATATTGAAAGGCCTAGGCAGAGTGGACATGTAGAGGATGTTTCCTATGGGGGGGATTCTAGGACCAGAGCACATAGCCACATAATTGCAAGGGTGTCCTGTGAGAACAGAGGAGAAATGTCCTTAGCCAGAGGCAGGTGAATCTGTGGAATCACTGCCATAGACGGCTGTGGAGGCCAAGTCATTGAGTATCTTTAAAGTGGAGGTTTAAAGGTTTTTGCTTAGTAAGGGCATCAAAGGTTATGGTGAGAAAGCAGGAGAATAAGCTTGAGAAAGATAATAAATAAGCCATCATAGAATGGTGAAGCAGACTTGATGGACTGAATGGCCTAATTCTGCACCTTTGTCTTATGGACTTATAATGTCCCTTTGATAACCCATTCTCAAAGTTAGCCTGGAAGTATAAAGGACTAACTACAATCAGAATCTATCTGTAGCATGACCGCAGTCCTTGAAGACATCACAGAGAGTGGAGACAAAAAGTTAAAACAACTTGGCTGAGAAATAAAACCATGGGGATCTGGCTCTGGGATAAAAGTTCCAAAGCAGTGCAAATCCCACTGCTACCCAAACCAAGCCCCCCCCAACAAACTCCAGACCCAAGGCCCGAAAATAATATCCACTTCCCTTCCTGAGCTGCCTGGGGGTAAGGAGGCAGCTCACCAGCCTGCTTACCTTTGTCTGAGGTTTGGACCTGTTGCAATGGGAGGGAATGTCCTGCACCCATTCGTGCTGGCAAATTTCACACCCTTTTCGTTTGAACAAGACCAGTTCACATTAATGAGTTAACCCCACAGATTGAATAAATCTCTAATTATACATAGGCTCATGGTAAAATAACATCATCCACAGCCAGAAAAACACTGGAGTTAATTTCATATCAGCCATCTAAAGTATTCACATAGTTCTGTAAGGTCGTTTAACAAAACATCTGGATAAATAGAATTATAGTCCTTGAAGTAGTGTGCAACCAGTTCTTGTTGTCATGGCAATTAACCACAGATTAGGAATTTAAGAGAAAACATCACCTTCAGCAAACCATCATAAGTTAGAATCAGACATCCAATGCTTAATTATTCCTTATATCTTGCTGGGGAACATCATTCTGGGTTGTGTAGGTTTCGTCACGATTATGAAACAGTTGAATATATACTATTACAGTGTGAAGCGTATAAGGTTGAAATAAATCAATTGCAGGCTTCATTACAATCTTTGGGGTTGATAGCTTTCATTTACAAACCTTGTTACGTCATTGAAGTGACTTTAGGTTAATTCACAATATTGTCTTTCATTGTTTACAACCCACAGGGCTTTTGGGGTAATTTGAGGTATTTTAGCTTTCACTTGAAAGAGAAGTGGCAGTGTGTTTGTTTCCCAGTTCTCTGCACCACACTCCAGTTGGTGACAGTAATGCATCTTTAAGTTGGACTGCCAATCACCACAAGAAGTCAGTGGACGAAGAAGATCAGCCGTCATCGTGGCCATTAAGCACTCACTCAACAAGTAATTCCATTTTACTATCTCTTAAAATATCCTAATATGACAAGCTCCCTGTGGATTAAAGTGACAATAAACTTGCATTTGCACTACACCTGTCACATTTACAAAATGCTTTGGTATTTTTCACAGGCAATGATTATTTTAGAAGTCTGTTAAAATATAGGCAAACCCTGCAGCTAATTTGCACGACAGGGTGCTATAAGCAGCAATGTGATAAGTGTTTGGCAATGTGTTAGCTGTGTGTTTTAGTGCTGTTAGTTGTTGATTCCAAGTTGTGGGCAATGGAAGATCTCCCCACACCTCTGTGGACCCCCTCTCTTTTCAGGATTTCAGTTCTGAACACTATTTGACTGCTTTTATTGGTGGCATGATTTGCTTTTTTTTCCTCTGCACATCTGGTGTTTGATGGTCCTCTTTTTTAATGGGTTCCTTTGGGTTTGTTTTGTGGTTGCCTCTAAAGAGACGAATCTCAAGGTTGTATAATTTATACATGTTTTGATAATAAATGTACTTTGAACTCTGAACTTTGAGATAGCATCTGAAATGCTTTATGCTCCCGATGGGGTAGATGGTGTCTCTAAGTATTTCATTTGAGAGATAGCACCTCTGACAGTGTAACATTTTCTCTGTAATGGAGTCACTCATCAACAGAGATGGTGCGACCAGTTCTTTGGACTGAACTTGAACAGACAATATAACACCCGGTTTTCTATTCTCTGTTGTTGGCCAATACTAACATCTCACAGAGTCATAGAGCACACACAGGCCCTTTGACTCACTATCTCCAGGGCAGTCTCCATGACAGAATCCATCAATACGAACCCGACATACCAACTATAGTTTTCTCTTCCTTGGTGACTCTAAGGCTCACCCAGATACTTTTTAAATATTTGAGTTTCCACCTCCACTGGCTGGAGCAGTTCATACTTCAACCAGCTTTGGGTGAAAAACTTCTCCCTCTAATCTCCCTTAATCTAAATATATGCCCTCTCTTTATAGATACTGCTGCTATGGGGGGAAAGTTTCTCACTATCTACCCTTCCTGTGCCCCCCCATGTAATTGTATACATCTATCAGGTTCCCATTCAGCTCCTTCCACTCCAAGGAAAACAAGCCTCACCTATCAAGTCTCTTGGCATAACCAAAATGCCATTCCAAGGCAAGGATTTAGTGTGTCTATCCCGTCACTCAATGCATCCATGTGTCCCCAGAAAGGTGCACACAACACTCCAAATGTGTAGTAGCCAATGTTCCACTAAGTTGTCTACCATAATCTTATACCCCCTGACTTGGCCAGTGAAGGCAAACATCCCATATGCCTCCTTCAGAACCCTGTATATCCCTGTCACCACCTTTAGGGATCTTCGACCTCGTACACAAAGATTCCTCAGTACTTTCTAGGTGTTTAACATTCATGGCATTGATATTCATTATTTATTTTCACATGTACCAAGCTACAGTGATCCAAACAGATTACTTGAAAACTTAAGTACTGTACTTTGAGGTGGTACAAGAGAAATGCAATAACAGAACACAGAATATAATGTTATGGTTGCAGTTGCAGAGAAAGTGGAATGCAGGCAGACAATAAGGAGCAGAGATCAGGGTGAGGTACATTGTGAGGACAAGAGTTTATCTCCAATTTAAGGTAAGTTCATTCAAGAGCCTTAAGGTTGAAGCCGTCCTTAAGCCTAATATATGACCAGTCCTTATCAGCTCACACTTAAAGGATTAAATTCCATCTGCTACTACTTAGCCTAACTCACTGGCTGATCAATATCGTACTATATCCTCCTCACTATCAACAGCATCACCAATCTTCTTTTCACTTCTGTCATTCATGCATATAATACCAAGTGTCACAGCACTGATCCCTGTTATACACCACTGGCCAAAGGCTTTCAATCATCAAGTCCAACCTCCCACCATTATCCTCTATCTCATGGTACCAAAGCAACTTGCCCTGGCTCCCATCGGTTCCAAACTTGTCAAGGGTATTTCTGATGTCCATGTGTACTGCCCCCACCAGTCAGACAGGATATCAAACTGACTAGGGCCTAAACAATTTTGACCATTCCAATCATGTCCTCAGAATTATTCCAATAACATTACGACCTTTGACTTTAGAATCACTAGTCAACAATTATATAGCTTATTCTGCTACCCATTGAAACGCAGTGTCTGAGTTAATGCTTTCGGTGCTATGAATGGTGGGAAATCACAAATATTAATTCTGTTAAATTGTAATCATGGGCAGCTCCCTCCCAACTCCCTAATCACAACGAAACCACCAGCCATATGCCTCATTAAATTTGAAATTGCTGATTAAATATTAGCTCAATTGAATGTATTTACCTAAGTCCACACCATGAATCATGTCCGAGTATCCTTTGGTCATTTAAATATAACAATACCCAAAGATACAACATGTCTCAATCATTCTGTTAGAGTTATTTTTTTAATCCTGTTTGAATCCAAAAAGAAGAACCTTTGTGTCCTGTTTGATCTCTTTCCCTAAAGTTGTGGGGTTTGGGTTCAGAGCACAGTCATGCCCCAACATGTGTAAAACATAACTTCTTGATGCTCCAAAACACACTGCAATTATGTCACTTTGAGATATTTTACTAACTATATCTGAATTTTTCATAACCGCCCTCAGTTCTAAGGGAAACTGTAGAAAGAAATTAATTCCTGAAAAACAGTCCCAATGAAGGATCTCAGCCCGAAACATCGACTGCTTACTCTTTTTGTGTGTGTTGCCAAGAAATTCATAATGCCTGCATGCACAGCATCCCAAAACTCTTCCCAAATTAAATTCTACTTTAATCAAGGACTCCAGTAAAAACGGCAACCTTTCGAAGAACCAAGTATGCAAATTGAAAGATTTGTTCCCATCTAATATGTTTCACATACTCCAGATCTCTCAAACTGTTTTACAATGAATGAAGTGAATCACCATTGTAGCAAGGAAACATGCGGGGTCGGGTGAATGCCTTTCTAAATAAGTATGAATATTACATAGGGTAAAACGGCAGGAATTGTGTTTGTAAGGTGAGTATAAACAAAACATAACAGCAAGAAGTTCTTTCAGTATTTCTCAGAAAGCAAGCTGATGGAGACAATGAGCTGTGAATCAAATGAGAACGAGACAGAGAACAGACATAGGGTTGTTAATAACATTTGCTATCTTTAAATAATCACTAACAAAAACACAGGTAACTGACCTCTCCAGCTTAAGATATCCAAAGATGTCTGTGATGAGTGGAATCCTTAGACCAATGGTAACATTCAATTTATTCTAGAATATCGCAACTCAAGGACAGTTGTCATTAGACCTTCTAAGCCTCCTGTAAACCATGTACACTCGGCCCTCCTTATCCACGGGGGAGTGGTTCCGAGACCCCCCGCGGATACCAAAAATCACGGATGCTCAAGTCCCTTATTTAACCTGAATCAGTACAGTGCTCTTTAGAACCCAGCGGAATCCCAGACTTCATTTAACATGTTCAGAGCGGTGGGCATTAGGACCCGGCGTAGCTCTGAATCCACGGTGTTTCTGTTCACGAAAATAATCATGATCGCGATTGAAAATAAGGTGAAAGTAATAAAATGATCGGAATGAGGTGAAACGCCATCGGTCATTGGAAAAGCGTTAGACTGGGGTTTCTGGTGACATCATCGTCGAGAATGGCAGCTTCAGTCACGAGCTCCTCCGGAAAAACGCGTATTAAGCCCCGTTAACCCATCAAATATAATATTTTTCAAAAAATATTTGAACTGAAAAGAGGGGCAAGAATAGGGAGGAGAAATGGAAATTAAAAAAGTGACACTGCGGAGCCTACGTCCGAAAGAAGTGCAGTGAGCGGCTCTCCGACCCGACAGTGTGCTAGCGAGGCGGCCGCTGGGCCTTGTTCAGGCAAAGCGGCAAATATCTTCAAAACCCTGAAAGAAATAACGGAGGTCCAGAAAGTTATAAAGCAGCAGCTCCGTGATATTAAGGCAGAGCTCGCCAGCGTTAATCAAAAAATAGAGGTGGCAGAGACTCGAATTGAGAAGGTGGAAGATGGCGTTCAAAACATGGAACGGATACTGAGCAAGACAATAAAAATACTACATCACCAAGAAGGTAAACTGCTTGACTTGGAGGGAAGATCATGGCGGAAAAATATCAGAATCTACAACATTCCCAAAGGAGCAGAGGGCTCGTCTATGATGGAGTTTGTCAGAAAGTTGCTGCAGGACGCGCTGGATCTTCCCCCGGCTCTGAAGCCGGAAGTCGAAAGAGCCCACCGCGCGTTAGTCCCTAAACCTACCCAGGATAGAAAGCCACGCTCAATAATAATAAAATTCCTTCAGTACAGCACCAAGGTGGAGATTCTACGAAGGGCCTGGGATAAGAAGGGAGTGTTTTTAGAGGATAAATTAATATATTTCGACCAAGATTACCCCCCCCCCCCGCGGTCCTCCAGAAACACAAAGAATACTCTGAAGTAAAGCGAGTATTAAAGCAAAATAAGATTAGATTTCAAACTCCGTACCCTGCTAAACTTTTAGTGTTTTATGACAATGGGACGCGGTTGTACCAGACAGTGGAAGAGGCAACTACAGACATGAAGGCCAGAGGGTTGCCCCCGTCAGCATGACCGCAATGAAAGAAAGCCAGGCTGAGAAATTGTCTATATATATATGTGTGTGTGTGTGTGTGTGTGCATGTATGTGTATGTGTGTGTGTATTTATGTATATGTGTGTGTGTGTGTGTGTGTGTGTGTGTGTGTGTGTGTGTGTGTGTGTGTGTGTGTGTGTGTGTGTGTATATATATATATATATATATATATATATATGAGGAGTGCACAGGGAAATCTTTTCTGTGTAATGGATTTGTTCACTGACCTTTATAAATACTGCAATGGGGGCCCTCAACTCACAAATAGGAGGGATTATCTCCCACAGCTAGACATTTCCTCTAGTTCAACGCAGGGTCATTTACTAGAGTTAATAGACTTTGAGTTTCTTGGTTCTTATTTGTTCAGACTCAAGACAATATACGAAGGACACTTCACATTATGGATCATATACAAAAAAATAAAATCGAAGCAATAGTGGTAAGCGTGGATGCTGAAAAACCATTTGATTCGGTTAATTGGAATTTTCTTTACAGAGTTTTACATAAATTTGGTTTCCATGACACAATTATTAAAACTATACAGACACTGTATGACAATCCTACTGCTAGGATTAAAATCAAGGTATATTTGGCAGGGTAAAAGGCCTAGAGTTCATCTCAAAACTTTGCAATTAACAAAGGAAAAGGAGGGATGGGGCTTGCCTTCTCTTAGAGATTATTATTTTGCAGCACAGTTGAGAGCTGTGATATGTTGGTGCAACCCATCATATGACGCTCAATGGAAAAACATTGAGGAGCCCATACCCATACAAGCAATTTTGGCTGAATACAACCTGCAAACGTACATAAATACTATTGATAACCCATGGGTGAAATTGACTCTTAAAATATGGAAGACTACTATAAAAGAATGTAATCTAGAGGGAGATATTGCAATTCTTAAATGGTGTGCATATGACTTGGATTTTACACCAAATAAATTTGATGCTAGATTTAAGGACTGGACAGCTAAAGGAATAACAGTTCTTTGCAATATAATGAAAGAAGGAACACTGTTCAGTTTTAAAATGCTTAAAGAGAAACACTTATTAGAAAAACAATATTTTTATCAGTACTTACAGGTGCGAAAATATGTTAATAAGATGCTTATAAATGTAACCAAGGCAAATACATGCTTAATAGAGCTCTTTAGAAAAGCATTTAATTCAGATAATAGTAGTAGAATCATTTCAAGCATGTATAAGGGGTTGTCAAATCTTAAAACACATTCGACTTCATACATTAAAACAAAATGGGAGAAGGAAGGAGGGATAATTATATCTGAGGAAGAATGGACAACAATATGGAGATATCAATGGAAGTGTACCAGTTCACCGAAATGGAGGGAGTTTGGATGGAAAAACTTGATAAGATATTTTATTACACCCTCTCAGAAATCCCATTATGATAGTAACCCCTCTGTTTGCTGGAGAAATTGTAGAAATCAAAATGCAAATCATTATCATATTTTTTGGGACTGCCCTGTTATCAAAAACTATTGGAGGGGGATACACAATGCCCTACAGGACATTTTTAAATGTGAAATACCCTTGGAGAGTAAGACCATATATTTTGGATATATACCTCAAGAATGGTTGAAAAGAGATAAATATTTAATGAATATACTGTTGGTGGCTGGTAAGAAGACTCTTACTAGGAAATGGTTATCACAGCAGATCCCAACTTTAAATACATGGATGGAAATGGATATTTACAAAATGGAGAAGATAACAGCATCGGTTAATCATAAGCTGGAACAATTTGATTCATACTGGGGAAAATGGTTTAACTACATAATGCCTCATAGGCCTGATCTTATTCTCACAAATCAATGAATCTGTTGTAAAAAAAAACGATCACTCCCTACTTGTACATAGTTCTTTCCTTTTGCTTGTTTTTTCTTTCTACTCTTTTCTATAAGTGTAAACCTCAGATAAATACTTTGTGGAGATTTTGTGATATATATGATCATATGATGTATATGTACAATGTCTGAAATACATCTTATGGAAATGTTTGTTTGATGAACTTCAATAAAAAAAATAAATTACAAAAAAGGAAAAGCGTTAGGCTACAGTCGGTCAATGACCTGAACAATTTTAATGGAGCATGTGAAAGGCCCTGCCCCGATGAAAGCTACGATTATTACTAAGCAACGCAGTGGATTAATTATCGGGTCTTGGGTTTTTGATCCTCCACATCAACTCGGCATGGTGGAGAGTGTACTCAATAGCAATCCGTCACTAGATCGAACTCAGGAACTTCCCGAGCCCAGCGCTGAAACATACGTTCTTAAGTGTTTTATATGCATAGAAAGGTAAAATATATACTATATACAAATGTAAACGTTTAACTAACTGACGCTAAATAATACCGGGTGTACCTGTTCCGACTTAATTGGTAAGAGAACTTCTGATTTTTTTCTATCCCTATCCACGATAACCCACGCACATCCTCCTGTTTACTTTAAATCATCTTTAGATTACTTATAACAGCTAATACAATGTAAATGCTACGTAAAATAGTTGTTATACTGCATTGTTTAGGGAATAATGACAAGAAAAAAAGTCTGTACATGCTCGAACAACAAGTGCTGGAAGAGCACTTCCGGGTTTTCGCGATTTGCGGTTTGTTGAATTCGCGAATAAGGAGGGCCAACTGTATAATTCACTACCTTCAACATAATAGGCTCCTATTTCTGCGTGAGTTAACTAACAGTTGCAATAATTAATGACAGAGTACCTGAAGTAGGTTTTAGATTGGCACTCGTTTCTGCCAAACATGATCATGGAATAATCAGAACCAGATTTAATATCACCGGCACGTCGTGAAATTTGTTAACTTTGCAGCAATGCAATACATGATAAATATAGAAAGAAAAAACTGAATTACAGTAAATATATATATATATATTAATAGTTAAGATAAGTAGTGCAAAAACAGAAATTTAAAAATATAGTGGGGTAGTGTTCATGTGATCAATGTCCTTTGAGAAATTGGATGGCAGAGGGGAAGAAGCTGTTCCTGGATCACTGAGTGTGTGTCCAGGCTCCTGTACCTCCTTCCTGATGAAGGGTATGTCATGGGTGATGGAGATCCTAGATGATGGAAGCCACTTTTCTGAGGCACCACTCCTTGAAAATGTTTTGGATACTTCTAGAACAGGGGACTAAAGAATTACAGTGTTCACTGTGGTACTGAGTAAACAAATAGAATTGATCATCAGTATTACACACAATACTTTGTGGTTGGGAAGACCTCTGCTGTTTTTGAGCAGGTTGGAGAAACACTTTGCAATTAACGTGATTGTACTGACCATAAATGGATAGCTCTACAACAAGGACAAGCTGAAGGAGCTGGAAAAATACTGATACTGAGAAATTCAACCACTTTGGGTGTTTCTAAACATGCGAATAAATTATCAAAAATAAAATGTTCCTCATTTAACATTTTGGTGACCATTTCCAGTGGAAGTCCTATCCTTTGAGAAACGGGATTGGGCACATCCTGATATCTTCCACCCTAAGAAGATTCCATTTGCCTATAGCAGGTCTTCATTAACTCACAGAAGAAAGATAAGGAGCACATAATGCTGAATGGAGTGAATTATGCATGATTTATAGGAGGCCCAAGGGGTGCAACTGTCTTCACATTTTAAAAAGTCCCTCATAATTTTAAAATCAGATAATAATCATCGCATCAGGAAAAGATTTAACAATAAGTCACTGACTTCTTGATCAATGAGCCCGGGGTTGCCACTGATTGAAAAGCCTGAGGTCATCAGCAATTATGGCACAGTATAGGTTTGATGAAACTATTGATTATCCCTTCCATCACTTCGCTGATGACCAAAAGGAGACTATCAGACAATAATTTGCTGGGTTGGATTTGTCCTAATTCTGTTGGCAGACCACACCTGGATAATTTTCTACACTGTTGGGTAGATACCACTGTCGTCCCTGCACTGCTCCATAGTTTGTCTCTGCCACAAGATCCATGATCATGAACTTCTCCCAACCTGTCCCCCCACATTTTGTGATATTTCTCTTCCCCTTGTTGTGTATTCAATATTTCAATAATATTTGAACATTCTTATATACATATATAGTACTGTGGATGTTTGTGAAGGAAAAGAATTTCAGGATGTATATTGTATACATTTCTCTGACACTAAAAGTACCTATTGAACCTATTGTTTAGTTAAGCATTCTTGTTTATTTAAATAATTAATTGTGTTATATGTAACAACATATTAATTGCATACACCATCATACATTTTGTGTATATCTTGCTCAAAGTAAAGACAAAGTTACACCTGCATTTTGGACTTCCCTGTCTTCCTTTGAATTAGTTCAATCTTTTGAGGTTTCAAAACATAACACCCTTAACCTTCTTCCTCCCTCATGTTGCATATTTGCCCTGGATTGATACCCTCAAAGGCATTATCCCTCTTTCCTATATGCCAGTAACTCTTCACAAAAAAATACCATCAGTGAAATCTACAGCCCACATTTTAATGTTTTTAAAAAAGGGAAGAAATGATGATCAGAATTTCATAAAGTGTATATCTTTCTCTGCTGCTTATTTTAGCCTGACTTCTGATTTTGCATTGCTTAACACATTCAATATGCAGGCAATGCTGTTCGTGTTCCCCACTTCAAGCCTGTGTATGCAAGTCGGCTGTTGATCTTGTAGGAGAGTTCCACCAGTTCTGAGCTAAACTTCGTGTTAGTAATGCTGAGCCTTTCACTGTGGTAAGGGAGAGGTGGCCAGTGTTGGTTTATCTGTGGCTAAGCAGCCACCAAATCTTGTTGACCCATGGCTGTAGATGGACAAACAACAAACAAGTTCCCGGAAAACTCTGACCTTATTGAGAATGTTATTTTGAAAAAAATTGGAGGGGAAAATAGAAAATTAAAGTGGACATGCATTAATCCAAAAACGTATTTCCTTTGAGGAAATAAATTTCTCCTTTCACTCAATCAGTGAGAGAAAAGATCTAAGCCATGGAATTAGTTGCCAAGTGATTTTTGAAAAATTGGAAAATTACTGATTTCCTTAAGGGAAGATTTAGGGGAACTACATTCCTCATGATCAGCACCTTTAAGGTGCAATCACTTCTACCTGTTGTTTGATTCTGCCAAGCCACTCTCCCTTGCCCTTTGTTTTACACCAAGCAGATATTAAGCTTGATTTCTACCTTCTGTTGCTTTTAGAAAAATAAACATGTGGAAGTACTAAACTCATTTTGGTGTGCAACAGGAGTTTAAATCATTTTTATGAAGTCTGAAATAATAACAGATCACATGAGGATACCTTGGCACAACTTGAAGCCAATCCTAAACTAAAACTCATTTAGCTGCAAACATTAATGTTCAAAAGCAGTTTCAAGTACTACATATTCTGTTTGTGCTTCATTCTTTATTAATTGTTGTGAACGTTGCTTGTATCTATGCTCAATCTTTTGAATCAACAAGAGATCAAGGAAATAAAGTTTGTTTCTTACACTGAAAGTATTTCTGGCAAATTGGATATTGAACTGGCTCTCATCCAATCAGCACAATCCCTATTAACTCTGTAATTATGTTTTTGATTATTTCTCTTGTCACTTCAAAAAAAAAATGAAGGGCAGCCAGTCGTGGAATGGCTACCAGTATGTACCCTCCTGACATGCAGTACACTCAGCTCACACGACTCTCTACTGGAATCTTTATGCATGCCTTTGCCAGCTGCACTTCATTATTTCGATACTTTCCTGGCTAGCTTCTCATCCTGAATGCTCTGTAAAATTCAGCTCATCCAAAGTTGAGATACTCGAATATAAGCTGAACCCACGACACCACACAACTTGATCCTCTTGCGTCAAAGTTCTTGGAGGTTTCACCACTCATTATCCTTTCAACTTAATTCAGTGTTTCAAGCCCTCAGAAATCTCCATTCCTTTCAAATCTATCACTTTGTCCACCTGCCCTTTCCTTTGCCCCATTATTTAAATCATTCAAATCCAGTGCTCTAAAATTCCTTTTACATCTTAACTTGTCACAACTACGAATTCAGCAGCACAGTAGATACGGCAATTGCGCTCGTGAATATGCATGTGTCAGCTAATTATTATTTCCTTGTGATAGCATTTAACTCCATTCATTCTGTCGTAGTATTTATTGAGACTTGGACACAGCAATGCTTCGCTGCCTGTTTGCATTCGGCCATGCCTGAGAAATTGGACTTCGAGTCAACTGCCTCTGAAGACTAACAGCATTCATTTCATTCCTGTTCTTTAAAGCCACAGTGTGGGCTTCGTTTTCTATTTGAGAGTTTTAGTTAACAGCTCTGTTTTGACCTAGTGTTTATTGTTTTCTTTTCCCTTTAACACTGTTCGCATTAAAATCTGTGAAAATATTGACCTACTTCGGTGTCTCTCACTCTGCACTTGGGCCACATCCACATCAGGTGACATAACCTTCCTCACTCAGCTCCATCAGTGGTGAACATCCCATGATTCAGGACATTTACAATGACAAGTATGAGAAAAGGGTGGGTAGGATCATTGGGGACCCGAGTCACCACAACCACGATCTATTCCAGCTGCTACCATCCGGGAAATGGTACCACAGGATCAAAGCCAGGACCAACAGGCTCTGGGACAGCTTCTTCCACCAGGCCACTCACACTGATTTGAGTGTTTTTCTATGTTACAATGACTGTTCTATTTATTATAAATTACTATGATTGCGCATTGCACACTTAGACAGAGATGTAGCATAAAGATTTTTATTCCTTACATATGTGAAAAATGTAAGAAATAAAGCCAATTCAATTCAAGAGTTTCCTAGCTTTGGTGAGCTTTATGATATCACTGTCTTTGGTTGTTTTCTTCGTATGGTTTATTCATTGCTTCTCGCTGTCAAGGACTTGGGATCGGATTTGACAAGCTGAGAACTGAATAGTTCATTGATATCAAAATCTCACACAAATGTTGGCGTTTAAGGGTTTAAATGGCAAAATGTGACTGAGGGCTGTTATGTTTTGTGAGTCTAACTTCATGTTTACTCTAAATGAGGCACACACGTGTCACGTGTACAGTTTGTGTACGTATTGTGTACAGTTCTGGTCACCAAATTATAGGAAAGATGTCAACAAAATAGAGAGAGTACAGAGGAGATTTACTAGAATGTTACCTGGGTTTCAGCACCTAAGTTACAGGGAAAGACTGAACAAGTTAGGTCTTTATTCTTTAGGGTGTGGGAGGTTGAGGTGGGACTTGATAGAGGTATTTAAAATTATGAGGGGGATAGATAGAGATGACATGGATAGGCTTTTTCTGTTGAGAGTAAGGGAGATTCAAACAAGAGGACATGAGTTGAGAGTTAGGGCGCAAAAATTTAAGGATAATACGAGGGGGAATTTCTTTACTCAGAGAATGGCAGCTGTGTGGAATGAGCTTCCAGTAGAAGTGGTAGAGGCAGGTTCGGTATTGTCAGTTAAAGTAAAATTGGATAGGTATATGGACAGGAAAGGAATGGAGGGTTATGGGCTGAGTGTGGGTCAGTGGAACTAGGTGAGAGTAAGCATTCAGCATGGACTAGAAGGGCTGAGATGGCCTGTTTCCGTGCTGTAATTGTTATATGGTTATGTGTGGTAGCAGGATGACATATGCAATTCACACATTTATACATGTAAGCCAGAATGAATTATTTAAACAAACAGGAAAGCTTAATTTCCCAATATATATATATATACAAGACTACTCAATGAGGGCCCAAATGTATAGGAATGGGGTCTGTAAGTTTTCAGATCAGTTTCTCCAAGTTATTTACTGGTTGCTACCAAATGGAAAAATTATGCTGCAGCTTAATCTTGAGTACCATCTTGTCAAAGCCCAGCATGAGAAATTTCAGATCCTTTATGGTATAGAAAAGGGTTAAAAAGCTATCAAGCTAGATTTCCGCCCCTTTTCTTCTGTTGATACAGGAACAGAAGGCCCGAAGTCCCATCTGCCTTGTTCTGTTTCCAACTGGATTACAAAATGAGAATTTGGAAAATGAAAACCAGAACCACCAATTGGCAAAAAGCTAAAATCAGATCAGGGTTCACAAAACTGTCACTAGTTTAAAAAGGGAGTAAACACTTGTAATGTTTGTCAAGGCTTCTCCTTCAGTTGCTGACTTGAGCTGCTATTGTTTTCAAATTGCTTCTTTGTCTCTCTTACTAAAGTGGCGATGTTTTGAAGTTCTTGTTGCTATTGTTGGTTGCTCCCATGCTGATGCAACTTTCTGGCTTTGCCTCATGAGCAGCGTTTTCTTCCCTTCCTGTGATGTAAGGCTGTAGGGACAATCAATGATACTTTCACAGATGTGTAATATTAGCCTTTGAACTCACTGTTGTGCAATATCATTAAAGGAGATGAAAAATATATCAAGGGATGCTGAACTGTTGATACAGATGCTGGTGTTGCAGTGTCCTGTTCATTATTTCACAGAAGTAATTTATTAAAATTAAAAATGATAAACAAAGCAATATGATGACATGAGGGAGAATAAGTAGTGAGATTACCTTAAATTTTTCCAAGCCTACTATTATTCTGTGTTAAATGGACAAGTAAATGGAATGGACTTTAGAAATAGGATCCTTGTGTCACATAGCACCATTTCTACAATGAAAATCTCCCTTAATGATTCAGGGTGATGTATTTATTAAATGAGATTGCATTCCCTGATTATGATTATCCAAGTATTTGGTTGAATAACTTGAACATTGTCCCCAAAACGATTTCCTATAATCCTTAATGCTCCTACCTACAGGCCAGCCATGTATTACACTTGGTGTCAATTTTTGATTAAGATCTTATCAAACAGACTGACACTGGGATGGTTCAGCCAAGATTCACCCATTGGAGTGGTGTGAAGTCACTTCCAGATCAGTGCCAGTATAGTACAACTGCAATCATTGTAAAGCAAACTTGAAAATGTTCCCAGAAGCAGCACAAACTTTACTGAAGAGCTGAAAATGTCAGTAAATAGCCCATTGCCTTTTCATCATTTCACTTACATTGAAAACTCAACTAATCTGTGTATTCTTGCACAATAACTCATTCTTGATGAGAGCTAAAGACAAGAACAATGTTAAGCAAATACAAAGATCTTTTTACACGTTTCTAGACTTCCACTAGAATAGAAGAAATTTCTATTCCACATGCTCACTTCTATTGACAGAGTGTCATTTCTTCCTGGTGAGGAATGCAAATGAACCGGTTAATACTGTCATCTTCATGAAGTTGCTAAACATCCATCCTGGCTAGATTTATAAAGGTACAATAAGGCATTATAAACATCTCTACTAGCCCTGAACAGAGAAGGCTTTAGAACCATAGTAATTTACAGCTTCAAGAAGAACTATTTAGAACACTGTTTCCCAGACCAACACAAAAGAATCATCCAGTCTAATCCCACATTACAGCCATTAGGCTGTTGCCCTTCAGACAAGAGCATTTCAGAGGGATAGATGAGTACTCTATCAAGGCAGTGAGCACTTTACCCTCTGCCAACTCTTCAGGAAAAGTTCTACTCTCCCTCCATCCACTGACTGGAAAAAGATCTTTTAACCTACCCACCCTCCAGCAACCACTCTCCCCAAGTCTTTTATCAATTACTTCAACTTCATGCCTTCAGAGTTATTAAATCAGAATCAGGTTTATTATCACTGGCATGTGTTGTGAAATTTGTTAACTCAGCATCTGCAGTAAAATGCAATACATAGAAAGAAAAAAATAAATACGTAAATCAATTACAGTGTATAGAAATGCATATTAAATGACAGAGAGGAAGAAGCTGTTCCTGAATCACTGAGTGTGTGCCTTCAGGCTTCTGCACCTCCCTCCTGATGGTAACAATGAGAAGAGGTGATGGGGTCCAGGGTGATGGGGGTCCTTAATAACAGACGCTGCCTTTCTGAGACACCACTCCTTGAAGATATTTTGGGTACTATGGAGGCTAGTACATATTATCAGTACAATAGTCTCTGTTTTATTATTTTGTACACTATTATTGCACATTGGTACATTATTATTGTGTATATTATTATTCTGTACTTTATTATTAGTTAAGTCTGCACACTGCTACGTGTGAATGTTGCTGCTGTAATGGAAGAATTTCCCACTTGGGATCAATAAAGTACTTATTATTATTAGTACCCAAGATGGAGCTGACTAATTTTACGACGTTTTTTTGGTCCTGTGCAGTAGCACCCACCCCCCACCAGACAGTGATGCAGTCTGTCAGAATGCTCTGCACAGTACATCTATAGAATTTTTCAAGTGTTTTAGTTGACAAACCAAATCTCTTCAAACTGCTAATGAAATATAGCCACTGCCTTGCCTTCTTTATAGCTGCATCAATATGTTGGAAGCAGGTTAGATCCTCAGAGATCTTGACACCCAGGAACTTGAAATTGCTCACTCTTTCCAATTCTGGTCCCTCAATGAAGATTGGTTCATGTTTCCTCATCTTTCCTCTCCTGAAGTCCATCATCAGTTCTTTCATCTTACTGACATTGAGTGCAAGGTTGTTGCTGCAACACCATTCAACTAGCAGGTATGTCTCACTCCTGTATGCCCTCTCATTGCCAACTAAGATTCTACTATGAGGGGGTAGAGTAACACAGCGGGAAGTGCTCCTAACTCACAGTTATAATCTCGGTCCGTGGAGGGTTTGCACTTGCTCCATGTGACTGCATGGGTTTCCCTGGGTGCTCCACCTTCACAGAGTCAGGAAGATACAATACTAGAGCAGGCCCCTTTTCTCAACAAGTCCATGGCAACCATTAACCACAATAACCCTATATTAGTCGCTTATTAAATCTGCCAACATTCACATCAACAACACCCTCCCCTGATACCATCACTCACCTACAGCAAACACTCGGGTCACCTTCCAATGGCCAATTAACCAATCAACTCACTTCTTTGGATTCTGGGGGACTCCAGAGTGCTGGGGGAAACTCACATGGTCACAGGGAGAATGCAAAAACTCCACATAGACAGTACCCGAAACACAAGAGATCCTGTAAATCTAAAGCAACATACATAAAACGTTGGAGGAGCTCAGCATGTGAGGACACATCTTTGGAAGGGGCTGAACAGTAGACAGCCCAAAAGGCTGACTGTTCATTTCCCTCCATAGATGCTGCACAATTTCCTGAGTCCTTCGGGCAGTTTTTGAGTGTGTTGCTTGACAGTACCTGAGCTTGACAGTGACAGTACCTGAGATTGACAGTGACAGTACCTGAGATTGACAGTGGCAGTACCTGAGATTGACAGTGGCAGTACCTGAGATTGACAGTAACAGTACCTGAGATTGACAGTGGCAGTACCTGAGATTGACAGTGACAGTACCTGAGATTGACAGTGGCAGTACCTGAGATTGACAGTGGCAGTAACTGAGATTGACAGTGACAATACCTGAGATTGACAGTGACAGTACCTGAGATTGACAGTGACAGTACCTGAGATTGACAGTGGCAGTACCTGAGGTTGACAGTGGCAGGACCTGAGATTGACAGTGACAGTACCTGAGATTGACAGTGACAGTACCTGAGATTGACAGTGACAGTACCTGAGATTGACAGTGGCAGTACCTGAGGTTGACAGTGGCAGGACCTGAGATTGACAGTGACAGTACCTGAGCTTGACAGTGGCAGTACCTGAGATTGACAGTGACAGTACGTGAGATTGACAGTGGCAGTACCTGAGATTGACAGTGACAGTACCTGAGATTGACAGTGACAGTACCTGAGGTTGAAAGTGGCAGTACCTGAGATTGACAGTGGCAGTACCTGAAATTGACAGTGGCAGTACCTGAGATTGACAGTGACAGTACCTGAGATTGACAGTGGCAGTACCTGAGATTGACAGTAACAGTACCTGAGATTGACAGTGGCAGTACCTGAGGTTGACAGTGGCAGGACCTGAGATTGACAGTGACAGTACCTGAGATTGACAGTGACAGTACCTGAGATTGACAGTGGCAATACCTGAGATTGACAGTGGCAGTACCTGAGATTGACAGTGGCAGTAACTGAGATTGACAGTGACAGTACCTGAGATTGACAGTGGCAGTACCTGAGATTGACAGTGACAGTACCTGAGATTGACAGTGGCAGTACCTGAGATTGACAGTGACAGTACCTGAGATTGACAGTGGCAGTACCTGAGATTGACAGTGGCAGTACCTGAGATTGACAGTGACAGTACCTGAGATTGACAGTGGCAGTAACTGAGATTGACAGTGGCAATACCTGTGATTGACAGTGGCAATACCTGAGATTGACAGTGGCAGTACCTGAGATTGACAGTGGCAGTAACTGAGATTGACAGTGACAGTAACTGAGATTGACAGTGGCAGTAACTGAGATTGACAGTGGCAGTACCTGAGATTGACAGTGACAGTACCTGAGATTGACAGTGGCAGTACCTGAGCTTGACAGTGGCAGTACCTGAGCTTGACAGTGACAGTACCTGAGATTGACAGTGACAGTACCTGAGGTTGACAGTGGCAATACCTGAGATTGGCAGTGGCAGTACCTGAGATTGACAGTGGCAGTACCTGAGATTGACAGTGACAGTACCTGAGATTGACAGTGGCAGTAACTGAGATTGACAGTGACAGTACCTGAAATTGACAGTGGCAGTAACTGAGATTGACAGAGGCAATACCTGAGATTGACAGTGGCAATACCTGAGATTGACAGTGACATTAACTGAGATTGACAGTGACAGTACCTGAGATTGACAGTGACAGTACCTGAGATTGACAGTGACAGTACCTGAGATTGACAGTGGCAATACCTGAGATTGACAGTGGCAGTACCTGAGATTGACAGTGGCAGTACCTGAGATTGACAGTGGCAGTACCTGAGATTGACAGTGACAGTACCTGAGATTGACAGTGGCAGCACCTGAGATTGACAGTGGCAGTACCTGAGATTGACAGTGGCAGTAACTGAGATTGACAGTGACAGTACCTGAGATTGACAGTGACAGTACCTGAGATTGACAGTGGCAGTAACTGAGATTGACAGTGACAGTACCTGAGATTGACAGTGACAGTACCTGAGATTGACAGTGGCAGTACCTGAGATTGACAGTGACAGTACCTGAGATTGACAGTGGCAGTACCTGAGATTGACAGTGACAGTACCTGAGATTGACAGTGGCAATACCTGAGATTGACAGTGGCAGTACCTGAGATTGACAGTGGCAGTAACTGAGATTGACAGTGACAGTACCTGAGATTGACAGTGACAGTACCTGAGATTGACAGTGGCAGTACCTGAGATTGACAGTGGCAATACCTGAGATTGACAGTGGCAGTACCTGAGATTGACACTGGCAGTAACTGAGATTGACAGTGGCAATACCTGAGATTGACAGTGGCAGTACCTGAGATTGACAGTGGCAGTAACTGAGATTGACAGTGACAGTACCTGAGATTGACAGTGGCAATACCTGAGATTGACAGTGGCAGTACCTGAGATTGACAGTGGCAGTAACTGAGATTGACAGTGACAGTACCTGAGATTGACAGTGGCAGTACCTGAGATTGACAGTGGCAATACCTGAGATTGACAGTGGCAGTACCTGAGATTGACAGTGACAGTACCTGAGATTGACAGTGGCAATACCTGAGATTGACAGTGGCAGTACCTGAGATTGACAGTGACAGTACCTGAGATTGACAGTGACAGTACCTGAGATTGACAGTAACAGTACCTGAGATTGACAGTGGCAGTAACTGAGATTGACAGTGACAGTACCTGAGATTAACAGTGGCAGTACCTGAGATTGACAGTGGCAGTACCTGAGATTGACAGTGACAGTACCTGAGATTGACAGTGGCAGTACCTGAGATTGACAGTGGTAATACCTGAGATTGACAGTGGCAGTACCTGAGATTGACAGTGGCAGTAACTGAGATTGACAGTGACAGTACCTGAGATTGACAGTGGCAGTACCTGAGATTGACAGTGACAGTACCTGAGATTGACAGTGGCAGTAACTGAGATTGACAGTGACAGTACCTGAGATTGACAGTGGCAGTACCTGAGATTGACAGTGACAGTACCTGAGATTGACAGTGGCAGTACCTGAGATTGACAGTGGCAGTACCTGAGATTGACAGTGACAGTACCTGAGATTGACAGTGGCAGTACCTGAGCTTGACAGTGGCAGTACCTGAGCTTGACAGTGACAGTACCTGAGATTGACAGTGACAGTACCTGAGGTTGACACTGACAGTACCTGAGGTTGACAGTGGCAATACCTGAGATTGGCAGTGGCAGTACCTGAGATTGACAGTGGCAGTACCTGAGATTGACAGTGACAGTACCTGAGATTGACAGTGGCAGTAACTGAGATTGACAGTGACAGTACCTGACATTGACAGTGGCAGTAACTGAGATTGACAGTGACAGTACCTGAGATTGACAGTGGCAGTACCTGAGATTGACAGAGACAGTACCTGAGATTAACAGTGGCAGTACCTGAGATTGACAGTGGCAGTACCTGAGATTGACAGTGACAGTACCTGAGATTGACAGTGGCAGTACCTGAGATTGACAGACAGTACCTGAGATTGACTGTGGCAGTACCTGAGATTGACAGTGTCAGTACCTGAGATTGACAGTGGCAGTACCTGAGATTGACAGTGGCAGTACCTGAGCCGTTGGAACTTTGAGGCAGTGGGTCAGCTAGCTGCCCCCTTGTGCCAACCATTTCCCTATCCCAAAAATGTGAAAGTGAGAGGTTACTTGAGTGCTACAAATTCCCTCTGGAGTAGGAGATTCAGGATGGTCTTGGTAAGCATAAGTGAAAGAAAAGTCAAATTCTGGTTGGACAGAGAAAATAGCAGAGCATTAGGAACATTAGTGAACAGAGAAATGTTGGGGTGGAAATGTATAGCTCACAGGTGGACAGGGTAGTGAGGAAAGAATTTGGTGCACTTGCCTTCATCTGTTGAGGGGTCATGTTGGAGCTCCACAACATATTAGTCTGACCACTTTTGGAGTATTCTGTGCAGCTTCTGTTTCCTTGCTGCAGGAAGAGTATGGTAGTAACAGAGAGAGTGCAGAACAGATTCACTGGAATTTTGCCAGGAATGAGAGATCATGTTGGCCTGGTTTATTTTTACTGAACTTCAAAGACCAAAGGTTAACCATATAGAGGTTGATAAAATGATGAAGGTCATGCATGGGTTAGATAGGCAGAGTCTTTTTTCCAATGGAAGGGTCTCTAGAACAGGAGGGCGCAGGTTTGAGGTGAGAGGGGAGAAATCTGAGAAGCATCTTTTTCCACACAGACGATAGTGGTTATCTGGAATGAATGGAGACACTAGGGACAGGTGCAGTTACAACATTTTGAAGCCATTTCGACAGGGACTTGAACAGGGATACAGGCCTAATGTGGACAAATGGGGTGAGTGTAGACAGGTACCACATTGGGTCTGGATGGGGTGCACTGAATGGGCCCAAGTCTGTGCTGCATGATTCAATGATTCTGTGGTTTTGTGGTCAGGGAGAAAAAAGTTCAGAAATGAGGTTGATGGGATTCCTTCGAGATCCAGCAGATTCTTCGAGTTTATGTCATTGACTTGAGTGACTTCAGCCCATGAGGTCAAAGCCATGAGGAAATATGAGAAATCAGGAAAGATTTCCTTTTCTGTTTAGGCTCTTATAGCTTTCTGATCCTCCATTAACCGCTATGGTTTCAGATAAAACAGATTCATTCTATTTAAATCTTTCCTCGGAGATGAACATCTCCTGTGCTAGCTACATCATCATTAATCTCCTCTGAGTACAATCTCAATTCTGCACTTAACTTAAACCGTACCTGGTCCGGGAATGCAAACTGTTTGTGTGGGGGGAAGCTGTTGCACCATCGACGGTTTCGAATGCTCAGAGGTATATATCAGGTAGGAATGTTATATGCAAGTGATAAAGCACACTGCTTTGTAAGCAGCATACGATTTTCCTGGCAACACTTCAGCAGCGTTGTTGGAACAGACTGTCTTCTGCAAGTAAAGCAGCCCAAAACACAAGCCAACAATAATTCTTCAAGTTCTTTACTCTGTAGTTATTATGCTGGCTGCCGTCTGTGGAAAGTTTAATGCTTGCCGCGCAAATTCCCAATCAGTGCTTTGGTTATATTAGGATAAATATGAAGCAGAGGAGTATGAAATATGAAGCGGCCATGTACCATCAGATTGGGAAGTACTTAAGAGCTTTTAAATCATTCATCTTTATCCTCAAGATTTATGAACCTACAATTCCTGGAACTGATTGTTGTATTTAAATAGCTAAAGGCTAAATATATGGAACATTGATCTAGAAATTCAGTGCATAATACATTCTTTTATGGTTGATTTCAAAGCTAAATCAAATCGGAAACAGCATCATAAACTGAAAACACTCATGGTGATAATACACGACTTTGTGTGATACACCTATGCATAGTTGTATCGATGATATGTAATTCATGATTACTGGATTCTCAATGAAATCAGATTATTAATATATGAATAACATCTTCCATGTGCCTTGTGCAAGGAAGTAAAGCTAAGCAAGAACTATCTTGGCTCTGTGCAATTTAAGATGGTCACCAAATTTGGAATGATCAAGTGAGCTTAACGCTGGGCAGAAGACTGCAGTTAGAAGTTACAAGAAACGTTTGGGTAAGCACGGGGCTCACTCAATGAGAGCTGATTTCAATGAGAGCTTGGTAGGTATGTCAAGATGCCAGATCTAAGTTAGATGCCAAGCATTGGCTTGTAATCCGCAAGAGCATTTGTTTGAGAAGCCCAAAGGAAGAAGGCCAGAAATGGTCAAACCTGGAATTCACATTGTCACAAAGGATGTGCAATAGATGTGTAATCATTAGTAGTCAAAATGATACTTCTGGGAAGTAGAATATATTGCAGCCAAAATATAAATGATTTTGGGAACTTGATGCGGATGCATTCCTAGTGTTAAAGCAAGATGCTCAGTGAATTTGCTTCATGCCCTCAGCTTTAAAAGAAACATGATGCTTTTTGGTGCTCTTTACGAGGCAATCTAGTAGTAAAAACTGAAATCAGTCCATATGCTGTGCACCCTACTCCTCTGATTCTAATTCTAATCTGCAACATTGAACTTTATGCTCATTTTATTTTGCTCTTAAGATATCAAAAACACACCAAAGCATTATTTATTAGCCATCTTTAGTTGCCTCAGGGTATATTAAATAACAGCAGCTTTTTAACTTTATCACTGATGATAAAATGATGATTTAAAGTGTGTTGCCATTTGCTGTAGTGTTACTTTGCCACTTGGTTCAAATTCAAAAATCTGTCTTCCCCAATCAGAAGCCCTGGATGAACAATGAGATCCACAAATTGCTGTTACAAGGGGATGTTGGGTGCAGGACACAGACACATGGGTAGTGTAAACAGAACAATGTTTATTAATAATTACTAGGAAGGACAGGGAGCAAGGACAAAAATGTCAACATGGACAGAAACATTGGACAAAAAAACTGTTAAAACCAGGACTAAGACTTGGGCTTGGACTTGACTTGGACTCAATCTTGACCCGGACTCGGAACTGGGATCTTGACCCGGACTCGGAACTGGGATCTTGACTCAGAGCCGGAACTTGGATCTTGACTCAGACCCGGAACTTGGATCTTGACTCAGACTCGGAACTGGGATCTTGACCCGGACTCGGAACTGGGATCTTGACCCGGACTCGGAACTGGGATCTTGACTCGGACCCGGAACTTGGATCTTGACTCGGACCCGGAACTTGGATCTTGACTCAGACCCGGAACTGGGATCTTGACTCGGACCCGGAACTTGGATCTTGACTCAGACCCGGAACTGGGATCTTGACTCGGACCCGGAACTGGGATCTTGACTCAGACCCGGAACTGGAATCTTGACTTGGACCCGGAACTTAACTGGGACTCAGCCTGGTCTCAGAGCTTGACTCAGAGCCTAGAATTGCAACATGAAGCCTGGAACTGAACATGGCTTGGAGCCTGGACTTGGAGGACTTGGACAACAAGGAGACAGAATACCTAACTTTGAGTAGCTGCAAACGGCCAGACCTACTCAGCTGAAAGGACCTGGACAACGAAGAGACAGAATACCCAACTCAGAGTAGTGGCCATTGGCCGGACCTACTCAGCTGGAAGGACTAGAACAGCAGGCTCTCAACTCTACCCAAGAACAGTGGATGGCAGGCTCTCGACTTGACCCAAGAACAGCGGATGACAGGCTCTCGACTCGACCCAGGAACTGTGCACGGCAGGCTCTCGACTCGACCCAGGAACTGTGCACGGCCATGAAAATGACAGAATTCGTATCTTACTTGGAGTAGCGGCAAAATGGCCAACAACTCAGCTGGACACGAAAATGACTGAATTCCCTAAGCAGCCACGGCACTGAAGCAACTAGAGACCATGATTCTCGGCGGCCCCGAGACAAGCACAGCCGCCTTGCTGAGCTGACTGGCTTCCGGTGACTGGTTACTGGTGACGAGCTTCTGATGACAGTCCAGCACTGAGTAGCTGTAACCCGGAGTCTTTTATGTTGCCGGTACGACATGAAGATCAGGTGCCTTAATCAAGGTGCCAAACGAAACACATGGAAAAGTAAATAACTGGAATGAGGAGTGAATGGACCGGACCGTGACAATTGCTGAGAGCCAGATCAGAGACATTCAGGCCTGGCGACCAATTAAGATACAAGAGGTCCAGGTACATTCTCCAGAAACCCATCTCACATACAAAGTGGCAATTCCACACCATAAACTGAATCACTGAAAGATGCATGACAGCTGTAGCAGGGCTTGAATGCTATCCCCTTTTACAAAGTTAAACCAGGCAACATAGCTGACAACAAAGCTCTGCTCCCAGATGAGCTCAGAGCCTTCTATGTTCGCTTTGACCATCAAACTATGGAGGAACCTTCATAAACTCTATAGCGCCCAATGACGCTGTGATTTCTCAAGAGCTGACACAAGAGCAACCTCCAGGAGGATGAACCCACAGGATGTATCTGGCCCAGATCAGGTCCCTGGCTGAGTACTGAAGACCTGTGCTGACCAATTGGCTGGAGTGTTGACTCTTGCTTTGAGATGTCTGTCTAAGGTACTCACCTGCTTCAAGCAGGCTTCAATTATACCAGTGTCTAAGGAGAACGAGGAAGCCTGTCTCAATGACCAGAAATATTTACATCCACAGTGTTGAATTGCTTTGAAAGGTTGGTGATGAAACTTATCAACTCTTGACCAAGAAGCAACTTGGATCCACTCCAATTTGCCTACCAGCACTCAGTCCACAGCAGATGTCATTTCATTGGCTCTTCCTCAACACTAAAACATCTGAAAAGCAAAGGTGCATAAATCAGGATTCTCTTTATCAACTACAGCTCTGCATTCAATGCCATTATCCCCTCAAAGCTAATCAATAGGCTTCAAGTCCTTGGCCCCAATACCTCCTTGTGCAATTGGATTCTCAATTTCCTCATTTGCAGACCCCTGTCAGTTCAAATTGGCAACAACATCTCCTCCACAATCTCCAACAGCACAGGTGCACCACAAGGCTGTGTGCTTAGCCCCCTGCTCTGCTCACTTTATACTTATGGCTATGAGGCTAAGCACAGCTCCAATGCCATATTTAAGTTTGCTGATGACACCACTGTCATTGCCAAATTAAAGGTGGTAATGAATTAGCATATAGGAGGAAGACTGAATATCTGGCTGAGTGGTTCCATAACAACAACCTCTCATTCAATGTCAGCCAGACTAGCAGCTGATTATTGATTCCAGGAGGAAGAAACCAAAGGTCGATGAGCCTGTCCTCATCAGGGAATCAGAGGTGGAGAGAATCAGCAACTTTAAATTCCTGGGTGTTATCATTTCAGAGGACCTGTCCTGGGCCCAGCACGGAAGTGCAATTGTGAAAAAAAGCACAGAAGCACCTCACCTTCCTGAGAAGTTTGCAAAGATTCGGCATGTCATCTAAAACTCAATTTCAAGATCAAGTTCAAGTTTAATTGTCATACAGGAATACCCATCAATACAGCCAAACAGAACATCTCTTCCCTGGGACCAAGGTGCAAAGCACAGTGCCAACAGTCAACCACCACACAAGGCATGAAGAGCACATGTAAGATAGCAGTAAAGCATACGGTCACATTAAAAATATAACTTTGACAACTCCTATAGATGTGCGGTGAAGAGTATATTGACTGGTTGCATCATGGCCTGGTATGAGAAGATCAATGTCTTTGAACCAAAAACCATACAGAGTTAGTGGATACAGCGCAGTCTGTCTAGGGTAAAGCTCTCCCCCCTTTTGAGCACATTAAAAAGAGCACTGTCGCAGCATCCATCATAAAGGACCTGTACCACTGTGCTCTCTTCTCGATACTGCCATGAGGAAGGTACAGGAGTCTCAGGACCCACACACCATGGTCAGGAACAGTTATTATCTCTCAACCATCAGGCTTTTAAACCAAAGGGGACAACTTCATTTGCCCCGTCATTAAAATGTTCCCAAAACCTATTGCCTCACTTTCAAGGATTCTTCATCTTGTGTTCTCAATATTCATTGCTTATTTATTATTATTATTTTTCTCTCTTTTGTATTTTCACAATTTGTTTCCTTTAGCACATTGGTTGTTTGTCCACCCTGTTAGGTGTGGTACTTCATTGATTCTATTGTGTTTCTTGGATTTACTGAGTATGCCCGCAAGAAAACAAATCTCAGGGTTGTATGTGGTGACATATATGTACTTCGATAGTAAATTTACTTTGAGCTTTGAAATTGTCCACTTTGTGGGAGTTCTGACATATATAAGTGGTTAGAGAGACAGGTTAGAGGAACCAAAAGCACTTTTACATTACATCTGTTGTCTTTTTACAAATCACTGGATTTAGTGATTTTATTTTCACAATTTGCCTTTGTGCGATTTGAACTCACTCTCTGCAGTGCCTAGCCAAATTCTGTAACTGCTGGGTTGCCATGCTTATTTACAAAAGAACTGAATTAATTAATCCCAAAACTTGGAGTAGAACACTTAAGTGTTTGTCACTAAAATGAAATGCTATTTCATTTTTCAATTGCTCGGACTATTCTGGTTGTGTTTAGTATTGAGATCGCTCCAGGCATACAAGAGGTTTAGAAAACATTTTACTGTAAGCCATTAGAAAATAAACAATAAAGTTAGATGAGATATTTTCCCCACCAATTACACATCTTCTAGTCACAGTATAATCAACGAGTCTGCTCAGACTCTCAGAGATGAGTTAGTGTCCTGTACTATAGGAATGTGAGAAACCATTATCTAAAAACCATTCAAAATTACATTATTTTTTGCCACTGATTTGCTAATCTAATACTCAATGGAAATAAGGGAAGCAACAGCAGCTTGCACATCAGTTTAAAGCATAATGAAAAGACAATTGTGTAGGGAATGGGAAAAGTTTTATCAGGTACATGAAGGATCAAAGACTGTGTGGGTCCATTGAATGTGAATTATGGTGGAAACTCCAACTGAATACTTACATTGATCTTTATTTTCACTTCTAATTTAATAATAATGTCAATTATGAAATTAGTCATCTTAACATAGATTGATGAATTAGATGGAATTGAACTGGTAGAATACCTAGAAGTCCTCAAGGTTAGTCTACAGCTGTATCAACCCAATACCGGAATGTAGTTCACAACAGGGATGGTTACTATAGACTTAATGAGAACATAGGGACAATACAGTCCCCATCTTTAAGTGACAGGTCATAAAGGACCAGGTATCCCAAGTGACAATAGGCTCATTAAATTTACATCAATAGAAGACTAAGAGTCCCAAAGACTATGCAATATATGTTCACCAGCATATCAGGGGGTTTCCAACATGACTTCAAAAATGATGTTAAGTTTAAGAAATTTGATTTTAACTTTTGGAGGTGAATAAACCTAGGCTCCTCTACCTTTTTTTCCAAAAATCTATTACTAAAATATTATGCAAGAGGTTTCTCTTCAAGTTTGAAGCTCTTAATGCTAGTTGGATGCTGGACTGAAAATTGCCTGGAAAATTCCAGGTAGGATGTAATCATAAATGGATGTAGATGTGTCATTTTCAGTGGTGTCCCTTGGGATCAGTGCTGGGCTCCTT
This sequence comes from Hypanus sabinus, assembly GCF_030144855.1. Lineage (NCBI taxonomy): Eukaryota > Metazoa > Chordata > Chondrichthyes > Myliobatiformes > Dasyatidae > Hypanus > Hypanus sabinus. The sequence goes on from NC_082707.1 coordinate 84,125,529, forward strand.
GACGTCATTATTTTGTGAATGATTGATCTGGGAAGGAACAACACAGTCTACAAATCTGCACTTCATCCCACAAACAGTAGACGATGCTCCAAATCATAAACACAAAGAAGTTTGTAGATGCTGGAAATCCAAAGTGACTCACACAAAATACTTGAGAAACTCAGCAGGTCAGGCAGCATCTGTGGAACTGACTAAACAGTCGACGCTTCAGGCTGAGACCCTTCTTCAGGACTGAGAAGAAAGGCAAAAAACACCTGAGTAAAAATGTGGGGAGAGGGGAAGGAAGCAAGCTGGAAGGTGACAGGGTGATAGGTGAATCCAGGTGGGTGGGAAAGGTCTTTCACCTCCTCTCACTGACCTACTACTCCTCCCTGGGATTCCTCCTCCCTCCCTTTCTCCTACAGTCCACTCTCCTCTCCTATCAGATTCCTTCTTCTACAGCCCTTGACCTTCCCCCACCCATGAACCAGCTTTAGGTTAAATAGTTTCCTAGAAATGAACGGACCGATATATTTATCTAATAGCCAACAGGGTGACATTCAAGAATTTTTGTATAATCTCTAGTTGAACTGTGACAAACACCACAGGTTTCAATATACTTTAAAACTAACAAGAAATGTAAGCTTTCAGCTGCTGCATGCAAATTCTCTCCAGAGACTGAACATAAAAGGAGTATTTATTGTCCTAATGCTATTTTTAATTGACAATGTTTTAACTCTAAAAGTAAACAGTATGCATAAAACTTTATATCACGTATTAATGGAAAACTTTACATTGTCATGTGGCTATGAACTGTCATGTAGATCATCATTAATTCATACAATTTTTACTCCCTAGAAGAAAACAGATAAATTAGAGTTAAGTTTTGTTGTACTGTAAATTTGCCAAATTAAATTTCCACGTCAAAAGTTGAAGGATCTTTCATTCTATCAAAAACAAACTGCAAGTCCAGGCACTGCTATGCCTCAAGCACGTTACTGCCATCAACAATCCACATTAGTGTGGAACAACAAAAGAAGTTGACTAATCTACTCCAGTGCTCAAGCACAGATGTCTTCATTTAAGTCATGGTGTTCTTGCAGCTCCCTGCACCTGTAAGTAGGAGGCTTCCGTTTAATAAATGGAGATTTTCCAACACTGTTCAGAAGTTATCCTAGCACAAGGCAAGGACAAATATTCCAGTTCTGTGTTTGTTTCTTCATCTTCAGTACTGAAGAAAAAACATTCAACTAATGAACCTATTGTACTGTATGCAAATTCAGTCTAGTTTCTTCTCAGCTTTGCAGTCCAGTTGTACCAGCCTCTGAGAAGTACAGATGTCCACACTTAAATGCACAGAACTTCTCAGCTGAATTTCATTCTTGTAAGAAGAAAAGGCAATTTTTACATGCAAATTTTGAAAAAAATAGGGATTAATATGTTCTTGGGCAATTTAGCTCACCATTTGAATTGTGTGTGAAGTTACAGATGAGTGTACCTTTCTGGGTGAACACTTCTCTTTGTTAATACTTACATGAGTACTAGCTACACAGTTCTCTGAGACTTGTTCATTGTCAGACACAGTGTTGGAGTAGAGGTTTTCCAGTTAGAGCAAAGGCTACTTTATGCAACTATTATGGGATCAGGAGTATTTGCGTCAGTCTGTTGCAATCACCTTTCTTATTCTGTTTTTACTGGCTTGGTACAGATTATGGAAAATGTGAAGAGAGGTCCAAAGCAGAATAAGAATCAGAGTGGGGTGCTGATGCAAATACGGGAACAGCTGCCGTACCGGTTCAGTCCCGCTCTGTCTGTGTGTGGAGTTTGCTTGTTCTTCCTTTGATCACATGGCTCACCTCCACGGTCTCCAATTCTTACCCACATCTCAAAGACGTGCTGGTTGGTAGATTAACCAGCTTCTTTAAGTTGTATCTAACGTGCAGGTGAGTGGTATTGTGAGGGCAATTTGATGAGAATGTGAATGAAAATGGGCTGAGTAAGGTTGGGTGCTTGGTGGTCAGTGTGGAGTTGTTGTGTAAGAGGCCTGTTTCAGTGCTGTATAACTTTCCAACTCTGTGACATACCTACAGGATGAGCCAACTATTATCTTTCAATGCTAGTGACATGGATTCACAGCAAAAAGTCAAATGACATGAACAGAAAGCTGTCTTTTAATATATAGATATTTAATGTGTCTCCATCTAATTATTCTAGATGCAGCACTAGTTCATGATTCACTAACAGTCTTAACAAAAAAATCACTCAATTGGGCTTTCTTTTCACTTCGTTTGCCTACCCTATCACTACTTACAAAGTGGCAAACTTACAACATATACATTGCTATTTAATTCTCCTCAGATACCCACCCTGTCTAGGTGCTCCCTCAACTCCATTTAGCTGGAGCTGCGTCTCCGTATGCTTAAAACCCAAAGACATAGGAACAAAATTAGGCCATTCAGTCCATTGAGTCGGTTCTGCCATTCGATATTTTCCTCCTTAACCCCATTCTCCTACTTTCTCCCCATAGCATTTGATGTCCTATTAATAGAGACCCAATCAAACTAAACTTTCAGTATGCCCAATGACTTGGCCTTCACAATCACCTAAGGCAATAAATTCCACAGATTCACTGCCTTCTCTGTTTTAATGGGATGTTCAACTATCTTGAGTCTGTGCCCTCAGATCCAAGACTCTCCCACTATTGGAAACACCCTCTCCACATCCACTCTATCTAGGCCTTTCAGTATTTGGTAGGTTTCAATGACATCCCTACTTATCCTTTTAAACTACAGTGAGTACAGGCCCTGTGCCATAAAATGCTCCTCATATGTTAACTGTTTCATTCCTGGGAACAAGCTCATAAGTCTTGTTTGGACCCTCTCCAATGCCAGCACATCCTTTCTTAGATATGGAGCCCAAAACTGCTCACAATACTCTAAATGTTATAAATGCTCAGAATTATGTCCTTGCTGTTTATATCCTAGTCCTCTCGAAATGACAATTAACATTGCTTTTGCCTTTCTTACTACCAACTCAACCAGCAAGTTAGCCTTTAGAGAATCCTGCAAGATGACTACTAAGTCCATTTACACCTCTAATTTCTGAATTTCCTCCCTGTTTAGAAAATAGTCTATGATTTATTTCTTAGACCAAAGTGCATGACCATACACTTCATTCCACTGTGTTCACTGCACTGACCTCTACCTTGCTGAGATCAGATGGCAACTCTCGGACACCTCCTCATACCTACCCCTGGAAGAGGACCCCACTCTGGACCATCAGAAAAATGTCTCCAACACCATCACTGATGTCATCAACTGCCATCCACTGTCACTTCTACCTCCTACAAACTGGATTGGACCTATTGTCCCTGCCTGCTCCTGCTCCACTGAACTGGTGTCCTCCTACCTCGACTCCATTCTATCCTCCTTAGTTCAGTCCCTTCCCACCTACCTCCACAATACTGCTCATGCCCTCATTCTCCTCAGTAAATTTCAATTCCTTGGCCTTGTCTGCCTCTTTTCCACCATGCATACCCTGTCCCTATATAATTCTATCCCCCATCAAGAAAGCCTCAAAGCTCTCCACTTCTCTCTTGACAAGAGAACCAACCAATTTCCCCTCTGCCACCACCCTCCTCTGTCTGGCAGAACTGGAACTCACCCTCAACATTTTTACCCTCGGCTCCTTCCACTTTCTCCAAACTCAAGGGAGAGCCATAGGCACTCGCATAGGCCCCAGCTAAGCCTGCCTTGTCATTGGCTACAGAGAACAGTCCATGTTTGAGGCCTTCCTCAGAAATACTCTCCAATACTTCCTCTGCTACATTGGTAACAGCATTGGTGGTGTTTCATGCACCCATGCTGAGCTCGTTAGTTTCATCAGCTTCCACCCTGCTCTTAAATTCACTTGATCTATCTCTGACACCTCACTCCTCTTGCTCAATCTCCTTGTCTCCATCTCTGGAGATAAACTGTCAACCAACACCTTTTATAAACCTGCAGATTCCCATGGTTATCAGGACTCTATGTCCTCCCACCCTATCTCCTGGAAAAATTCTATACCCTTTCTCAGTTCCTTCACCGCCATCACATCTGTTCCCAGGACGTAGCGTTCTGTGCCAGGACATCAGATATAATGTGAAAAGTGATGCAATCAACACTGATCCCAGCAGAACATCTCTAGTCACCAGGACATCAGGAATTGCTCTTGCTCAACTATTGATATTACCCCCACCCGCATCTCCTCCATTTCCCAAACACCTGCACTCATCCCACCTTCCTGCTGCCTTAACAGTGACAGAGTTCCTCTTGTCCTAACCTATCACCCCATGAACCTCTGCATCCAACACATCACTCTCCATAACTTCCACCATCTCTAAAGGGATCCCACCACTATATGTATCTTTATCTGCCCCACTCCCCTGTTTTCAGCAGGGATCAATTCATGATTCCCTCATCCATTCATCCCTCCCCACTAACTTCCGTCTTGGCACTCGTCCCTGCAAGTGGCCCAAGTGCTACACCCGCCCATTTGCCTCATCCGTCGCCTTCATTCAGGGGCCCAAGCAGTCCCTCCAGTGGAGGTGACGCTTCACGTGTGATTCCACAGGATTTGTCTATTGTGTCTGGTGCTTCTGATGTGTCCTCCACTACATTGGTGAGATAGTCATAAATTGTGGACCGCTTCATCGAACACCTCCGCTCCATCTGCCAAAAGCAGAACTTCCCGGTGACCAAACATTTCAATTCTGGTTCCCATTCCCATTCCTACAGGACGGTCTATGGTCTCCTTTTGTGTCAAGATCAGGCCACTCTCCATCCCTCAATCAATCCCTTACATTAGATCTCGGTAGCCTCCAACCTGATGGCATGAATATTGATTTCTGGTAAAAAAAAATCCCCCCCACCCCTTCCTCTATACTCCACTCTAACCTTTTACCTCTTCTCACCTACCATCACTTCCCCCGGCCCCCCTTCTCCTTCCCTTTCTCCTATGGCACACTCTCCTGTCCTATCAGATTCCTTCTTCTCCAGTCCTTGATCTTTCCCACCCACTTGGCTTAACCTATCACCTTCCAGCTAGCCTCCTCTACACCCCCCACCATTTTATTCTGGCATCTTCCCCCTACCTTCTCATTCCTGAAAACGGGTCTTGGCGTGAAACATTGACTGATTATTAATTTCCATGGATGCTGCCTGACCTGCTGAGTTCCTCCAGCATTTTGTGTGTGTACTGTATTCCTCTGCCAATTTGCCCATTCGGCAAACCTGTTCTGCGCCAATGCTTCCTCAACCCCACCTATTTTTATATCATCCGTAAACTGGGTCACAATGCCAGCAATTCTGTCATCCAGATCATTAACATATAATGTGAAAGAGATGAATTCAAAACTTATCCTAGCAGAACACCTCTAGTCACCAGCAGTCAACCAGAAAAGGCCCCTTTATTCCCATCTTTAGCCTTCTGTCAGTCAGCCAGTATTCTCCCCATGCTAATATCTTTGCTGTAACACTAAAGTCTCTTATCTTGAATAGAACCCTCATATGCAGCATCTTGTCATGTGATGGATAATCACTGTCCTGGGCAAGGGGGCCTTGTCTTTTGCCAAGCTCAGCTTTCCAAATGTAGCAGCTGCCATTTGTGAAAATCAAAGTGTTGTTTTTGAATAAGTTAAGCTTCTAAGCAATATTCATTGTTTAGCTTCTGGTCATAACTGGGAGCCAGCCTTCAGATTTCAATGCAAATAGCAAGCATTAATCAGTTTGAAGTTAAAAGACAGCTTTGCAAATAAGCATTGTCTATATAGCAGTGTGACACAATGGGTGATTTAATTTGTGTTATTTCAAACTAGAAAATGCTGGCTAAGTTGTTTACTTCAAGGAAGCTTGCAGACTAGATTGATATTACCAATAGCGGATGTGTTAATTTTTGGAGGTTTATGCATTATGAAGTCAGCTTCACAGCATTAATTGTGGTGCCTGGGATCTCTGTCTCCAGAAGCTTTTAGACCATTTGTGTAAAAAGGTATCTGAAGACATATTACATATGTATGGAGTGACTCAAGTGACAAAAATACAGTACAGATTTAGAGATCTTTTTAGTAATGGTCCAGGAAATAAAATGGAAACAAAATAAACTACCAGTAGGATGGCAGCATGCTTGGATACAGCAGCTTCTACGAGGTCAACCAAAGATGTTACTGTCTTTTTAAACATATCTTTTACAATTGCAAGAACCTGCTGGACATTAAGAACTTAAAGTACTGCAAGTCTACCCAATCAGTAAGTTGCTCATTGGTGGAGAAACTGAAGGTGTTGGACCTGGTGAGGACCAAGATGCTGCCTGTAACAGAGAAGCATCAGTGCATGAAGGAGGCGCACACCTCCTTCTCACAGCAAGAGATCATCTTAGTCGCTTTTATTGTAATCACAAGATCCTGTTGGACATTGGTGGTGTGGAATGCTGCAAATCCATTTCATTGGTTTATTGGCAGTGAAGGGAGTTTCATGGGCTCAGTTTTTCCCATAGTGTCACCTGTATGCAGCCACCTAGGGGAGGCATCGGAGTTAGGCACTCCACTGGAGTGTCTTTGGCAGAAGAGAAGCTACATTGTGTTCAACTGCAGACTGCTGCAACACTCATGGACTCAGGGACTTGGACTATATTTTTTTTTTCTGTGACTATTTTACTGCTATTTTGTATGTGTTATGTATACCTTGTGTTGTATACTATGGTACTGTGTTTTGCACCTTGGCCACAGAGTAATGTTGTTTCGTTTGGCTGTATTTATGGGTGTTCATATATGGCTGAACGACAATTAAATTTGAACTTGAATATGAGAAGAACTAGAATCCATTATTCTGCCTTCGATTCTTGTGATGGACAATTATCTCATTGGGAGGTCTTTTCCGCTTGTAGGAATTGCATCTGTGTCTTGGAACACCTTTGTGCTTTAAAAATGATTTGTAATCTGGAATGTTTTATTGTAGAAATCCTCTGTGAGTTTTAAATATGTTTTAAGAGTGTTGCTTGAATTAAAGCATGTATCACTGAAAATAAATTAACTGAGTTAAGCTAGAACATAGGTGTCAAACTCAAGGCCCGCGGGCCATATCCGGCCCGGCGTACAATTATATCCGGCCCACGAGATCATTTTAGATAGATCTATTATTTTAATTATTAATGGCCCGGCGATATGAAGCCTATGATTGTAAGTTAATACCAATCATAAAAATAATGCTTGCTCAGCAGTCTTCTTCATAAGAAACGGAATTTGTGAAATGAAACACTGTAGTTATAGCAGAGACTGAGACACATGAGAACAGGCTGAGAAAACGGAGGCAATGAAAGCTGCGTTCGCACGCGCCCGACTGATCCGGCCCGCATGAAGCTGCATTTTGCCCAATCCGGCCCGTGACCTAAAATGAGTTTGACACCCCTGAGCTAGAAGTATCTGCTCCTTGGCAGGGAGTGGGGACTCAACTCTCAAATAGTGGAGACTGGACGTAAAATTTGTTGTGGAGAATAAACAGGGAAGTTACCTAGTCAACTTTAAAGACTAGCTTGTTACAGGATAACCACCCTTTAGTGAGGATACCCATAGCTATCTATATCAGATAGGGCTTAAGGCATTCATTTGAGTTTAGAAATTCACAGTCAGCAAACCATATACCAGTACTTGTGAAAGGCATTCCGAAAGTCCGAGTACACAATGTCCACTGACCTTCCTTTATTTATCCCGCCTGTTATTTCCTCAAAGAATTCCAACAGATTTGTCAGACAAGATTCATGTTTCTTCTTTTCTCACCTTACTGCTTTTTTAGTTACCTTCTTTGTCTTTAAAAGCTTCTCAATCCCTAGCTTTCCACTTATTTTTGTTATATTGTATGCCCTTGCGTTTGCTTTTATGCTGTCTTTGAATTCCCTTGTCAGCCCTGGTTGTCTCATCCTCTCTTTCGAATGCTTCTTCTTTGGGATGAACCAACCCTGCACTATCATATTACTCCTGGATACTCCAGCCATTGCTGTTCTGTTATCATCCTGGCTAATGTCCCCTTCCAATCAACTTTGAGCAGCTGCTCCCTAATGCCTCTCTAGTTCCCTTTACTCCACTGTAGTAATGATACAGCTGAATTTAGCCTCTGCCTTTCAAATGAAAGGGTGAATTCTATCATTTTATGATCACTGTCTCATGAGAGTTCCTTTACCTTAAGCTCCAAATCTGGTTCATTTAGGCAATCCAGAATTGCCTTTCTCCTAGTAGGCTCAACCACAAACTGCCCTTAAAAAAAATGTCATCCCATAGGCATTCTACAAAATCCTTCTCTTGGGATCCAGCTGATTTTCTCAGCTTTCCGGCATAGTAAGTTCCTCCATGACCATCTTAACATTTATCTTTTTGTATGCCTTTACTATTTCCCATTGTAATTTGTACCCAACATCCTGGCTACTGTTTGGAGGCCCGTATAAAACTCCCATCAGGTTTTTTTTTACCCCTTCTGTTTCTTAGTTCTACCCGCAAGGATTCTACATTGTTTGATCCTATGCCATATTTTTCTAACGATTTGATTTCATTTTTTAACCAACAAAGCCACCCCAACCCCTCTACACACCTGCCTGGCGTGTATCCTTGGATCTCTGTCCAACCATGACCCTGTGATGCCCAAAATGTCACACTAGCTAATTTCTAGATATGCTACAACATCACCTACCTATTTTATATATTGCATGCATTCAAATGTAACACCCTTAGCCCTATAATCAGCACCCTTCTTTTTGATTTTATCTCCGTGTTGTGTGAAGTTAAATTTGGATCCTTTTCTAAAGCTTTTTGTCCTATTATTTATTCTGGAGAAATCAGTAACCTCTCCTACAGTCTCCCTCACTTTTACTTTATTCATATATTTCCAATTTGTTGAACACACAGATCTTCCAATAGCTTCTACTTAGATTTAAGCTTATTGTCTTTCTTGCACAGAAAAAAAGATCATTTTGATAATTAAAGTGACTTTTAAATTATTTTATGCCACTAACGAGGTTCATAATGACAAAATAATTATGCTACTTAAATTTGGATCTGTTACATGTTGCTTCCTCCTGGAATGTTGCATTCACTGACTAAGAGGGTGATATAGTCTGGAAACCACCCCCTTTTGCCCAATAAATCCATGGTGACAATCTAACACTCACCTTTCATTAATCCTACACTGATTCCAGTTTTTTAAAATAATTCTCCCCACATTCCCACCAGCTACCCCAGACTAGACCACTGACCCAATCCTTGTGGCAACTTAGAGTAGCCAATTAATCTACCAACCTGCACATCCTTGGGGATTGTGAAGAAACCGGAGAACCTGTAGGAAACTCACATGATCACAGGGAGAGGGCACAAACCCCACACAACAGCACTGGAGATCAGAATTAAATCTGGGGCAGTGGTTAATGGGGCTAGTTCTGCTGTGCACAGATTTTCCAATTAAAATTTCTCCATGCCAAGTGAGCAGTTTTCTTCTGATAAATGACCTGTCATGTATCCATGACCTCCTCAGCCTAATGCTCAATATAGTCTTGTACACTAGATGGCAGGATGCACTTGACCGGCAATGCATTCCCTGGGTTTGGCCTTTCAAACAGTAAAACCATCTCTCGTTCTGTGGTTAAAAGTTACATCAAATTTCTAATGCTGCCCATGTAACCTGTAACTAACTAAAGAAACTCTAGTGAGAAACTCACTATTCTTACTGCTGAGCAAACAATTGTTGTTTAACTATTGTCCAACAATTGCCTGAAGAATGGCAACTCTTTGTTTCTAGATGAGGTAGTATTTTGATTCTTAATTTCACTTTATCTAACGTTTTGGTGAAACAAAAAGATTTTCAGGTTAAAAGGATTGCATGAGCTCTAAATACTTTGTAAGGTGCTCTTCTCCACCTGTACAATACAAACTTTTGTTGAAACCATCAGTCATGTTCAGCTCCAAAGAACTGGGTTCTCTATGTCAGCCAAGTACTTGCAAACAATTAGCTACTTTTGTATAAGTTCTCCCAATCCCATCTATTTAGACAGTATTGCTCATCTTCACACTGTCAAATTCACAAACACACTTCAGCAAATTCCCAATACATGTAAATATATGTGGCAAATAACAGCCGATCCTTGTTGAGTTATACAGCACGGAAACAAGTCTTTTATACCTCCTAGTCTGCACTAACCATCAACTATCATTTCCATAAATCCTATCTTAATTGCACTATTCCCCAACTGCACTCGAGATCATACATTCCCCAATACACTAGGAGCAATTTATTCTGGACAATTTTCCATCAATCCACACCTCTTTGGGATGTGAGAAGAAACCAGAGCACCCAACCAAAACCCTTGTGGTCTCAGGGAGAGCATGGGAATACCACAAAAGATGCCGGCCGGGTTAGAATTGCACTTTGCTAACTTGCTCTGTGAGCAAAGGCTCTGCTATCTAGTCTTGAGTCTGACAAAGCTTTTGTTTGTGAACAATAAAATGTGTGACGGCTGAGCATTCTGTTTCTATGTTAAAGGCCCTGGCTATTTACTGTTGCCTGTTATAATCAGCAACAGACAAACTGCAAGTGTTGTAAGGCCTTACATCTATCAAACGATTACACTAATCATGCATTAATCCCATTGATTTACAATAAAAAGATGCATGCAACAGTTAGCGCAGACCCAGTGGGCCAAGGAGATTGTTCCAGTTCTGCATGATTCTGTGACCCTAAGAACAGATTGTTCAAGGATTCTACCAATACTATGAAGCATGGCCATATGGTTAAAGCATTGGTCTAGTGATCTGAAGGTCGCTAGTTCGAGCCTTGGCAAAGGTGGCATGTTGTGTCCTTGAATAGGGCACTTAACCACACATTACTCTGCAATGACACCGGTGCCAAACTGTATCGGCCCTTGCCCTTCACTTGGACAACATCGGTGGCGTGGAGAGGGGACACTTGCAGCAAGGGCAACTGCCGGTCTTCCATACAACCCTGCCCAGGCCTCCAACTTTCCAAGACGCAAATCCATGGTCCCTCAAGACTAACGGATGCCTATTATTATCAATACTGTGAGCAGTGGTCCACTTGCCTGTGAGAAATAGTTCTCCTCCACTGCACAACTTTTTGGTAAAGCACTTAGTGATTAAGATAATGAACTGAGTCCAATTTCCTGTATATTTAGATTCACAATATCACATGGCCCACACCAACACTCGGGTCTTCTGTACAGTGCTGTGGTCTTTCTTTTTAAACATGCACCCATCCCTCATGTTATGTGTGGCATCATTACTCATGGGTGCTGGCTTTTCCTGTACTGTTGATGTGGGATTGCTGTATTACCCACTGGTCATCAACCACCAAACTTAATCTCATGACAATCTCATGCGGCAATCTTAAGGAGGAATGAGAGAGGAGTTGCCCAGATGGATTGGAGGAGGATACTGCTGGGGATGACGGCAGAGCAGAGATGGCTGAAGTTTCTGGGAAAAGTTCACAAGGCGCAGGATAGATATGTCCCGCAGAAGAAGTTGTTCTCAAATGGCAGGGATAGGCAAACATGACTGACAAGGGAAGTTAAGCCAAGGAAAGAGCATATAAGGTAGCAAAAGTGAGTTGGAAGTTAGATGATTGGGAAACTTTAAAATTCCAACAAAAGGAAACTAAAAAAGCTATAAGATGGGAAAAGATGAAGCATGAGGACAAACTAACCAATAATATAAAGCAGGCTACTAGAAGTTTTTTCAGTTATATAAAGAGTAAATGGGAGCTGAGAGTTGATATCAGGCCACTGAAAGATGATGATGGTGAGGTAGTAATAGGGGACAAAGAAATGGTAGATGAACTTAATGGGTACTTTGCATCAATTTTCATCGTGGAAGACACTAGCAGTGTGCCAGAGGTCAATGAGTGTCGGGGAGCAGGAGTGAGTGCCATTGCTATTACAAAAAAAAAGTGTGAAAGGAAATCTTTCCTGACAAATCTGTTAGAGCTCTTTGAGGAAGTAACAAGCAGGGTGAACAAAGGACAGGCAGCGAGTGGGAATAAAAGGAGCCCCTTTCTGGTTGGATGCCAGTGATGTTCCTCTAGGATCAGTAATGGGACTGCTACTTTTCACATTGTTTGTCAATGTTTTGGACAATTGAATTGATGGCGTTGTGGCAAAGTTGGCAGATGATACGAAGATAGGTAGAGGGGTGGGTAGTGCTGAGGGAACAATGCAATTGCAGCAGACAAATTGGAAGAATTGAGCAACAAGGTGGCAGATGGGAAATCTGTTGGGAAATGTATGATAATGAATTATGGTAAAAGTAACAATCGTGTGGATTATTATCTAAATGGGGAGAAGGTTTAAACATCAGAGGTGCAGAGGGACTTAGGAGCCCTCGTGCAAGACTCCCAGAAGGTTAATTTACAGGTTGAGTCTGTGGTAAAGGAGGCAAATGCAATGTTGGCATTTATTTCAAGGGGAATAGAATATAAAAGCAACGAGATGATGCTGAGGTTTTATAAGACACTAGTCTGGCCACACTTGAAATATTATCAACAGTTTTTGGCCCCATATCTCAGAAAGGATGCGATGTCATTGGAGAGAGCCCAGAGCAGGTTCACAAGGAATGTTCCAAGAATGAAGGAGTTAACATATGAGGAGTGTTTGGTAACTCTGGGAATTTATAAGATTGCAGAAGGATCTCATTGAAACTTATCGAATGTTGAAAGGACTTGATAGGGTGGATGTGGAGAGGGTATTTCCTATCGTGGGGGCATCCAGAGATAGAGGGCATAGCCTCAAAATTAAGGAGTGACCCTTAAGAACAGAGGTACGGAGGAATTTTTTAGCCAGAGAGTAGTGAATCTGTGGAATGCTCTGCCACAGACTGCATTGGAGGCCAAGTTCGTGGGTATATTTAAGGCAGAAGTTGATCATTTCCTGATCAGTCAGGGCATCAACAGATATGGCGAGAAGGCAGGTGTATGGGATTGAGTGGGATCCAGGATCAGCCATGATGGAATGGCGGAGCAGACTCGATGGGCTGAATGGCCTAACTCTGCACCTATACCTTATGGTCTAATCTCAGTAGCCTCAAAACCAGCCCAAAAATTGGCACGTTGCCTATTCTGGATATAGGTCCAGAAAGGAATAATACCTGCTGAATACAAATCTGAATCTTCCAATAGGCATTTTTATAATAGGAATAACAAACTACTTTAAATAATAGGTTATTGCTGTATTAAAATAGTTAATTGGCAAATCTGGTTAAGCAGACACTGCATCTTATCTATTGCTAAAATAGTCAATACTAATCCTGTCATAAATATTTAAATGTATGCCTGCCTACCTCTCATGCTAAACTAAAAGCACTAAAGGTCGTTCATTTTTCAAAATCATTAACTCCAGTGTTAATGAATCTGGAACGACAAAGACTACTGCAGTGCCAAGAACTGTTGGCCTACATTATACTCACAGTGCACTTGCTTTACTCAGAGATCAAAAGCTGCCACTTTGACCAACTAGCCCACTGGCTAAAAGCAATAACTAATTGTGCTATTAGTACCGTTGCACTGACAAATGTAATAACAAGAAGTAAACACAGAGAAGTCCTGAAGAAACACCTCTTGCACTTTAATACGTGAATGATTGAATAATTATAAGACTCGATTGGAAGTTTGGCTAAGTAACTTAGGGAGTAAAGAATTATGCATTTAAGAAGTAACCCATACATGTGCTGTCATTTCTCTTAGCTGCGATAAGGATCTTTGATGTTGTAATTGGCCTGAAAAGATGCCACAGATCTGAAACACTGCATAAAGAGCTCTTTAATACACAGGGAACAACATAACTGAGGAACAGGCTTTTCAACCCATCATATTCATACTGGTCACGATGCCATTTGAATTAATCCCATCTGTCTGCACATAGTCTGTATCTATCTATTTTCTGTCTGTTCGTGTATCCACCCAACTGCCTTTTAAACCTTGCGCTCACATCTGCTTCTACTACCTCCCCTGACAGTACATTCCACGTACATAACTCTCTGTGTGGGAAAACTCAACTTGCAAATCTCTTTAGCTTTTCCTCTACTTGCCTTAAATCTAAGACCCCTAAGCCACTTCACCCTGCGAAGAAGACTATTTATCTACAATATGTATCTCATAATTTTGTGCCCCTCAGTCTCTGAAGCTTGAGAGACACCAATCCAAGGTTATCCAGTTTCTCCTTAATGCAAACACTATTTAATCCAGACAATGTCCTGGTGACCCTTTCTGCATCTTCTCCAAAGTTTCTACATCACCCTTATGGTGTAGTGACCAGAAATCCACACAATAGTCCAAAGGTGGTCTAACCAAGGCTTCATATAAATGCAATATGACTTCACAACTTTTATACTCAATGCCAACCGATGAAGGCAAGCATATTGTCTGCTTTCTTACCACCCTATCCTCCAAGCCCTACTTACCAAAGACATTTCATAGTCTCTGGTAGCCTTTTTTAATTTTCAGTTTAATTCATTCCTACTTTATATTTCACAGGGCCCTTGTCTGAATTCCACATCCAAAACCTAACAGATATGCTTCTCTCTTTCTTCCTGACAACGCTTACACAAATCCCTTGTCATCCAAGGTTCCTAAACATTGGCATCCTAATCTTTCAATTGCGCAGGAACATGCTGATCCCCAACTCTAATCAATCGACCTTTAAACGTCACCCACATGTCAGATATAAATTTACCTTCAAGCAGTTACTCCCATTGCCTTTCTTGATTTCCTGTTTAATACTGTTGTAATTAACCTTCTGCCATCCTCCTCCACACTCAATTTATCATTTTCACCCAAGGACCTGTCTTATCCAGTACTGTCTTCACTTTCACCCAAGGACCAATCTTATTCTTTTACATAACTATCTTAACGCTTCCAGAATTATGGTCTCTGTTCCAAAAATGCTATCTTACTGAAAGTTAGATCACCTAATAAAGTGGCCACTGATTGCACATACTGCATGTTGTTTCAAGAAACACCCCTGGATACACCTAATAAATTTTGCTGTTTCAAAGCTTTGGCATGAAGAATGTTCCAATCAATACTGGGGAAGTTTAAATTACTCACAACCACCATTCTGTTGTCCTTACATCTTTCCATGATCCGCTTGCAGGAGGTTTGTGAATCTGGGGAATTTTATACCCCCAAAGGTAGAGATCTTATAGAGTAGCTTTATTTGTCACATGTACATCGAAACCTACAATGAAACACGCTGTTTGTGTCAAATCAAATCAGTGGGAATTGTGCCGGACAGCCTGTAAGGGTCATCATGCTTCTGGTACTAACACAACATGCCCACATCTCAATAACCCCAACAGTACATCTTTGGAATGTGAGTGGGAGCTGGAGCACTCGGAGGAAACGTGAGCAGTCACAGGGAGGATATACAAATTCCTTACAGGCAGAAGCAAGAATTGAACCCTGATCAGTGATCACTGGCACTGTAATAGTGTTTCACTGACTACAGCACTACCAACAACACCCCTAAGGGCTCAATCACACCCATTGACAGGATACTTCCTGGTAAATTCTAATCAAGTAAACAATTGCTTCCTATTTATCACATTAACTTAATTGGTTTTGCTCACCCTTTGGAAAGTGGCCAGTGAGTGAGTGGACCAGTGAAGGAGCAGAGATTTGAGGCTTTGACTCGAGAGGTTCTGGCAGTTTTGGCAGTTGGACTGTGCAATCAAGTCAATCAAGATTTGAAGAGCTCAGCAGAAAGCCGTTGATTAGATAATCAAGATTTGAATAGCTCAGACTCAGCAGAAAGCAGCTGATTGGGCAATCGAGGTCAGGTGACCAAGCAGTTTGAAAAGCTCAAACAAACAAATAGAGCGTTACCTCAAGCGGAGCGGCCAGTGAGTGAGCCAGCCAGTGAAGGAGTGGAGATTTGAGGCTTCGACGAGAAGAGGCTGAGGATGAGCTTCACTCCAAGTGAGGTAAGGCCGGGTAACTTCCTTTCAAAGGAGAATGTTTCAAAAGTTGAGGCAAGTATTGGGTAGGTCATGGCAGCTGAGATCAGCCCCGTGGTTTGTTCATCCTGCAGCATGTGGGAAATCAGGGATACTTCCAGTGTCCCTGACGACTATGTGTGCAGGAAGTGTGTCCAACTGCAGCTTCTGACAGACTGCATTGAGCGTCTGGAGCTGCGATTGGATTCATACTGGAGCATCTGCGATGCTGAGAAAGTCGTGAATAGCACGTTCAGTGAGTTGGCCACACCACAGGTAAAGGCTACACAGGCAGAAAGGGAAGGGGTGGCCACTAGACAGTGTAGCAGTAGGCAAGTAGTGCAGGAGTCCCCTGAGGTCATCTCCCTCCTAAACAGATATAATGATTTGGATACCGTTGGGGGAGATGTCTCGTCAGGGGAAGGCAGCAGCAGCCGAATTCATTGCACCATGGGTAGCTCTGCGGCACAGGAGGGAAGGAAAAGGAGTGGGAGAGCTATAGTGATAGGGGATTGGATTGTAAGGGAAATAGATAGGTGTTTCTGCGGCCGCAAACGAAACTCCAGGATGGTATGTTGCCTCCCTGGTGCAAGGGTCAAGGATGTTTCTGAGTGGCTGCAGGACATTCTGGAATGGGAGAGTGAACAGCCAGTGGTCATGGTGCACATAGGTACCAACGGTATAGGTAAAAAACGGGATGAGGTCCTACAAGGTGAATTTAGGGAGTTAGGAGTTAAACTAAAAAGTAGGACCACAAAGGTAATAATCTCTGGATTACTACCAGTGCCACATGCTAGTCAGAGTAGAAATAGGAGGATATTTCAGATGAATACATGGCTTGAAAAATGGTGCAAGGGGGAGGGATTCAAATTTCTGCGGCATTGGAACCAGTTCTGGGGGAGGTGGGACTGGTATAAACAGGACGGTCTGCACCTGGACTGGACTGGAACCAATGTCCTAGGGGCAGCGTTTGCTACTGCTGTTCAAGATGCTTTAAACTAATGTGGCAGGGGGATGGAAACAAATCCAGAGAGACAGAGGGGTGTAAAATGAGGGTGGAAGCAAAAAGTAGTAAGGTGAAAAGTAAAAGTGGCAGGCAGGCAAATCCAGGACAAAAAGCAAAAAGGGCCACTTTTCAACATAATTGTATAAGGGCTAAGAGTGTTGTAAAAACAAGCCTGAAGGCTTTGTGTGTCAATGCAAGGAGCATTCATAACAAGGTGGATGAATTGAATGTGCAGATAGTTATTAATGAATATGATATAGTTGGGATCACAGAGACATGGCTCCAGGGTGACCAAGGATGGGAGCTCAACATCCAGGGATATTCAATATTCAGGAAGGATAGACAGGAAAGAAAAGGAGGTGGGGTAGCATTGCTGGTTAGAGAGGAGATTAACACAATGGAAAGGAAGGACATTAGCCTGCAGGATGTGGAATCGATATGGGTAGAGCTGCATAACACTAAGGGGCAGAAAATGCTGGTGGGAGTTTTGTACAGGCCACCTAACAGTAGTAGTGAGGTTGGGAATGGCATTAAACAGGAAATTAGAAATGCGTGCAATAAAGGAACAGTAGTTATAATGGGTGACTTCAATCTACATATAGATTGGGTGAACCATATTGGTAAGGGTGCTGAGGAAGAGGATTTCTTGGAATGTATGCGGGATGGTTTTCTGAACCAACATGTCGAGGAACCAACTAGAGAGCAGGCCATTCTAGATTGGGTATTGAGCAATGAGGAAGGGTTAGTTAGCAATCTTGTCGTGCGAGGCCCCTTGGGTAAGAGTGACCGTAATATGGTGGAATTCTTCATTAAGATGGAGAGTGACATAGATAATTCAGAAACAAAGGTTCTGAACTTAAAGAAGGGTAACTTTGAAGGTATGAGACGTGAATTAGCTAAGATAGACTGGAAAATGAAACTTAAAGGGTTGACGGTGGATATGCAATGGCAAGCATTTAAAGATCGCATGGATGAACTACAACAATTGTTCATCCCAGTTTGGCAAAAGAATAAACCAGGAAAGGTAGTGCACCCGTGGCTGACAAAGGAAATTAGGGATAGTATCAAATCCAAAGAAGAAACATATAAATTAGCAAAAAAAGAGGTACACCTGAGGACTGGGAGAAATTCAGAGAGCAGCAGAGGAGGACAAAAGGCTTAATTAGGAAAGGGAAAAAAGATTATGAGAGAAAGCTGGCAGGGAACATAAAAACTGTAAAAGCTTTTATAGACATGTGAAAAGAAAAAGATTGGTCAAGACAAATGTTGGTCCATTACAGTCAGAAACAGGTGAATTGATCATAGGAAACAAAGACATGGCAGACCAATTGAATAACTACTTTAGTTCTGTCTTCACTAAGGAGGACATAAATAATCTTCCGGAAATAGTAAGGGACCGAGGGTCTAGTGAGATGGAGGAACTGAGGGAAATATGTGTTAGTAGGGAAGTGGTGTTAGGTAAATTGAAGGGATTAAAGGCAGATAAATCCCTAGGGCCAGATGGTCTGCATCCCAGAGTGCTTACGGAAGTAGCCCAAGAAATAGCGGATGCATTAGTGATAATTTTTCAAAACTCCTTAGATTCTGGATTAGTTCCTGAGGATTGAAGGGTGGCTAATGTAACCCCATTTTTTAAAAAAGGAGGGAGAGAGAAACTGGGGAATTATAGACCGGTTAGTCTGACATTGGTGGTGGGGAAAATGCTAGCGTCGGTTATCAAAGATGTGATAACAGCACATTTGGAAAGAGGTGAAATCATCAAAGTCAGCATGGATTTGTGAAAGGAAAATCATGTCTGACGAATCTTATAGAATTTTTTGAAGATGTAACTAGTAGAGTGGATAGGGGAGAGCCAGTGGATGTGGTATATTTGGATTTTCAAAAGGCTTTTGACAAGGTCCCACACAGGAGATTAGTGTGCAAACTTAAAGCACACGGTATTGGGGGTATGGTATTGATGTGGATAGAGAATTGGTTGGCAGACAGGAAGCAAAGAGTGGGAGTAAACGGGACCTTTTCAGAATGGCAGGCAGTGACCAGTGGGGTACCGCAAGGCTCAGTGCTGGGACCCCAGTTGTTTACAATATATATTAATGATTTAGACAAGGGAATTAAATGCAGCATCTCCAAGTTTGCGGATGACACGAAGCTGGGCAGCGGTGTTAGCTGTGAGGAGGATGCTAAGAGGATGCGAGGTGACTTGGATAGGTTAGGTGAGTGGGCAAATTCATGGCAGATGCAATTTAATGTGGATAAATGTGAGGTTATCCACTTTGGTTGCAAGAACAGGAAAACAGATTATTATCTGAACGGTGGCCGATTAGGAAAAGGGGAGATGCAACGAGACCTGGGTCTCATTGTACACCAGTTGTTGAAGGTGGGCATTCAGGTACAGCAGGCAGTGAAAAAAGCAAATGGTATGTTGGCATTCATAGCAAAAGGATTTGAGTACAGGAGCAGGGAGGTTCTACTGCAGTTGTACAAGGCCTTGGTGAGACTGCACCTAGAATATTGTGTGCAGTTTTGGTCCCCTAATCTGAGGAAAGACATTCTTGCCATTGAGGGAATACAGAGAAGGTTCACCAGATTGATTCCTGGGATGGCAGGACTTTCATATGAAGGGACTGGATCAACTAGGCTTATACTCACTGGAATTTAGAAGATTGAGGGGGGATCTTATTGAAACGTATAAAATTCTAAAGGGATTGGACAGGCTGGAAGATTGTTTCCGATGTTGGGGAAGTCCAGAACGAGGGGTCACAGTTTAAGGATAAAGGGGAAGCCTTTTAGGACCGAGATGAGGAAAAACTTCTTCACACAGAGAGTGGTGAATCTGTGGAATTCTCTGCCACAGGAAACAGTTGAGGCCATTTCATTGGCTATATTTAAGAGGAAGTTAGATATGGCCCTTGTGGCTAAAGGGATCAGGGGGTATGGAGCGAAAGCAGGTACAGGGTTCTGAGTTGGATGATCAGCCATGATCATACTGAATGGTGGTGCAGGCTCGAAGGGCTGAATGGCCTATTCCTGCACCTATTTCCTATGTTTCTATGTTTAAAATCTGAGTTGCAAGTGATACTATTGGATAAGTGGGGACAGTTGAATAAAGACTAGGGATTACAGAACAATTTAATACTGAATTGTCACAAGAACGCTACATAAAGTATGCAGATTGCTCACTGAGGGTATTTGATCAGCACATCTGAGACATATCTGAGAAGACAGAAGAGAGTCAAGAGAACACAAGGATGAAGCAGGTGTGGGCCACTGGATCCCCGAAGCTGCTCGACATTCATTATGATCTTGGCTCATCTGCCACATACCTCAACTCCTCCTCTGTGCCAGTTGCCCCACATCATACCTTGCCTCTCTTTCAAAAATATAGTCTTTCCTTTTTAAATACCTCTAGTGATTGAACCTCATTAACCACTTCTGGTACAGAATTGCACAGATTCAACTTCCTATGCAAGAAGAATGTCAGTATTATCTTAGACCATGAAACATAAGACATAAAAACAGCATTAGGCCATTTGTCTCTTCAAGTCTGCTCCACTATTCCATCCTAATGCCCTTCCCTTGGACAACATTGGTGGCATGGAGAGGGGACACTTGCAGCTTGGGCAACTGCTGGTCTTACATATAAAAAAACCCTGCTCAGGCTTGTGCCCTGGAAACTTTCCAAGGTGCAAATCCATGGTCTACTGAGACTAACAGAGGCCTACACTACGCTATTCCATCATGGCTGATTTATTATCCCTCTCAACCCCATTCTCTTGTATTCTCTCTATAACCTTTGACACCCTTACTAATCAAGAAACTATCAATCTCTGCTCTAAATATACTGAATGAATTGGCCTTCATAGCCATCATGAATTCCACAGATTCATCACCCTCTGGCTAAAGAAGTTCCTCCTCATCTCTGTTCTAAAGGAATATCCTTCTAATTTGAGGATGTGCCCTCTAATACTAAGTTCACCCATTGTAGGAAACATCCTCTCCACATCCACCCTATCTACGCCTTTCAATATTCAATAGGTTTCAATGAAGTCTCCTCTCATTTTTCTAAACTTCAGCAAGTATAAGCCCAAAGCCATCAAATGCATCTCACATTAATCCTTTCAGTCACGAGATCATCCTCATGAATCTCGCCTGATCCTGTCCAAAAACAGCATGTCCTTTCATAGATATGGGGCTCACAATGCTCTATGCAGTCTGATTAATGCATTATAAACCCCCTGCAATACATCCTTGCTTTTATATTCTAGACCAATGAATGCTAACATTGCATTTGCCTTCCTTACCACTGACTCAACCTGCAAGGGAATCCTGCATGACTATCAAGTCCCTTTGCATCTCTGATTTCAGAACTTGTTCCATATTTATAAACTAGTCTATGCTTTTATTCCTTCTATCAATGTGCAAGACCATACACTTCCCAACACTGTATTCCATCTGCCCTTTCTCCTAATCTCTCTAAGTCCTTCCACAAACACCCTGCTTCCCAAACATTACCTGCCTCCCCACTTATCTTTGCACTATCTACAAACTTGGCCATAAAAGACAGGCAGACATACTTTATTGATCCCAAGGAAAATTGGGTTTTGTTACAGCTGCACCAACCAAGAATAGTGAAGAAATATAGCAATATAAAACTATAAATAATTAAATAATAATTAGTTAATCATGCCAAGTAGAAATAAGTCCAGGACCAGCCTATTGGCTCAGGGTGTCTGACCCTCCGAGGGAGGAGTTGTAAAGTTTGATGGCCACAGGCAGGAATGACTTCCTATGACGTTCAGTGTTACATCTCGGTGGAATGAGTCTCTGGCTGAATGTACTCCTGTGCCTAACCAGTACCTTATGGAGTGGATGGGAGTCATTGTCCAAGATGGCATGCAACTTGGACAGCATCCTCTTTTCAGACACCACCGTCAGAGAGACCACCAATTCCTTCATCCAAATCAATGACATACTGTATAACATGAAAAGAATCAGTCCCAACACTGACGATCTGTGGAACACCCCTAGTCACTGGCAGCCAACCAGAAAATAGCCTCCTTTATTCCCACTCTTTGCCTCCAGCTAGTCAGCCAATCATCTACATGCCAGTATATTTCATACAGTACCATGGGCTCTTCTGTAGCAGCCTTAAGTGCGGCATCTTGTCAAAGACCTTTGAAAAACCAAGTAAACAACATCCACCAACTCTCCTTTGTCCATCCTGCTTGTTAGTTCCTCAAAGAATTCCAAAAATAAATTGTCAGTCAAGATTTCCCCTCAAAAAAAACATACTGACTGCAGATTATTTTATCTTGTGCCTCCAAGAACTCCAAAACCTTAATAAAAGACGTTGCAAACCATGCTACTGTGCCTATGATTTCCTGTCTTTTGCCTCTCTCGCCTCATAAAGAGTGGAGAGACATTTGGAGTTTTCCGATCCTTGGGAACAATTCCATAATTTAGTGCAGGGGTTCCCAAACTTTTTTCGCCATGGACCATTACCATTAACCAAGGAGTCTGTGGACCCCAAATTGGAAAACCCTAATCTAGTGATTCTTGAAGGGTCATTACTAATGCCTCCAAAATCTCTTCAGATACCTCTTTCAGAAACCTGGGGTGCAGTCCATCTGGAACTGATGACTTATCTACCTTCAGATCTTTCAGCTTCCCAACATCTTTTCTTTAGTAATAGCAACTACACTCACTTCTGCTTCCTGACACTCTTGAATTTCCTGCGTATTGATTATGTCTGCCACAGAGAAGACTGACGCAAGAGATTTATTAAATTTGTTACAATTACTTTATTTCCCATTACTGAAGACTGTTTGACTGGCAGGAAGCAATGAATAGGGATAAAGGGGCCTTTTTTCGGTTGGCTGCCAGTGACTAGTGGTGTTCTGAAGGGCTCGTTTTTGTTGGGACTCCTTTCCATGTTATATCTCAATGATCCGGATGATGAAATTGCTGGCTTTGAGGCCAGGTTTGCAGATGATCCAAAGGTAGATGGAGGGGCAAGTAGTGTTGAGAAATCAGGGAGTCTGCAGAAACACTTACACAGGTAGGACAACGGGCAGAGAAGTGACAGAGAGAATATAGTGTAGGGATGTGTATGGTCATGCACTTTGGGAGAAGGAAGAAAGGGTTGGACTATTTTCTAAATGGGGAACAAATTCAGAAATCAGAGGTGAAGAGAGACTTTGAAATCCTTGCGCAGAATTCCCTGAAGGTTAACTTGTGGGTTGAGTCAGTAATAAGGAAGGCAAATGCAATGTTAGCATTCATTTCCAGAAGACTAGAATATAAGAAGGATGTAATGCTGAGACTTTATAAGGCATTGGTCAGACTGCACTTGGAGTATTGTCAGCAGTTTTAAGCTTCTTATTGAAGAAACGAAGTGCTGGCATTGGAGACAATCCAAAGGAGATTCACAAGAATGCTCTTGAGAATGAATGGGTTAATTTATGTGGAGCGTTTAATGGCTCTGGGCCTGAACTCAGTGGAGTTTGGTAGAATGAGAGGCAATCTCATTGAAACCTATAGAATATTGGAATGGCCTAGACAGAGTGGGAATCAAGAGGATATTTCCAATAGTGGGGGTAGTCTAGTACCAGAGGGCACAGCCTCAGAATAGAGGGATATCCCTTTAGAAAAGAGATGAGGAATAATATGCTTCACCAGATTGTGATAAATAACAATAATAATACTTTATTGATCCTGAGTGGGAAATTTTTCTGTTACAGCAGGAACATTTAAAAGCACAGTAGCTATGTGCAGATTTAACTAATAATCAGTGCAGAATAATGATATACTCAATAATAATATACTAATGAGCAATGATAATGTACAAAATAATAGAACAGAAACTATTGTACTATGGTGTGTGTCCTCTTGTTCCACAGAGATTGACTGCTGTATATGCTAATTGCATTTGGTAGGAATTCGTTGATACAGTTGGATGTGAAGACTATATCATTGGGTCTATTTAAGCTGGAGGTTGATAAGTTCTTGATGAGTAAGGACATCTAAGGTTATGGGGGAAAGACAGGAGAATGGAGTTAAGCGGGATATAAATCAGCCATGATGGAATGGTAGAACAGACTCGATGGGCTGAATGGCCTAATTCTGCTCCTATGTCTTATGGCCTTATTGTCTTCATATTTCATTTTTTCTCCCCTTATTGTTTGTGTTGCTTTTTAAAAGCTTCCTAATCCTCAAGCTTCCTATTAATTTTTGTGATATTATATGCCTTCCCTTTTGCCTTTCTACTGTCTTTGAGTTCCCTTGTCAGCCGTGGTTACAACATCCTCAGTTTAGAATATTTCTTCTTTTTCTTTACAATGAATCTAACCTGCACCTTCCAAATTGCTCACGGAAACTCCTCTTTCATGCCTCTGTAGTTCGCTTTAATCCAGTCTGATGCTGAAACATCTGATTCCAGCATCTCCCTCTCAAACTGCAGAGCAAATTCTATCATACTCTAATCACTGCCTCTGATGATCCCTTCACCTTAAACACCCAGATCAAATCTGATTCAGTGCACAATACCCAATCCATAATTGCCTTTTCCTTGGTGGACTTTTAACTGCTCAATGTCCCTCCAACTGAGATTTTCTGACTACTGAAAGCATCTCAATATCTACCCTGACTCTATAATGCCCCCTATAGGATTTTAAAAGTTTCAGTAAGATCGCCCACTATTCTTCTAAACTCTAAAGAATATAGATCTAACATTGTTTTGTCATTTGCTTCTGGTTAAGATGGCGCCAGCAAACAATGATTCCTCAAGCGATATCTTCCAGATAGCAAATCTTTCCAATTATTTCACTCTTTCTACACCTTCTGCTCGTTCTTTTTTGTCTTGCTTGTGTTATGGAAACTGCTTGAGCCTGTGACGTACAGTTTGAATCTCGCTGGAAGGATCCTTTGGATAGAGGAGCGGAGTTATTGACACTATTGATTGTTGTAATTTAATAGCCCAGCTTTGTTTAGTTTAGGTTTGCTTAGTTTAGTTTTTTTTTCTAATTTGGGATTTTTTTGGCATTTTTTTCCATCATGTTAACTACATCAAGAGTTTGGAAGGCTTAATATATTTGTGTTATCTATCGCTTATTCATTGTGTTATACATTATATATTGTGTTATATAATCATTGTGTTATATATATTTCTATCATCTATAGCTTATTCTTGTATATACTGTTTATTAACTATGGATTCCCAATCTCTCTGTATTACTATTGTTATTATGCCTATGTTTGAAAATTAACAAACAGACTTAAAAAGGAAAGAGAAGGATCCAGCACTGTGCTCTGTCTGTCTGTCCGGAGAGCTGCTCCATGGAAATCAGAGGTGGGATCCCGAGAAGGTCTGAGAACACAAGCTGACTCATGGAGAAGACCAGAGACAAGGCGCAGGATCACGAATGACTCCATCTTGAAGCAACAAGGTGAATGAGGAGGGGGTCAATGATGGCTCGGTGTGAGACAGTCAGCAGCTGGACCGGTCCATTTGACCCCAGATCAGTGGTGTTCAGACCCAGGTCGGCAGTCACTCTTTATGGAAGGACTGTGTACAAGTGGCTGCTCTCCATGCATGCAACAAAAGATATTTCCCATATTCTCTGAGATTTATGTAATTATTGGATTGTACATTGGTTTCCGTCAGTTTTTCAGTTTTTTTGTGGACGATTGGTGCTGGGCGATCTGTTAATGTTTTTGTGTGTAAAAGGAGAGGTTGGGGGTTTGGTGCTACTGTTGTTGCTCTTTTCTGCAAGTGAGGGAGTCAGGGATTGTTATGTGTAGAGGGCCGTTTGTTAGTTATTGTAGCTGTGATTTGCTGTGAGCGGTGGGGGGTGGATTTTGGGGTCTGTGAGTTTTGTTTCTTTTATTTTTTGTGCCGGTTGGGGGGATTTGATATCTTTTCCTTCATCAACACCCATGGTCTTTCTGTACTTACTGGCTATCTGGAGTAGACAAATATCAGAGTTGTATTGTACATGCATACTTTGACAATAAAATGAACCTTTTAATAAGATTCCAGGATCTAGCTTAGTGAATCTCTTCTGGATTCCCTTCAATGCCAGTGTGTCCTTTATAAAAGATGGGCACAATGCTCCAGTCTTGGCCTTACCAAAACTCTCTATAGTTATAATAATGCTTCCCTATTTCTAAATTCCAGTCCACTTCCAAATAAAAAGCAACAAGTCATTGGCCTTCCTGACGACTTGACGCAACCATCTGATAACCTTTGGAGCTTCACGCACTCAGGAATATGTAGATCCCTCTGTACTCCACTTACTTGAATAATAATCTGCCTTATCATTCCCTGGACAGAACTTTGCAACACACTTTGCCAAGTTTTCACCCACTCGCTCAACCTATCTATTTCCTGTTGCAAAATCCAAATATTATCATCACAGCACTCCCTCCCACCTACTTTGGTTTCATCAGCAACCAGGCAGAAAAGCAGCACCCCGAGTCACACGGGGGCAGAGATATTAGAGACAAGCTTTGATAACCTACCACATTGTAAAGTATTTCGGTGCACTTTAGTGCAACTTAATACCACAATAAAACATGAATCTTGAATCTGTTCCTATGAGGTCTAGTTTCACCAGAACCCATGTGCATATCATGGTTACACTGTACTTGACTAATGAGAAAAATAGAGTTTAACTTGGCGTTTTCTCCGAGGTCACTTTAACTATGATGCTCTGCTTTAATGAGTTCCATACACTTCTGCATGTAGCACAGAATGAAATGACCACACGAGGAGTGATGCCCAGAATCTTTCAAAAGCTTTCATGTCCTGAATGGAAGAATTAATTAACTTTACCTCACCAAATAGATAACGAGATGTTTAATCATGGAGAGGGCATGAAATGCAAACTACTCCCCTTCAGTATCTTCTTCTAAGTCAAGGTTTCAAACATGGCACTTTGCCTGACAGGAGAATTACTTTGAATTTAACAGCAGTGATATTTAGCTTTCTCCCAGATGTGACCTTGAATCTATCAGTATTTCAGGGCCAAGGTAAAGCAGATTGTCGAGCTTCCTCCCTCCCTACCTCCTGTGGAGATGAGTTTGAATCAAAACAGATATGCCTAGAAAACACACAGAGAGCACAGTCAATTTTATATTCACAATTCCTACAAGAGCATTATATAGGCATGACAATGGAACAGTTTGGTTACCAGTACAAATGAGGTGGAAGATTTTTTTCCCGCCTCTGAGAAGTGGTTTTGTTAGCCATCACCTACAAATTGGAAGAAACTCCAGTCAACTGTGCTTGTTCTGTTGGTTCTACAAGGAGACTTACATAATTTATTAAAATAGCATCCACAAAGCAAGTGCGCAGTTATATTGGGAAGAGGACTGGACATGGTATTTGTAAAGGCTTAAGGACCGGCAGTGGCATGCAGGGCAGAGGTATAATACTAGCAATGAGGGCATAACACTGACTTGGTACAGTGCCAGATGACATTTCAGACTGCAGACTGGGCACTCTTTTAACCTATCTGCATGTGTTCAATCTCAGGTTTTGTTTTTTTGTTTCTGTGCTTAGATTTGGTGTCAATATGTGAAGTACAGTATGCAAATGATTATTTATTAACTAATCACGTTAAGAGTGTGCGCACGTTGCCATTCTTCTCCCTACATTCACCTCTTCAATGTTCTATGCACTAAAACCAACAGATTAAAGTAAGTTCAGAACAGAAAGGAGATTCTGTGGATGTGTAAGGGACTCCTGGATGGTATGCTGCCTCCCAGGTGCAAGAGTAATCTCAGATTGGGTCCACAGTATTCACAAGGGGGAGACTGAGCAGCCAAAAGATCAGAATCAGAATCAGACTTTAATCGCCAAGTACCTGTGCACATACAAGGAATTTACTTCTGGCAGATGTTGTCTCTCTGCTCATAACAATAATAATGATAAATATAAATGAAAATATAGATTATACATACAAGTAGTGCAATCCAAGTAATAGTTAGCCGACAGTTAACCGGCAGTTAACTGTTCAGCAAAGTGACCGCAGTAGGGAAAAAACTTCTCCAGTGCCTATTAGTCTTAGTCTGGAGGGATCTGAAGCGCCTACCAGACGGAAGCAGTTCAAACAGTCCGTGCGCAGGATGGGAGGAGTCCTTTATGATGTTACCCACCCTCTTCTTCAACCTGGAAGAGTACAGGTCCACAATAGAGGGCAGGGAGGCTCCAATGATGCGCTCGGCAGTCCTCACTGTGCGCTGTAGTCTGGTTCTATCCTGCTTGGTGGCGGCTCCAAACCACACAGTGATGGAGGTGCACAGGACAGACTCAATGACTGCAGTGTAGAACTGCAGCAGCAATTCCTGTGGTACTTATCGGTACTAACAACATAGGTAGGTAAAGTGATGAGGTTCTGAAGAGAGAATATCGAGAGCTAGGTAGGAAGCTGAAAAGCAGGACATCAAAGGTAGTAATCTCTGGATTGTTGCCTCTGCCACATGCCAGTGGGGGTAAGAATAGGATGATTTGGCAGTTAAATGTGTGACTGAAGAATTGGTGCAGGGGGCAGGGTTTCCGATTTGTGGATCATTGGGATCTGTTCTGGAGAAGGTATGACATGTACACCTGAACTTAAGGGGAACCAATATCCTTGTGGGCAGTTTTGCTAGAGCTGTTCGAGATGGTTTAATCCTGGTTGTTAAGACAATAGGTCAGAGGACAGAGCATTTGATGGAAGGGTTGACTTGAGGAAGGATAAATGAATCAGTTAGATAGATTGACATGTGTCTATTTTAATGTAAGATGTATCAGGAACAAGGGCGATTAACCTGGAGCATGGATCAGTACATTGACCTACGGCAGTGTGTCCATTACAGAGATTTAGCTGCCACAGGGGCAGGAATGGTTGCTGGTTGATCTGGATTATGATGTTCCAAAAGGGACAGAGAGGGAGGCCAAATGGGTGGGGGAGAGGCATAGTTAATCAGGGACAGTATCACAGCTGCAGGAAGGGCAGATGTCAGGGAGAGATTGTCTACTGAGTGTGTGTGGGTGGAAGTTAGAATCAGGAGGGGAGCAATCACTCTTTTGGAAGTATTCCATAGGCCTTCCCCACAATAGCAACAGAGACTGAGAAACAGAGGGGGAAGCAGATTTTGAAAAGAAGAACATAGAACGTGAAACTCTACAACACATTAAAGGCCCTTCAGCCCACGATGTAGTGCCAACCGTGTAACCCACTCTAGAAACTGCCTGGAATTTCCCTACTACATAGCCCTCTATTTTTCTAAGCTCCATGTACCTATCTAAGAGCCTCTTAAAAGACCCTATTGTATCCGTTTCCACTGCCATCACCAACGCTGTATTCCACCCACCTACCACTCTCTGCGTGGAAAACTTACCTCTGCCATCCCCTAGTTGCCTATTTATAAGCACCTTAAAACTATGCCCCCTCAGGATAGCCATTTCAGCCCTGGGAAAAATGCCCCTTATCATCTTATACACCTCTATCAGGTCACCTCTCATCCTCTGTCAAGGAAAAAAGGCTAAGTTCACACAACCTATTCTCATAAGGCATACTCCCCAATCCAGGCAACATCCTTGTAAATCCCCTCTGCACTTTCTCTGTAGTATCCCCATCCTTCCTGTAGTGAGGTGACCAGAACTGAGCACAGTACTACAAGTGGGTATGACCAAGGTCTTATATAGATATAACATTACCCCTCGAGTTCTTGAACTCAATCCCATGATTGATGAATGCCAACACACCATACACCTTCTTAACAACATTGTCAACCTGCGCAGCAGATTTGAATGTCCTATGGATAAGGACCCCAAGATCTTTCAGATCCTCCACACTGCCAAGAGTCTTACCATTAATATTATATTCTGTCCTCAAATTTGACCTACTGAAATGAACCACTTCACACTTATCTGGGTTGAAGTCCATCTGTCATTTCTCAGCCCACTTCTGCATCCTTTTGATGGCTCACTGTAACCTCTGACAACCCTCCAGACTATCCACAACACCCCCAACCTTTGTGTCATCAGCAAACTGACTAACCAACCCTTCTACTTCTTCATCCTGATCATTGATAAAAATCACAAAGAGGAGGATCCCAGAACAGATCCCTGTGGCACACCACTGGTCACCGACCTCCATGCAGAATACAAACCATCTACAACCACTCTTTGCCTTCTGTGGGCAAGCCAATTCTGGATCCACAAAGCAAAGTCTCCTTGGATCCCATGCCTCCTTACTTTCTGAAGGAGCCTTGTATGGGGAACCTTATCAAATGCCTTACTGAAATCCATATACACTACATCCACTGCTCTACCTTCATCAATGTATTTTGTTACATCCTCAAAGAATTCAATCAGGCTCATAATCAGATTGAATCAGAATTCAATCATGCCAAGAAAAAATGAGGTACGAAGATAAACTAGCCAAGAATATAAAGGAGGATAGTAAAAGCTTCTTTAGGTATGTGAATAGCAAAAAAAGGTTAAGACCAAAATTGGGTCACTGAAGACAGAAATGGGTGAATTTATTTTGGGGGACAAGGAAATGGCAGATGAGTTGAACAGGTACTTTGGATCTGTCTTCAATAGGGAAGACACAAACAATTTCCCAGATGTAATAGTGGCCAAAGGAACCAGGGTAAAGGATGAACTGAAGGAAATTTATATTAGGCAAGAAACAGTGTTGGATAGACTGTTGAGTCTGAAGGCTGATAAGTCCCCGGGACCTGATGGTCTGCATCCCAGGGTACTTAAAGAGGTGGCTCTAGAAATTGTGGATGCATTGGTAATCATTTTCCAATGTTCTATAGATTCAGGAACAGTTCCTGCTGATTGGAGGGTGGCTAATATTGTCCCACTTTTCAAGAGAGAGAAAACAGGGAATTATAGACCGGTTAGCCTGTCGTCAGTGGTGGGAAAGATGCTGGAGTCAATTATAAAAGAGGAAATTATGACACATTTGGATAGCAGTAGAAGGATCAGTCCGAGTCAGCGTGGATTTATGAAGGGAAAATCATGCTTGACTAATCTTCTGGAGTTTTTTGAGGATGTAACTATGAAAATAGACAAGGGAGAGCCAGTGGATGTAGTGTACCTGGACTTCCAGAAAGCTTTTGATATAGTCCCACATAGGAGATTAGTGGGCAAAATTATGGCACATAGTATTGGGGGCAGAGTACTGACATGGATTGAAAATTGGCTGGCTGACAGGAAACAAAGAGTAGCAATTAACGGGTCCCTTTCGGAATGGCAGGCTGTGACCAGTGGGGTACCGCAAGGTTTGGTGCTGGGATTGCGGCTGTTTATAATATACATTAATGATTTAGATGAAGGGATTAAAAGTAACATTAGCAAATTTGCCGATGACACAAAGCTGGGTGGCAGTGTGAAATGTCAGGAGGATGTTATGGGAATGCAGGGTGACTTGGACAGGTTGGGTGAGGGGGCAAATGCATGGCAGATGCAGTTTAATGTGGATAAATGTGAGGTTATCCACTTTGGTGGCAAGAACAGGAAGGCAGATTACTATCTAAATGGAGTCAAGTTAGGAAAAGGAGAAGTACAACAAGATCTAGGTGTTCTTGTACATCAGTCAATGAAAGCAAGCATGCAGGTACAGCAGGCCGTGAAGAAAGCTAATGGCATGCTGGACTTTATAACAAGAGGGATTGATTATAGGAGTAAAGAGGTCCTTCTGCAGCTGTGCAGGGCCCTGGTGAGACCCCACCTGGAGCATTGTGTGCAGTTTTAGTCTCCAAATTTAAGGAAGGACATTCTTGCTATAGAGGGAGTGCAACGTAGGTTCACAAGGTCAATTCCCGAAATGGCGGGACTGTCATATGTTGAAAGATTGGAGCGACTGAGGTTGTATACACTGGAATTTAGAAGGATGAGAGGGGATCTGATTGAAACATATAAGATTATTAAGGGATTGGACACGCTGGAGGCAGGAAGCATGTTCCTGCTGATGGGTGAGTCCAGAACTAGAGGACACAGTTTAAGAATAAGGTGTAGGCCATTTAGAACAGAGATGCAGAAAAACTTTTTCACCCAGAGAGTGGTGGAGATGTAGAATGCTCTGCCCCAGAAGGCAGTGGAGGCCAAGTCTCTGGGTGCATTCAAGAGAGAGTTAGATAGAGCTCTTATAGATAGCGAAATCAAGGGATATGGGGAGAAGGCAGGAACGGGGTACTGATTGTGTATGATCAGCCATGATCACAGTGAATGGTGGTGCTGGCTAGAAGGGCCGAATGGCTTACTCCTGCACCTATTGTCTATTATAAGGCACGACTTGCCCTTGACAAAGCCATGCTGACTATAAAGGTTCAAACAATGCCGGATTGTTGTCATGAATGACTTTAACTTCACTAATGTTAATTGGAATTTCCTTAGTGCAAAAGGGTAAAAATGGGGTGGAATTTGTTTGGTGTGTCCCTTAAAAATTCTTGACGCAACCAGAGGAGAGACAATACTGGAGCTGATTCTAGGCAATGAACCTGGTTGGTGACAGTTCTTTCAGTGAGTGGGCATTTCAGAGACAGCAACCATAATTCCCTGATCTTTACCATATCCTTGGAGAGGGATAGGAGCAGATGATATGTGTAAGTATTTAATTGGGGAGGGCAAATTATGATGCTATTAGAAGGAACTTGGGAGCATAAATTGGTAAATTGGGCGCACATGCATAATGGAAGCGTGGAGTTTGTTTGAAGGGCCCTTGCTTACAGTTCTGAATAGGTTTGTTCTGTTGAATCAGGGAATCGTAGGTAGAATGAGAAGAGGAACATCTAGTGAAGAGGAAGAATGAAGAATACTAAAGGTTTAGGAAGCAAGTATAAGACTGGACTTTAGAGAGTTATAGCATAGCCAGGAAGAAGCTTAAGAATGGACTTAGGATTGTTAGAAAGGAAGGGGAGATGAGATAGATAGCCTTGCTGAATAGGATTAAGGGAAACTCCATTCTATACATAGAGTATATAGAGAACAGGAGGATCACCAGAGTGAGTGTAGGACAGGGAGCAGGAGGTGGTAGGGGAAGCCCTTAGTGCTTTGCTTTATATTTAACATTGAGAAGGACCTTGGCATTTGTGAGAGCATTGTAAACCAGCAGCTATGCTGAAACATGTCGACGTTAAGAAAGCGGATCAGCTGGAACATCTGAGAAACATTAGGATAGATAAGTCCCCGGGCTCTGATGGAGTACGATGGGAAGCCATGGAAATGATTGCTGAACCTTTGGTGATGACCTTTGCATTCTCATTGTTACAGGGGTAGTTCTAGAAGATTGGAGGGTGGCAACTGTTATTCCATTGTTCAAGAAGAGTAATAGGGATGATCCTCGGAATTATAAACAAGTAAGTCTTACATCAGTGGTGGGCAAACTACTGCAGTGGATTCTAAGAGACAGGATTTACTAGAGAAGTTTAGTCTGATTGGGAATAGTCAGACTGGCTATGTGAGGGGCAGGACATGCCTCACAAGCCTGAATGAATTCTTTGAGGAAATGACAAAACAAGATGATGAAGGTAGAGCAGTGGACATGGTGTATAGGGATGTTAGAAAGAATCCCCATGGCAGGCTCATTGATAAAGTCAGGAAGCGTGGGATCGAGGGAAACTTAGTTGAATGGATTCAGAATTGGCTTGCCCACAGATAACAGAAGGTGGTGATAAATAAAACTTATTTTGCCTGGAGGTCGGTGACCAGTGGTGTTCCACTAGGATCAGTTCTGGGATCTTTATAAATAACTTAGATGAGGAAGTGAATTGGGAGGATTAGTGAGTTTACAGGTGACTCTACTGTGCTCTACTGTTCTATGTTTTCTGTTAGGCCATTTGATTGAATGATATGGGGAGGTCATATTATGTATTCCAATAATCCCAAAAGAACATGTAATATGTTTTATACAGAAAAACAAAACAATTGATGGAAGGGGAGGGAGTGGAGAATTCTGCGAGTTCTATTTAATTTACTTTTTCATGTGTATTTCATGGCTTCCTGGAGAAGTCAAATATCAGAGTTGTACTGCACATGCCTACTCTGACAATAAAATTAACTTTGAACTTTAATTATTTGGGGGTAGGAGTGCCATGGCCCAATTTGCTTCCCCTACACCTGCCCTGGCTTGGAGTTGACTGTAGTCCCAACGTTAGTGGGAGGGAATGTTGCGAAATAAACATTGCTGTCCTTTAGTTGGAAAATGTGTTCCAGACAATTCAAAGGAAAAAGACAATACTGCCCAGATATCTTCAGCTGTGTTGAGTCTGTTCTAAACACTATTCTTCTACCTGTTCCGAGGAACAGTAAGGTAAAAAAGAAATAGGTTGTCTTCTTACCATGTGCATTAGGATGCTCCAAATTTTCAAACAGTTAAGGGAAGAAAGTAAGAAGAAAGGACAAAAAGTTAGGATAGAAATCCTTTCCAGAGTTCAATGGGTTTAACATAAATGGCTAGATAGCTACCAGTAATATTAATGTAAAAATATAAGTTTTAGAAAACATGCACAAAATTCTGGAGAAACTCAACAGGCCAGGAAGCATCTATGGAAAAGAGTACAGTCAACATTTCGGGCTGAAACCCTTCGGCAAGACTGGAGAAAAAAAAAGATTAGGAGAAGATTTAAAAGGTAAAGGAGGGGATAGGTGAAACCTGAAGGAGGAGGGATGAAGTAAAGAGCTGGTAAGTTGACAGGTGAAAGAGATACAGGGCTGGAGAAGGGGGAGTCTGATAGAAGAGGACAGAAGACCAGGGAAGAAAGGAAAGGATGGAGGAGCACCAGAGGGAGGTAATGGGCAGGCAAGGAGATAAGGTGAGAGTGGGAAAAGGGGTGGGGATTGGTGAAGGTAGTGGCATTACTGGAAATTTGAGAAATCAATGTTCATGTCATCAGGTTGGAGGCTATCCAGACAGAATATAAAGTGTTGTTCCTCCAGCCTAAGTGGGGCCTCATCATGACAGTGGAGAAGGCCATAGATATACATATTGGAATGGGAATGGGAAGTGGAATTAAAATGGGTGGCCACTGGGAAATGTTTTAGGATTTGAGAATTGTGGTAAATGTGCTTAAACAATGGCATCAAGACTTTAAGCCCTGAATGATGAGATTTAATTTACTTATTAAAATACAGCAGGTCTCATTTATCTCACCAAATTCTTGGCAACTCCCAGCAAGTCATTGCCATCAATCTCATCCTCACAGACTTTATTTCCCTGCAGTCCTGCAACTTATCATCTCTTTCCTTGACTTTAACAGTAAATGCAAGATATGTTGGGGGACTCCCAATGCAGAGTGTGCTCATAGACCACTTCTGCAGGAAGTTAGCAGGAGAGGTAAAGCTAGAGATCATAGTGCTGGCTACAATCTTCAATATGTATTGACTAGATGATTGCAAATGTTCCACTGTTTAATAAAAGGAGAGAAACCAGCACATGGCAGCAGAGAAGAATCAGCACAATAACGCACTCTTGACTTATTTGTTTGATGTCATTTGATAATGTAGCTCTGAGGGTGGATGAAAATCGTTAATATTGTGAACTACAAAAGGTGTTTTTGTACCACTTGCTTAAAAATTGAGTTCATGGAATAAAAGCAACAGCTGCAGTTTTTAATTTAAAATTGGTTAAAGAATGTGTTCTAATAAATTACTCTTTTGTCACAATGGATGGGGATTATTTCCCTAAGGTTTTACACTGGTACAAGTGCTATTTCTAATATGCATTAGTGAGTTAGACGACAACTATTTTGCAGATCACACCAGATAAATAGGGAAAGATAGAAAATTAAGTTTTAACATAAAATTATATATAAGTAAATATTAAGCAATTACGAAGGAATTAGCTATATATAAACACTGTATGTGTGTGCGTGCACTGGCTTTCTGATCAACATATATACAGTACTGTGCAAAATTCTTAAGCTCATTATATATATAGCTAAGGTGCCTAAGACTTTTGCACAACACTGTGGTAATTTTATGTATTGCACTGTACTGCTGCAGCAAAAGAAAAAAGCTTCATTACATATGTGAGTAATAGTAAACCTGATTCTCTTGTGGGTCTATGTTGTGGACTGAGGGAGGGAAATTGTGGTAGGGAGAAAGGGAAGGGAGAGAGCAGTAAGCACCAGAGGGACATATCTCTAAGATCAATAAACTAGTTTTTGGAATCAAATGATTTTGCCGCAACGTTCCCTCTAAGGATTGTGCGTGTACACATGCACACATCTTTTGCTACTAGCGCACAAAGGAATTTAAACTGCGTACAAAAGGTTGTCACCCTCTACCTTGTTGGCGTGTTCAGTATATTTCACGATCGTACACAATCACATTTCCTTTTCCAGTTTCCGATGTGGACGGTGATGACAACATGGTGTTTGTGATGATTTGTCTGCAGATTTTAGTCCTATCTAATTTTTACTGTTTTTATTGAAGAAATTATTCAATGTGAACATGTTGTTGTCACTGGGCAAAAAATTGCACAACACAAGATTTTTGCACAGACTGGTCATTCCAAATTAGAGGGAACATTGCTTGCTTGGTGTCTCAGGGCTGGGAGCACCCTCCACCCTGCCACTCCTTCCCTGTCTCCTGCCCTATACCCCTCACCTGCAGCACTCCACCCTCACCATTCCCAACACCTTTTACCCCCACCACATTTACAAACTTACTCTTCGCTCCACGTCGACAAATATAGCACTGTGCAAAAGTCTTAGGCACATCAGCTACGTATATGTGCCTCAGACTTTTACACAGCACCCTGTGTATATATACAGTATATATATTTTATCTCTATATCTCTGTATATAGTGATGGATGATGTTATATTTCAATCCTGTAAACTGATTATAGATGCTTTATTCTGTTTGATCCATTTCTATTTAACAGTCCTTGAGTGTTCTCGCAAACTATTGTTACATGTCACAGTGCCAAAGTTCAAAGTTATTGTCAAGGCACATGCATGTTATCATATACTACCCTGAGATTCACTTTCATGCAAGAATTCACAGTAGAACAAAGAAATGCAATAGAATCAGCGAAACATTACACACAAAGACTGACAATGTACAAAAGACAAACTTGTGCAAACACAAAAGTAAATAAGAAATTGAAAGACGTTAAGAACATGAGTCATAGAGCCTATGAGTCTATAGGTTGTAGAATCAGTTTAGAGTTGAGGTCCGTTCCATGCTGGTTCAGGATCCTGATATTTGAAAGGTTCAAACTTTTTCTGAACCCAGTGGTGTGGGTCCTAAGGCTCCTGTACCTCCTTGTCAATGGCAGAGAACAGAGCATGGCTTGGATCTCATGATGGGCACTCCTTTCTTTTGGCAGTGCTCCTTGCAAAGGTGCTTAAAGGTGGAGAGGCCTATTCCTGTGACGGTGATAACCACCACTTTCTGTGAATTGGTATCTTCATATTGGCCGTGATGCAACCAGTCAAATACTCACTGTGCATCAGTAGAAGCTTGTCAAAGTTTTCGATGTCTTGCCAGATCTTTGGAAACTTATAAGAAAGTAGAGGCACTACTGTGCCTTGTTTGTAATAGCACTTATGTGATGGCCCCAGAGCAGATCCTCCAATTGGCTAACACCAAGGAATTTTTGTCTCCCTTCACCTCTGATCCCCGACGACGACTGGCTCATCGACCCCTGCTTACTTCCTCCTGTAGTCAACCTCTTTTCTTTAGTTTTGCTGATGGTGTACGAGAGTTTGTTGTTGTCGTACCATTCAACCAGATTTTCAATCTCCCTCCTATAAATGCAAATTTCTAGTTTGAGCAAGTCTTGAACTTCATTTCTTTAACTTTAAATTTCATATGTTCAATGCAATAAATTTTGTTTCTTGATCCTTCAAAAACAGTAGATTAGTGACTCTACTGTAACTCATTTAGGATTATTCCTTTTATTTTTTTCAATAAATATAACCTTGGAAGGGAACTGCTGGGTGCCCTTGTTCACTCTCGCTGTCCTCCTAGATCAGCAGATGTCTCTGCCAATATCGTAATTCAAAAAAAATTATTGACGTATTTGTTCAACTTGAATAGAAAGAGTCTCCAAACCAGGCAGTGCTTCATGTTAATAACATAATGATCTGAAACCATGGGATCATGGTTGTATCAAATTAAAACACTCGATGCCACTGATAAAGATGCACTTGATACTTCATTTTCAGGATAATGATGCAATCTTCTTAAGTTGTTTCAAAATGTAGAATGATTCTTAGATACTGCAATTTTCAACTCATTATATGTTTTAATTGCATAAATTGAGATTACTCAACACCTGTCACATCCAAATATAAGTTGACTGATTATCACAGAATTGTAGTATTTGGCAGGTTCTCCCCTTTGAAGCTGCTCCAGTTTGCTAAAAGAGTTGTTCAATTAATTTCACGGCCAGAAACTCTTCCTTCATTTCAGAAGTATTTATCCAACTTAAAAGACAATGTAGATTCTGCTTTCATCACTACATCTGGTAAAATGTTCCATAATCTAAGAAGTTTTAATATGAGAGCATTTTTTTCTAAATCACATCATATTGCTTCATAATATTCAAATTTAATCCCTCTAGTCACCAATAGTTGACAAATGCAAGCAGCTTCCCCACTCATCGTACAACATCGAACACCAGTCTCAAATCTCCTTAACCTTCTGCTATTACGTAGAAATGTAAAAGAGGGAAAGAAGGAAGCCATCCAGTCATTCAAGCCTGCTCCGCCATTCAGTATGAGTGTTGAACATCGTTCTGATATTCCAGCTCTCTCTCTCCATGCTTCTTACTGTCTTTGGCATCTGGAAATTAGCTACCCCCTTCCGACCTTTCCCTTTTCTCTCGTCTCCCTTTTAGGAGGAAGATAGCCTGGACGAGAAAATAGTTTCCACCCCACTGCTATCAGACTTCACAACCAAACAAGTTTTTCACCCCCACCTTCCCAGTGGCACTGCCATGCTCTCGGTCTCTTAATTCTACCTCTCTCAATTAATCTGTTACTAACACTTCACCATTTCTTCTTGCAGTATTTCAGATGATTTCAATCACTCTCACTGGGCCTGTGTTGTTTTGATGTATTATAACCAGGTATGCAATTTGATCTTCATACTCATTTTCAATTTCACTGATGTACTGTATTGGACAATAAGCAATCTAAATCTGAATTTAAACCTAAAAAAAAATTCAGTGATTTGTCATCTGTAGCCCTCTGTGACAGTGCATACTCTCATCTCAAAAAAGTCCCTCTATCCTAGGAATGAGTCAGGAAAACCTTTGCTCCACTGTGGCGGGTAAATCCATTCCTAGTTCATAGGGTCAAAACTTTTCTTAAATGCTGCTTTTTAAACTTGTCCTGCTTGAGCAGCTGTTTTCCTCTCTGTTTTTCAACATTGTTTAATATTTTACCACTTCATAAGTTTACTTCCTCATGTTATTCCTCTCTAAATTTACTATTTATTTTATATTCTTGCTATAGGTTCATACCAAATATATTGTATGATTTCTATCTGTGATACAATTTATAATATGCTTGGTTTTCATAAAAAGAATTTTCTGTCTCTTTGAGAAAGGTTCTTACAATTGGATGAAACTGAAGAACGTGGCATAGGCTAAAACTTTAGTGCAGTATTGAAGGAGTGAGGCACTATTGGAAGCTCTACCAGTTCAACGAGCTATCAAAGCTACAGAGGAGCCCATGTTGGCACAAAGCAGCAAGAAATGTTGCTACTGTCCTCAGCAAAGGTTTTTCCACAGCTGGGATCACAGGGCATGCATGAACTAAAATCACCATTCATTGCTGTGAAACCTTGCTGAGTGCACTAAAAATCTATTGCATTGACCTACAGCAAAACAATCAGGGGACTTGAACTTGAAAGTAATTAGGACAAAGGAATTTTAAGACCTTGCAGAGATGTGAAATTATGAAGTGAAATCAAGGTTCCAATTCACATCCTTTTTAAATATAAATCATATCTTGCACATTAATTTATAAGCCCATAGTTATTTCTAAGTAGTTAACTGATCCTGGATTGGATACTTTCGCATTATTTGTAGATAGGACAGGTAGAGTGGAAGATAGAGAAAAATTTATTTTCAAGCAGATTAATGTTTGGTTGAAGAACACTTTTAAATGCGTAGCATTGCAGCATCATATTGCTGCTTCCATCACTGCTTAAATCATGAAATCACAGAAGACAAATGATTTATTCAGCATAGAACCGTTTTAAGCAAAAATTCAAAGTATGTGGTATTCTTATGAAGAATTTAGCTATTGTTTCTAAACAGCACAGAGTCACCCTGAGTGAATCAGCCTCTTTCCGAGATGGTGGCTTCATCAATGTGATTGTTAACTCCTATTCTAAAGGTTGAGAGCTGATTTTCTGAGAGATTTTACCAGTCTGTATTTTACAGTTGCATCATAAATCAATGGCAACGTGAAAGATGAATTACGGAAGCAGCTGTGAGTGTGCTCGGACCTGATTTTCCATTAGGCAACATTTCCAGCTACAGTTTCAGGGGTTTGAGTCAAATGAAGCTTTTTACAGTGCACTTGGCACCTGTCGTGCTTCTGCAGTGCACTTAATGGTCACAGAGGTTCCCAGGTCAGTTTGAAAGCACTCAATTTGGATAAATTGCACATTATAGTATCTGTAAAATATATACTTCACTGTTTGGAAAATTGCTCTCCTCTTCGAGTACACCACCATCATGAACAGTCAAACTCAGCTCCAACAGAGAGAATGCAATGAGCTAGAGACCTGATCCTATTGATATTGCTGATTAATTCAGCTGACACTTGATCTTTTGGGTTGTGGGACAGTGACCTTTGGTAAGGAGGCCAGCAGGGCACCCATCTGCCCACACAGAATTTAATACACTGAAAGTCATTTCTTTCCCTTTCACCAACCCCCATGCCTAAGCTTCAGTAATAATTTGCTCTAGGATTGAAGTATACATGTCATGATCGTGATCAATTGTTCATTAAAACATTACTAAGGATGAAAACAATGGAAAGGCATTCGTTCATGCTTTCAAAAGGTTTCCCACATCAGAATAGAAAAAAATGCAAATGCACATTAGGATGCTTTAACATAAAGATTTGCCGTCTGATACTGGGTTGTGCATTTGTCGCATATTTTCTATTTAATTTGTTGGGAAGCTGGAAAATTCTGAACACCAATTTCTAATTGGTTGTCAAATTCCTCAATTGTAATTGCCTGGCTTTTAGAGACGCCATCCATCTTCCTTATAAATGATAAAATCCTCGGCGTCAGCCCCCGTCCCTGATGAAGCAACAAAGCTAAAAAAATAGATCCCTGTAACACAGATACTCTGCAGAGTTAAACATTTGGTAACAAAGTTCTTTGAAGAATTCCAAATGAAACGGTGTGTAATATGCTGCCTGGTATTATGTGTAAACACTTCACCTGTGCATTTAATAGAAGAGTCAAGCAAGAGATGTTGATCTGTATTTCAAGCCTGCCGAAAGTTACTCCATGAATACTTGATACTTTGGTTAACTGGGTAGCTAACCTGTTGTTTAAAAGGAGTAGTAGAAGCCCTCCATTGATTTCTTCTTTAAAGTCAAAGAGAAATACTGCACAGATTAGGCCCTTCAGCCAGGGAAGCCTGTAGCAACCTTCCACTGCCCACTTACACTAAACCTACATTAATCCCATTTTATCCTCCACCACCACATTTTCAAAAAACCTTCCCAGATTGAACAACAATCTACACATCTTCTAGGGAGGAAGTTAGAGGACCTGGAGAACAATCCATAAGGTCACGCAAAAAATGTGCAAACTCTACACAGACAGAGGTTGGGATTGAACTTTCCCAGCTGTGCCACTTGCGCCACCCATTTTGTTGGGGGATCTTCACTTCTGGTCCAAGTCATGATATCATTCTACATTCACAACATCAAGAGTACGCACAAGCTCGCAGGTCTTCCAGGCTGCTGAGAGAGAGAATATGTAATATTGGGCCACACATGAAAACACAACGGTTATAGTCACCACACTGCAGAAAGGATGCAGGGGCAACAGAGGGAGAATGAGGGAAGTCTGTCAAGACAACCTGTAGAATTAAATGCTGGATATACAAGAGGAAAGATTAGAAAATCTGGATATATTATGGATAAAGGTAGTGAACTGAGAGTGGGAAATAAATGGGCTACCTTGTTATGTATTCTAACCATTACTTCAAAATATGGCAGGTTGGTGGTATTTGAGGTCAAAAGTAAATCCAGTGAAAAAATAAATTCAAAACAGATTCTGAAATAAATTTTGTGGCAGAATGGATGACAAATTCTTGGAATTTTCTTTAACTTGCAGGAAGTATGACTAGAGGTGTTCTATTTTTTATTGGATACATGTGTATGTTTGAGGTCTGGAGATGGTCCATGTGACACAATGACATTGAGGGAAAAAATAAGCCAGATTTCACTTTCAAATACTTCTAGTGAAGTTGCAAACCATCAAGATGACCGTAGGGAAAAAAATGAGAAAAGAACTGTAATTATTGTTTTATCTACCATGTTCCCATGCTTTAATCCTAAAACTGATTCTGGTACATATCAATGTGATCAGGATTCCAACATAGGAGTGCTCCAGAACAAATAATCTCCTGTTCACATTAACTACAAA
Source organism: Hypanus sabinus (assembly GCF_030144855.1). Taxonomy (NCBI): domain Eukaryota; kingdom Metazoa; phylum Chordata; class Chondrichthyes; order Myliobatiformes; family Dasyatidae; genus Hypanus; species Hypanus sabinus. The sequence goes on from NC_082707.1 coordinate 84,168,164, forward strand.
AATCCACAGGGTTTCTTCTGTTTCTGTGGAGATTTGTGCAAATTGGACTGCCACACAAAGATTTAATTTCCACATCTGTCATCTCATGAGTGCTATCAAGGAGCAATGATATCATGAGTCAGCCTGGTACTCCCCCACACTCCACACAGCCTTCCCAGAGAAAGTGCTTCATAAAGATGAACAGCAGGCATTGTGCGATGTTCTTGATTCCCTCAGATAGGGTTACCTACATAGCTACTGGTTTAAAATGAACAGCAGTGTATGAGAATAGGATGTCCTTCTATGAGAGCAGGTTGTTTTAGAACACAGGTACTAGAAGCAGGGGGCACATCTTTCTAAACTTTCATTGGCTTTCATTAACTTTCAGTAGCCATAAACCTTTTGAAACCAATGTTCACCTGCTGTTGTAATTCTAACCAAAATTTCTAATTTAGATAGCCTTTCACATGAGTAAACAATGAAATTACATCATAATTCATAGAAACATAGAAACATGGAAAATAGGTGCAGGAGTAGGCCATTCGGCCCTTCGAGCCTGCGCCGCCATTCAGTATGATCATGGCTGATCATCCAACTCAGATGATCTATACCTGCCTTCTCTCTATACCCTCTGATTGCTTTAGCCACAAGGGCCATATCTAACTCCCTCTTAAATATAGCCAATGAACTGGCCTCAACTGTTTCCTGGGGCAGAGAATTCCACAGATTCACCACTCTCTGTGTGAAGAAGTTTCTCCTCATCTCGGTCCTAAAAGGCTTCCCCTTTATCCTTAAACTGTGACCTCTCGTTCTGGAGGGAAGAGGAACTAGATAGTCTTCAAATTTTAGTCATCTCTTCAATTCCTGCTCTCGTATCTTCTTCCTTCTCCTTGTACATTTTAGTCTTAGTGCAATTTCACACACTGAACAACGTTCTCTTCAGTTCACTACCTACAAATCTCAAAACAGCACACTCTGATTGACTTCTCCACCCCCCCCCCCCCCAACTTTCCATAGTTGTGGGAGGTTGTGGAAGATAAGCCACTGGGTTAGTTTATCTTCTACTGAATTGGCCATACATTTGAAATCCCAGGTCACCTACTTTTCACAAATCCTTCCCTAACTTACCGGCCTCACCTCCACTCAGGGCTCCAGGCAGTCCTTCCAGGTGAGGCAGGTGAGATGTGACAAGAGAGGGGTGTAAAAGAAGTGGGGGGTGTTTCAAGATGGGGGAGATGAGGGCAACGTAGCTAATAGAGCTTCATATCTCCAGTGGCCCAGGCTTGATTCAGATCTCCAATCCTGTCTGTGCTCTCCCTGAGATCATGTGAGCTTCCCTCAAGCGCTCCAGTTTCCTCCAACATCACCAAAGACAAGCGAATCTGAAGCTGATTGGCCACCACAAATTGCCCAAGTGTAGGTGTGTGATAAAATCTGAGGGGCTGTAGATGGAAATGTACGGTGAGTAAGGTGGGTTAGCAACACACACTCACACACACACACACACACACACACTCACACTCACACTCACACTCACACTCACACTCACACTCACACTCACACTCACACTCACGCACACGCACACGCACACACCTCTACCTGGAGGAAGTCAGCAGGTCAGGCAGCATCAATAGAAACGAACAGGTAGCCAACACTTCAGGCCGAGACCCCTCTTCAGGACTGAGAAAGAAGTGGGAAGATGCCAGAATAAGAAAGCTGGGGGAGGGGAAGGAGGCTAGCAGAGAGGTGACAGGTGAAGCCAAGTGGGCAGGAAGGGCCAGGGGCTGGAGAAGGAGAAAAGACAGAAGAGTGGACAACAGGAGAAAGTGAAGGGGGAGGGGACCCAGGAAGAAGTAATAGGCAGGTGAGCAGAGGTAAAAGGTCAGAGTGGGGAGTAGAGGAAGGGGGTTATGAAACTTGTTTACCAGAATGAGAAATCAATACTTGTGCTATCACGAAAGAGGCTATCCAAACAGAATATAAGGTGTTGCTCCTCCACCCTGAGGGCAGCCTCATCTTGGCACAAGAGGAAGCCATGGACCGACACAATGGAACGGAAACGAGAATCGAAATTAAAATGTTTGGCCACCAGGAAATCCCACTTGTGGCGGATGGAGTAGAGTTTCCCCAATTTATGACGGGTCTCTCCAAGGTAGAGGAGGCTGCACCGGGAGTACCAGACACAATAGACGACTCCAGCAGATTTGTAGGTGAGGTGTTGCCTCAACTGGAAGGACTGCCTGGGGTGTTGAGTGGAGGTGAGGAAGGTGAGTTAGGGAAGGTTTACTGAAAAGTAGGTGATTGACGGTTGGTGATATCTCAGTGGGCAAAGGGCTTGTTTCTGTGCTGTATTTCTCCATGGCTCTCTAACTCAGAATAGGGTTGTCGAATTCTGAGGCTTCCTGATTAGTGGTGTCTTAATGCTTACAAGCATTAGAATTACCAGGCCAATGTAAATTGAAGATTTAAAGGGATTATTAGGGTCAGTGAAGACCACAAAGGAATTTCACAAGTTACTTCACAAGCTTGGCTTCCATTTTTGTAGAAAATGTATTAATAGATTACCAAGTGACGATTCGTGAACCTTGGCAAAATATGTGCTCAAACCTTGAAACTGTTGTTATTTCATTGAACTGTGTAACCCTTCGGATGCAGTTTATTTTTGTGGTGAAAATCCTCAGTGGTTTTAAGGAGATGTTGTCAGAGTTTTCCAAATTGTAAAAATAAATACGGAAAAGATTTACAAGGATGCTGCCAGGACTGTATGACCTGACTTATCAAGAAAGATTAAATAGGTTAGCACTTTGTTCCTTGAAACACAGAAGACTGAGGGGAAATTTGTTACAGGTATGCAAAATTAAGAAGGGTACAGACAGGATAAATGCAAGTAGGCTTTTTCCAGAAAGTGTAGAATGAGCTGCCAGCACGAGTGGTGTATGTGATCTCGATTACTACCTTTAATAGAAGTTTGCATAGATATGTGGATGGCTGTGGTCCTGGTGCAGGTCGATCGGAGTAGGCGGTTTAAATGTTTCGGCATGGACTAGATGGGCCGAAGGGACTGTTTCTGGCTCTAAATGTGCAGATGTAGGAAGTACCAGTATAACAGACTATATTTTACTTTTATTTAAATATAGAGCATTGAACAGGCCCTTCCAGCCCAACGAGCCCTGCTGCCTAGCAACCCACCTATTTAGCACGAGCCTAACTACAGGACAATTTACAAACACCAATTAGCACCTAACTGCTACATGTCTGGACTGTGGGAGGTAACCTGAGCAGGAAACCCATGCAGTTACGGGGAAATGTATAAACTCTTTACAGACAGTACAGTGCCGAAATTGAACTCCTAACCCTGATATCCCGGGCTGTAATAGCATCGCGCTAACTGCGACTTAACATTTGCTTTTTTTTTGCCGTTTACTTGGCATATGTACCTCCAAATACGTAACTTCTAATTTTGTTGGAAGTACCCGATGGTACTTGTTTTGTTAGTCATGGTGCACTTAAAATCAAATTTCCAGAGTTCAATAGGAGACCTTTGAGCTGTTTTATCCCACACCTGCCTCCTCCCTTGAGGATTATTTTACCAAATCGCAACATTCTCTTTATTTTTATTATTCATAGATCTTGATAGCTCTTCAAACTGTCACATCTTCCAAGACCCAATGGGAAATGGGACAGAAAGAGCAACTGCAATAGAAGCCAGTATAGATTTGATGGGCCAAAAGGCTTTCTTCTGTGTTTTAATGATCCTATGATTCTAGGCCACTTTTCTAGGTGCTGGGGATTGTTCCATCCTGAATGTGGTACACCTTCCCCTCCTTCTAGTTGACCTGTGGCTCACCTGTCTGAGTCAGGTGAAGGGTGCAAGGTCCCAGTGTTAAGGTAAAAGGTCCGGACATTGAGATTGGATGGCTCTTCTAACCATTAGTATCTCCTGGTGTGTCCCTTATTTGGTCCAATGTCCAAACCTTTAAAAGTGAGGGCAGTGAGAACAGCTTCCACCTAGTGAAGTGTGTTTTCACAAGGAGATTTAGAAGCAAATTTTTATCTCTCCTATCTGGAGTGTTTTCCGACAAACAGAATCATTTAATCTTTCATAGTCCCTGTCTGACTTTTATCCCAATAAAATCTGTAGAGAGAGAATGAGCTGAGATTTTATAAAAGGCAGCAAATCTACTCTAGCCATGCAGGTGGTGTTGCAAGATCATATCTCTGGGTGTCTTTCATACTAGTTGAATCATTTAGGAGCAGATAAATGTATTAGTAGTCAACTCTTTCATCATTTAAAATACACAATATATGGCCCCATTGAAATAATGGAATTACATAGTATGCCTCCAATGTAATCAGTCACTGTATGTTATTTATTTAGATGGGTGGTGGGGTGGAGATACACTTCTACCAAAGGAGGTGTAAGGCTCTCCTTTCCTCTGCTAGCCCACAGGTCTCCCTTGGGAAAGGCGTAGCACCTGCTTAGCACCCCACCCCCACTCTGAGCAGGGTTAAGTGAAGCCATGGAGCAGGTGGTGGATGGTTGTATGAGTAGCTGATGGATATCACAAGTCCTGATGCCAGCCAGACCATCTCTGAAGAGTATTGATAATGGCTGAGGTCAACCATCTTGTAAAGACACTGCGCAGAAGGAGGCAATGGCAAACCACTTCTGTAGAAAAATTTGCCAAGAACAGTCATGGTCATAAGACCATGCTCACCCACATCATGTTGCATGGCACATAATGATAATGACAATGATTTATTTAGAGATACAGTACAGCAACAGGCCCTTCCAGCCCAACGAGCCCATCCAATTACTATCAAGTGACCAATTAACCTAATAAACCTTATGCCTTTAGACTGTGGGAGGAAGGTGAAGCACCTGGAGGAAATGCCACTGTCACAGGGAGAACATACAAACTCCTTACAGACAGCAGTGGAGTTGAACCTGGGTCACTGGCGCTGTAACAGCATTACGCAATCCCCACCCAGCCTTCATACCCCGGGAATCCAAGTACAAATCAAACTTCATCAACTTGAAAATTAAATTCAGTTGTAAAATCTGTACGTAAAAGTAATGGGAAAAGTTAACACCATAAAGTGACAGATTGTTTACAGAAGGAGACTATTCTGCTCCCAGCACAGTAAGCCCGTACCCCCGTTCCTTATTTCCCTGAGATTATTCTCTCTCACATGTTCATCAACTCTTCTTTGATTATTTTTCCCACATGGGTAAGTTACCATAGGTAATCAGCTTTTCAGCACAGTTTTAGCATACAAAAGGAAATATGTGCTCTTGACAGGAAATCTATGTGGTCACAAGGAGAACATACAAACTCCGCAAAGACTGCATCGAACATCGGGATCTATCCCAGCTCCCTTGAGCTGTGAGATAGCACAACCATTACAATTTCTATTCATAGTTTTATTTACCTCTGCCTCAAATACCCAAAAACTCTATTTACACTGTCCTTTGCAGAAGAATCCCAAAGACTTAAAACCCTCTCAGACAAAATATGTCATAACAACCCAGTTTTAATTGGGCAATCCCTTGTATTTAACTAGAGATCTACTAGTTATAGATTCTTCTACAAGAGGAACCATGTCCTCCATATCTACCAGGTCAAGACCCCTCAGAATAATTTGCTTCAATCAGGTCACCTCTCAGTTTTCTGAATTCCAATGGATACGAAGCTCAGCTTCTCCAGTCTTTCCTCAAAAGCCAACCCAGGAATTGACCAAGTAAACCTTCCCCTTGCAATGTATTTACAATCTTCAATTAAAAAGAGAACAATGCCGTGCATGATATTCTACACATCGCCCGCACAAGGAGAGTTTTCTGGGCCACAATTGGAACTGTGGCTCCACATGAAATCTGATTTTCTCTCAGCCATCTTCTGAATTGGACCAGAGGATGATTCAGTCACCGTGAATGACAATCAACAGTTAAAGTATGGGAGATACTTGCCAGCCTTGCCAACAGTACCCACATCCAGTAAGTAATGAAGAAAAAAATCATTGTGCGTAAAATAAGTAAATATGCAATAGATAATTTGTACTGATGTGCCATTGATAAGAGTGTTTAATCTACATGGAAGGGAGCCTCCTGAACCATTACAATTATACCAATGTTAATCTTCGTTCTCATGCAATCATAAAGCATCCATCAACATGTATCTGTTTTTTCTCTATTTGCCTCACATTCCTGTCAACAGTGCCCTAGATTCTACCCAGTCAGCTTCACAATGGTCAACTTAACCTGGCCTGTTAACTTTCCAACTTTTACAATATATCTTTGGGATGTGGGACTAAGCTGGAGAACCCAGAACAGCCCATGCATTTACAGGAGGAAAGTGGAAATTCCACATAGATAACACCGGAGATCAGAACCGAACCTGTTTGCTGTGACTGTGAGGCAGGTGGTGCCATTGGTGGAGGATGCCAAGACAGAATAACTGTGTCTTCATGTCTGAATTTAGACACATCACATACGGTGTCAATAGTTTATTTAATTGTAGATGCATTACAACATTCAAGTTACATTTATTATCAAAGTTTGTATTCATTATACAACCTTGAGATTTGTCTTCTTACAGGCAGCCACAAAACAAGAAACCCAAAAGGACCCTTAAAAAAAAGACCAACAAACACCCAATGTGCAGAAAGAGAGAGAGAGAAAAAACAAATCATGCAAACAATAAAAGTAAGCAAATAGCATCTTGAATGAAAGTGAGTTGTCAGACACAGAGCCTGGAGCAGGCCACGGGCTCAGCCTCAGTGCAGCAAAGAGCAAAGTAAGCATCAGGGAGCAGATTTGGCCCGATCCTTGCCCTGGAGATTTCAATCCACCTGGCCTGGCGTTTAACAAACATAGCTTTCAGCTTCTCTGGATTGATTTCATCATGAACAAGCTCTGATACACTGAGGCCAATTGTAAAGCCTGCTTTATAATATCAACCAAATTCAGTTAACTTCATGACTCGAGAACGAGAACTACGATCTTCATGTTGTGTAACACTCAACCTTCTAACAACTATGCTCATGCTTAGTGTGATGTCCTGGAGCTGTTGACTTGTTAAAGATGCAACAGGGTTTATGGTCACAAGGTAAATTCTATGGCACTCACACCGTGTACCTGGCATGGTCAAAAACCATCTGAAGTTCAAACAGACTTGAGCAATATGAATCTGAATTGTACTGATTTGTTAATGGTCTGGGGTTCACCATTGGCTTTGATGCTGCTGTGTTCTGCTAAGTGCCAAAAGGAACTTTAAGACACAAACACTGAGCCAATGTTAAACAAAGGAAGAAAACCAGTGGAATTTGTTTCATAACATATTATTAAGGGCAAAGAAATATCCTTTTTCTGTTGGCATACATCACAACTGATTTACAATACTGTACCTCATTTCCTCCCAACATATTTTAGGTCGTACCCCTTATCTGAAATGCATGAGGCCAAATGTGTTTTGGATTTTGGAATTTTTTCAGATTTTGGAATATATAATGTTCACAATCATTTCGAACTCTGAATTTATAATGTGCTGCCAGTAAACAGTCTTAGTCTCACAGTTGTCAATCATACACAAATGTACTTAACATTAAAAATTACCACATGCTTTTAATATAATGAAAATACAATATGTGCAGGGTACCAACAGCAGCCCAGGAGCATCAAGAGTATACCTGAATCAGGTGTTGAACAGCAACAAACAACGTCATCTCCACCTACAATGCTGTGTTTGGATTAAAAGGTTACAGTACACTATTTGTATTTTACTTTCTTTTTGTTCTGGTGTTTGATATTAATCAGTGACTCATCTCCTTTACCTTAGGCCACAAACTTATCAATCGCCCTTGATGAGTTATTAACTTCAAACTTTCTGCATTATGACTCAAAGAGTTGAACTGCATGTGCATGTAACGAGAGATGTATAACTCATCTCCTTCTACCTTGGGCCATGAACTTACCAATCACCTTGCTGTGGACTCTTCCTGGAAGTCCAAGATCCATATGTTCCACGACCACTGGACTAATGTGTAAATGTAGGAGGGGACTATGTTGAAAAATAAATGTGCTAGGCTTTCTAAAATTGACTCCTTGTACCTTAGGCCACAAACTTATCAATCGCCCCTTGTATATGAGGCCACTTCCCAGAAGAAGCTATGATGCGCAGAGACCTGTCCATTGCCTGGGAACCTTCCCAGCACCTTGTGGAACTTTCTTTTTGTACCATCATGCCAGTGCTCAGAAAAAAAATTCAGATTTTGGAGGGTTTTGGATTTTGGAATTTCAGATAAGGGGTACTCCACCTGTATAAGAAATCAATCTCTATTTCTCACACGGTGGTAAGTACAAACTGCAGCTGAACAAAGGAAAGGTCCAGTTGATTTTCTGAGTTGAGTCTTACCCAAACACTTTGCAATGAGGCTGCACAGGAGGTAGTGGTTAGTGTAATGCTGTTACAGCTCCAGCAACCGGGGTTTAATTCCTGCTGCTGCCTGCGAGAAGCCTGGCACTCTCCGCGTGACTATGTGAGTTTCCTCAGGGTGCACAGGTTCCCTCCCGCATTCCAAAGATGTACGGGTTGGTAGCTTAGTTACTCACATGGGTGTAAATGGGCGGAGTGGGCCTGTTGGATGGGAAGGGCTTGTTAAGCTGGAAAGGCCTGTGACAGAGCTGTAAAGCTTTTGAAAGAGGAATTAGCAAACAGGTCTTGATGGCCCCCCTTGGATGAAATGAACCAATTACTCAAAGAAGAACAGAGAGATTACCCCCAGTACTCTGGTAAATCTTTTGCTCTCAGTCAGCGACTATCCAAGAAACTGGTGATCTGGCACGCTGCCTCAGTTCCAGACTAGGTTCGATCCGAACTTCCAGTGCTGCCCCTGTGGAGTTTGCAGTGACTTCCTGCATCTGCATGCACTCCCCCTGTGTACTGCAGCTTTCTCCCATTTGCCAAACTTGAGCTCATTGCTGCAGATCACTCCGAGTGCAGGAGGGCGGCAGAAGGATCAAGTGACGTTGGCGGGCAGGTGAGAGAGAGTAGGTAACAATAAACAAAGGGAGGAACAGAATTGCTCTGACAACCAGCAGGGACTCGGGGGGCCGAATGTCCTCCTTCCGCTCATTAACTGACAAGATATTTCAAGATTGTTTAGGGTAACTAGCAAATTTACTGCCATCTTTTCCCTAAATAACAATATTGATCAATTCAAAACACAGTTTTTAAAGCACGTCGGAACGTTCTATGCTTCTGCAAGACACTGAACAAATCAAAAGCACACTTTTCTGTGTCAGGTATTGTATTGTTTACAGTGGCCTGGCTCCGTACGTCACAACAAACGATTCACTCTTACCTTGCAAAGAAGTGCAATGGCCCAGTCAATGAGGTAGGCTGCTAGGCTCATTTTTGCCTTCATGTAGCGGTCAGGTAGACAGGACAGGTACATCTGGTGCAAGTCGGGCTCGGCAACGGGCAAATCCATGGATTCAGCACTTCCTGCATCATCTCCATCCAGACTGAAGTGCTCAGAGCCTTCCTCCATTCTGAGCCGTGATACCCCCCTTCGTAAGCCGAACACTTTCTAATTATCCTTCCGTCTCGCCTTTAGGACACACCCTCTTCAGGTTCAAAAACACTTGATCTGCATCTAAATTAGTATCGGCAGAAGTACTTCTCCAATGCAAATTCAGCAGCATTATTCAACTCCCTGTTGGAACCAGTTTGAATTAAAAACAAGAGTTCAGCATCTATTTTAAACTGTCCAATATATCTTCTGTTACAGACAAACTGCCTCGAGATAAATATAGTCATAGTTTAGCTCTGTGCAGATCAGGAATAGCATCCCATTATTAGAAGTAGTTGTTGGGAGGGGTAGGGGTGTTCATTTTTTACATTCAAACTTGCTGGAGCTATGTGTTAATCACTGAGCACACTGTAATGGATCATAATCCGAGCCGAGTAATGTTAATGGCACTCCAGCGCTGTTTCCTGCTGCTTTTAACATGAATGGATTCACTTCGAGTGGGTCCCCATGGTAAAGGCTGCGCGTATAGGTGATAAAAACAAAATTCTGCCTTGCTTTTCCGTGTGTTGTGGTCAGCTACAATAGAAACGAAATGGCCAGTCTTGGTGCACTAGCCGGACACGCAGTGACTCCTGCAGGCAGCATTTTTTCCGAGCACCCTCGCAACAGAAAAGAAACATTCAATTTCCTCACCGGTGTGATCTCATCCTGCATTGAGACCACCCTACCACCACACCACCCATTTAAGAAAGTTACCTCGGGGTGACCAGCAGCCGATCTGTAAGTTAGAGAGTTACTGGTAAGTGATATATTGGCTTGCCTGCTTTCTTCTCTCTCTCTTTGGCTTTGTACCTTTTGAAGTCCCTCTTTTCTTGACTGGAATGGCCCTTCTTTTCAGCCGAATTCAGCTCAGCTGAAAAGCCTGCAAGTTGCTCTAAATTCGTCTCAGGAACTCTGTGAATACCACGTCCGTAGCAACGCGCACCCTCATTCCCCGCGCAGGAGACTTTTTTTTGCCTTTGCTGAGCAGCCTTTGAAAGTCCAGTTGTTGCACTATTTTGCCGTACTGCTCTGCATGCTCTGAAGCTTACAAACACGCCTCAAAGGCAAATATTCTCCACTTTACTCTTAATTTTCTGGCCCCGTTTCAAGCTCAGAGGAAGAGAGATCGGCAGAATCCGTTCCACGCAGAGCAGCACCTCCGTGTTGAAAGGAAAGGAGCCCCTCCTCCGACCAACACAATCTGGTGAAATTTGTAACACTTTGCTTTCATCTGATTAGCACGCTGTTGCATTTTTAAACTTTTCAGCCCCGCTTCCCAGAGTGTTGTTTGGGCTTTATTGATCTCACTCCGTCAGTAACAGGTCTTCAAGAACAGCTGTTACAACGGGGGATGGGAATAGTACTCCAGCACCTTACCCCCCTGAGATCTCCACACTGACTTATTTTGAACTACGTGTAATACAGATCCCGCAGTACAACCATGCTCTTTAATAATAACTGACGGGCTTTGTTCTTATTAAGCACTTCACTGCACTACTACAGTGATACAAAGCCCCAGATTCTGAAGCCACAAGCTACTCTGGCCCACACTGTATTAGTCATGAATGTCACAAGTCATTCCTTTGTTGTATTCTTAAATGGCAACCGCACCATCCAATCCTCATTCAACTCCGGGCTTCTATATTGCCTTAGTATTTGGTTCCATTATTACAAATTGTGAGAGTCAGGTAATCTAGTGGCAATTTAGGGAAAGGTTTCTAATTAATGTGGGGTCATGCAGAATGGCCCACACAATAAAGGCAAATTTAAACCATTTGTAACCAGTTAAATGATTGCACAATGAAGTACAAAGTGAGATGACAGCACCCCCACAAGCATCTATCAAAGATCAAGCCTGCACAATAAGAATATCAGATCTGCAGCCTCAGTGCAAGTGAAAACTTGTCTCCAGTAAGTATTTTGCCTTTTATCATCCTAACATGGATAAGAAAACTGAAAGTATAGCAAACTTTGATCATTAAACCCAACACACACACACACACACACACACACACACACACACACACACACACACACACACACAAAAGCTCTTTGGGAAAAGAAAGAGCAGTACATAAATCTCTACTTCCCTGAAGCAAGCAGTTGTTTTATATTGGCTAACTACCCAAACTATTTTCTACAAGTTTTTTGCAAGGTCCAACTATAGCGAGAGTGTGAGAGCATGGCAGCAAAGCTTTCCTCATAGTCTGCAAAAATTTAGTGTCTGCTCCATTTTCCATTACTCAAAACAATAGGCAGAACAAGTTTTTCCTCACCAAGGTCCAAGTGGTAATTTTACTACTGGCCTGGTGTATTCATCAGATTTGCCTGGAGATGTGAGGCAGGTCGGTAACTGTTGCCCTTTATTTATCAGCCCCTTTTATTTCTGAAATGCGAATTTTAAGCTATCCTTGTCCCTCTGTGATGGATATTCGCTGTCTTTGGGCCAGGCTGTAAACAGTTTTCAATGTGAATGGCAAGCAGGAATCAGTAAGAGAGCTTTGCAAATAAACTCTGCGTCTATAGCAGACTTGCTGGCTCAGCATCTGGTCTAACTGATGAAGAGGTGCAGTGTAAAACAGTGAATTATTCAATTTGGCTTACTTCAAACAGACAGCATTGGCGAAGTTGTTTAGTTCAAGGAAAATAGATATTATCAGTTAACACAGATAGGTGATGTATTAATAAGTAGGAAGATTTGCGTGCTAAAGAGTCAGCTTCACAGCATTAACTGTGGGTACCAGTGTTCTCTCTCTCCAGAAGCTTTTAGACCACTTGGGTTAAACAGTATCTGAAAATATATCATATGTATGTGAAATCAGCCAAAGGAAAAAGAAATAGTTTGAACAAAATGAGAAGTTTAGGCTGTTAGGAAAGGCTAAGGGACATCAAAGAAGCATGATAGAAACATGGGGCGAACAAGAATCCATTCCTTTGCCTTCGATTTCTGTGACAGATGACTGATTCGTTTGCAGCTCAAGGGTATGATTTTTAGCTGATGGGAATTGTTCCTATGTTTAGGAAATCCTTTGTGTTTTCGAAATTGTTTGTAATTTGGAAATCTTTTGTAAGATAGCCAAGTATGTACAATCCGGTCAGGAAACGTCAGAAGACAGAAAGGACAATGAAGGTATGAATATTGGGTGCCAGATAACATAGTGGTTAGTGTGACACTATTACTTCTTCAGGCATCAGAGTTCAGTCCCAGCATCTTCTGTAAACTGTTTTTAAATCTTCCCTATGGAATGCATGGGTTTCCTCTGGGTACTCTGGTTTCCTCCCACAGTCCAAAGACATACTGGTAAGTAGGTCATTGTAAGTTATCCCATGGTCAGGCTAGGGTTAAATTGGGGTTTGTTGGCGGCAGGGCTCGAAGGGCTGGAAGTGCTTAAAGTGTGCTGTATATTTAAAAAATAAATGGGCTGGAAAATTTTGACATGTGCTCGTCATTTACATGTACAGATTTCATCTTCAATTATACTGCTGTGGGAAGTTATGAAGCAGATGTAAATCTTCTCCCAGAGAATCAGATTATGATTCTTTCTCTGTGTAATCCATTGCTAACAGCAAGGTTATGGGACATGCCCAATTGGCACATCAGAAATTAAAACTAGCTCAAAATTATGACAAGTAGAAATGGCCATTTCTAAAATAGATACAAAACAAAGGTAAAGAATCATAGTAACATCCCAAATACTACATTAACACTAATTATCCCTGGTTAGGTGAGATCCCTGTTCACAAACCTTCTCTACTGCTGACCACTAGCTCATTTCCCAGCCAATGCAGAGCCTCCATGTGGTCCTGATTCATGGAAGAGTCTTTGACCTAAAACACAACTATTTATTTTCCCACTGATGCTGCCTTACCTATTGAGCATTTCTAGCATTTTTTTTTCTTTTTTTAGTTCATAATTCTAGCAACTGCAGTTTTTTGACCTTTACTTTCCAAGGACCAGCAAGGGAGGAGATTAACAGGCAGATAGCAGAAAAGGTTCAATGCTGTACTCCAATGCAATGCTAGTCGAAGAAATACATCAAGCCCACTAACACCTGGAAATCTCTGGTACGTGCTCACTCAATGTCAGGGAGGAACATTTGGGATAGCATCGTGAATCTCAGATCCATGCTTCTGGAGCACATGGAAGCCCTGCGTAATTTGGGGAAGAGAGTTTACAACCTTCTCACCACTCCACACATTCACCCGTTCTGTGGGAGAGTAAGTGGTTCACAAAGGGCTTTCATCAACACACAAGCGTGGAACTAGGTCATCCTCAATCCTGTGGGGCCGCCATAGATGTAGGTACTTGGACAATCAGATGTCCTCTTAGCAAAAAAAATTATTTATTTACTGAGATCAGCAGGTTTCAGTGGGTGGAGCTTAGGAGGTGAGAGCAACAAATGGCAACTCCCTTGCTTGCGTCTTGGGAGACAGCTCTATTTCTATCTTTAATATCTGTATTTTTCCCTTTCAGCTTTCTTTTGAAGACCCTGACCTGGCCCTTTGTGGGAAAGAGACCTGCTCTCAGGGTCTCACGACCGGTCGCTATTTGACATGCCAAGGACGCGGCCTAGAAGACTAGCAGGCCTTCAGGGTTCCAGGGTTTCGTGGCTCCACAGGCGGACGGACTTGAGGTTGGTGCCGCTGCAGGAACCTGCTGTGTCGTGGGAGAAAGAAGATCGAAAGCAGTGAGCTGGCTGTGTGCACAGAGACCCGAGATCTTTGGGCACAGAGCTCGGAAAAAGCGACACAACAGACTTTTAACATCATAAATCAGCGAGTTGTTTGTTATGTCTCCCCTCTCGCTGTGAAAAGGGGGCACTTCTTTTTCCCTTATTAGGAAGAAAGAGAGCCCATGGTATGTCGAATTACTGGGTGAACAAGTAGTCTTTGGGGTACTGCAAGTCTGTGTCTTTATTGATGCTTTGCTGTACAATTGAGTGCTCAGTGGAGGGTGCCGATGCTTTTTTGCTGGCGGGGGAGGGGGGATCATTGCTTTGCTGCTGCTTACACATGGGAGGGGGGAGCTGGGGGGTGCTTTGGGATTCTAACATTTAACTGTCATTCATTATTTGGGGCACTGCTCTGTTTTTGTGGTGTCTCCATTTCACAGCAAGAGGGGAGACATAACAAACAATTCACTGATTTATAAAGTTAAAAGTCTGTTGCATCTCCTTTTTGCTCTGTGCCCAAAATACTTGGGTCTCTAGGCACACAGCCAGCATCCAGCTTACTGCCCCTCATTCTTCTGAATTCCAGTGTGTAGAGGCCCAGCGCCATCAAATGCTCCTCACCTTCGTTGATAGGACAACATGTTGGCTGGAGACAGGGCAGCTGTCGTTCATTTCATCTGCGGAGGTGGCGCGCGCGTTTGTTGGCTCATGGATCACGCAGTTTGGCGTCCCATCGGATATCTCTTCAGACCGAGGGACGCAGTTTGTGTCCGAGCTTTGGTGTGCAGTTGCCCATAAACTGGGGGCCAAACTGCACCTGCACCTCAAGGCTGACCTTCAGTCCCCTTCTGAGGACCTTGTTTTTGGGCAAAACCCGTGTGGCAGAGTTTCTCCCAACCTCCGCAGTCCCATGGTTTGCTTCGCAGCAGAGGTCAGCTTTTATGGACGTGCCAAAACCTTTGCTCCAGTGCCCCCCGACACAACATGGCCTGCCACGGTGGCACCTGCAGCTGGGTCTGCAGGAGGTAAAATATGTGTTTCTGTATCACGATGGACATCGGGGTCCCCTGCGGCCACTTTATGACGGCCCATTCTGCATGTCGGAAGCTGGGGTAAGTTTTTTACACTGGACTTTGAAGGTATCCTGAACAGTGTTTCTGTGGATCATCTCAAGCCTGCCCATTTGGACCTGGAATCTCCAGTGGAAGTGACACAGCCCCGATAGAGCACCCGGCCTCCCACCTCCAGACCTTCAGAGACTGACTTTTCTTCCTCCCCAGCGCCCGCCCGTGAAGGCAGGAGTAGGTTCGCCGGGTTTTGCGGGCCCCTGCTCATTTGACTTTGTCAACCGGGGTGAATTCTGGCGGGGGGGGGGGCATGTGTAGGGACTCCTTAATTTCACTAGGCAGAATTGACCCAGACTGTTAATGGTTAAGTTCACCGTGTATGTTACGTGTTACATTTCATGTCATTACGTTTTGGGGGCGAGATTTTTTCTTAAATAAATATACACACACGCATAGATATTTACACAATATATACACACAATGTCACTATTTGTTTGCAAAAGTAATAAATTGTATGTGCCAATTTTTGTCGACATTCCTATGCTACCAACCAGTATATCTTCCCATTGTAGGAGGAATCCGGAACACCTGGAAGAAACCCATGTAGTCACAGGGAGAATGTACAAACTGCTTACAGAAATGAACCCAGGTCACCTGTACTGTAAAGCATTGTGCTAACCACTACACTGTGCTGCCCTAATGGGACATTTGTGGAGTGTATTACAGTGGGTATCAGTACTGAAGTGGTAATGGTGTTATTCCTATGTCACTCACTTAGCTGCTCCCACACGGGAGGATTTCACATACTGTACAGGCAGGGTTGTCAATAAAGTTCAGTTGAATATCCTGCTTGCTGGCGTCCTGGTGTGCTCTGCACTCTCCCTCAATAACGAACGCAACAAGCACCATAATCCTGACTCAAGAGACTGGGATGGTGGAATCTGGAGCAAAATACAAACTGTGACAGAAACTCAGCAGGCCGGGCAGTATTTCTGGAGGCAAAGTTACTCGGTCATGCTGCAGGGTCTCAGCCTGAAATCTGAATATCCCTTTACCTCCACAGATACTGATTGACCCATGCTGTTAATCTGGCAGCCTGTTTTAGCCACCAAAATCACAGAAAAATTAAAATAAAATCAGCAAGATTAAGTAACGGCTACTTGTACATAGATTGGAAGAGCACAAGTCACAGGCTTGCCGAAAGTGGGAGAAAGTTGTTAGGTAACTTATTAGTAAAAAAACAGGAGTACACTCTATTAACCTTATACACCGTTAATCAGGTTCCTGGCCGTGATGAGACGATAAAACAAGCCATGTGCAACGCCCTATGTTAAAACTGCATTTCTGTTCTCAGAAAATGTCTGGAAATCCTCATGCAAATTTGGAGATTGTTCAGTAAAAATTGTTTTCAATGCTCTTCAAATTTCCATACACTAGTTTGGAAAACCTTGCAAAAAGCACATAAAGCCAACATTCTCAACACATAACCCACTCATAATCCAATCTCTAGCCCAGACTGCAATTATTGGAAGTTTGAGTTGAAAGCTAGGGGAAAGTTGAACAGAATAGAGAATCAGCACTGGGGGCACCGGCCTTGCTGATTGCTGCTAAGATTGAAACTTGCCCTTTTAGAAAACAGGTGGGACTAAGGGCATTCAGATTATCACTGTTTGAGACTATATGAAATTCCACCAACCTCACAGTTCCCTGACCCTGCACTGCTTGTTTCTATCTCCAACTCAGGATCCACAAACCGGACAGTCCAGGTAGGTCCATTGTCTCTGTTTGCACCTGTCCCACGGAACTCATATCCACATGCCTCAACTCCAGTCTACCCCACTTGGCTCAGCCCCTTCCTACCTACATCCGTGACACTTCTCATGCTCTCAATCTCCTTGAAAAACTATCAATTCAATTCCCTGGCCTTTATCGCCTCACTTACACCATGGATGTCCAGTGTCCATTCAAGTCTATCCCCTATCAAGTAGGTCTTCAAGGTCTCCAGTTCCTCCTCAACAACGGACCTAACCAGCTCCTCTCCATCACCACCCTCCTCCACCTGGAAGGACTGATTCTCATCCTCAACAACTTTTCTTTCAGCTCATCCCACTTTCACCAAATCCTAGGTGCAGCCATGGGCACCTGCATGGGCCTCTGCTATGCCTGCCTTTTTGATGGCTATGTGCAGCAGTTCATGTATCTAATTCTTCCCAAAACTTTCTACACTTCATTGATGACTGCATAGCTGTTACTTCCTGCACCCATGCTGAGCTCATCAGTTTTATCATCTTTGCCTCCAACTTCCACCCTCCCCTTAAATTCACTTTGTCCATTTCTGAGACTTAACTCACTTTTCTCCATCTCTGTCTCCAGCTCAGGGAACAAGCTGTCTTCCAATATCTTTTATAAACCTACCAACTCTCACAGCTATCTCAATAATACCTCTTTCCACTCTGTCTCCTTTTCTCACTTCCTTTGTCTTCACTGCATCCGTTCCCATGAAGAGACATTCCTTTCCAGAACTTTAGAGGTATCCTGTTTCTTCAAAGGATGGGGTTTCCCCTTCCTCTACAACTAATGCTTCCCTACATGCACCTCCTCCACTTCCCAGACATCTGCTCTCACCCCATTTTCTACTACCTTGACAGGGATAGAATTTCTTTTGTTCTCACCTACCACCCCATGCCTCCACAGCTTCCACCATCTTCAATGGGATTTTACCACCTAACACACCATTACCTCTCTCCTCCTAATCTCTACTTTCCACTAGGATCATTCCCTTTGTGATTCCCTTATCCATTCGTACCTCCCAGCCTAGCACTTTTCTTGCAAGCTGAAGAAATTCTACACGTGCCCATTCATTTTGTCTCTCACCTCCAGTCAGACCCACAACAGTTCTTAAGAGTGAGGCAACACCTCACCTGTAATTCTGATAGGGCTATCTACTGTATCCAGTGCTCCTGATGTAGCCCCCCCCCCCCAACATCCTCACCG
This sequence comes from Hypanus sabinus, assembly GCF_030144855.1. NCBI lineage: Eukaryota > Metazoa > Chordata > Chondrichthyes > Myliobatiformes > Dasyatidae > Hypanus > Hypanus sabinus. The sequence goes on from NC_082707.1 coordinate 84,186,450, forward strand.
GTGTTATTTATTATTTATTGAGATACAACATGGACTAGACCGTCCATCCCCTTGAGCCATGCTGCTCAGCAGCCCCCAGTTTAACCCTAGCCTAATCATATGACAATTTACTATGGCCAATTCACCTACCATCTGAAATGTCCTTGGATATTGATGAGACCTGATGTAGATTGGGGGAAGGCTTTGTTGAGCATCTAGGATCAAACAAGAAGAATTTCCGAGTGCCCACCCATTTTAATTCCAGTCAGTATTCCCATTCCAACATGTAGGTCCATGCCTTCCTCTACTGCCATGATGAGGCCACTCTCAGGTTGGAGGAGGAAAACCTCATATTCCATCCGTATGTGAAGGCTATTCAATTCTTGGCTCATAGACCTCTTTCTCCTTCTTGGTTGTTTGGTGATATTGCTTTCCAAATACAACATCTGCCTCTTGTACAATCAAAAACAGATATAGGTACACTTCCAAATAATCATGGTCTGACTTCTGATCATAAAGAGAAGTCAGCCTTCAGTTCTTGAAATGTAAGTGGCAAGCACTAACCACCTTGATGTTAAAATAAATATTGTCCAAAGACCAGCTTTGCAAACAAGCTTTGTGGATAGTGGACATTTTGTCTGGGAGAAGTAAGACTCAACTCACTACACCTCTTTTATTACTGCTTAAGATGCAGCATAAGACAATGGGAGTGTTTAATTTGGTTGTTTCAAACAAACAAGCTGATTCTTATGTTGCTTGAGTCAAGGAAGCTTGTAGAACAGATGGATAATACTATTTAGCAGATCAATAACTATGATGTGTTTACAGTTGGAAGGTTTTATGTGCTGAAGGAAGCTAGCTTCACAGTTTTACAGTATTAATGGCAGGTAGCTGAAGAACTATGTCTCCAAAATGCTTTTAGACATTTTGTGTTGAAAGGATGTCTTCACATATGTATGTGAAGTCGCCTAAGTGATAGAAAAAAGGAATTAAGATAGAGAACATTTCAGACTTACGTTCAGATGAACATCAAGAAGAATGATAGGAAGATGGGGTGAATAGAATCCATTCCACTAGCTTCAGATTCTGTAATGGGTGACTTGCATGTCTGCATTATGGTATATCCTTTTAGTTTTATAGGAATTGTACCTGTATTTCATAAACCCCTTTGAGTTTAAGAAATACTTTGCATTTAGAAATGGCTTATAATTGGGAAATAAACATTAAAATAAAAACTTCTAAAACACAAAAGTTACAGTGTAATCTCCCTTTAGTGAGAGAATTTATGGCTATTTGTATCCAATAGTACTTAAGATCTCTGTTTGAATTTATAGTCTTTGCAATCAGCAAACCCAGTACCATCACATAGGTATCCTTTGGCCTGATGGCATGAATATTGATAGCTCTAACTTCCAGTAATTTTCCATCTCCCCTCCCATCTTTCTTCCATTCCCCACTCTGTCTCCCCTCTCACCTGCCTATCATCTCCCCCTGGTGCCCCTCCCCTTTCTCTTTTCTCCACAGCCCACTGCCCTCTCCTATCAGATTCCTCCTTTCTTGGCCTTTGCCTTTCCCATCTGTCACCTCCCAGCTTCATACTTCATCCCCCCTCCCTCATCACCTGTCACCTTCTGGTTTGTACCCCTTCCCCTCCCCCATCTTATTCTGGTTTCTTCTCCTTTCCTTTCTGGTTCTGTAGCTGCTGCCTGACCTGCTGAGTTCCTCCAGCATTTTACATGCGTTACTGGAAAATGTTTACTTCTTCTTCCCCCCCCCTTCAATTTCTCACCTCCTATAACCTCCCCCTGGTGCCACATCTCCTTCCCTTTCTCTTAGTCTACTCTCCTCTCCTATCAGATTCCTTCATGTCTGGCTCTTTACCTTTCTCACACACCTGGCATCACCTATCACCCCCTAGCTATCCTTCTTTCCCACCCCCCACCTTTTTATATCCTGGTGTCTTCTCCCTCCCTGTCCAGTCCTGGAGAAGGGCCTCACCCCGAAATATTGACTGTTGGTTTAGCTCCAGGCATGCTGCCTGACCTACTGAGTGTGTATTGCTTTGAATTTCCAGAATCTGCAGAACTTCTTGTATTTGTGAAGTTTGTTGTTTTGTGGCTCACTGTGTTAAAGACAAATGTATTATGTAGCCGGACAAAACATTCACCTGAGTCTAAAATGGATGCTGGTGAGGACAGATGCAGCAACCTCCTGATGGAACACAAGCAAAATTAGTATTTGTTGCCTCTTTAATAAATACAAAGGCCAGCTAATCTGTTTAAGGACAATATTAGATTCTGGACCTGAGTTTTGGGAAAGGTTAACGTCAATTTAATTTGGGCAAAAATAAAGTCATTACTACTTCACTTTTAACTAAAACAGTGATGAAAGTTAACCTACAGCTGGGAGAGAATGTAAACCACAGCCAATGTTTAGATGCCATGGAAAGGACATTGGTGGGTTAAGTGGAGAAATTTTCCATTCTATTTGTCAGGCAACACTGGAAGGAGGCAACGACTGAAGTGGTGGCCTGGGTTTAAGCTCTGAAGATGTGGAGGCACCATCAAATTCCATTGTCTAAAAGTACTGAACATGGAACCAATCAAACCCCCAATACAAACAATACAAACAACCTCTATCGATCAGCTAGTCAAATTAATATTCATATTCTCAACAACACCCTTAACCATGTGCCCTCTTCCAGCCACGTCTTCGATTTTTGAAATGAAATTGCTGAAAAAAGACTGCAAGTCAGGTAGCGTCTCTAGGAAAAGGAACTGATAACGTTTTTGCTCGGGAAACCTTCATCAAAGCTGGGAAAGAAGATTGAAGTTTGGGAACTAGTACCTGACACCCTTTGTTATTCCCTTCCATGCCTTGTGACACATTGTGCAGCAATCTTGCCATTTCTTCAGCATTTTGTCTGTTTTTTACGAGGCCAAGTTGCTAGCTGGACACTTAACCCAACACGGAAAGGAAGTGTGCGGGGAGCCGGCGAGATTTGAACCAGAGACTACTTGCCTCAAAGTCTGCTGCCTGACAGACATAGTACAGCACCGACAGACAAAATGCTGGCGACACCCCAGAGAAGAAAGTGATAATTGATTTCACATATGCTGTCCTTTTTTTCATATCCCCTTGCCCTTCACATATTCTGAGATTTGCAGTCTGCTAGTTCTGTAAACTTGGACAAGGCCAGCACATTAAACTAACCTTTCCTGCTTTATTATACCCATTTTCCCAGAACAAACAGGAAACAATACACCCCTCAGTCATATTCAATGTTTACTTTGAAGTATTCTAAAACATAATATGCATTCACATCTTACAATTACATAAATAATATGACATTCATCAAATAAGGAGTATATCACAGCCATTTCAAATACTATTTCAGAAAAATCTTATGAAAGGCATTAAACATTTTAACAAAGTTCCAATGAAAGTCTGAAATATTCGTTACGAAAACATTCAGTTACGGTACAAAATAACTTGTTGAATGTACATTCCAAAAGTTTGCTTTCTCTATTGTATCTAAGATTGAAATGAATAATATGCCGATAGGAAGGAGAATATTGGATGGGGTGCAGATGGAGGGAGCAGTGTGGGGTTTGGTCGGGATAGCAGCTTCTGCTAAAACAAACAAGAGTACATCTAAGGAAAGATAAGTAAAGCCATACGAAATCACGTAGTAATTTTAAAATTAAAATTCCATTATCATTCAGAATATAAATAAAAAATAAGCAAACATAGCCATGTATGAGTCATCTAACCTGGTGGAGTTGGTGATATAGGTGGTGGAATACATAGTCTATTTTCCATTAGGTTAACATTACACCACCATGTTGTTTAGAACTAAACCCTTGTGCAAAGAGTGCACACAAGATTTTGTGGAATAAAAGCCAGCCATAAACATATTTTTAATGCCAAGTACAAAACATGGTATTCTGAAGAACGTTAGTTTATCTAGAAGTACTTCATGATAAGGCTATAGCTGCCAGGCTTTCCTTGCACAGTTGTCACAGTGTTAGAGGAATATACCTCCACTCAGCTTTAAGATTAAGAGACAGTGCACACCAAGCATCTTTCTTGCCTTTCCCTTCTGCACATGAAGCTGTTTATATACAGTATTTATTAAATAATATGGTCAGAGGAAGAACATAATTGTAGTACAGACAGTTAATCAGGTACTGCACCATTTTCTCAGCTTGCTCAATCAATGTCTCCATTGTCCACTTTTGAACTCAATGATTTCAATGTGTTAGAACAATGCATCCAAAGTGGTGTGAAGTGCAAATGTAAAAGTCAGAAGTTCTTCCTGTATAGGATCACTGCTCCTGCCAATGCTATCTAAATACTGTTTAGGATCATTGTTTTGTCCTCTAAAGACACATAACATTATCAATGTTAAAAGGGGCCTTCTTTACTGACAATGGACTATTAGATAGACTGAATGAATCTCTTTTACTTGTGGTTGCCAATGAGTCTGCTCTACCTATGACTGAATCGTATGCTGACCATTTTTTATTATGGCAGTCATTTTCAAAGCTGTATTTTGTGCAGTATTATGGTTATTAGAATAGTAACTTGGTCCCAACTTTTTAAAATTAATTTATATTCCTACCACAAGTACATAACATCAAACACTGTACACAATATTCAAAGGGCTATCACAATCTTACAAAAATCGTATTGTGGCAAATTTCTGGGAGAAAATCTGCACTACATCTTTAGATATTTTCAGAAATATAATTGAAACAAAACAATGCAGATCCTCTGATAATTGCACACAATTTGTAGAGTTCTAAATCTGCAAGATACTTAAAGTTCACTTAAAATAACCAAGCATAAAGAGCACAAAGGAAATTATTTCAAACAGTGCTTAAATACACAGTCAAAATCCATGCTATCTAAAAATATCCTATTCACACTTCAAACTTCCTCGTAGTCTTTTATTGCACATCTTATTTGACTTACTAAAAAGACTGGGTGAGTAGTATGGTCCAATTCATGAATGCATGACTCAACACAATATTCATTCTCAAAGCTAATTTATAACGCCATCTGTGAAACCTAGTGGTTATGTGTTTATCTAGAGTATCTGCAAACTGTGATTTATTTAACACTGCTTGAACCAAAATAGCTGTCAAAATTGAATAGGGGTGAAAAACATTCCACATTATTGTCATTATTATTTTACAATTTTCCTTTCTCTGGCAATCTCAGGTGAATTTGCACACTTTCACTTACAGCATTTTAAAATGTCACATTGGAAATAAGCTATTTAACTATGTCACAGGTAACCCAGTCCTGAGAGAGGATACTATTTTGTGGTCTTACGACATGTCTTCAGTCAGTCCTCTGTTTAAGTTTTTCACTGGCATTAATAGGGACTCTTCTGGTGCCCTGATGGTCAAATATAATTTGAAACAAAGTTTTTAAGCTGTGAAAGAATGGGCAAAATGTCATTAACTTCTGACTGTTCTTGTTATGAAACAGAACAAGCTAATTCATTCTATGCATTTTTTGCCTAGCGTAGATTTAATATGCCAATGCTTCCTGCATCCACTTTGTTCCGCAATGTAATACTGCACTGTTGCTGTCTTAGGAATACCTGTACCTGGAAAGTATGTTTTAATCTGTGAGTTTATTTAAAAAATAAAAAGTATCCAGCACTCCTTTCACTGAAATTTTCATGGAAACTATGTGGATCTTTTCCAAGAGGTTACCTATATTGTTTAAAAGATTTAATTTCCAGCAGATGTAGCTATGGAATATGTCTGGAAAAGGAACTCTCTTTAAATCTACAAACATAATATTATTTTTCCCCTGTTGCACTCTCCTGGTTGTAACTTATCCATGCACTCAGTTTGAAGTTTGAACCCCATTTAAGGCCACGAGAGAGAGAGGGAAGAATAATCCCAAAGGAGCTGGAATGAGTGAAAGGAGAAGAGGGAGAAATTGTCAGGAGAAGCAGAATAAAAGGAAATTGAGGAGAGGCAGAACAAAAAAAGATGTGAGACAAGAGAAGTGGAAATTGAGACAAGGGAAATGGAGAGAAGGAGCTCATTGTAAGCAAAATAGAGAAAATGGTGATAATGTGTAAAACCAAGTTAGAAGAGCAAAAAAAAAAGCTAACTAGAAAGAGGAAAAGAAGAAAATGAAAACATGAGTGTGGCTCGTGAGAAACACTTCGATGTGCCACCACTTTCATTGCTGCATTTGCTCCTACTTCACGTGAGATCTTGTAACTTGTGATGGTTCAGATCTTGTTCTTGATGTCAAAAGTAACACATTTCAGATCTTTTTTTTCTCTGTTCTTTTCAAGTACTTAATGGAGACCAGAGATGAAAATAGGGGATATACCCTAATCTCCCCAAAATTATTAATACTAAAACAGGTTATCTGTTTTTTGTTATTACATGATGTGTTGGAAGGTTGTTGGAGTAAACTGGCTGCTTGTCTGCCAAAGTTACTGTAGTGATTACAATTCATCAGTACATAATTAACCACAAAGCTCTCTGAGAGATCCTGAAATTGTGAAAAGCTCCATTTTAACGTAAGCTATTAATTATTTTCTTTCAATTAAGACCCTGACCACTAAGTGGTAGTCCAATTGATAATAAATACATAAGAGATATTTTCATGATGCTTGTTTACTGTCAGTGTGAACTGGAGATGAGGCTGACTGCTGCAAACCATTCAGATCAGTGCTGGTCTGTGATGGAAGCAAAGCATTGTAGAGTAAATACTACATTGCCCTGTCTTCAGGCAAAGTGCTTTAAAGAATTTAATTGATTCATTCAGTGGAAACAACCCATAAAGCATTTTGAATGAGTTACTCCCATAAAGTATTCACATGAGCATCCAGTTCGAAGCACTGAAAGTTGCTTTGAATATTCTTAAAATGTTAATCCAATCTCTCACATCAACAAATCTTTCTGGAAATTGTATCATATTTATTTGAGATGGTGATACACAATTTTTTTCTTGTATTTCATTTTGCCAACAGAAAATAAACATATTTTTTTGTAAATTTCCCCATTATTTGTGGTGCTTTACAGCTAACTAACTAATTTTGGACTGTAGTCACTGCTGAACAGTAGGAGGTATAGAAGTTAATTTTGTACAATGTCCCACAAGCAGCCAGGTGATATTGACCAGTTACGTTGATTAAGTTTTTGGTAAGCGTTTCCTTCAAAACTGTGCCATCGGAATTTTTATACTTTTCTAAGAGGAAAGCGAGCCCTCAATCCCAAAAGAGGGGCAGGGAATCGTCAGCCAGTGCAGAGTACCTCTGTGGCCATTCTCTCAATAATATGTATGCCTCTTTGGATACTGTTGAGGGGGTGGGGGGGGGACAATCTACAAGGGGGAAGCCCAAAGCGGACTGATCTTTGGCCCTGAGTCTGGCTCTGTGCTTAGAAGGGAAGTCGGGAAAAGCGGAGTGCAGTAGTGATAGGGGATTCCAGAATTAGAGGAGCAGACAGCAGATTCTGTGGATGCTGAAGAGACACCTGGATGGTATGTTGCCTCACAGGTGCTAGCATCTGGGATGTCTCTGAACAGATGCACAGCATTCTAAAGGGAGAGGGTGAACAGCTGGAAGTTGTGGTATGTTTTAGTATCAATGAAATAAACAGGGAAAGGGAAAAGGTCCTGAAGTGAGAATATAGGGAATTTGGTAGAAAGCTGTAGAGCAGGACCTTCAGGGTAGCAATCTCCGGATTGCTAATCATTGCCACACACCAGTGACGGGAAGAATAGGATGATTTGGCAGATTAATGCGTGGCTGAAGAATTGGTGCAGGAGTCAGAGTTTCAGATTGCTGGATCGTTGGGATCTTTTCTGGGGAAGGTACGACTTGTACAAAAAGGACAGGTTATACCTGAACCCGAGGGGAACCAATATCCTAGTGGATAGGTTTTCTAGAGCTGTAGGGGAGTTAGCAGGGGCAGGGGGATGGGAACCAGAGTGATAGGGCTGAGGATGGAATATTTTGTATACAACTACATACAATGTATAGTGAGACTGCAGGGAAGGACAGGCAGATAACAGGGCAAATTGTGATCAGTGGGATGAGTTAAAGTGCAACAAGAGCCAAAATCAGAAAGTGTGATGAAAACAGGACTGGGTGTTATATTTGAATACATGCAGTATACGGAATAATGTAGATTATCTTGAAGCACAGTTAGAGATTTGCAGGTATGATGCTGTGGGCATGGCTGAAAGAAAATCATAGTTGGGAGCTTAACGTCCAAGGATACGCATTATATTGAAAGGATAAGCAGGTTAGCAGAGGGTGTGGGTTGGCTCCATGGGTAAAAAATGAAAGCAAATCATTAGAAAGAGGTCACATAGGATTCAAAGACAGGAAAGACACAGGAGAGTCGGTGGAGGTTGTTTATTTGGATTTTCAGAAGGCCTTTGACTAGATGCCCCACACGAGGAATGATACCAGCATGGATAGATGATTAACTCCCCAAAGAGTGGGAATAAAGGGGCCCTTTTCTGGTTAGTTGGCCGTGACTAGTGGTGTTCCAGAGGGGTCACTGGTTCTTTTCATGTTATATGTCAATGATATGGACAATGGAATTGATGGCTTTGTGGCCAAGTTTACGAAGATAGATGGAGGGGCAGGTAGAGTGAAGGAAGCAGGGTGTCTGCAGAAGGACTTAGATTAGGAAAATTGGCAGATGGAATATAATGTAGGGAAGTGCATGGTCATGCACTTTGGTAGAAGGAATAAAAGGGTGAACTAGTTTCTAAACGGGGAGACAATCCAAAAATCAGAGGTGCAAAGAGACCTGGGAGTCTTGTGCAGGATTTCTAAGCATTAATTTTCAGGTTAAGTCAGTGGTAAGGAAGACAAATGCAATGTCAGCATTCATTTCAAGAGGACTAGAAGAGAAAGCAACGATGTAATGCTGAAGCTTTATGAGGCATTGGTCAGACCACATTTGGAATGTTGTGAGTAGTTTTGTGCCCCTTACCTAAGAAAAGATGTGCTGGCATTGGAGAAAGTCCGGAGGAGATTCACAGGAATGATCCAGGATTGAAAGGGTTATATGGGGAGCATTTGATGCTTCTGGGCCTGTACTTGTTGGAATTTAGAAGAATGAGGGAGAATCTTATCAAATCCAATCGAATAGTGTAAAGCCTAGGTGGAGTGGATATGGAGAGGATGTTTTCTTTAGTGGGGGACTTAGAGGGCACAGCCTCGGAATGGAGGGACATCCATTTAGAACAGAGAGGAGGAAAGATGTCTTTACCCAGAGGATAGTGAATCTGTAGGATTCATTGACACAAACTTTTGTACAGGCCAACCCATTGGGTACATTTAAAGCAGAGATCCATAGGTTCCTAATTCATCAGGGCATCAGAGACTACGAGGAGAAAGCAAGAGAATGGGGCTGAGAGGGGTAATAAATCAACCATGATGGAATGGCAGAGCAGACAAGATGGGCCAAATGGCCTAATTCTGATCCTATGTCTTATGGTCAATGTGAAAGATACCACTTCCATTTGTGCAGTAGTCCCATGTAGGACATGAACCAACTCCCTTAACGTAAGTTCAGAGATTTTAACAGTCATGTTAAACCCTCCCATTCAGCTGACTTTAGAATTGAGCAATATGTTTCTATTTCTGAAACTTGTTACAGAGAATCAATTCTTGTCTTAGAACATCTGTCCTTTCATTCCTAATTAGCGAGAATCTGGAAATCAATATAAGTATTTAGTTAAAACAATACATTTTAATTCATTTAATTTGTCTATTTTATGATCATAATTATGAGTTGTGTCTAAATGCGTTTCTGAATAATAGTCATAACGGGTGTGAATCTTCAATAGCACAGTAACTTGCAAGAATTTCTCAAAAGAGTAGTAGCTGAATACTTTAGCCACTGAGGCCAGATATGTACAGAGTGAGTTAATCAATTCTATTTCATCAGGGGATGGAAATGAGAATTGGATAAAACATTGTATTAACATATTTAGTGACCAACTAACTAGTGAAGGCTCACCAATGGTGTATTGATATTTACAAATCCAAACCCCAGCAGCCAAATACTTTACCAATGAAAGGCGCGGGTGTGAGGAGAACAAAATTAACTTGTTGGACAAACATAGGTTAACGATGACTATTGCCATCAGGATAGTTCTGACGGATGTCACATTCCAGTAAAGCCAAATGTGCATTTAGTAGAATGAACCTAACGTCAATGGTTTTATTTATAAGATGCCAGTGAACCACTAAATTCTGCAACATGCCCAGAAACCATGCACCAAACCAAAATGAAAAGAATGAGATGGCACACATTAAGTATATAATGTAGATACAAGACCATGGATTAACAGTTTCCTCTACCTGGAAATTGCCAGTAGCAGCCAATCGGGCCCTTTGCAATTGATTTTTCTTTATCTAGTGCTGATCCTTTCAAAGGATCATTGATGACTCTGTAAGTTTGTCCCTCACTGTATTTATTGAACAAAAGACATTGCATAGTGAGACATCATTTTCATGGACAATGTGAAAGATCATTAAGGCCAGGCAGGAGTGAAATAAGGGAGTATTACGTTGTACAAAAGGTCTGAAAAATTAGAACTCACTTTTCCTAAAGACGATGGATACTGAGTCAGTTGAAATTCTGAAGAACACAAATTGAGCTAAGAAAAAAATTCAGCAGCAAAACATGCTTAATTATTTTACTATTTAGCTGCAACATTCAGCAAAACTGAAGAAGCATCATTCAATCTTCAGTAAGAATCAGAGATATTAGTTTCCCAAATTGTTGTTGGGGATCTGCAAAGCTAGCGCACTGCTTGGAAAGCCAATATTCAGAACACTGGATTGCCCAGTTTCTTCCATAACTACGGCAGAGGCCAGTATCTTCCAACACTGTGACAGAGGGGGAAAATCACCCTCTGACATTGCAATAGTTGTCCGAGGTTGAACTGAGTCCTTCCAGTCAAATCATGCATTTAATTATAGCAGTTGTTATTCTCAACCAGAGCCAGATGCTACGATAATCATTCCAGATATGTAGCTTTTGCAAAGTAGTTTGCCAGGAAGGTGTGGAGCATTCCCAATGATGTTGGCTGACAGGCTAGTGATTAGGACTAATCTTGCAAAAGGAAAGAAAGGTTATTATGTTTTCACTGCTGCAGCTCAGTACAATCACTTTGCTGTCTTCTCTTTACAGTCAATGACGAGTGCTGCTCCCTTCGCCTCCTTGGTCAGCAGTGGCACAGCTTGGTGAGTCGGCTGCAAGACAAGCAATGGAAATTTTAGTCACTTCACTCCGACCAGAATCCATGCGAGACTTGCATTCCTCTCAACAACACGAAACTTTACCTTCACATTTAATGAAGATAATATTAAATATCTGGACTGATTACAAAGCTATGAATTCTATTTGGCCTAAAGTTTCCTGGTGTCAGTGCCCCTGCCATTCACAAACATTTGGAAACTCTTAAAAATCAATTTACAGTAAAAAAAATTCTTTACATTCAATTGCTGAAAATTCAACTCCCAAATTTAGTGCTAAACCTAAATTTAGTGTATTGTGACCTACTTGAATTTCACCAGGATCATATACTGCCACTACTATATTCAGAAACTTATCTGGCTCCCTGGTCATCTATGCATGGAACCACGAGAGGTGGGGGGAGATCATACATGGGTTTTTTGTAAGTGTTTTTGCTCTGGAGACTGACACAAAGACTACTGACCTGAGACAAACGAGTAGTGAAGTCATGGTCTGGATCCAGATTATTGCTGGCTGCCTGGTTGTCTTCAGGCGAATTAGGGCGGATAAGTCCCCAGGGCCTGACAAGGTGTCTCCTTCGATCTTGTGGGAGGCAAGTGCAGAAATTGCAGGGGCCCTGGCAGAGATGTTTAAAATGTTCTTAGCCACGGGTTAAGAGCCAGGTGGCTGGAGGATAACTAATGTTGTTCTGTTGTTCAAAAAATGTTTTAAGAATAAGGTGGGAAATCATAGCCCGTCATGGGTAAATTATTGGAAGATATTATGGTGGATTCTAGCTAATTGGGACACATCAGGAGCAGTACATTTTGGACCCATTAAGCTGCTGCCCCAATTAGCTGAATTTTCATGGAAAGAGTTAAAAAGGTATTTAAAAAAAGGCAAACTGAGTAGCAAGTTATATATTTAAATGAAATAAAGAACAAATTAGAATATTACCAATACTGGGAACCTGCCAGACTGGCTCATAAAAGCTGAGAAAGACAGCTTTAGCAATACATGACATGAGCAAGGCCATCAATGACATTACTGCCGAAATGTTAACAATCCACATTATGACTCTTCAAGATCAACAAACACTAGACTTTCTGCTGTCTAAGAGAGTTGGTACTTGTGGCATTATTAGCAAAGAGTGTTGCACATATGATATCAACAGACAACTGCCCCCGATGAAACGCTCATGGAATTTCAGAGACACTGTATTATTGTCTTCTGCAGGACAAAGAGGAGGGAGTGTGGAAGTTACAGTAAAGACAACGATAGCCTGGGCAGTTGTAGTAAAGCAAGATCTTTGAAGTGAAACAGCCAAAGACACCTCTGCTTACTACAGACTAGACAGACTGTGGCAGATTTGCTCAAACAAAGTGAGCAAGGCCTCTGGTGTGAGACTCCTCCAGAAAGGTCTCCCTGAGACATGGCATCTCTTTATGCAATGGGAAGTGCGGGAGAAATATGAGATAAGCAGTATGGAAGGATGTGAACCATACCCAATAACTAAGGCTGTATTGTCCTTGCTAACTTCAAAAGATCACTGGCTGTCCATTTGAAATTTCAATTGATTTTAATGGCTCTACTGTGAATGGCAATTGATTTTGTGAGTAAGAAATTCAAACATATACAATTTAGGATGATCAATATCTGTAACTGATAAGCCTATTCTGTATAAAAAGCAGGTTTCTGTTCAGACTTCAGAATAGTGTGGGTCACAGGGTCACAGGGGCCTATTTTGTTCTCCTTGTGCATAAGTGAAATAAAAAGAAATAAAAAGAATGCTTGAATGCTTGAGTCATAAGAGTGGGTGTGTTCTGGGCCCAGTTATTTTAGTTATTTTATTTTATTAATGACAATGACATTTATTTCAACGCCCTCATTATGGTTTGCATGTGAACTCCAACATGAGTGGTTCGTGATTCCCATTTCTTTCTCTACAAAAGTTCTGCTATTTCTTTGTGTAAACCATTTATACTTCAGAGCAGTGATACATAAGGGAGAAGGAAGCAGGGAATGCCAGAATCAGAATCAGGTAAATATCACCGGCATTTGTCATGAAATTTGTTAACTTTGTAGCAGCAGTACATGATAAATATAGGAAAAACTGAATTACAGTAATTATATAAATGTATATTAAATAGTTAAGTTAAAATAAGAAGAGCAAAAGCAGAAATTAAAAATAAGTATTGAGGCAGTGTTCATGGTTTAATGTTCATTTAGAAATCAGGTGGTAGAGGGGAAGAAACTGTTCCTGAATCACTGAATGTGTGCTATAAGGCTCCTGTACCTCCTAGCTGGTATATCGTTCTCCTGTATGCCCTCTTGTCACTATCTGAGATTCTGCCAACAATGGTTGTATCATCAGCAAATGTATAGATGACATTTAATCTAAGTCCAGGCACACAGTCATGGGTGTAGAGAGAGTAGAGCAGTGGGCTAAGCACATACCTCTGTTGATTGCCAGTGAGCTGGCACAGATTGAGGTCTTCCTGTTAGGAAGCTGAGAATCCAGTTGCAGAGAGAGGTACAAAGACCCGAGTTCTGGAGTTTTTTGATCAGAACTGTAGGGATGATGGTGTTAAATGTTGAACTGTAGTAGAAGTGGTTCCAAACATTAGAATGTGATAAGTTTCATATGCATTATAAACATTGTGCTTTAGGTTCCTTTAATTACAATATGTTTATAAAAGGCATGACTCATCGTTAGTTATGCATTGGGTCTCTAGGTTGATTAGATTACCTCTTAGTATTTTTGTTCAGTAAACATGCCATTTTCATTGCATTGTATGGAATTCAGTTTTCTTATCTAAGGTCAAAATATTGATATTGTGCTGTAATTCTTGAACCCAAATCTGTCAACCAGCTGTTAAGGACTTTTATTCCTACCAGTTATTGTCAGGGCTGAAGTAATGTCTGCAATAATACTGGTGCTCTGAAAAATGTAAACACAATTCCCATTCCAATGAATTCCGGGATCCTGACAATGTATCAGGAGCTCCACTTCTGAGGGTTGTAAATAAATGCAAGATTTTATGATTACGTAATTGTTATACAAAGGAGGGTATTTACATCACTTTGCTTAAAACTTTGTAAAACTGCTAAGAGGATCTCCAGCGTCTCCCTCTCCCTCCATTTGTGATTTTTACCAGGAGCATTGGAAACGAAGGGCACAAAGCATTGTTGAGGATCCCTACCACCCATCCCACAATGTCTTTGACCCACTACCATCAGGAAGGAGGTACAGGAGCATCAGGACTAGATTTGCCAGTCTGGGTTACAGTTTCTTCCCCCAAGCTGTGACACTAATGAATACCCTGCCACCACCGAGATCTCTTCACAAGGACAGCAAGCTGTTTCCTGTTTACTGTACAATACTATATGCTGTTTACTGTTTACTTTACTGATCGCTGTTTCCCTGTGCTGCACAATTCACGTGCATTTTGAATTTTATTTTATTAACTTAGTTGTGGTAATATTTTGTTTTTTGTGCTGTGTGTAATATACATATTGTGGGTGTACTGTGTTCCAGAGGAGCATTGTTTCATTTGGTTGTGTATATGTACAGTCAAATGACAATAAACTTGAACTTATTTTCAGTATGAATGCTTGGAGCATTAATTACCCTGTTAACAATGGTTATTTATTTCTTAAGAGACTGAAGTGGAGACTTCTGGTGTTGCACATGTGCTTCACACAACACTGGCAAATTAACACATTTCTACCGCGTTTGATGTTATTGCCAGCGCCTCTGTGCCCGTGAAGGATTAGCACATACAACCTATGGGACATGCTTGATGACAATCACTATGCAATGCTCCATTCGAATCTCATGCTGAAACACAATTACATCCATTAGGAAAAAATGTGAACTGTTCACAGTAAGTCAGCATTTTGTTGACATCCCTCTCCTCCAAAGAGCATACGGTATGTGGACTTTGAAGAGGTGATTAACCAATTTTAGCCTTGTTAGGAACTTCTGGTGAATACAGACCAACTATTGACTGTGTTAGGCTTTCGAGGGATAAAGATAAACTGCTATGCTGGTGCCCCAGTCTCTGCCCATGGGTATCTACAATGAGAAGAGTTGGCAACACATCCATTTAGGTAACAATAGCCCATACTCTGCTGTGGTCATTTGGAGGAATACTACTAGACTTTTTATTTCAATAGCCATTCATGGAATATTGCCAGTGAAGCAATGAAGTTACAATCTAACCACCCCATTCCATCTCTCCATCAAAGGGGAACCAGTTATGGTTGCAGAACCCGCCTCCACGAATGCTGTTCAACATAGGATGTAGAGAAAAATGGCCTCATGACTGTGAAGTTTGAGATCAAACCACTTGGCTATCTGAGTGCCCCTTATTACAGGAAGAAGAAGGGGCCACCATATTCAGGCAGAGCTTTCACCTACACCTGGCACCTATCCACCCAGTCGCTGCAGGACCATCATTTACACTCTGGTTGCACCGAGTGGTCCTGCAATCAAGAACGTCTTGCCAAAGATCCAACACCTTCACAAGGAAAGCATTTCAGCAGGGCCAAGCTGCTGGAACAGTCAGATAGATTCCTGAAAATCACAGAAGTAACTTTGAAAGTTACAAGGCTGGGGGTTTTTGTTTTGCCATTTCAACAAGTTCATGGAAATTCAGTCCTCCCACAACTACTCCATGAGCATGAGTTTGCCAGCCGTTCTGTCATCCATTAGAGTACTGGACTCTGAGGCCCTAATGATCCACAGCAGTCAGAGAAACTCCAACAAAACTTACAACTCTGAGCAAACAGCTCCACTTCTAAGTGTTAGGGCATTGCTGTCACTTGGTGCAGGATTATCTGGTGGTGCTAGAAAGTTTGTGAACCCTGTAGTATTTTCTCTATTTCTACATAAATATGACCTAAAATGTGATCAGATCTTCATATAAGTCCTAATAGACATGGCAGAATCCCTTACCGAAATTTGTTCATCACCAGCTGAGAAACTCCTTATTTCCCAAAACCAACTTTATTCATAAAAATATATGAAAAATACAAAATACTGAAATACAAGAATACAAGAAATACTGGGTAAGTATGTTGCATCATTTTTCACAGTGGGAGACATTAGCAGTGTGGTGGAAGTCCCAAGTGTCAGGGGTCGTGTAGTGTGTGAAGTGACTATTACAAAAGAGAAGATTCTTGGGAAGCTGAAAAGTCTGAAGGCAGATAAGTCACCTGGACCAGATGGTGTAGACAGCAGGGTTCTGAAAGAGGTGGCTGAAGAGATTGTGGAGGCATTAGTAATGATCTTTCAAGAATCACTTGATTCTGGAATGGTTCCAGAAGACAGGAAAATTGCAAATGTCACTCTGATCTTCAAGAAGGGAGGAAGACTGAAGAAAGGAAACTATAGGCCAGTTAGTCTGATGTCAGTGATTGGGAAGATGTTGGAATCAATTATTAAGGATGAATTCGCAGGGTACTTGGAGATACATGATCAAAAAGGCCATAGTCAGCATGGTTTCCTCAAGGAAAAATCTTGCCTGACAAATCTATTGCAATGCTTTGAAGAGGAGGAAGTACTGGTGCTTTTAAGGAATATAAAAGTGGATAAATCTCCGGATCCTGACAGGATATTCCCTGGGACCTTCAGGGAGGTTTGTGTAGAAATAGCAGGGGCTCTGACAGAAATATTTCAAATGTCATTAGAAACGGGGATGGTGCCGGAGGATTGGCGTATTGGTCAAGTGGTTCCATTGTTTAAAAAGGGTTCTAAGAGTAAACCTAGCAATTATAGGCCTGTCATTTTGATGTCAGTGGTGGGTAAATTAATGGGAAGTATTCTTACAGATGGTATATATAATTATCTGGATAGACAGGGTCTGATTAGGAACAGTCAATATGGATTTGTGCATGGAAGGTCATATTTGACAAATCTTATTGAATTTTTTGAAGAGGTTATGAGGAAAGTTGACGAGGGTAA
This sequence comes from Hypanus sabinus, assembly GCF_030144855.1. Lineage (NCBI taxonomy): Eukaryota > Metazoa > Chordata > Chondrichthyes > Myliobatiformes > Dasyatidae > Hypanus > Hypanus sabinus. The sequence continues at coordinate 84,203,646 of NC_082707.1, forward strand.
AGCAGTGGATGTTGTCTATATGGACTTCAGTAAGGCCTTTGATAAGTTTTCACATGGAAGGTTAGTTAGGAAGGTTCAATCGTTAGGTATTAATATTGAAGTAGTAAAATGGATTCAACAGTGGCTAGATGGGAGATGCCGGAGAGTAGCGGTGGATAACTGTTTGTCAGGTTGGAGGGTGGTGACTAGTGGTTTGCCTCAGGGATCTGTACTGGGTCCAATGTTATTTGTCATATACATTAATGATCTGGATGATGGGGTGATAAATTGGATTAGTAAGTATGCAGATAATACTAAGGTAGGTGGCATTGTGGATAATGAAGTAGGTTTTCAAAGTTTGCAGAGAGATTTAAGCCAGTTAGAAGAGTGGGTTGAGCGATGGCAGATGGAGTTTAATGCTGATAAGTGTGAGGTGATACATTTTGGTAGGAATAATCAAAATAGGACATACATGGTAAATGGTAGGGCATTGAAGAATGCAGTAGAACAGAGTGATCTACGAATAATGGTGCATAGTTCCCTGAAGGTGGAATCTCATGTGGTTAGGGTGGTGAAGAAAGCTTTTGGTATGCTGGCCTTTATAAATCAGAGCATTGAGTATAGGAGTTGAGATGTAAGTTTAAAATTGTGCAAGGCATTGGTAAGGCCGAATTTGGAGTATTGTGTACAGTTCTGGTCACCAAATTATAGGAAAGAAGTCAACAAAATAGAGTACAGAGAAGATTTACTAGAACGTTACCTGGGTTTCAACACCTAAGTTACAGGGAAAGGTTGAACAAGTTAGGTCTTTATTCTTTGGAGTATAGAGGCTGAGGGGGGACTTGATAGAGGTATTTAAAATTATGAGGGTGATAGATAGAGTTGACATGGATAGGCTTTTTCCATTGAGAGTAGGGGAGATTCAAACAAGAGGATATGAGTTGAGAGTTAGGGGGCAAAAGTTTAAGGGTAACATGAGGGGGAATTTCTTTACTCAGAGAGTGGTAGCTGTGTGGAACGAGCTTCCAGTAGAAGTGGTAGAGGCAGGTTCGGTATTGTCATTTAAAGTAAAATTGAATAGGTATATGGACAGGAAAGGAATGGAGGGTTATGGGCTAAATGCGGGTCAGTGGGACTAGGTGAGAGTAAGTGTTCAGCACGGACTAGAAGGGCCGAGATGGCCTGTTTCTGTGCTGTAATTGTTATATGGTTATATGGCTAAATAACAAGCAGGAGAGACAAAGGACTTGATGCTGTGGACTTGGATTTTCAAAAGGCCTTTAACAAGGTGCCACAAATGAGGCTGAGGTGAGGAAGACAAATGAAATGTTAGTATTTGTTTCAAGAGGACTAGAATATAAAAGCAAGGATGTAACGTTGAGACTTTATAAAGCACTGGTGTATTGTGAACAGTTTTAGGCCCTTGTCTTAGAAAGGATGTGCTGAAACTGAAGAGGATTCAAAGGAGGTTCACAAAAATAATATCAGAATTGAATGGCTTGTCACATGAAGAGTGCTTGGAGGCTCCAGACCTGTTTACTAGAATTCTTAAGAATGAGGGATGATCTAATTGAAACCTATCAACCGGTGAAAGGTCTTGATAGAGTCAATGTGGAGACATTGTTTCCTATAGTGGGTGAGTCTAAGACCAGAGTACACAGCCTCAGAATAGAGGGGCATCCTTTTAGAACAGAGATGAGGAGGAACTTCTTTAGCGGTGAATTTGTGGAATTTCTGCACAGGCAGCTGTGGAGGGCAAGTCAATATGTATATTTAAGGAAGAGGTTGATAGATTCTTGTTTGGTCAGAACATGAAGGGATGTGGAGAGAAGGCAGGAGATTGGGACAGAGAGGAAAAGTGGATCAGCCATGATGAAATGGGGGAGCAGACTTGATGGGCCAAATGGCCTAATTCTGCCCCATCTCTTTGCTTTTTGGTTAAAAATACAGTGCATGGCTTTCTTTATTTGTGGTGTGGTTCAGTCTATTCTTCTAGAGTGTTACTGCTTCTACACGTATGTAGTGTTAGTGCACTCTCTGTACAAGGCACCATTGCCATCCACGTAGCCTCCTCAGGTGATACAAACTTCAAGTGTTTGAGAGGCATCTACACAGGACTTGGCCCCTCAATATCTAGTAGCAGAGAACCTATGAACGAAGTCTTTCCCCTGGTGGCATTGAGTTTCAGTGCAGCCCTCCAGCATGGACTCCTGCAGCCTTGGATGTGCATGTTGGCAGCATTACTCATGAATTTCTCACTGCATGGAAGATTAATATATTTCAGGGAGGCCAGAGTGCATCTTTCACCAAGCTGATGGCCTTATAGCTGTGCTGGAAACTGAAACATGACCTTGGGAGCAACCAGTAGAGCAAAGATTACTCACTTACGTAGCGGCTCAAGTGAGCTGTGATGAGGACCACTGGTCTTAATTCAGACTTTCTATTCAAATGCATAGCCCACGAGGTGAGACTCCAGTCATGTCGGAGAGATCTTATGGGGAGGGCCCCTCTCACCTCCAGCCATTTGAGGTTGCTGTGCCTGTTGGTGAGCTCTGCCAAATGGTTGGGACAGTCGGCTCATAGAACCATCCCACAGGAACCATTGTCTTCTCATCTGATGGATCCACGGTGAAAGGTGTTTGCCCAAAGGAACTTCTCCACAAAGGACAGGTAGCATAACAAAGTCAGACTGCCTGGGACATTGATGGGAACATTCCTTGGCAATGAGGGCAGGCCCATCCATGGCAACACTGGAGATAGATAGACCTTCAGCTGAGAAAGCTTACACATGCAGACCCTGTCTGTTTTAGTAATCAGGCAGTTAGGACTCTTGAGTCCGCATTCAGCAGCCAGCAGACACTCGATGGTCTAGCATATTCCTCATATTTCAGATAGATAGGAGGCCATTTGGCCCGTCAGGTCTATTCTGCTCTCAGACCTATCCATTAATATGTTCCCTCACCTGTGCCTGTCAGCTCCATCCTGATGTACCTACGACCCATCTCCATGAGGAGTAGGCTACAATGACCAGCCAACCTACCAATCAGCACCTCCTGGGACATGGGAGAAAACTGGAGGTCCCAGAGAAACCCCACACAGTTACAGTGAGAAAGCACAAATTCCACACAGACAAGTCAGGATCGATCCCTGGGTCACCAGAAGCATGAGGCAGCAGCACTACCTGCTCATGCTAAAGTATTGAGAAGTCTGATTATAGAAACGAATCTTGCGAGGTGGACAGAGAAAGTATTTAAAGACAAAGATTGTCTTTATTTGTCACATGTACGTCGAAACTTCGAAACATACAGTGAAGTGTGTTGTTTGCATCAATGACCAACGGTCTGACAACGTACAGCCTGCTTCCAGTGGCAACATTGCATACCCACAACTTCCTAACACTAACCCATACGTGTTTGGACTGTGGGAGGAAACTAGAACACTCAGGGGAAAATCCACATGGTCATGAGGAGAACGTCCAAACTCCTTACCAGGAGAGATGGGAATCGAACCTTGATTACTGGTGATGTAAAGCATTTCACTAACCATGCCACTACCGTCATCAAGAAGATGGGAAGAGTTCATCATCAAGGTCTGATATGGGGTTGCATTTGAAGTCCAGGCTTAATCACACAGTTTTACCAAACCTCAGGATCATTGCCAGCAGGGATGCCCACAGCTTGTGTTTTGAAGCTGGCTGTAATCAATGGCAGCTTTCTGTGGACAGTACAGACGAAATTGTAACACATGCAAAGAAAGTACTTCAATGCATACTTATGGGATTCATTCACTAGCATTACGATAATGAAGAAACCTTTGTGGGATTTGTGACCTCCAGAACTTAATTAACAATCTGTGTGCTAATTTATTTTGAAAGCGTGGAATACATCAATATAGATTTTATTTTTAATCCAAAGTAGCTATCATCCTTTTTTAAAAATTAGATTCTTAAATGAGGTTTGCTTTTTCCAATCTTCAACAGAATTATAATTCTTAGTCTTGTGCTGTTATACACTGTAGGATGCTTCAGACTGAAAATTAAGCAATAAATCAGTGCTGCAGGAAAACTTAATACATTCAAATTAACCTACAGACAAACTGAACTCTAGGGAAAAGTGGAATCAATAAAGAGATCAGAGACCTGGCCTTTGTTCTGTTCCCTTGGCAACAAGCCTCTCATTGAGGGAATGGGGCCCTACTGTGTTCCCTCAGTAACAGCAGGTCAACCTTACTCTAGGTTCCCTCCTCCTCAGGAGCAAACACGCTATGAACTAGGTCATTTATCAGAGGAAAAGAACCTGCTTTGAGGCCGTGTTGCAGCTGTAATAGGCCACACATATATCCTTTTGTAAAGTGAATTCTGTTGTCAAATACAGGCACAGCAAAATTTGCCCCTGTTGTCCATGCCTCACGGGCCTCACAGCTGCCCGGTGTGAATGCATGCATTTGTACCGACAGCCACACTGGTGAGAGCATTCGTGTGTGAACACCAGCTATCGGTGCCAACTAACACGCCCTCCAAACTGGCAAAGCTGTATGGGCTCCAAACAGTAGCAAGCACTCCCCCAGCACGATTATTGAAAGGGATCATTGGCTGCAATCATTTCATTGCTGATTAGTTTCTACTTGTGGATATTGAATTTCTGCAAATGTTTGGTTGTTTAAGGTTGCTAAGGCCTGGTGGGGGTGGGGGTGGGGGTCAGCTGATGTAAAGCTTCGCTCTAACCTCTTCCTAGGCCAGTGGTTCCAAGTGCGGGTGCGTAAGTCAGCATTTCCTTTGGTACACAGAATGCTCAGGGGAACAATCAAAGCAGAAAACGTTGGAGAGAGGAGTGAACGAAGGAATTCATCCTTGACGTTCAGGGAGTGCGTCTTCTTGTTGAGCTGCTGCAGGAGGCAGAGCATAAGATAGCTGGGCTTCAGTGAGACTGTGCTCATTGAACTATGCCATTTGTTTCCTATTCAAGCTCAGCTACAGAGCAGAGCAAGAACTGCATTGTCAAATTCATCATGGCTGTACACTTCTGCGCATTAGGACTCCTCTAGGCCGGAGCTGGAGATACTTTCAAACATTTCCAGTTCACTGTTCAATGTCGCATATGGATTATCCTCTGCTCAGAGAGAACTGAATATGTCACATTCTCTGTTGCCAGCAAACAGTGGGAAAAGCAACTTGCAGCTTTTAGATGATCGCAGGCTTACCCATGGCTGAAGGTGTCGTCACCTTTCTCCAAGGTGATTGGCCGTTCTGATTATCAACTCCGACATATGCAACAGCTGAAAGAGATTCCATTCCATCTGTTTCCATCTATGTATAACCATAGAGAGCGTGTCAGGCACATTGGTGCCTCATATTCTGCTTGCATTCTTGATGGATTCAATTTGACACTGGGGCCAACACAACAAACAGAAGGACAGTTACTAGGAGACAAGGGGCATACACATTGATAAATTCCATTGGGTGAGCCGTATAAATGTGGGCAGATCACTCTGCAAATGAAATGTGATAATGCTGGGCTTTGCTATCCTAAAACAGCAATAAGCATAGGGCGCTTTGGATCATCGATGCACTTGGCAAAGTGAGATTCAGGTTTCTTTGTAGTCAGTAGTATCCTGGAGAGTTTAAACATCCCTGTCAGGCAGAAGATGAGCAGAGGAAGGACAGCGGGAGGAAGATAATCTGGTTAGCTTGATGATAATTCATCTAACTGTGCTGCCTGGAGACGTGACCCCAATTCCGCAATTAGCAACAGCCCCAGACTTAATTCTGTTGTCCTCCTATCCATTACAGATCATAACATGTCATTCAAATAAAGAGTAAAACTCAATATTTGACAAACCATAAACAAATATCAACAAATAAACCCCAAGCAACTACTTGGTGCCAATGACATTACTTTTGTTGGATTAATCACAGGTGGTGATGGGTCAGCTACTGGTGTGAGATAGGATACCTGGTTGAGTGTAAGAGCACCTCGCCCAACTCAGCATCAGTAAAACTAAAGAGCTGATTGTTGATTTCAGGATATGCCAGTCTATGTTGGTGCATAAGCAGTGGAAGGAGTCAGCAACTTTAAATTCCTAGCTGTTAATGACCTGTTTGGGCCCAGCAAACAGATGTGATCATAAGTAATGCGTGCTAAAATGCTTATTTTGTTAGGAAGTCAAGGACGTTCAGCATGTCACTGGACATGCTAATAAACTTCTGCAATCAATGACATCCTGTGCACCACAGTTCCCGAGGGGATGTTCGACTGTGTGGCGGGAGAGAAATTTCAAAAGAAGTGAATGGGGGCATTCGGGACATCCTGCGGGCAACCATTCCTGAAGTGATCCTGGAGTGTGCATAATTAGGCATTTGGCAAGGTCCAATAAAAAGAAGTTAGGTTTAAGTGGAGCAGCCATCCTGGGAGTGGGGCAGTGTTAGAGTGGAGAGGTCAGACTTTGGCTCACAGAGGTTTTGGCGAGAAGAGACAGAGGCTGTTGGTAGCTTTCTTCTTAATTTTTCTTTCTTACAAGCAGGAAGGCTCCTCCTGTGGGATGTGGGAAGGCAGGGAGACCTCCAGTGTCCCTGACGACTACTCCTGGAAGAAGTGAGTCCGGCTGCAGCTTCCTTCAGACTGTGTGAGGGAATTGGAGCATGAGCTGGATGAGCTCCAAGTAGCTGAGGAGCTGATTGACAGAGCATACAGAAAGGTATTTACCCCTAAGGTGCAGGACACAGGGAACTGAGTGACCATCAGGAGAGGGAAAGGAGATAGGCAGCCAGTGAAAAGTACCCCAGAGGCCATTCCCTCAATTACAGGTACACTGCTTTGGATACTGTAAGGGAGGGAACGATCTAGCAGAGGAAAGCCACTGCAGTCAGGCCTCTAGCACTGATTCGGGCTCTGTGAGTCAGAAGGAAAGTGGGGAGAAGAGGCAAACTGCAGTGACAGATAATTTATTGGTTAAGGTTCTGTGAATGGGAATGAGACTCCCAGATGATATATTGCCTCCCGACTGCCCAGGTCAGAGACATCTTGGATCGAGTCCACAGCATTCCTAAGTGGGAGGGCGAGCAGCCAGAGGTTGTGGTCCACGTCCTTAACAATGACACAAGGTGGTGAGGTCCTGCAAAGCGAGTTCAAGGAATTAGGGGGCTAAGTTAAAGGGCAAGACCTCCAGGGTTGTGATCTCAGGATTGCCACGTGCCACGGAGGCCAGAAATAGGAAGATCACAAAGTTTAACATGTGGCTAAGGTGCAAGAGGAAGGGCTTCAGCTTTTTGGATCGCTGGGGTCTCTTCCAGTGAAAGTAGGGGACTTGTACAGAAGGGACAGCCTGCACTTGAACTGGGTAGGGGGAAATTAATAACCTTATAAGAAGGTTTACCACTGCTGCACTGGTGGGGGGGGGGGGGTGCGGGTTAAACTACTGTTGCAGGGAGATAAGAATCAGAGCACCAGAGCGGATAGTGGAGTGGCTGTGGGGGAAGATGTTCTCAAAGTCAGGAATCGAAAAGTTGAACATGGTGGAGCTGTGTTGTGCATATTTCAATGCAAGGAGAATTGTAGGAATGTCGAATGAGGTCAGGGCATGGATTAGTGCATAGAATTATAACATTAGAGCTATTAGTGAAATTAGTGACCACAGGAGGGGCAGGACTGGCAGCTCAATGTTCCAAGGTTCCGTTGCTTTAGACGTAACAGAGTGGGAGGAACTAAAGGGGGAATAGTGATTCTGCTAGTTCAGGGAAATGTCTCAACAGTACTCAGACAGGACAGACTGGAGATTTTGACTACTGAGGTTATACGGATGACAGTGAGGAATAAGAAAGGAGAGACCACATTAATGGAATTATATTATACATGACACAACAGTCCACAGGATTTAGAAAAGCAAATTTGTTGAGAGATTTTAGACTGCTGCAAGAAACATTAGGTTGTGATAGTAGGTGATTTTAACTTTCTGCATATTAATTGGGACACACATACTGTAAAAGGGCTGGATGGGCTAGGGTTTGTCCAACGTGTTCAAGAAAGTTTCCTTAATCAATACACAGAGGTCCCGACTAGAGGAAACTAAATCTTTTGTTAGGGAATGAGACACGGCAGGTGACAGAAGTTTGTGTAGGGGAAGACTTTTCATCTCGTGATCATAATGCTATTGGTTTCAAGATAGCTATGGAGAAGGATAGGTCTGGGCCTCGTGCTGAGATTCTAAATTGAAGAAAGGCCAACTTTGCTGCTATCAGAAAGGATCTGGTGAGAGGGGATTGGGACGGGCTGTTTTCTAGCAAAGGTATACTTGGTAAGTGGGATGCCCTCAAAAGTAAAATTTTGAGAGTGCAGGGTTTGTATGTTCCTGTCAGAATAAAAGGCGAGGATAATAGGTTTAGGAACCTTAGTTTTTGAGAGATATTAAGAAAAAAGGAGGTGCTTAACAGGTATAGGCAGATTGGAGCAAATGAGGTACTTGAGGAGGATAAGAAGTGCAAGAGAACATTTAAGAAAGAAATCAGGAGGGCTAAATGAAGGCAGGAGGTTGCTCTAGCAGACAAGGTGAAGGAGCGTCACAAGAATTTCTACAGATATATTAAGAGCAAAAGGAGAGCGAGGGACAAAGTTGATCCTCTGAAAGATCAGAATGGTCATGGACCCAAAAGAGATGGGGAGATTTTAAATGGATTTGCTCCAGAGACGGACACAGAGTCCGTAGAGATAAGGCAACAGTGAGGTCGTAGACCATATCCACACACTGAGCAAGAGGTCTTTACTGTCTTGAAGAAAATTAGGGTGCATAAATCCCCAGGGCCTAACAAGGTGCTCCCTCAGATGCTGTGAGAGGTTAATGCAGAAATTGCAGGGGAGCTAGCAGAGATATTTCAAACACCCTTAGCCACGGGTGAGGTGCCGGGGAACTGAAGGATAGCTAACATTTTTCTGTTGTTTAAGAAAGGCTCAAAGGATAGACCAGGAAATTATAGGCTGGTGTGCCTGACATCAGAAATGGGAAAGTTATTGGAAGGCTTCTAAGGGATTGGATCTATAAGTATTTGCATAGACAAGGACGGAGTAGAAATAGTCATCATGGCTTTGTGCGTGGTAGGTTGTATCTAACTAATTTCCGAGAGCATTTTGAGGAAGTTACCAAGAAGGTGCATGAAGACAAGGCAGTGGGTGGTGTCTGCATGGACTTTAGCTAGGCCTTTGGCAAGGACCCGCATGGGTGGTTGGTCAAGAATGTTCAGTGGTTTGACATTCAGGATGAGGTAGTAAATTGGATATGATATTGGCTTTGCGAGAGAAGCCAGAGAGTGGTAGTGGATGGCTGTCTCTCTGACTGGAGGCCTGTGATAAGTCGTGTGTGGCTGGGATCGGTGCTGGGTCCCTGTTTTTTGTCATCTTTGTCAATGATCTGGATGATAATGTGGTGCACTGGAATTTAACCAGCTGCAGCATTGTCTGGTATGGCAATTTGAGGGTGCAGGAACATAAGATAATGCAGAGAGTAATGGACTCTGCCCAGTACACATGGGCAGATCCCTCCGCACCACTGATAGTATCTACAGGAGCTACTGCCGTAAGAAGGCAGCATCCAACTTCAAAGCTCCCCATAGTATAGGCCATGCCATGCCTCTTGCAACTACCACTGGGCAGGACAGACAAATGCCTGAGATTCCACTCCACTAGGTTCAAAGCTACTTCCCTTCAGCCATTTAGTTCCTGAATTAACCTGCACAATCCTAATCTCTGGGGTTCAGTATTACTGTGATCACTGCAGGAAAGTGAACTTCCTTTGTTCTAGTTATGTTTTATTGTAAAAATTGTGTATAATTTATGTTTTTTTTCTTGTGAATGCTGCTTACGTGACACTGTACAATGCTGCTACAAATAAGGTTTTTATTGCACATGTACATGCATGGACTTGTGCGTGTGACAGCAAGCTCAGCTTTGTCACTGACTTTCATGTGATTTTTGTGGAAATTCCCCAACGGCTACAGCATGGCTGCATGAAAATTGTTGACTTTAGGTGAGCAAAATGGCCTCCTGTGCAGCAACAAGGAATGACTTTTCATGTGGTGCTCCTTTAAATGTCTCCTACAGTGCCCATTCGCTCTTTGATACTGTTGCATAATATGGCACATAACCAAGGTTTGAGCTACAAACACTTTTTATCGAAGGCTGTCAACTATGACCAACAGCAGTACCTAGTAGAACAATAGAACATGTACCTAAACCTCATATATACTGAACTGCTTCCACTCCAAAAAGTAATAAACCCTGACAAGCAACACACACAAAATGCTGGTGGAACGCAGCAGGCCAGGCAGCATCAATAGGAAGAAGTACAGTCGACGTTTCGGGCCGAGACCCCATGTTGAATTTCCAGCACCTGCAGATTTCCTCGTGTTTGCGTTTTTAAACCCTAACAATCAACTACTTAAACAAATAACAACTTTCAGACATGAAAGTATCTATAGTTACAAATATAACTGAATATGTATATATATTCAGTCTTCTAGTGTTCCCACCCACTGAAGTGATGTATCTGACATCCCTGAAGCCTGCACTCTGGGTGCTGATAATTGCTGTGGATGGAATTTTCGAATATCAGGTGCCAGCTCTGGGAACTCGCTCAAGCTAAGTGAAGATAGCCAACACGCACAAAATGCTGGAGGAAGTCAGCAGGTCAGGCAGCATCTGTGGAAGTGAATAAACAGTCGATATTTCGGGTTGAAACCATTCTTCAGGGCTAGGAAGAAAGGGGGAAGGTGCCAGAATAAAAAGCTATTAGGAGAGCAGGTGTTGGTTGAGTCACTGGGTAAGTGGGCTAGATATCCAAGAGCATATATAGTGAGCCACTTGTGAAGTTACACCCCCTGCTGGTGTGATTTGCTGCTAAATTTCAAAGCTGCGTAGAGCACACAAAAATGTAGTTTAGTTGGCTCTTTCTACCACGGTCTGCATTAATAACTTCAAGCATTAAGTTCATCCATCTGCAGAAATCTAATTGCTATAGTTGGTTTCTTACTCATTAAAGACATACTCATACTCAAGGAAAGATATATTTATTTTGTTATCATCTGTTTCCGTCACACGTTGTCAATGTTTCCATGCCCCCTTTTAGATTTGGAAGCTACCCGTATTAAACTGCAATTTCTCCACGATGTCATATAGAACATTCGTAAACTTCTTTGATTTGTCCCACCACCATCCTTTTACAAATATATTGGAGAAAAGGAGTATTAAACATTTTCATTGTATTTTTGTTTAGCTTTGACTAAATATTGTATTTAAACTTTCAAAAGTTAAGATGTAGAATGTACAAGTTACACAATTTTGCATCATCAGGCCAATCCATTCCCAGTCTCACTTTCTCAGCCTTTTCTCCTCTGTTCAGAGACCTCCTTTTATTGACTCCCAGTACTTCAACCTTCTGTGTTCATTTGTTGTAGGCTATAAACTAATGTTCTTTCCCGTAACTATTATTCTTCCTCAGCTAACAACATCTCTATAGTAACATGAAAATAAATGCAAGCGTAGGCCAATCAGCTCACTCACCTCTCCCCCACCACCCCATGCCCCCCCCCCCCCGACAACCTTCTGTTTCCATGTAAGCTGGTGAGGACACAAAGCTTTGCCTGAATGACAAAGCCTTGCCAAGAAACTGTGCAAGTAAGAATTAGACCTCTTCATATTCCATTTCTGGGAACAGCACAACACAGAGCTCCCCACAATGAGTCATGGCACCTGTACTTTGTAAAGTAATGAGCAAGTAATAGACTTGCTTGAAATATGTGTGAAGAACTTTGAGCTGGCATCAATATTGTTCATTTACAAAACTGACGTATCTGGATCCTTGAAATGATGATTGATTTATAATTGCGATAGGATACCAAATAATTAACAAAAATCAGAAAGTTGAAAAGGCTTGAAATCTGAATTAAAACTCTTGGTAAATGTTACAAGAAATTGCTGGAAACAGAAATGTAGAGTCTAAAACCTACAAAGGTTTTTTTTCACATAATAATTAAACATGCCAGTGCTCATCACTGTCCTCGCTTACTTGGGAGTCAAGTTAAGGAAAGTAAAATAAGTAAATAAAAATAAAAGCAACAGTTTAACACAACTGTATCCAATAGATTTTTCACTTCAATAGAGAGAAAATTCAAAAATCTGAAGCGCAAATCCTTGTGCAGGATTCCCTAAAGGTTAATTTGCAGGTTGAATCGGTGATGAGGAAGACAAATGCAATGTTAGCATTCATTTCGAGAGGATTAGGATATAAAAGCAAGGATGTAACGTTAAGGCTTTATAAAGCATTAGTGAGACCTTATTTAGTGTGTTGTGAGTGTTTTGGGTCCCTTATCTAAGAAAGGATGTGCTGACATTAAAGAGGATTCAAAGGAGGTTCACGGAAATGTTTCCAGGATTGAAAGGCATTTTGTTCCCAAAATGGTTGTAAGCTTACAATGCAAATAAAATATGCTCAATATAGATTTTGTTTAGACAAAGTCTCGTCATCCTAAGACTCAAAGCTCAAATGATCCTCATAGTTCTTCTCAAATATTGATCCAGTTTTGATCCTGATTTGTTTATGATATTGACATGTTTGGCTTCCACACTCTTATTCAAGCCAGGTATCTCATTTGAGTAGAATATCTCCCCAAGCACTTTCTCGTAACACTCTCAGTAGCTCTCAGCACAGTCACCAACATTTAAATATCTAAGCACCAGGCATTGTTATTGATGACTGCTGTCACCAAACCCATTGTGATGTCCCGCAACTTAAGGTGTCCTGTACTGTTCTCATCAATGTTTGTTAGACAGCCTTCATTTGAGCCAATCACTTTAGATTTAAAGTTTTCAATTGTTTTTAATAATATTTACCAGAAATGATAAATAAAATACATGGCAGATTATGGTTTCTGAAAATCCTGCAGGCAAATCAGTTAACACATACAAAATGCTGGTGGAACACAGCAGGCCACGCAGCATCTATAAGGAGAAGCGCTGTCGACGTTTCGGGCCGAGACCCTTCATCAGGCGAATCAGTTTCTGTTTTTAATTGATGGTCAGGATAAGGTTACATTAGAACATAACACCATAAGATATAGGAGCAGAATTAGGCTATTCAATCCATCAAGTCTGCTCTGCTATTTCATCATGGCTGATCCATTTTCCCTCTCAGCACAATTCCCTGCCTCCTCCCCAAATCCCTTCATGCCATGACCAGTCAAGAATCTATCAATGCTACATGAGACAGATTGCAAAAAGGTGATATCTTACCTGCTACAACGGCTTGCCAACACGGCATCGCTTTACTTTATTAAAGGCTATAGCACAAACAATGAAGGACAACCACGATAAGTTAGAGCAAAGACAGATCAATAAATCTAATGGCTGAAATTCCATGTAAGTGCTCAAATTGAAGAGTATGGTTTATAATCATTAGGAAATTTGGAAGTAACTTCCTGAGTCATTCACCTAATGTCTATCATGAGAACATGCTTCATATATCATCTTTTTGCAATCTGTCTCATGTAGTTTTCTCTGAATGCCTTGTGGATTCTTTCTGGTGTTGGTTTTTAACAAAATACTCATGCTTAGCGATACAACCATTTGATCTCAGGCACAGCACTTATGGACACCTCCTGTTACATGTAGTACATTTTTCCACTGCCCGTGGAAGGGTACCAATGTAAGTAAAGCAGAAAAAGAAACACTGGGCCATAAGAACCATCTAAACATCTTGGACAAATGTTGGCAATGCATCAAGAGTCCCATAGTGATTTTTCTGACACACAGTGCACACAGCATACAGCATATTACTACAGTTAAGAGTGACAAAATGCTAACATTACTGAGCAATCTGCTTATCAACTCATGCAACCAAATTGTATGACAGTAAACCAACTACTGATGCATTTTCTCAAAAACACTGAAAGGCATTTTATGCTAATTCAGTATTCTAACTCCAGTTCTTAAGAATAAGTTGATCGGATTTGACTGGGATTCCCAAATACTTTTGTCCATATTTATAATCAAAGTTCCCAATGTAAACTCCTAAAACATAATCTATTACACAAAGCTGGTGCTGCTATAACACAATAGCTATGTTCCTAAGTGGCCTTACATTATAGTATGTCATGTTATAGCAGGTGAGGCTGCATTTGCCTTCAAAGCATAAGTTTAAACAGATTTTCCTGATCATGATTGTGCTATAACCAATGTGGCCTCATAATATAAATAGTGTTTACTAATCTATCAATTAGTAGCTCCTAATCAATTAGGAGCTCTTAAGGAATATAAAAGTGGATAAATCTTGGGTTCTGACAGGATTTCCCTAGGACCTTGAGGGAAGTTAGTGTAGAAATAGCAGGGGCTCTGACAGAAATATTTCAAATATCATTAGAAACGGGGATGGTGCCGGAGGATTGGCATATTGCTCATGTGGTTCCATTGTTTAAAAAGGGTTCTAAGAGTAAACCTAGCAATTATCGGCCTGTCAGTTTGACGTCAGTGGTGGGTAAATTAATGGAGAGTATTCTTAGAGATGGTACATATAATTATCTGGATAGACAGGGTCTGATTAGGAACAATCAACATGGATTTGTGCATGGAAAGTCATGTTTGACAAAACTTACTGAATTTTTTGAAGAGGTTTCAAGGAAAGTTGACGAGGGTAAAGCAGTGGATGTTGTCTATATGGACCAGTAAGGCCTTTGACAAGGTTTCACATGGAAGGTTAGTTAGGAAGGTTCGATCGTTAGGTATTAATATTGAAGTAGTAAAATGGATTCAACAGTGGCTGGATGGGAGATGCCAGAGAGTAGCGGTGGATAACTGTTTGTCAGGTTGGAGGCCGTGGACTAGTGGTGTGCCTCAGGGATCTGTACTGGGTCCAATGTTGTTTGTCATACACATTAATGATCTGGATGATGGGTGGTAAATTGGATTAGTAAGAATGCAGATGATACTAAGGTGGGTGGTGTTGTGGATAATGAAGTAGGTTTTCAAAGTTTGCAGAGAGATTTAGGCCAGTTAGAAGTGTGGGCTGAACGATGGCAGCTGGAGTTTAATGCTGATAAGTGTGAGGTGCTACATTTTGGTAGGAATAATCCAAATAGGACATACATGGTAAATGGTAGGGCATTGAAGAATGCAGTAGAACAGAGTGATCTAGGAATAATGGTGCATAGTTCCCTGAAGGTGGAATTTCATGTGGTTAGGGTGGTGAAGAAAGCTTTTGGTATGCTGGCCTTTATAAATCAGAGCATTGAGTATAGCAGTTGGGATGTAATGTTAAAATTGTGCAAGGCATTGGTAAGGCCGAATTTGGAGTATTGTGTACAGTTCTGGTCACCAAATTATAGCAAAGTTATCAACAAAATAGAGAGAGTACAGAGAAGATTTACTAGAATGTTACCTGGGTTTCAGCACCTAAGTTACAGGGAAAGGTTGAACAAGTTAGGTCTTTATTCTTTGAAGCATGGAAGGTTGAGGGGGGGACTTGATAGAGGTATTTAAAATTATGAGGGGGATAGATAGAGTTGACGTGGATAGGCTTTTTCCATTGAGAGTAGGGGAGATTCAAACAAGAGGACATGAGTTGAGAGTTAGGGGGCAAAAGTTTAAAGGTAACAAGAGGGGGAATTTCTTTACTCAGAGAGTGGTAGCTGTGTGGAATGAGCTTCCAGTAGAAGTGGTAGAGGCTGGTTTGGTATTGTCGTTTAAAGTAAAATTGGATAGGTATATGGACAGGAAAGGAATGGAGGGTTATGGGCTGAGTGCAGGTAGGTGGGACTAGGTGAGAGTAAGCGTTCAGCATGGACAAGAAGGGCCAAGATGGCCTGTTTCTGTGCTGTAATGGTTATATGGTTATAATTACATTATAATCAATTCACATTCTGGAAATGTGCTATAGCAGAACTACCTGTGCCTTGAATTTCTTCAGCAGTTCCACACACTTGAGAATTACTTCATTCCATTACAGTTTTGAGGACTCTGGGCTGTATAAGGAGGCCAATATGGGAAGCCTAGTCTCTCTATAAATAAACTGGGTTGTGGTTGAATGGAGTAGGCAGTCTAACTTCTTAATGCCATCCAGAAAGCTCTTCCTCCACTTTTTGGAGCTTTCTTGGACCAGTGGTTCCCAGGAGTCAGTGGGATTTAGCATTTATTCAAGAGGATGTTGAGCACATTCAAGCATCCATTCCTCTGTCCAGCTAAGAATATGCTACCATGAGGAAATGTGGAGTGGATTGTTCTGGCACTCTGGTATTGGGCACTAAAATGACGTGGCCTGCTGAACATCGTCAGCTGAGTGTAACTAGTACCTCAATACTGGGAAAGTTGGCCTGGGAGAGGGCTCTGACATTGGTTCTTTTATTCTTCCAGAGAATTTGGATGATTTTGTGCACACAATCTTGGCATTTTGTTCTCTTTCCAATGTCTTGAGGTAAATTGTAGGTAGTCAGGTCTAAACAGCATCTGGGAGGGCCTGGACTACCACTACTACACAATGGTCCATGAGTTTTGTACAGCTCGAAGGTATTGATCTTCAGGTAGCTTTATCCTCAATCAAATTAGTGTATAGAATACAGTGGCTCCCATGATGTGGAAATGGCCCACCTTTTCCAGGCCACAAAACATCAGAATCCACAAAGCTGTAATGGAAGGAAGCTATTCTTAATCATGAGCTTTTATTGTTGGAAGACCCTGCAGTGCAGCAGGGGGCAGGTTGGCCTTGCAGAAGTCAGTATGATCTATCATCTCATCTGCTTCAGTGAAAGTGTCAAAGATGGCCTGGACCTCGGCCATATAGTGTATGTATCTGTAGGCCACAGCCCAGCGGCTGGGTTTGGGTATTGAGAGTGCAGTCCCCATCAGTTGAACAACCTTCCACTAGAGTGCAGAATTGTGGGGAGATTTCTGGAGTTATATCAACTATTCAGCACCCATGACTCTTTGAGACACAGAATTAATGCCATTGAGTAAAGAATCTTCTCCTCACATCAAAGACCAAAGTCAACAAGTCTGGACGTAGAAAGCCCAAAAGGTCGAAGACCAAGTCCACGGTAGAGGAGTGAAGATTGGAGACCCGATGCCTGCAAGTCTTGGAGTCCAGGCCAGAGAATGGAGGTTGGAGTCCCAATGCCTGCAAGCGTGACAGTCCAGCACCAAGGACTGGAGGCCCAGAGGCAGCCTGTCCTGGGGTTGGACCCTGTGTGTTTGAGGGGGTGGAGGGTGGGAAAGGATCTGGTTTTGCTGTTGTTGTCTTGCTTTGCTCTGCTATTGTTGTTGCTGCTGCTGGTGATGTTGTATTGAACATTGTAGGCATGTCTTGTTGGTGGCAGAACATGTGGCACCACTTGCAGGCTTCCACCAGAACATCTCTGGGTAAGTTTGGTTGTTAACACAAATAAGGTATTTCACTGGATGTTTTGATGTACATGTGATGAACAAACCTAAGTATAAATCTGAACCTGAATTGGGGAAACAAAAGTGGCCATGAACTCAAAGAAATTCATAGGGCTTGAGACTTATAGACTCTCCACAAGACTAATGAGTTTAATCTCTCCATAAATGCTGCATAACCCTCAGGTATTTCAAGCATTTTATGATTTTTTATGGGGGTAGCTTAATTAAATGTTTTGAGGAGGTGACGAAACAGATTAAGATAGACTGATGGCTATGTCGTTTATGGATTTTAGTAACAAACAAGAGAAAATCCGCGGATGCTGGAAATCCAAGCAACACACACAAAATGCTGCAGGAACTCAGCAGGCCAGGCAGCATCAATGGAAAAGAGTAAACAAGGTGATGTTTCGGGACTGATGATAGGTCTCAGCCTGAAAAATCAACTGTTTACTTTTTCCATAGATGCTACCTGGCCTGCTGAGTTCCTCCAGCATTTAATATAGAACCATAGAAAACCTACAGCACAGTACAGGCCCTTCGGCCCACAAAGCTGTGCTGAACATGTCCTTACCTGAGAAATTACCGAGGGTTACCCATAGCCCTCTATTTTTCTAAGCTCCATGTACCTGTCCAGGAATCCATTAAAAGACCCTTTCGTATCCGCCTCCACCACCGTCGCTGGCAGCCCATTCCATGCACTCACCACTCCCTGCATAAAATATGTACCCCTGATATTTCCTCTGTACCTATTCGACAGCACCTTAAAACAGTGCCCTCTCATACTAGCCATTTCAGCCCTGGGAAAAATCGTCTGACTATTAACACGATCAATGCCTCTCTTATACACCACTATCAGGTCACCTCTCATCCTCTGTCGCTCCAAGGAGAAAGGGCCGAGTTCACTCAACCTATTCTCATAAGGCATGCTCCCCAATCCAGGCAACATCCTTGTAAATCTCCTCTGCATCCTTTTTATAGTTTCCACATTCTTCCTGTAGTGAGGTGACCTGAACTGAGCACAGTACTCCAAGTGGGGTCAACCAGGGTCCTATATAGCTGCAACATTATCTCTTGGTTCCTAAATTTAATTCCACAATTGATAAAGCCTAATGCACCGTATGCTTTCTTAACCACAGAGTCAAACTGTATAGCAGCTTTGAGTGTCCTAGGGACTCGGATCCCTCTAATCCTCCACACTGCCAGGAGTCTTACCATTAATACTATATTCTGCCATTATATTTGACCTACCAAAATGAATCACTTCACACTTATCTGGGTTGAACTCCATCTGCCACTTCTCAGACCAGTTTTGCATCCTATCAATGTCCCGCTGTAACCTCTGACAGCTCTCCACATTATCTACAACATATCCAACCTTTGTGTCATCAGCAAACTTACTAACTCATCCCTCCACTTCCTCATCCAGCTCATTTATAAAAATCACAAAGAGTAGGGGTCTCAGAAAAGATCCCTGAGGCACACCACTGGTGACCGACCACCATACAGAATATGTCCCGTCGACAACCACTCTTTGCCTTCTGTGAGCAAGCCAGTTCTGGTTCCACAAAGCAATGTCCCCTTGCATCCCATGCCTCCTTACTTTCTCAGTAAGGCTTGCATGGGGTACTTTATCAAATGCCTTGCTGAAATCCATATACACTACACCTACTGCTCTACCTTCATCAATATGTTTCGTCACATCCTCAAAACATTCAATCAGGCTCGTAAGGCACAACCTGCCCTTGACAAAGCCATGCTGACTACTCCTAATCATATTATACCTCTCCAAATGTTCATAAATCCTGCCTCTCAGGTTCTCTCCATCAACTTACCAACCACTGAAGTAAGACTCACTGACTATAATTTCCTGGGCTATCTCTACTCCCTCTCTTGAATAAAGGAACAACATCTGCAACCCTCCAATCCTCCAGAACCTCTCCTGTCCTCATTGATGATGGGACAGGAGATCATCACCAGAGGCTCAGCAATCTCCTCCCTTGCCTCCCACAGTAGCCTGGAGTTCATCTCATCTGGTCTCAGTGACTTACCTAACCTGATGCTCTCCAAAAGCTCCAGCACATCCTCTTTCTTAATATCTACATGCACAAGCTTTTCAGTCCGCTGTAATTCATCCCTACAATCGCCAAGATCCTTTTCTGTAGTGAAAACTGAAGCAAAATATTCATAAAGTTCCTCTGCTATCTCCTCCAGTTCCATACACTTTTCCACTGTCACACTTGATTGGTCCTATTCTCTCATCCCTTATCCTCTTGCTCTTCACCAACTTGTAGAATGCCTTGGGGATTTCCTTAATCCAGTCCACCAAGGCCTTCTCATGATCCCTTCTGGCTCTCCTAGTTTCTTTCTTAAACTCCTTCCTGCTAGCCTTATAATCCTTTAGATCTCTATCTAGTTTTTTGAACCTTTCATAAGCTCTTCTTTTCTTCTTGACTAGATTTACAACAGCCTTTGTACACCACGGTTCCTGTACCCTACCATCCTTTCCCCATCTCATTGGAATGTACCTATGCATAGCTCCACGCAAATATCCCCTGAACATTTGCCACATTTCTTCAGCACGTTTCCCTGAGAATATCTGTTCCAATTCTATGTTTCCATGTTCCTGCCTGATAGCCTCATATTTCCCCTTACTCCAATTAAACGCTTTCCTAACTTGTCTGTTCTCTCCAATGCTATGGTAAAAGAGATAGAATTGTGATCACTATCTCCAAAATGCTTTCCCACTGAGAGATCTGACACATGACCAGGTTAATTTTCCAATACCAGACCAAGTATAGCCTCTCCTCTTGTAGGCTTATCTACATATTGTGTCAAGAAACCTTACTGAACACACATAACAAACTCCACCCCATCTAAACCCCTTGCTCTAGGGACATGCCAATCGATATTTGGGAGATTAAAATCTCCCACTACGACAACAACAACCCTGTTATTATTACACCTTTCCAGAATCTGTCTCCCTATCTGCTCCTCGATGACCCTGTTACTATTGGGTGGTCTATAAAAAACACCCAGTAGAGTTATTGACCCTTTCCTTTTCCTAACTGCCACCCACGGAGACTCTGTAGACAATTCCTACATGACTTCCTCCTTTTCTGCAGCCGTGACACTATCTCTGATCAACAGTGCTACGCCCCCAACTCTTTTTGCCTCCCTCCCTGTCCTTTCTGAAACATCTAAAACCAAGTGCTTGAAGTAACCATTCCTGTTCCTGAGCCATCCAAGTCTCTGTAATGGTTACAACATCTTAGCTCCAAGTACAGATCTACGCTCTAAGCTCATCCTCTTTGTTCATAATACTCCTTGCATTAAAATTGACACATCTCAAATCAACGGTCTGAGCATGTTCCTTCTCTATCACCTGCCTATCCTCCCTCTCACACGGTCTCCAAGCTTTCTCTATTTGTGAGGCAACCGCCTCTTCCCCAGTCTCTTCAGTTTGGTTCCCATCTCCCAGCAATTCTAATTTAAACTCTCCCCAATAGCCTTAGCAAACCTCCCTGCCAGGATATTGGTCCCCTGGGATTCAAGTGCAACTCGTCCTTTTTGTACAGGTCATTCCTGCCCCAAAAGAGGTCCCAATGATCTAGAAATCTGAATCCCTGCTTCCAGCTTCAATCCATCAGCCAAGCATTTATCCTTGACCTCACTCTATTCCTATACTCACTGTCATGTGGCACAGGCAGTAATCCCAAAATTACTACCTTTGTGGTCCTGCTTCTCAACTGCCTTCCTAACTCCCTATAGTCTGCTTTCGGGACCTCCTCCCTTTTCCTGCCTATGTTGTTGGTACCAATATATACCATGACCTCTGGCTGTTCTCCTTCCCACTTCAGGATATCGTGGACATGATCAGAAACATCCCGGACCCTGGCACCTGGGAGGCTAACTTCCATCTGTGCTTCTTTCCTGTATCCACAGAATCGCCTGTCTGACCGTGTAACTATAGAGTCCCCGACCACTGTTGCCTTCCTCTTCCTTTCCCTACCTTTCTGAGCCATAGAGCCAGACTCTGTGCCAGAGGCATGGCCACTGTTGCTTCCCCCAGGTAGGCCGTCCCCACCTCCAACAGTACTCAAGCAGGAGTACTTATTGTCAAGAGATACAGCTCAGGGATGCTCTCTAGCCTCTGATTCCTGCCCTTCCCTCTCCTTACTGTTACCCACTTATCTGCCTCCCCAGGCCCCCATGGGAGACTCATGGACTTGCCACATTTGATGCTGAGCACAGAACACTGACATCACACAAATTCTTCCTGTCTCTATTCTACACAGATAACCTACCTCGCCTCAACCTGTTAACGGCTAAGCTCCCTTGAGCCAAAGCCTTCCTACTCTGTCTCCCAATACTCCACCGTCCGCTCCTCTGATGCCTGCTCTGTAAAGCTGTCTCCTTTTAAACTCTTCTCACTGTTCTCACTGGCTGACGTCCATGCGTTTGTGCAGTCGTGCCCCGCTCAAACCGCTGAAGATTTTTTAGTAAGGTGTTTGATAAGGTTCACCAGAGTAGGTTCATCCAGAAAGTCATGAGGCATGGGATTCATGGAAAGTTTGACTTAGAATTGGCTTGCCAACAGAAAGGGTGGTAATAGATGGAGCACACTTCGCCTGGAGGTCGATGACCAGTGGTGCTTCACCGGGATCTGTTCTACAACTACTGCTCTTTGTGATTTTTATAAATGGTTTGGATTAGGTAGTGGAAGGATGGATTAGCAAGTTTGCAGTTGATGTAAGGGTCACTGGAGTTGTAGATAGAGTAGAAGGTTTTCGTAGGTTACAATGGGACATTGACAGGATGCAGAACTGGGCTGAGAAGTAGCAGATGGAGTTCAGTATGGAACAGTGTGAAGTGATACACTTTGGAAAGTCAAACTTGAATACAGAGGACATGGTTAATGGCAGGATTCTTAGCAGTGTGGAGGAACAGAGGGATCTTGGGGTCCGTGTTCATAGCTCTTTCAAAGATGCCGCACAAGTTAATAGACTTGTCAAGAAGGCATATGCTGTGGTCGCCCTACATTTGAATTCAAGAGACACAAGGTACTGTTGCAGCTCTATAAAGCTCTGGTTAGACCAAACTTGAGTATTATATTCAGTTCTGGTGCCTCACTGTAGGAAGGATGAGGAAGCTTTAGGAAGGGGGCAGAGGAGATTTATCAGGATGCTGCCTGAATTAGGGAACACGTCTTATGAGGAAAGGTTAGTTGAGCTGGGGATTTTCTCTTTGGAGCAAAGGAAGATGAAAGGAGACCTGACAGAGGTATATAATATTGTGAGTCATAGAGTGGAGAGTGAGCACCTTATTCCCAGGGAGACAAATACCAATACATTTGTTTAAGGTGAGTGGAGGAAATTTTAGGGGAGATGTCAGAGACAGTTAATGGCGTGTGTCTGGACCATACTGCCAGGAATGGTACCAATACAGACATCTAAGAGACCCTTAAACAGGCACACAGGAGAGTGAATGGGCTGTGTAGGAGGAAAGGTTTAGATTGATTGTGGGCTAGGTTCATACTGGTTGATACAACATTGTGGGCTGAAGGGTCTTACTGTGCTGTACTGTTTTATGCTTTATATTCTGTTTTAATTGAATAATGCTAATTCCATTTAAACTATATGGGATGCAATGTCACTGAAATTCATGAGGTTAATTTTCAGGAAATTGATTAAGTCAGTTTGCAAAAATACCTGTCCTCAGCAAAATATGTCTAAACACATTCCAGAATTAGGTGAGGCTAACTCCCATCTGACTACTATTAGGATACATTTTGTAGCAGCAACGCATCTCATTGAAATTTCCTCAATATCGGCTTCACTCTTGTGATCTGTCTCAGCCCATATTTTCTATTTGGCTATAAACATAGTAGGCATGAGGCCAGATTGAAAACAGCTGATGCTTAACCTACAGTGCAATAACCACCTACACATTTGCAGGGTCAGCAGAAAACAGAGGCAACTTGCAATGAGAAAAAAATGTCTGTCGATGGAAGAATAGGACATTAATCATTACTGGAGGATGCAGAAATCTACAATAGTTTAAAAGGAACACACACAAAATCCTGGAGGAACTCAGCAGGCCAGGCAGCATCTTTGGAAAAGAGTAAACAGTCAACCCTTCATCAGCCCGAAATGTCAACTGTTTCCTCTTTTCCATAGCTGCCGCCTGGCCTGCTGAGTTTCTCCAGCATTTTGTGTGTGTTGCTTGAATTTTCAGCATCTGCTGATCTTCTCTTGTTTGTGATATTTTAAAAGGCACTGTATTGTAGTCCCTGATCTGTCAAAACCGCCAGCCTCTTTGTTGGTTCTGTAAATGTGAAAAGGGTGCATGTGAGTTGTTAAATTGGTAAGTGCCGGACATACCATAGAAATTCTGGTGGACGAAACGATCCAGAGACTTACCAGGTTAATAGTTGTGGGTGAGGGATAGGGGTTGTGGAATGGTTGGTGATGGTCATTGGGAGGAGGGTGGTGACCTGCTACTGCTGCTCATTTCATTGGCTTTTCAAAGGAACAAGAGAACCTTTAGACTTCAAAAATCACATATAAATCCTCCAATTTATTGCAATATTCACTTTGCACCATCATTCTCCCTGAAACAATTGATTCACAACTGTGATTTCCATTCCAAAGTAATTGTTCTTTGTTATGTTCCAAAATACTGCTGTCACCCAGGAGTCTCTGTTGTAAATATTGCATCATAGCCATCATATCACAGTAGCCTTTTCAGAATTAGGTTTAATATCACCAGCATATGTCATGAAATTTGTTGTCTTTGTGGCAACAGTACAATGCAATACATAAAGTGAATCACAGTAAATATATGCACACACATACATAATATTTAATTTAAATAAGTAGTGAAAAAAGAAATAAAAAAGTAGTGAGGTAGTGTTAATAGGTTCAATGTCTATTCAGAAATCGGAACACAAATTTATATTGTGTTTCCTTCTTCTGTGGTTCATGAAAGAAGAAATGCGTTTGTATATTGCTCTGAATGACATTACAGATAAATATTTTCTTTTGCAGAATTAAACATCTATATAGAAATAGATTGGAGGAAATGTCTGCTGTAGAGAAGAAACTTTGCAAGTTATCCTCCTATGGTTTTGATACTTGGAATGAACGGCAACCGTGGGTACTTTTATCGTTACACACATCTTTCTCCTTCCCCCACCATCAACGTTGCTCTGAGGGTAAATTATTTATCAATTCAGAGATTCTTTTTCAGTGACCTTGATATTATTTAAATGACAAATCGATCTGACTAATTTATCACTGAAGTAAATTTTCTTTCAAAGCTGTTGCATAATTTACAGTCTCATTGTTTTCATGCTCATTTTTTTGTTCATCAAAGCAGTAAAAGGTTCTTCAACTATAATAAAGAAATCTACTTTAGAGAGAAAAGTAGTAATTTAAGGAAAATAATCAGCACTTTATAACTGCTAGATTTAAAGTAAATCATTTGAAGAAGCCTCCATTATGCCAAATAGGCCTGAATTTCATTATGCCTTTCACTCACTCGCTCATGATTTCACTTCTGTCATATGACTGAATTTAAATAACATCCAACGTTTGTTGCCCTGAACTCTAAGAACTAACAGAAAACAAGTTACACAGAGGACTCCACTATTGAAATTCAATGAATAGGATTACACACACACAAAGCCTGCCAGGCTTTATAAAGTAGAGTTGTGGAAGAGAACTATTCTGCTGTTGGGTGATTCCTTCAGAAGCAATAAATCTCATCTTCAGTGACACATTGAAAATACTAATAGTAAAATAAACTAATGTTAATTCTGCTCCTTCTAAACAATATTATGAATAAGAAAATGCATGATGTGAATGAGGCTATCCTTGGGCACAAATACAACAGAGAGTTCTTTAATGCTTTTGTCACAATTCCATCGTGCATGTAAAATGAGATTCCACTTGAATCGACGTTTTGTGAATTCAATCCAATATTCAGTTCGATGCAGGACTCCAAGCCATTATGAGAGCAGAGTAAACTGCCATCAGTTTACTGGAAGTCAAAGGAAGGTTTTGATCGGCTAAAAGCTAAGTTTTTCTTACTCTCCAGTTCCTCAATAAACATCTTGCTTCAGAACTTTAGACTCTCTTTATGTGGCTTCTCAGGAAATTGCCAGACAGTTACTATTTTTTAATGAAAATATAATACACACGCTTATATTACTTGAAGAATCCTGCCTTTATTAAAAAAATGGTCAGTATCTATGAGACAATTATGTCAAATCAGTTTGAAGCATATTGTTATTTGTCATTTCCACAGCAAAAGCAATACCTGGCTTTCTTCCAACTTTGCTCTGCTTTGAGAATTCAACAACCTCTGAGTTATGCCTGCTTGTCTGCCCAGGCACCAGCTGCGTAATTAAAACATCCAAAGTTATTTGTTGCATCCTTTGGTTATCTGTCTGAATAGTTGTAACTGAACTGATTGTACAATTTCCATGAAGAATAGGAAAGAGAAAAAAAGGTCTGTATTAGTAATCTAGCCATTTTAAAGTTTATCTTCACACTCAGTGTCACCAGAACATGGAGCAGGATGGAATAACAAAGTGAATGAAGCTGCTATTATTTAACAACCGGCTCAAAGCAGGTTTGGTGCTAATGTCACTGTTATTCTGGATTGCTGAGTGGCATTGGGTTAAATTTGATAACTTGCCACTTAATTAAACAAGTGACTTAGACTAAAGTAAAACCTGAAACATCCTGGAGGTAGAAGTGGTTAATCTATCCATCCTATTGAAGTAATTAACATTTTGGATTCAAAGACAGAACAGTTTTGAACCTGCTTTGGCCCTGACAGTGGCATCAATTTTTGATGTTCGTTCTTTGAAAATATGGCCTATCATTCACTCGCCATTCATTTGTTATGGCAAATTTGTGGATGATATTGTGATTCATTATTCCATTCTATCATTTACTAGATAGTAGAATGAATGTCAGTTCATGTAACCAGATATGTCCTTAAGCAACCACACTGGCTTCTAATAAATAACTTTTCATCTCTTTGCTCAACCGCTTGACAGCTTTATGAAGATTAACTGTAATAATTCACACAAATCAGTAGCAGATGTAAGACAGATCATGATGACTGGTGGACAACAGGGATATGAAAAGCACTGCCACACGTAACACAGACATAAATGTTGGAATAACAGTACTAATGATAGAAAGGAACAGAATCATTTCAATGAAATAGTAACCATAAAAAAGCAAGTTAAATGCAGTTACTAGAATAAGCCATTTAGTAGCTGTGACTCAGATGCAGCTCTTAGCAGCAGAGATTTGAATGCATGGTGACGCAACATGATTGATTCTGTTGAGTGACGTGCTTGTTGCAATGGTTTCCTGAATAAAAATACCTTCGTTTTCGCGTGAAATCAATTTGCCAAGAAGAGGCTGGTTAATGACAGAAATCGTTGTTACTGAGAATACGGTAATTTGTTCATTACCCAGATTTCCTCCATTCTTTAAGTGAGTCATATAACATGAAAACATACCCCTTCAGCCCAGTTTGTTCATGCCAGACAAGATGTCGACCTGAGCTAGTCCCATTATCCTGAATTTGCCATATACCCCTCTAAGCTTTCCTATACATGAACTTGCCCAAATGTCAATTAAGCATTGTAATTATACCTGCCTCTACCACTTCCTCTCACAAGTTGGTCCACATACCCTCCACTCTTGGTGTGAAAAATTTGCCTTTCGAGTCACCTTTAAATCTTCCCCTCTCACTTTAAATCCAGTCCTCTAGATTTAGGCTCCCTTACCCTGAGAAAAGAATTGCAACCATCTGCCTTACGCCTCTCACGATCTGACGTACGTCACCTCTTGGCCTCCTCCTCTCTCGGAAAAAGAGTTCCATTTTACCTAGTAACTCAAGCCATCATTCAAAGGAAAACCGCTTTGTCGAGCCCCTCCACTCCATCTGCCACAAGTGGAAATTCCCAGCGGCTGACATTTTAATTCAAATTCTCATTCCCGCTCTGACATGTACGTCCATGGCCTCCTCTTATTCCAACATCTGATAGCAAAAATATCAATTTCTCCTTCTGGTAAACTAATTCCCCCTCACTTCTCTATTGTCAACTCTGGCCCTTTCCCTCTTCTCACCTGTCTATCACTTTCCCCTGGTTCCTTTCCTTCTTTCCTTTCTCCTATGATCCACTCTCCTCCCCTATCAGATTCCTTCTACCCCACCCTTTACCTTTCCCACCCACTTGGATACCTTCTCGCTCTCCTTCCCCTCCTTCCCCCTTTTTATTCTGGCATCTTCACCCTTCCTTCTCAGTCCTGAAGAAAGATCTTGGCCGAAGATGTCATTTGTCCATTCACTTCCGTAGATACTGCCTGACCTGCTGAGCTGCTCCAGCACTTCGTGTGTTGCTTTCTATGTCCAGCATCTGCAGACTTTCTTAAGTTTATGCATAAATAATAGCCGTTTTGTCCTTCTTGCTAGAAAGTGAGCAATTCAATACAGGGAAAAAGGGATGTAGAAAAACAAGTTAGGAAATCTTTATTCTAGAATATTATTTAATTTTGCACTGAAAGTGCATTCACAGTATGAGCATAATTTATGTTGAGTAATTATTCTGTTTAGTGATAGTTGCCAATTACTTCTTGACAAAAAGCTCTTTTCTTACTGTTTATTGCATGATGTTTATGCTGTTTCCATAAATTTTTCTGTTATCCCTGATATTACAAGTGAATTTCTGTGCACTATAACCTCAGTAATCATTCCAAGTCTCTGGTTGATTCTTGTTTTATTTTTTCTCTGCTTCAGTTGGAACAGGAATGAGAGAACAACATCATAGTTACAAAACTGCATCTTAATTGCATAAAATTAGGAAATACTTTAAATTGCTTACATTGTCAGTAGTATATATAATATTCTATTTGATCTCTTTTCACACTAACTAATCTCACTAATTATTGCTTGTTTCTTCATTTACTTTTATTTTGCAATTAGATCATATAATTTCTCATCAGTATTAACTGTTCTATTCATTCTGATTTTTATTCCACTAATCTCCCTTCTTCTTGACCTCTACCCTTGAACCCATCCACTGTTTCCCCAGGGCAGTCTGTCACTTTTAATCTCTCCTGCTCCTCACTCCCTGACCTTCGGCACCACTCTCTATGTTGTTTGAGAGTTTGTAGACCGCCCAGATTGTCTACTATCTGGGTTAAACCTTCTACACCTGCAGCACTTCACAGCCTGGTAAAAATTGCAGATTTAATTACATTTTTAAGGTAGGGCTACACTTGTGTTGCAAATCTTTGCTTAATGATGGAAGATCCTCAACTGCTTTAAAAGAAAAAAAATCACAAATGGTCCCTTTCTCTTTCTCCCATTATTTGAAAAGTTCATACCAGTCATATGAATTATGAATAGGTCCCTAAGTATTTTGAGAGAGAAATGCTGAACCATTTCAAATGGTTCAGCATTTCTCCTTTGTTCTATTGTACAAACCGAATTAACATAACAATCCTACATAGATCAGCATGGTTAAAGCCTGCAAATTCAGGAATACTCAAAGATCCAGACTGAATTAGAGCAAATGCATGGCTTAGTATCTAGCTGGCGCCTAGCTGTTTCAAATGATCTAAATTGTTGCATAAATGATAATGGTCAGTAACTCAATCACATGAACCTTCAAATGCATTGAATAATTTCATTAACACTGCTTCAATTTCATCAAGATAACTGTGTAATATAACTGGAAAATGCCCATTACTTACATTTGTAAAAGGTCATTTCTAGGTGAAGAATAGGTACAAAAGACTGATATGAAAAACTGTCTTTTGCAGGAATAACCAAATTTCCTTGCAAACTCTGCAAATGAGCACAATTACTGAAGTCCCGAACATCTTCACAACTAACTGCAGTGATTTCCCAAATGCAGACCAATGTTGAATTCTTCATGGGTTCCAGTGCTAGAGCAGAAAACCTCCCACGGTATTGTGATGGTTACACTGGGTGAACTACCATTGCAGGTTAGACCTATTTCAACAGTGACTTCATTCATTGAAATAAAGAGGATCAGGTGCAAGGAAGAAGGGAAAGTTCAAGGTCATTTAGATTTTTGAAAAATATTTGTGCATATTTAAACATATTCAATTTGAGTAAAACTCATTTTGAACATGTTTTAATAGTGAAGAAACTGCAATGGTTTTATTAAACATTTGTAAATCGGAGAGACATTCTGCGCTCAGCCTCGATCACACGATACCAATACTGACAGAAGGCACTGAACAAAAACTTATTGGATAACTCGGAGTTCCTTTGAGGATCTGCAGAAGGGGAGTATGAACTCTTCTGTAAGGCAATTTGTGTAATGTATGAGGGTAAGAATACAGAACCCAGGAAATTCAAGCTTATTATTCCTGAATCACATTTTTTATCAGAGAAAAATAACTTCTTCCAAAACTCTGCTGGTTCATTGTGGATCTTGCAATACGCTGTGAGTCTACTCTTAGGTTGTTGCCTGTGACTGCTGTAGGCTGGGCCCAGTGGCGTATCGAAGCAGCAGGGCCCAGGTCCAAGATTGGTGAAGCAGCAGGGCCCAGGTCCAAGATTGGTGAAGCAGCAGGGCCCAGGTCCGAGATTGGTGAAGTAGCAGGGCCCAGGTCCAAGATTGGTGAAGCAGCAGGGCCCAGGTCCAAGATTGGTGAAGTAGCAGGGCCCAGGTCTGAGAATGTGGTGAAGCAGCAGCGCCCAGTGATGCACCATCAATAACTCACACTGAGACGTAGGCGAGATATCGGCTTTTATTGACTGGAAGAAGGAACCAGGAGTGAGTGTCTATCATACAAGGTCCTGGAGACTGAGGCCGATCTTCAGGCCGCAGGTCTCCTTTATACAGGGGCCTGTGGGAGGAGCCACAGGAGCAGTCAGCAGGGGCGTGTCCCAACAGGCACATAGTTCACCACACCCAGGTCCAAGATTGGTGAAGTAGCAGAGTCCAGGTGCAAGATTGGTGAAACAGCAAGGCCCAGGTCCGAGAGTGTGGTGAAGCAGCAAGGCCCAGGTCCAAGATCGGTGAAGCAGCAAGGCCCAGGTCCAAGATTGGTGAAGCAGCAGGGCCCAGGTCCAAGATTTGTGAAGTAGCAGGGCCCAGTTCTGACAGTGTGGTGAGCAGCAGGGCCCAGGTCTGAGATTGGTGAAGCAGCAGGGACCAGCTCCGAGAGTGTGGTGAAGCAGCAGGGCCCAGGTCCAAGAGCGTGGAACAATCCAGTGTTTGGATGGTTTAAGCACTGGGCCAGATTAAAAAGGTCAGGCTGACAGGGCTGGAGACGAGGAATGGGCAGGTTCAGCTCACTGCCTCGCAGTGTTTACTCGGCTCTCTGAACTGCGGCTGCGACTTCCTGTCAGTCAATGGACTCACTTCTGTAAACTTTGGTTCTAAATGCTCTTTGCTTACTTTTCTTGCTTGCACAATTTTCTTTTTTCCTCTGCACATTGGGTGTATGATGTTCTTTTTTAATGGCTCCTTTTGGGTTTCTTTGCTTTGTGGCTGCCTGTTAGGAGATGAATCTCAAGCTTGTATAATGTATACGTATGTGGATAATAAATGTACTGTGAACTTTCGAACTTTGAAGCTTTGAGTCGATGAGTTGTACAGCACAGTGAAACGCCCTTCATCCAATACTTGTCCTTATCAACAATGATAAGGTCATGCTACTCTCATTTCACAGCACCTGTGCTACTCGCTAAACTCCATAAACCTGTCCACATACTGTCCACACACCTCTTAAATGAATCTAATGTAGCTGCCTCAACTGCTACTTCTAGCAAATGGTTCCATATACCTACTAGCAACTGTGTATAAAAGTTACCCTTCAGGTTCTTATTAAGTCTTTCACCTATAACTTTAAAACTATGTCATTTCATTTTTGACCCTGGAAAAAAGACTGCTCAGCTCAGCCTATCCATGTCCTTCCTGATTTTATACAGTATATCTGTACAAGATCATTCCCCAGTCTCCTATGCTCCAAAGAGTAAAGGCCCAGCCTGTGCAGTCTCTTCTGTGCTCTTGTGATTGCTTGTACATGCAATGAAAGAAGTTTCCAACTAGTGTAATTTTAAACAGAGGCTGATAACTGAACAACAAGATTAAACCAGTTACCTTGTTGTATATCATGTGAAATACCATAAAATCAGAAAATGATTCCTGATATTCATTGAAAAAATCCCAAATATATTAAAACAAAACTTCCTTTATAAATAAATAAGTGAATATGCAGCTCTTAAACATAAAGAAGTAAGTGATTAGACAAATTATATCTCATCTGATTAGCATTCTTTCTGGGACTGATATAGTATTGTGCTAAATTCAAGCTTGAAGAAGCCAATGTTTCTACAAAAACAAATCACCATCTCACATCTTTCAATTATAACACTGAATGTATTAGCATCTCATGTGGAAGGAAGAGTTCCAATGGAACTATTTTGTGAACAATGAAGTGATCTTCCTAAGCCACAAACACTTTGCATTGTCTTAAGGTTGTTGTCTAGAAATTCAAACACTTAGCATTTTAATGCAACTTAAATTGATTGTTCCAGATATGTGAGAACATCCATATCCAGGGATATTGGTCTACTCTCAGAAGATTTTTGCAGATTTTTAGCTTCAGTTCACATGATGACATCAACATTTCTATGAGAGAATTGCAAATTTCTGGTCTTAGAAAATATTAAATAAGCAACATTACTTAGCTACAAACTCCAACTCAGTATAAATGCATATCAACTATGTACACAGTGTACTAATGCCTATAAAAAGTATTCACCCTCCTTGGAAGTTTTATTGTTTTACAGCATTGAATCACAGTGGATATAATTTGGCTTTTTTGACACTGATTAACAGAAAAAGATGCTTTTATGTCAAAGGAAAAACAGATCTTTACAAAGTGATCTAAATTAATTACAATTATAAAGAACTAAATAATTCTTTATAGTTAGTGGCAGTTGTATTTATTAACCTCCACTCACCTTTAATATCACACACCAAATCATCACTGGTGCAGCCAATTGGTTCTAATAGCCACATAATTAGTTAAATGGAGATCTGTTTTTGGAGACCCGTGTGAAGTCAAGGTGTTTTAATTGATTGTAATAAAAATACACCTGTATCTGTAAGGTCCAACCATTTGTGAGTCAGTACCCTGGCAAAAACTACACCATGAAAACAAAAAAACACTCCAAGCAACTCCGTAAACAGTTTATTGAAAAGCACAAGTCAGGAGATGGATACAAGAAAATTTCCAAGTCACTGAATATCCTGTGGAGTGCAGTTACATAAGAAAATAAGAACATAAGAAATAGGAGCAGGAGTAGGCCTTCCAGCCCATCGAGCCTGCCCCGCCATTCAATAAGATCATGGCTGATCTCTCCGTAAACTCAGCTCCATCTACCTGCCTTTTCCCCATAACCCTTAATTCTTTTACTATGTAAAAACCTATCTAACTGTTTCTTAAATATATTTAGAGAAGAAGCCTCAACTGCTTCCCTGGGCAGAGAATTCCACAGTTTCACCACTCTTTGGGAAAAATAGTTTCTCCTCATCTCCAAACTAAACCTTCTCCCCTGAATCTTGATGCTATGTCCCTTAGTTCTAGTCTCACCTACCAATGGAAACAACTTTCCTACTTCTATCTTATCCATCCCTTTCAAAATTTTGTGTGTTTCTATAAGATCCCCTCTCATTCTTCTGAAATCCAGAGACTATAGTCCCAGGTGACTCAATATCTCCTCATAGGTTAACCCCCTCATTTCTGGAATCAACCTGGTGAACCTCCACTACACCACCTCCAAAGCCAGTATATCCCTCCTCAAGTAAGGAGACCAGAACTGCACACAATACTCCAGGTGCGGCCTCACCAGTACCCTGTATAGATTCAACATGACCTCCCTGCTCTTGAACTCAATCCCTCTAGCGATGAAGGCCAACATTCTATTTGCCTTCTCAATAACCTGTTGTATCTGCAAGCCAACTTTTTGCGATTCATGAACAAGCTCTCCCAAGTCCCTCTGCACAACAGCATGCTGCAATCTTTCAGCATTTAAAAATAATCTGCTCTTCTATTATTCCTTCCAAAGTGGAAGGTCTCACATTTACTAACATTGTATTCCATCTGCCAGACCTTGGCCCACTCATTTAACCTATCTATATCCCTCTGTAGTCTCTAAACATCTTCTGTACAATTTGCTAATTTGCTTTTCCACTCAGTTTAGTGTCATCAGTAAATTTTGCTACACTACACTCAGTCCCCTCTTCCAAATCATCAATGTAAACAGTAAACAGCTGTGGGCCCAGCACCGACCCCTGCGGCACCCAACTCACCACAGACTGCCAACCGGAGAAACACCCATTTATACCAACGTTCTGCCTTCTATTGGTTAACCAATCCAATATCCATGCCAATACACCTCCTCTGACTCCATGCATCCGTATCTTATTTATAAGTCTCTTGTGTGGCACCTTATCAAATGCCTTCTGGAAATCCGAGTATACGACATCCACCTGTTCCCCTCTATCCACTGCACTCATTATGTCCTCAAAGAACTCCTGTAAATTTGTCAAACAGGACCTACCCTTTCTGAATCCATGCTGTGTCTGTCTAATGGAACCACTTCTTTCTAAATGTTGCGCTATTTCTTCCTTAATGACAGCTTCAAGCATTTTCCCCACTACAGATGTTAAGCTAACTTCCTTTTTTTAAAAAGTGGCGTGACATTTGCTGTCTTCCAATCTTCCAGGACCTGCCCAGAGTCTGGAGAGTTTTGATAAATGATTACCAACAGGTCTACAATAGCCTCCACCAATTCCTTCAGCATCCTGGGTGCAACCCATCAGGACCAGGGGACCTATCTACCTTCAGGCCCTCTAGTTTGCTCATCACTATCTCTTTAGTGACAGTGATTTTATTGAGATCCTCACCTCCCATTTCGTCCGTAGCATCCTTCTTTGGTATATTAGATGCGTCCTCCATTGTGAAGACAGACACAAAATAGTCGTTCAATGCCTCAGCCATTTCCTTATCACCCAATATCAATTTCCTTCTCGTCTTCCAAGGGACCTACGTTGACTTTAACCACCCTCTTCCACTTTATATATTTTTAAAAACTTTTGCTATCTATTTTTATATTTTGTGCTAATTTACTTTCATACTCTATATTTCCCTTTCCTTATTTCTTGTTTAGTTGTTCTCAGTTGCTTTTTAAAGTTTTCCCAATCCTCCAGTCTCCCACTACTCTTTGTGACTTTGTACACATGAGCTTTTAATTTGATACTATCTTTTATTTCCTTAGTTATCCAAGGCTGGCTCTCCCCACACTTACTGTCCTTTTGACTGGAATATACTTTTGTTAAGCATGTGAAAGATCTCTTTGAAAGTATTCCACCGTTCCTCAACTGTCCAACCAAATAGTCTGCTCCCAATCCACATTATCCAATTCCTCCCTCATCCCATTGTAGTCTCCCATGTTCAAGCATAATATACTAGTTTTAGATCCAACT
Source organism: Hypanus sabinus (assembly GCF_030144855.1). Taxonomy (NCBI): domain Eukaryota; kingdom Metazoa; phylum Chordata; class Chondrichthyes; order Myliobatiformes; family Dasyatidae; genus Hypanus; species Hypanus sabinus. Next base: position 84,238,593 of record NC_082707.1, read on the forward strand.
ATTTCATCCTCCATCTGAATGTGAATTCAATCATACTGTGACCACTCTTTCCAACAGGATCCCTGACTACAAGATCGTTAATCTTACCTGTCTCATTGCACAGGACTAGATCTAAGATAGTATTTCCCCTTGTAGGTTCACTAACACACTGCTCAAGAAAGCCATCGCGGATACATTCTATGAAGTCCTCCTCAAGACTTCCTTGACCAACCTGATTCACCCAATCTAAGTGGAAGTTAAAACCCCTGAGACAACTGCCATTTCGTTCTTACAAGCCACAGTTATTTCTTGGTTAATTGCCTCTGCCATTGCAATATTTTTATTAGGTGGCCTATAGACCACATCTACCAGTGACTTTTTCCCTTTACTATTCTTAATCTCTGCCCAGATGGACTCAACATTCTGCTCCATAGATCCTATATCATCTTCCACAATCGCCTGATCTCATCCCTAATCAAGAGCGCCACCCCACCTCCTCCGTCTTCCTGCCTTTCTTTCTGTATTACCTGATATCCTTGGATATTTAATTCCCAGTCATCTCCATCTCGCAATCAGGTTTCTGTAATGGCCACTAAATCATATGCCTTGGTATTGATCTGTACCACAAGTTCACTAACTTTGTTTCTAATTCTACGGGCGCTTTGATAAAGTGTCCTTATACGCATTGTCCTTTTAGAATCTAGTGACCTTTGCGAATTTTGCTTTTTACTTTTATGTACTCTACTCTTACTTTTCACTTCACTAACTCTAGCTTTGGTCTCTGCATCACTTCCCTCTTCTTTTCTGTGTGGGTTCCCATCCCCCTGCCATATTAGTTTAAAACCTCCCCAACAGCACTAGCAAACAATCTCCCTAAGACATTGATCCCGGACCTGCCCAGATGTAGACCGTCTGGACGGTACTGGTCCCACCTCCCCCAGAAGCGGTTCCAATGCCCCAAGAATGTGAAACCCTCCCTCCTGCACCAACGCTCAAGCCACATATTCATTCTAGCTATCCTGCCATTCCAACTCTGGCTCATACGTGGCACCGGTAATCATCCTGAGATTATAACCTTTGAGGTCTTACTCTTTAATTGATCTCCCAGCTCCCTAAATTCAGCTTGTAGGACCTCATCCCGCTTTCCTCCTATATCGTTAGTACCTACATGCACCAAGACAGCTGACCGCTCACCCTCCCTTTTCAGAATGCCCTGCAGCCTCTCTGAGACATCTCTGACCCTTGCACCCGGCAGGCAACACACCATACAGCAGTCCCGTTTGTGGCCACAGAAACTCCCCTCTATTCCCCTTACCATGGAATCCCTTACCACAACAGCTCCACCACACTTTATCTTGCCCTCATGCGCAGCAGAGCCACCCACAGTGCCATGATCCTGGCTACTGCTGCCATCACCTGATGAGCCATCTCCCCCAACAGACTCCAAAGCTGTATATCTGTTTTGGAGGGAGATGAGCGCAGGGGTCTCCTGTCAATCATCAAGAACTTGAAAGAATGTGGCACAGCTGTAAATCTGCCTAGGGTAGGCTGCCCTCAGAAACTGAGTGACTGTGCAAGAAGGAGAATCATAAGGGAGGCCACCAAGAGACCTGGGACAACTCTGGGACAAGCTTCAGTGGCTGAGGTGGGAGAGACTGTCCATACAACAACTGTTGCCCGGGTGCTTCACCAGTCATAGCTTTATGGGAGAGTGGCAAAGAGAAAATCACTGTTGAAAAAAACTCTCATGAAATCTCAGCTGGAGCTTGCCAGAAGGCATGTGGGAGACTCTCAAGTCAGTTGGGAGAAGGTGTTATGGTCTGATGAAACCAAAATTGAGTTTTTTAGTCATCAGACTAAACACAATAAACACCACACATCTTCAAAAACACACCATCCCTATCGTGAAGCATGGTGGTGGCTGCATCACGCTGTGGGGATGCTTCACTGCAGGAGGTCCTCGAAGGATTGTGAAGGTCGAGGGTAAAATGGATGCAGCAAAATACAGGGAAATCCTGGAGGAAAAACTGATGCATTCTGCAAGAGAATTGTGATTGGGTGAAGATATGTTTTCCAGCAAGACAATGACTCCAAGCATAAAGCCAAAGCTACACAGGAATGGCTTAAAAACAACAAAGTTAATGTCATGGAGTGGCCAAGTCAGAGTCCAGCCCTCAATCCAATTGAGAATTTGAGGCTGGACTTGAAAATGGCTGTTCACTCACGATCCCCACGCAATCTGACAGAGCTTGAGCAACAAAGAATGGGGAAAAATTGCAGTGTCCAGATGTGCAAGGCTGATAGAGACCTATCCAGACTCAAGGATGTAATCGCTGCCAAAGGATATCCACTAAATACTGATTTGAAGGGGATGAATACTTATGTAGTCAATTATTTTGTGTTTTATACTCTTTATGAAACCTGAATTCTTCCATTATTTTTTAACTGGATCATGCCTTCACTTCTGAAGACCGATTCTGCATGTGCTGGGCTGTTTTTATTTTTGAAACAGAGAAGCATAGAAAACCTACAGTACAATACACGCCCTTCAGCCCACAATGCCATGTCAAACATGTACTTACTTTGGAAGTTACCTAGGGTTACCCATAGCCCTCTACTTTTCTAAGCTCCATGTACCTATCCAGGAGTCTCTTAAAAAACCCTATCATATCCGCCTCCACCACCGTTGCCAGCAGCCCATTCCATGCACTCACCACTCTCTGTGTAAAAGACTTACCCCTGACATCTCCTCTGTACCTACTTCCAAACTCCTTAAAACTATGCCCTCTCGTGTTAGTCACTTCAGTCCTGCTTGTGTGTTTAAACATCTCACTGCACTTTAACAGGTGAGCAGCCATTTTGCTTTTGTTTTAAAAATACCTCATCGCCAACGGTATAGTTTGTAACTTCAATTAATTCAAAGGTACACACGTGAGTCCAGGAATACAGGAGTAACTTTGTCTTTACTTTAAGTGAGGCGCCCACATTTCACGTGATAGTGTGTTGATGTATGCAGTTAATGTATTTTTACATATAATCCATAATTATTTAAATGAACCAGAGTACTTAATCAAATAATACATACAATATTACTCAAATATTACTGAAATATTAAATACACAACAGTTACAATCTCAATGACAAAAATTACCATGAGCTCCCAGATTGGTTAATCAGGAGGAGAATGAACAGGCAGGAAAACAATTTTTTTTAAATAACGTAGTAATATAGGAGTTCAAGGTTAACATTTAGTATAAAGGGGAAGGATTTGTAATGAGGAACAGATTGAAAGCTCTGGCTTCTGAACAACAAGCTTGTATCAAATAAATATGATTTTTTTAATGTGTAACTAAACAAGTTAATTCTTTCTAGAAATAAACAATCAGAGCAGTTCCACTGACAGTGGCTGAGACAAAAATATACCCTCAAAATAATGTAGAGCTGGTTTTCACCTTCCAGTGAAGGAATGCCCTTGTGTTTAATCCCCCTTGTGTTTTGGGAAATTTGATATTAATTACGCATTGGATGATGACTGAGTCCTGTTGTCTCCATGCAGCAATACATCATACAGATGAAGGTTCATGCTATAACTTGCCAAAGCAGACTTAGTGAAACACTAAACCATCATATGGTATATAAAATAAATGGTTGTAATTTTCAGCCCAGTTTCATTAACCTGTTTTTCAGCAATAGCAGCTTATCCAATTATTTTATTTTCCAGATTTTCTCGATAATTAGTTCAGACTTGTTTTTAATTAAGCTTGTGATTCTAGACTGCAATATGCACTTGGTTAATTGTTGCCTTTTGAAGTGACCTAAAAAGCCTCAAGGTTGTAAATGAGTTGCTAGCAGGTCCATCACAATCCTTTTAGTAAAACAACTCAGCATCTAATCCACAGGTAATTCAACACCACTTTTCCAAGCCAACTTGGGATGGAAAACAAATATAGAAGAGTCAGCATTACCAAGGTACTGAGATAATGTTGGATAGGTTTCTTAGTGTGGTTACCTTTAAAAGAAAGCATGCAGCTATTGTGTACCATACATGGTCTCAGCTCAACTCAAAGTGCATTACTGCCAATAAGCTACCCCTGAAATAGAGCAAGCCTGGTCACTAATTTGTATTTGGAAACCTCTCACACACAACAACATAACTATAGTTAACTAGTGTACCTTTGTTTCCTTTTAGTTATGTTTCAACTTACCATGAAACTCCAGCCCATATCCTCAGTAATACAGTCTTAAATATCTCCTGCACCTCTGACACTCCTAAATGGTCATCTGTAGCTCTGCATTTGAATTCAAAGTCTCTTCAGTACTTTTGAATCCATTGCTCACCTAAGCCACTCTAAATATATTATATTGTGAATCTGTTTGGCCATGCATTCATTGAACTCCTAACCTTTGCAATATTTAAACAATCCTTTATGGATTCAAAATGTAATCCTTCTCTTCTTTCTAAATTTTGTTCAGATACATTTTTCCTATTCTGCCTCTGTTCTTCTACAGATGACCCTCATGTTTTTTTCTCCTGCATCATATTTATTTTTTGAAAATTCTTTGAGATATCCTTTTGCAGAGGAGGAGCATGATGAAATTGCAAATCTAGGAACACGCTGACAGTTTAAGAATTCAGACAGCTTTGATTTGTTTTGGTCTGCAGGAATCAGGAGAGCTTCCCAAGAGATGATTGAGGTTCATGTCCCAAACTTTAACCAGGGAAGTACAATAAAGGGCAGCTTACGTTTTCTGAATCAGCTTTTAATAGTAAAATTATTCAAGAACAAAGCAAAAACAAAGTAAACCTTAAATATACACTGCAATTAATGGATCTACTTGCAAAATAATATTAAAGGGAAACTATGACACTGAAAAAAAACTACTGCTTAAGTCATCACAAGTGGCCATCTGAGCCAAACGATTGGGTATATTTAAAGTGTCGATGGAGCAATACCTTATCTCCCGCCTAGGTAGCCTCCTACCTGCCGGCATGAACATTCAACTCACAGACCTCCGTTGATACTCCTGCCCTCCCTTACCCCATCCCTATCTATAATTTTAGTCTGGTTCTCTTTCTCTCTCTCCCCCCCCCCTCACTATAATCTCCCCCCAGCCCCAACTTACTTTCTCTTTTATTTCCCATAATTCTCCACCTTCCCCCTACCCCATTTCCCTCCAGCCTATCACTTCCCAGCTCTCTACTTCATCCCTCCCCCCACTTCTTATCCCCCCTCAACCATCCCATGTTACTTCACTCTTGATGAAGGGTTTCGGCCCGAAACATCGTCACTACCTTCTCCCATAGATGCTGTCTGACCTGCTGAGTTCTGCCAGCATTTTGTGTTTTTATTTATTTCCAGCATCTGCAGATTCACTTGTGTTGCCACTGATAGGTTCTTGATTAGTAATGGCTTCAAAGGAAAAACAGAATAATGGGGTTGAGAATGATAATAAATCAGCCATGTTTGAATGGTGGAGAAAACTCAATGGTCCAAACAGCCTAATTCTGTTCTTGTGTTCTGTGGTCTATTAAAGACAATTCCACATCCACAAACTAAACAGGCATTAAAAGTTAAGACTAACGCACAAAATGTACCCAGATTATCCATTCCCATTAGAAGTAATTGATCATGTTATAAATTTCATTCAATAGGATCAGAATTGTTAATATCTCTATTATGTCTCTCAATAAATCTAAAATGAATAGAAACTAAATGAGGAGTGTTATTACAGAATTCTGTTTTGCCAAGATTTAACAGTATTTTGCTGAATTCTGGGTTCACTTGTATAAAAATTTAGCAAATTGGATAAATTTATTTAAGTTAAATGTGTTTCCTGCACAGAATCTGGAATTACTTCTCAAGTACAGTTCTATTACACGTGTTCAGCCAGTCTGCCATTCAGTTTGGTCTTTACAATTAACGGGAAGGTAGGAGATGGGGAAATCTAAATCCAATCGCAACCGGAGAAGTAAGTGCAACCATTTATAGGCCCTTGTGTAAACAGAGACGGAAATGTAGTCAGCAATCACAACAATGTTGAGGTCAAATACAACAACGGGTGTCATAATCATTGTCATCTTCCATTGGCCAATTGGGCATCTGCCAAGTGGATAAGTCAAAGACGCAAATCCATGGCCATGAACCATTGGTAAATAGGAGAGATTAGTATTTGTATGCATTGGCAATCAAGGGAGAGGTGTCCAGGAGACATGGCAGGAGGAGAGGAGAGTGGAGACCTGTTTGGAGAAGGGAAGCTGAGGAACTGTTGTCTTATTTTCCCAGTTCTAATGTAGGACCTTAAACCTGAAATATAAACTCTGTTGCCTGATCTGAGTGCTTTCATGCTTTTACTTTAGATTTCCTGCATCTAGTGTCTTTTGATTTCCAAAATGCCAAAGCTGCATCAGATCATTTTGGATACTGATTGAACTGTGGATATGCCCACTCTATACAGACATCAGGCAAGCCTTTGCTCTGTGCTCATAGTGACCTCACCAACATGACTTACAGCATAAATGGAGTGCACACATAATGACCACTATATCAGGACTAGTTTGTCACCCACTATGTCCAAAATTGTCTGCTGCAGAGCTGCACTTCGCAGCCACTAATGAAGGAATCACCGGTCAATGTAAATACAGAATGCATCACACACAAAATGCTAGAGGAACTCAGTAGGTCAGCCTGCATTTATGGAGATGAATAAACAGTCAATGTTTCAGTCCAAGACCCTTCTTCAGGACGTTCCATACTTCCCATTCTGTTCATGCACAGATGCAAAGTCTTTTTATGTGTCATGTACTTGAAAATAATGAAATCCAGTCTTCATCAATCCATCAAGCAATTGGAACAGCAGAACACCTAAGTTCTAACCAAAGTTCTTCAAACACAGCAAGGAATGTTGAAGTATCAGAAGACTTCTGGAGAATTGGGAGTCAGTTACCAAGGAAGCTGAGAAACATGAAGCCAATTTATCAGGGTGAGGGCATAAGATGGACAAAGGAAACAATTATTTATTTCCTTTCTAGTAGATGTTCTGTCACAATGTAGTCTTGTATAGGCTTAATCCCAGTTCTACAGGGGAACGTTGAGGAGTTAAAAAAATTAGTTCTACTTGTAATTTCACAAAGAGACAGCCAGGATGAACACTTGGGTTTGACACAAAGGTAAGAGTAATCTGATAATTGCATCATTCTCACAGCTCTGCAGCATTCATTCAAAGCTTTGTCTACTTACACCTCACAGCGGTAACAGCAGACTTCTCCAGGCAAACATCAAGCAAGTGAAAGTATGCCTCACATCCCAGTCACATGTACTCCAGGTTCTAGCTCAGGCATGGGCAAACTACGGCCCGGGGGCCATATGCGGCCCGTTAAACTTTTTAATCCGGCCCGCAGAACTTGATGAAATAATATTAATAAACCTTGTTAACGTTTTTTCCCCGCAATTCTGGCGTTTTCCCAATAGATGACGCACTCTATATACATTGACCTTTGTTGAGGTGCAGCGTATTACTCCACATTTGCGCTTTACTCTTTGTTCGGCTCGACCTATTGTGTGAACAGGCGTTCAGCGTCATGAACGTCAACAAAGCCAGCCACAAATCCAAGTTAACTGACCAACACCTCAGATCCATCCTGAGAATCGCCACAACAAAACTAAATCCAGACTTTGATGCGCTGGCTAAAAAGGGAGACCAACAACACTGTTCCCACTGAAATTAAAAATAAGTTTCTTCGTTGTGTTATGTAAAAAATGCATTTGAAAATATTTTTTTCAATAAGCCTTACATGTTACATGTAATTTCAGTTAAGTGATGGACATGAGTAGTGCGCAGGTGCACGTACATTCTCAAAATAAAAAATGCGCTCCAGATCAAATTACGCGCTCCGCATACTGGCGCGCTGTCACTGTTCTGTCCTTGTGCTGGTTGTTGTTGAGTTTTGGTACAGGGGACAATTGAATAAGAAGGAGCAGGACAAGTAGACCTGCATCTCCTACCGTTTTTGAAATAAAGACAGTCAGGAGGAGAGTGATGATGATAATATCTTGAAGGATAACAGAATTTTCAGAGCTTTAAAATAATAACTGTTACTATTAAAAAAGCTGTATTTTATTCATTTAATTTTCAGTGTTTTAAAAGTCATTTCAATAAATAGCTAAATACCATGGGACTTCAAAGACAGATATTTTGTTGTAAAGCATTTGTTCATTTTCAATTGAAATTAAAGCACATGTTTTCTACATATCCCATGATATTTTATTTTCTCTTATGAGGTGTATTACCAAAACACTCCATCCATCTGCTCCTGGTCCGGCCCCCCTGTCAAATTTTAGAACCCTTTGTGGCCCACAAGTCAAAAAGTTTGCCCACCCCTGTTCTAGCTACATAATCTTAAGGAAGGAGGGCTAAGGAGATGAAGCATTTACATTCTCTCAATATGTGTGGCAATAATTCATATTTGTTTTTATTGCTTAATTTGATTGTCACTGGAGATCAATATTTCACATTGGCCTATGACCTTCATGTTTATAACACAACAGCAGGGCATGCAGCTCATTCACTTAAGATGCTTTAATTATGTAAGCTAATATAATGTACTTGTCAATGATTTTAGATTCCTGGTGGGAGGGGACCAGAAGACATTGATTCATTGTTATATTTAAAGTTTCATCCATATCGACATTCATGTTAAGGAAGACTTTTATTATAATTTAATCTGTTGTCAAGTGACAAGCTTTACATATGCTATTATAGTCTTGGTCAATTTCAAGGAATAGACTCACAGAGTCATAGAACATTGCAGCGCAGAAACAGGCCCTTCTGCCCATCTAGTCCATACTGATCTGTTATTTTGCTTAGTTCCATCAACCTGCACTTGGACCATAGCCCTCCATACACCTCCTATCCATGTGCCTATCCAAATTTCTCTTAAATGGTGAAATCGAACTCTCATCCTCCACTTCTGTTGGCAGCTCATTCCACACCACCACCACCCTCTAATTGAAAGGATACCCCTCGTGTTCCCCTTAAACATTTCACCTTTCATCCTTAACCCATGACCTTTAGTTCTAGTCCTACTCAACTTCCGTGGAAAAATCCTGCTTACATTTACCTTATATATGCCCCTCAGAATTGTATATACCTCTATCAAATCTTCCCTGATTCTACTACACTCTAGGGTGGGGTCATAAAGTATTCAACCTTTCCCTATAACTCATGTCCTGGCAACTTTGTTGCAAATTTTCTTTACACTCTTTCAATTTTATTGATATCTGTCCTGTAGGTAGGTGACCAAAACTGCATGCCATACTCCAGATTAGGTCCCATCAACATCTTACACAACTTCAGCAAAACATCCCTTCACACATCTCTTTGATTTATGAAGGCCAAGGTGCCAAAAGCTAACTTTATGACCCTATCTCCTTGTGCTGCCAATTTCAAGGAACTACGGATTTGTATTCCTAGATCCCTCTGCTCAACCTCACTTCTTCTTTTTCTTTTTCAATCTTTTTATTGAATTTTTCCAAAGACAAATACATAACAGTCATAATAGTACAAAGGGAGTAGGATTACATTGTTGGCAATTAACACATGTGAGTAGAAATTATAGGTAACACCAATATAATTGACCTCCCAAACCCTTAAAATAAACAAGATACACGGAAATAAAAAGATGGGAAAAAACCCAAATTGAAAAATCAAGAACAAAGTAAATTAAACTGAACAAAACTAAAACTAAGCTAAACAAAGCTGGGCTATTCTATTATATCAAATAAAATCATTAGTGTCATCAACTTTGCTCCTCTACTCAAATTAATGAATAATATAAAGGAATTGGAAAAGGTCGGATTACATTCTATGAAAGTATTGAATAAAAGGCCTCCAAGTTTCTTCAAATTTAACCGAGAGATCAAAAGTACCATGTCTAATATTTTCTAAGTTTAAACAGGATATGGTTTGGGAAAACCATTGAGATAAAGTTGGAGGATTCATCTCTTTCCAATTCAATAAAATAGATCTTCTAGTCATTAAAGTAGCAAATGCAATCATCCGCCAAGCTGCAGAGGGCAGATCAATCATTGGTAAGCCAAAAATTGCAGTGATAGGGTGAGGTTGTAAATCAATGTGTAAAACTATAGAGAAATAGTATCAACAATATCGTTCCAAATTTTTTCCAAAAGAGGACAAGACCAAAACATATGAGTCAAAGAGGCTACCTCAGAAATGACATCTATCACAGATCGGATTTATATCAGAATAAAAATGAGCTAATTTATCTTTAAATACATGCACCCTATGCACCACTTTGAGTTGAATTAACGTGTGCTTAGCACAAATAGAAGAAAAATTAACTAATTGAAAATACTTTTCCAATTTCTCCATAGGTAAAGAAAGTTGAAGTTCCTTCTCCCATTCATTTTTAATTTTATTGGATATATCTGACTGTATTTTCATAATCATATCATAAATGATTGCTATTAATCCCTTTTGATAAAGTTTTAAGCCTAAAAATTTTTCCATGATATCGGTTGGATATGAAATCGGAAAAGTAAGTAACATCATATTCAAAAAATCTCTGATATGTAAATATTAAATGGAATCTGGACAAATTATATTTATTAGACAACTGTTCAAAAGACATGAAACAGTTTCCAAAAATAAATCACGAAAACATATTATACCCTTCATTTTCCATACCAAAAAGGCTTGATCCGTGACTAAGGGTTGAAAGAAAAAATTAGATATAATAGGACTTCTTTCAATCTTTTTACTGAATTTTTCAAAGACAAATACATAATGGTCATAATAGTACAAAGGGAGTGGGATTACATTGTTGACAATTAACACATGTGAGTAGAAATTATAGGTAACACCAAGATAATTGGCCTACCAAACCCTTAATATAAACAAGATAAAAGGCAATAAAAAGATGGAAAAAAAACTCGAATTGAAAAATCAAGAACAAAGTAAACTAAACTAAACTAAGCAAAGCTGGGCTATTCTATTATATCAAATAAAATCATTAGTGTCATCAACTCCACTCCTCTACTCAAATTAATAAATAATATAAAGGAATCAGAAAAGGTCAAATTACATACTATGAAAGTATTGAATAAAAGGTCTCCAAGTTTCTTCAAATTTAACCGAGGGATCAAAGGCACCACTTTTAATTTTTTCTAAGTTTAAACAGGACATGGTTTGGAGAAACAATTGAGATGTAGTCGGAGGATTCATCCTTTTCTAATTCAATAAGGTAGATCTTCTAGCAATTAAAGTAGCAAATGCAAACATTTACTGAGGTGCAGAGGGCAGATCAATCATTGGTAAGCGAAAAATTGCATTGATATGGTGAGGTTATAAATCAATGTGCAAAACTGTAGAGAATGTATCAGAAATATCTTTCCAAAAGAGGACAAGACCAAAACATATGAGTCAAAGAGGCTACCTCAGAATGACATCTATCACAGATCGGATTTATATCAGAGTAAAAACGACCTAATTTATCTTTAAACATATAAGCCCTATGCACCACTTTAAATTGAATCAACTTATGTTTAGCACAAATAGATATAATAGGACGATAAAAAAAATTTATTCAAGCCAAATAATTTACAAAACTGAAACCATATTCGTTAGGTATGTTTAATTATTGGATTAACCATTAGTTTATTCAATTTAGAAAGAACCAAGGGAAGGGAATTGAAGTCCCTAAGATGGAAATCAATGAAAATCCTTGTGCAGAATTATATTCGAGGTTGATCCATTGTGAACTGACATTAATATCCACATCTTGTGTCCAAAATGTTAGATAGCGAATATTAATTGCCCAATGATAAAATATTAAATTCAGCAGTGCCAGGTCACTGTTCTTTTTGGATTTCTGCAAGTATTTTTTACTTAACCTAGGATTTTTATTCTGCCATATATAAGATGAAATTTTAGAGTCAATAGTATCTTAAAAGGATTTAGGAATAAAGATTGGTACCACTTGGAAAAGATATAAAAATTCAACCTCACTTCTGAGTGCCCTACTGCTCAGCACTTGTCTGCATTAAATCCTTTATACTATTTTCAGCTCATTTTTTTCCAGCTGTGATAGTCTTCCTCACTATTTACTATACGCCCAATCTTGGTGTCAACTGCAAATTTTCAAATTTGCTGATCCAGTTTATCCAGATAAGTGATATAACAAACAACAATGGACCATATCCTTCAGCACTCCGATAGTCACAGGCCTCCAGTCAGAGAGGCAACCATCTAATACCATTCTCTGGCTTCCACATGAAGCCCATGTCTGATCCAATTTACTACCTCATCTTAAATGCCAAGTGACTGGACCTCCTTGACCAACCTTCCATGTGGGACGTTGTCAAATACCTTGTAGGAGTCCATGTAGACAACATCCATTGCCTTGTCTTCTTTAACTTTCTTGGTAACTTCCTTGAAAAATTCTGTAACATTGGTTAGACGTGACCCACCACGCACAAAGCCATGTTGACTATCCCTAATCAGTCCCTGTCCATCCAAATACTTGTATATCCATCCCTGAGATCATCTTCTAATGATTTACCTTCTACAGCAGGGGTCACCAACCATTTTTTGCACTGCGGACCGCTTTAATATTGACAATATTCTTGCGGACTGGTGGCCGATGGTGGGGGGGGGGGCGTGCGGGTGTTAATCACGACTGGCATTTAGGCAATTAGTCAACTATAAGTCACTTTTAAGTGGCTAATACACTCAATTTCATTTCTAAAAGGGATGATCTAACAATTTTAATATTAAACACATTGCACCTAGTTTTTTCGCATGAATATAGTGATAAGTCAATTATAACTCACTTATAAGTCAATAGCATCATAACATTTTAAGTAATGTTTGGCTATTAAACACACAGTGCATATTTTCCTCGTATGAACATATAAAATCATTGCAACACACCAGTGAGAGGACAAGGTAAGGGCTGGAGGTCCCCATATCGGGGCCACGGTGGTTGCAGGCGGGAGAGAGCAACCGACCAAGCCGACAGGGCGTGTGCCTGCCCTCCTTGTAGGCTGACGAAAGTTTGTCTCGAGGGATGACTTTCAGTAGATCACAGCGAGGTAGCTGCTCTGCTACTTACGAAACCCTGAGCCCGAATCAGGTCGTCTGCGAATATTTTAGCACCGGATTCCTCACGAACATTCAGTGTGCTAAACAGGTTTAGAGGTGGCACCCATCTGTCCACGCTCCAGGCCAGTAGCAACAGCTCTTCTTGCCGGCCGCATGAGGTGGCCAGTTACCCGAAGCCAACCAGTGATCCCTGGCACGAGGGTATCACTGCGTTTAGGCGGCTGATGTCTTCGCATGGGTAATGACCTCTCGTGCATTCCAGTTCAACAGTGGGCATGACAGGGAATGAGGAAAGGTGCAGCTGGCTCATATCACCAAATCATATTGTTTCTTTGCAGCCCGGTGGTTGGGGACCACTGTTCTACAGATGTCAGTCTCATTCACCCATAATTACCTGACTTATTCTTAGAGATTTTCTCATACAGTGAATCAATCTTAGCTATCCTCCTTACCCATGATTAAGTACATTTTAAATATCTCTGCTAGGGCCCCTGCAATTTCTTCACTAGACCACACAGGGGTCCAGGGGAACACCTTGTCAGGACCTGGGATGTATCCACCCAAAGCTGCCTCAAGACAGCAAAACATCTCCTCCTCTGACCCTACTGCTGCTTTTCCTCAATTTCCTAGACTCTGTGTTCCTCTCCTGAGTAAATACAGATGCAGAAAAATCCATTTCGGATTCCCCCCATCTCTTTTAAATCTATGCGTAGATAACCACTCTGATCTCCCAGATGATCTATTATGTCTCTTGCTATCTTTTTGCTCTTAACATATTTATAGAAGCCCTTGGGGTTCTCCTTCACCTTGTCTGCTAGAGAAAACTTCTTTTAGCCCTGATTTCCTTCTAAAGTGTTCTCTTGCATTTCCTATACCCCTTAAGTAGCTCATGTACTCCTTCTTGCCAATATCTATTGGATGCCTTCTTCTTTTTCTTAACCAGGGTTTCAGTATTTCTCAAAAACCAAGCGTCCCTCAACCTGTTATCCTTGCCTTTTATTCCAACAGGGACATTCAAACTTTACCCTCAAAGTTTCACTTTTGGAGGCCTCCTACACACAAAGTACACCCTTGCCAGAAAAAAACCCGTCCCAGTCCACATTTACCAAGTTCTTTCTGAATGCACCAAAATTGAACTCTCTCCAATTTAGAATCTGAGCCCAAGGACCAGACCTATCCTTCTCCACTAATATGGAGCGTAGAACATAGAGCAGTACAGCACAAGAACAATCTTGTGACGAGTGAAATAAATCAGGAATCAAAAGGCCAACTAACCTAATCACTATTGCCTACATAATGTCCATATCCTTCCATTTTCCTCACAATCATGTGCCTATTTACACATCTCTTAGAAGTCCCTAATGTGTCTGTCTCCACCACCACCCCAGACAGCTCATTCCATGTCCCCACCAATCTCCGGGTAAAAAATCTTGCCCCTCACATCTCCTTTAAAATTGCCCCCTTCTCACATTAAATACTTGCCCTCAGGTATTAGACGTTGTCTGTTTTCTCTATCTCTATGCTTCTTATAATCTTATACACCTCCATCAGATCTCCCCTCAGCCTCCACTGCTCTAGGTAAAACAACCCAAGTTTGTCCAGCCTCTTGTATTAGTACATGCCCTCTAAACCTGGCAGCATCTTGGTAAGCCTCTTCTGCACCCTCTCCAAAGCCTCGACATCCTTCCTATAATGGGGTGACAAGAGCTGCATACAATACTCCAGATGCAGCAGAACCAGAGTTTGATAAACCTGCAACATAACCTCCTGACTTTGAACTCAGTGCCTCAACTAATGAAACTAAGCATGCCATAAGCCTTCTAAACCACCCTATCAATCTGAGCAGCCACTTTCAGAAAGTTATGAACTTGGACCCCAAGTTCCCTCTGCTCATCAACACTATTACTGGTCCTGGCCTTAATAGCATACTGTCTAGTTACATTTGACCTACCAAGCTACAACACTTTGCTTTTGGCTGGGTTAAATCTATCTGCTACTTCCTTGTCCATATCTGCAACTGATCTACATCTCATCGTCTTCTTTGCCAGTCATCTATGCTATGCACAACAGCATCAATCTTCGTATCATCTGCAAACTTACTAACCCACCCATCTACATTTTCATCCAGGTCATTTATATACATCACATACGCAGAAGTCCCCGCACAGATCCCATGTAATATGGGTGAAGAAGGCAGAGCAGAGTGATAATCACGCTAAACGGTGACTCCTTTGCTGCATCTTCAGAAACAGCTCTGTTTCCATCTTTAATATCTTTATTTTTCCCTTGCATTTGATGACCCTGACCTGGAGTTACACACTGACTGTGGTTCTTTGTGGAAATGGGACCTGCTCTCGGGGATTCATAACCGGCTGTTGTTGTTCGGCACACCGAGGGCTCAGCCTAAGTATTTGGCTCGGCTTTGGAAGCCTAGGATCTTGGGGCTCTGGAGACAGGTGGATTGAAGTTCGGTCACAACAGGAGACCCGTGTGTTGTCAGGGGAGTCGGAATATTTGTGGTTGTGTGCCCAGAGACTCGTGATCTTTGGGCACGCAACTCAAGAGAAAGCAATGTGGCCAACTTTTAACATCATAAACCAATGAGTTGGTTGTTATGTCTCCCCACTCACTGTGAAAATGGAGACACCTCTTTCTCCCTTATCAGGGAAAGAGAGAGTCTGTGGTATGTCGAATGCCGGGTGAAATGCGAAGTCTTTGGGGTAACTGCAAGTCTGTGTCTTTGCTGTTGCTTTGCTCACGCTTGAGTGCTCGGTGGCGGTGCCCATGCTTTTTTTGCCAGTGGGGGGAGGGGGATTGCTGCTCACTTACGCATGGGAGGGGGAAGCTGAGGGGGTGTTCTTTGGGGTTCTAACATTTAACTGTCATTCATTCTTTGGAGGCACTCCTCTGTTTTCATGGACGGTTGCGAAGGAAAAGTATTTCAGGATGTATATTGTATACATTTCTCTGAAATTTAAAACCTTTGATGTACAACACTGGTAAGCCAGCACAGATAACTGCAGAAATATGTTGTTGCAGCCTATATGTAGTGTGCATCAGTGAAAGCAGATGGACTGGCAGACTAAAGGCAGCAACTAGTGTAACAACCTTCTACTCAGGGAGGGAGGATGGTCAGCATCATGATGGTGTAGCTGTCATTTTGAGGAAAGGCTTTGAGAAGTGCTTGCTGTGGTGGAAACCAGTCAATAGGGGGGCTGAAAGGGTACATAACTGATCCAGTGCTATGCTCCATTAACAATAGTGACAAAGAAGAAAAGGATATCTTCTACGACCACCTGCAATTGGACTTAGAGTTAACACCACACCGTGATGCAATATTCATCATGGGACATCTAAACACCAAACTGGGAAATAACTACGTGGAAAAGCTCAAAAGAGTGATCAGCACACATGTGAAACAGTAGCTTGGACTTCCACGATGCTTAAGTCCTGTTGGACTGTACAGGAAAGGCAAATTGGAATTACCAATTACAAGTCTTGTGGAAGAATACAAATGCACCAAAGCAAGGTTGGTCATTACCCTCACTGAATCTGAAGACACTGTTATTCGAACAGCACCCCCCCCCCCCCCGTGTGGTAACGGGGAGGAAGTGGACCCCATCTGAAGCCTTTCGGAGTGCTAGGTCTGCTCTTCACTTCAGGGATGTGGTTGGCCAAGTCCAACATGGGAGAGCCGGTCTCAGGCTCGTCCCAAAGGCTCCTCAATGGCACAAGGCAACAGCAGTGCAGAAGAGACGGCTCGTGGTGGAGGAGGCAAGGAGACAGGAGGAGGCAAAGCGACACTCCAGGGCCATCTCAATGGCCAAGCAGGGCCAATGGACTAATTGGGAGAGCCTGGAAAAGAGGAAACTCATTTGTTGTGACATCTGGGAGATGGAGGGATCTCGGCTAAGTTTTGTCATCAGAGCCACTTATGACCTCCTACCAACACCTCAAAACCTGAAACAATGGTGGGGAGAAGACCCCATTTGCTCTCTTTGTCAAGCACCTGGATCACTGAGGCACATTTTAACAGGATGCACCATGAGCCTCAGCCAGGGGTGGTATACTTGGCGGCATAACCAAGTTCTCAGACAGCTGGCATCAATCTTGGAACAGAGGCAAACCACTGTAAACACTCTCCCACAAACATCGGCAGGAAACATCCACATTACACGATTTGTACCAGCAGGCCAACCTCCACAGCACCTAGTAACATCAAAGGACAAAAGCATTCTGCATGCTCCTCGGGATTGGAAAATGAGTGTGGACTTGGAGAAAAAGCTTGTGTTTCCCCCAGACATTGCAGCTACAACACTCTGGCCAGACATAGTCCTGTGGTCCACAACAGCCAAGCTGCCATATGTTGTGGAATTGACAGTACCATGGGAAGATGGCGTTGAAGAAGCTTGTGAGAGGAAAAAGACCAAGTACTCTGAACTGGCAACTGAAGCTGCTCAGAATGGCTGGAAGACCAAGATTTTCCCTGTAGAAGTGGGATGCAGGGGAATCGTTGCTATATCTACGACCAGTCTATTGAAGAAGGTGGGGGTGAGGGGTGTCTCCCTCCAACAAGCAATCAAGTCCTTGTCAAATGCAGCAGAAGAAAGCAGCAATTGGATTTGGATTAAAAGGAAAGACAACAACTGGGCTGCAAGATGAAGACAGGAGGGTACAGAACTGAGGGGGGTGTATCTGGGACGCCAGGTAGAACCGTTGAGCCCTCTCGAGATGTCATGGGCTTATCAACGAAACATCAAAGGTGCCCACCTGATGACCCTGATGACCCTGATGATGTAGTTGCCCTCCTCATCACCACTCCAAGCCACTGCCAACATCGAGAGTGCCAACTTTATCATTGGGATTGAAACATCAAGTCCTAGTAGCTCTACACTTGACTAGGGTCTTGGGCATGCATGGATGTGGAACAATGAATAACAATGGTGAAAGACTGGAGGAATTCTGTACCATGAACAATCTGGTCACTGGAGGGTCCCTTTTTCCTCATTGTGAAGTCCACAAACTGACATGGTGGTCACCAAATGGACACAATTGACCATCTGATAACCTATATAGAGACGATCCTTGCAGTATGTAAAGGTGAAGAGAGGAGTGGATACAGGAAGTGATTTCCACCTTGTTGTAGTGATCAAACTCAAGCTGAGAACGCATGTGCAAAGAGGTTTTGATATTCAGAAGCTCAAAGATACCTTCACCATTCAGCCCAAGAACAAATTTCATGCCTTGCAAGGCCTTGACAAGGATGTGGCAGTAAATAAGATTGACACAATGTGGAAATGGATTGTCTCGGTCTTCAAGGAGAGTAAGCTTCAAGTGAGGCTGTTCTATATAAAAAGCTGGAAGGAGGAACAAAGAATGGATACAGCAGGAAACATGGACATCCTTAGAAGAAAGAGAAAATTAAGAAGAAAGTGCTAGATGCAAAGGCTAACTCGACTTCAGGTGAAATGTCAACTCGCATACCTGAAACTTACAAGACAGAGAAGAGGCCTGTAAGAGAGGATAAGAGAGTCTTCATTGAAGACCTTGCAGTGCGGGTCATAAAAGCAGCTAATCAAGATGACCAGGAAATATAAACAATTTCAGAATTGGTGTGCCGAAAGTTCCGGGCTAGATCCAGTGGTCCCATGTGAGATAAGAACGGTCTGCTTTTGACAACTGAGAAAGAGTAAGAAGCACAATGGACAGAATATTTTGGAGAACTGCTGAATAGAACACCACTAAATGAAGAATCTGACATACAAGAGGCAGCAGAGGACCTCGACGTCATCACAGATCTACCCAAGAAAGAAGATATGGTTCCTGCAATTTAAATCACAAAGAACAGCAAAGCTCTAGGACATTACAAGTTGAATGCTAAACTGTTCAAAGCTGAACCAGAAGTTGCAGCGGCCATCCTACAACCACTTTTACTATAATCTGGGAACGTGGACAAATACCCAAGAACTGGACAAAGGGGGATATTGTTAGGATCCCCAAGAAAGGAGCACCAAGTGACTGCAACAACTGTCGTGGCATCACACTTTTGTCAGTGCCCAGTGAGATTCTTGCCAAAATCATTGTCCAACGGATTACAGATGCCGTCAATGTGTGCTTGAGGAAGGAGCAAGCTGGCTTCGGGAAAAACAGAGGCTGCGTTGACCAGATCAACACTCTGTGTTACATCATACAGCAGTGCACAGAGCGGCAGAGACAACTGTAGGCAAATTTTGTGGACTTTGAAAAGGCTTTTGATAACATCCACAGCGAGAGCCTCTTGCGAATTTTGAGATCATATGGGTTCCTTTCCAAAACCGTCCAGCTCTCTGGAGTTTCTATGCTAACTTCACCTGCACAGTTAGGGACATCAGCTTGAGCTTTGAAGTTAAGACAAGAGTCAGGCAAGGCTGTGTGATGTCAGTGATATTATTTAACCTTGTGATTGACTGGGTTATGAGGCAAGCAATGAAAGATAAGCAGAGAGGCATTGGATGGACTTTATTCTCAACTTTGGAAGACCTGGACTTTGTGGATGAGCTCACATTGTTCTCACATACACACCAGCAGCACATGCAAGAGAAAATTCAGCACTTGTGTGCCTTTGTTGGACAGGTTGGACTCAGAGTCAGTCAGAGAAAGCCTGAGACCATGGCCCTCAATGTCAAGTCTCCTCTTCCCGTCAAGGCATATGGTGTAGACTTACCCAGCACTGGCAGACCCACCCACCTGGGCAGCATCATTTGGCAGGATGGTGGGACCAAGGACGACATCAACAAAGCTAGAAACATCTTCAGATCAATGAGCAGCACATGGGGATAAACCAAGTACAGTTGGTGAAGCTGTACCAGAGAGGTGTTCTGTCCACACTTTTGGACAGGTCAGAATGCCGGCAGATGACAAACAGCAATCTTGTCTCTGGAAGTTCCTCCCTTTTCACTGGCTAAGAAAGATCTTCAACCACAGCCTACTTCTTACAGAGTGACCAAGAGGTCATGGCTACAATCATCATGGGGAAGCACTGGAGATGGACTGGGCACTTGATGAGAAGAGACAACTCTTCATTAGACCCCTGAAGGGCAGAGGAAATGTAGGAGACCAAAGACAACTTGGCACTGTACCACAGAGGCAGAAATGAGGACCCTGAACCACGCCTGAGGCACAATAGAGAAGATGGCCAGGGACAGACAGAGATGGGGAACTTCATTGCTGCCCTAAATGCCAGTGATGCAACAGGCAGTTATAATGCCTTCTTGATCAATGTTAGCTACTCCCCAGTCCTCTGGGACCACACCTGGCTCCAGAGAGGACAAAAAGTTATTGGTCGAGGCCACAGTAATCTCTTTACTTGCCTCAGTCAATAACCTGGGGTATATCCCATCAGGCTCTCAGGACTTACCTACCTTCATATTCTTGAAGAGACCAACACCACCTCCTCCTCGAATTCAAACTGCCCTAGAACTCTCAGCACTGTTCTCCCTTTGCTCCTTGTCACTGTCTTTGGTAAGTATCATTGTAAAGTACCCATTAAGGAACTCATCCACATCCTTCACATCAAAGCAAGTATTCCCCTCCTTATCCTTGTGTGGTCCCACCCTCTCCCTAGTTATCCTCTTGCTCCTGATGTATATAGACAATAGACAATAGGTGCAGAAGTAGACCATTCGGCCCCTCGAGTCTGCACCGCCATTCTGAGATCATGGCTGATCATTCACTATCAATACCCAGTCCCTGCCTTGTCCCCATATCCCTTGATTCCCCTATCCATCAGATATCTATCCAGCTCCTTCTTGAAAGCATCCAGAGAATTGGCCTCCACCGTCTTCCGAGGCAGTGCATTCCACACCTCCACAACTCTCTGGGAGAAGAAACTCTTCCTCAACTCTGTTTTAAATAACTGACCTCTTATTCTCGATCCATGCCCTCTGGTACTGGACTCTCCCAACATCTGGAACATTTTTCCTGCCTCAATCCTATCAAATCCTTTAATTATCTTAAACGTTTCAATCAGATCCCCTCTCAATCTCCTCAATTCCAGCGTGTACAAGCCCAATCTCTCCAATCTCTCTGCGTAAGACAGCCCTGCCATCCCAGGAATCAACCTAGTGAATCTACGCTGCACTTCCTCAATTGCCAGAATGTCCTTCCTTAAACCTGGAGACCAAAACTGTACACAATATTCCAGGTGTGGTCTCACCAGGGCCCTGTACAAATGCAAAAGAACATCCTTGCTCTTGTATTCAATTCCCCTTGTAACAAAGGCCAACATTCCATTTGCCCTCTTCACTGCCTGTTGCACTTGCTCATTCACCTTCATTGGCTGGTGAACTAGGACTCCTAGGTCTCTTTGCATTTCTCCCTTACCTAACTCGACACCGTTCAGACAATACTCTGCCCTCTTGTTCCAGCTTCCAAAGTGGATAACTTCACATTTATTCACATTGAATGACATCTGCCAAGTATCTGCCCACTCACTCAGCCTATCCAAGTCTCCCTGTATTCTCCTAACGTCCTCTTCGCATGTCACACTGCCACCCAGTTTAGTATCGTCAGCAAACTTGCTGATATAGTTTTCAATGCCCTCATCTAAATCATTGACATAAATCGTAAAGAGCTGTGGTCCAAATACAGAGCCCTGTGGTACCCCACTAGTCACCTCCAGCCAGTCTGAGAAACACCCATTCACTGCTACCCTTTGCTTTCTATCTGCCAACCAGTTTTCTATCCATGTTGAAACCCTGCCCCCAATGCCATGAGCTCTGATTTTACTCACCAATCTCCTATGTGGCACCTTATCGAATGCCTTCTGAAAATCTAGAATGCCTTTAGATTCTCTTTACTCTTAATTGTCAAGGATTTTTCATGGCCCATCCAGGCTTTCCTAATTAACTTCTTGAGTTCTTTTCGGACTTCTTAATCATCCTGAAGGGCTCTGTTTGATTCTAGCTTCCTAAGCTTTATGTATGTTTCCTTTTTCTTCCTGACTAACTTTATCACCTCCCTCAGCATGTATGGTTCTCATACCTTACCATCCTTGTCCTTCCTTCTGACTAGAACATACCTGCTCTGTGCAGTAGGTCTTTAAACACCCCCCACATGTCAGATCTGGACTTGCCTAAAAACATCTGTTCCTAATCAACTCTCACTAATTCCTGCCTAATGCTGTTGTAATTTTCCCTGCTCCAGTTTAATACTCTCCTGCAAGATCCAAACTTATCCTTATCTCTTGCTATCTTACAATGTAAGGAGTTGTGGTCACCGTTTTCTAGCAGCTCACCGCCCTAGCTGCCTATCCCCGTTCCCCACCTGACCTTGTGTCTTGCACCTTGGGTGTGACTACCACCCTGTAGGTCCTTTCAGTTAACCCCTCAGACTCCAGAAAGAATCGGAATCAGAATGTCATTGGCATATGTTGTGAAATGTGAATTCTGGAGTTCACCCAGTTCCACCTCCAATTCCTTAACACAGTCTGAGAGAAGATGCAGCCGAGTACACTCTTTGCAGGTGCAGTCATCAGGGGTACTGGTATTCTCACAACCCAAAACAGGAGTATTCCACTATCCTGCCTGACATCCCCACTGCTCTTACTGTCCAATAAGGAAGAAAGAAGAAAGAATTAAATGAAAAACTCTACCTACAGCCTTCAGTTTTACTTGTCAAAGCAAAGCCTGAACTTCCTACTCTAACACTGGCCCACTAACGCAGTGGCCGCTCCACAATGACCTTACTTCTTTTTATTGGACCTTACCAAGTTCCTAAGTATAATCACTCCAATGTCTCCTCGGGGACTGTGGCACACAGAATGTCCCGAGTGCCCCATTCACTTCTATCAAATTCTCTCTCCACTATACAATCCAACATCTCCTCCGGAATTGTAGCACGTGCAAAATATCTTCTAATTTTATACACAGAATCCTCCATCCATACCCCCTAATTTTTATTTTAGAAGGAATGAATTCCTTCTGTGTGACTTTGATACCTTCAGCATTAAAAGTCTGGCTAATCTATCACATACAAAGTACATTTTAGACATATAGACTACTATTTAATTAGTCATTCACTGATGCACGGTGGCTACATTACATATCATTTATAATACACACTGCACTTGCTCACCCAGACTTGTCCCCTGTCATTTCCCAAACCCATGACCTTGACCATAAAGAAGGACAAGAGCTACAGATAAAAGGGAACAATGTTTTGACTTGAAAAATATTGTTGTTTCATCATCATCATTTGTTTAAATCCCACAGAACTCCCTCTGACTACTTTCAGTAAAAGGACTGCGGTATTTAAAGAAGCTGCCTCACTACTGTGTTTTCAATTGTGATTACAGGTGGGCACTAAATGCTGACTTTCCAGCACTGGCCGAATCAATAATGATGAAGGAATCTCGACCTGAAACATTAGCTCTGTTCATTTCTCCATAGGTGCTTCTTGCCCTGTTGAGTATCATCTGCAATTTCTGTTTGTATTTCATTTTATTGTTCTTCAGTAATAGTTGGGGTTAACTTGCTACAAAGAGCAATAAATTGCTGGAACTTTAACAAATGTCAATAAAAATGCTTAACAAAAAGTATGATGAAGAGAGTGCAGAGGCGATTCACCAGGATGTTGCCTGAATTGAAGGACATGCATCATGGAGAGAGACCGGATATGTTGTACACTGGATTCCACTTAATTGGGGCGTATCAGAACCAGCACACCTTGGCCCAATAAAGTGGCCACCCCCATTGGCCAAAGATTTATGGAAATAGTTAAAAAGGTATAAAAAGACAAACAAATTATGTATTTAAGTGAAATACAGAACAAATTAGAAAACTACCAATACTACTACAGTACTATAAAACTGCATATTATTTCCTAATAGTTACACTGAACGACATATTTTTTTAAAGTGTTGCTTCCTCAGAAATTTCTTTTGTTTATGATAGACCAATTGAAGCTCTTCTCATTGTTACCACCAGGTAGGAGGTACAGAAGCCTGAAGGCACACACTCAAAGTGATTCAGGAACAGCTTCTTCCTCTCTGCCATACAATTCTTAAATGGACATTGAACCCATGAACACCACCCCACTTTATATATATATATAATTTCTGTTTTTGCAGTATTTTAATCTATTTAATATACATATATATACTTACTGTAATTGGCTTACTTTTTTTCTTTCTATATCATGTATTGCATTGAACTGCTGTTGCTAAGTTAACAAATTTCACGACACATACCAGTGATAATAAACCTGATTCTGAAGCTGAACACAAATATTATATCAATCTACCTGAATTTGGAAAAAACAAGAAATGAGCTTTTAGTGGATACGATGCATTTAATTGCATAATGACTACGTCTTTCAAATCTTCATTTTCATTGTAATGTTCAAACTGATTACTGATATCTTCAAATTCTTCATAGCTCCTAACTTACTGAAGTAGTGAAATCATTTCATTTTCACTCCCGGTCATTACTGGCATCTCCAAGCCTGAATGCTTGAAACTGCAGTGAGCAAAACGGTTCCAAATCGTCTTGCTGCTTATTTCTCACCAGCTGTCAGTGACAAAAATCACTGATTTTTGAACACAAACACAGGGAACTGATACTATTCAAAAACTGTTCACTCAAAGCACAATGTAGCATCTAATGGCCACGCAACTGACGCTAGTTAGAAACTGTTTTGCTATAGTCTCCTGCCCCTACTGAGCAGGAGTTTGTTGTTGAATACTTTCTACCAACTATAATGTTCCAAAAAAAAAGGAATCCCAGCTATTTTCTTGATTAGTTTTAGTTCTTTAAGAGTTGCCTCAGTAAGCAGCTGTCCCAATTGACCAGAATCCATTGTCTTTGTTTCCCTGGAGCAAAGGAGTTTGAAGATCAACCTGATATACTCCCAGTGGCCACTTTATTAGGTACACCTGCACACCTGCTCGTTAATGTAAATATCTAATTAGCCAATCATGTGGCAACAACTCAATGCATAAAAGCATGCAGACACAGTCAAGAAGTTCTGTTGTTGTTCAGACCAAACAACAGAATGGGGCAAGAAATGTGATCATAATGACTTTGACCATGGAAGGCTTGTTGGTGCCAAATGGGTGGTTTGCCTGTCTCAGAAACTGCTGAGCTGCTGAGGATTTTCGCGCACAACAGATGAGCAGAAGAACCCAGTTCTCTGCGGTAGAAATCTGATGCTCAGTAAACTCAAACATTCCAATGGGGCATACAAAGCCACATAGATAACACTCATTGTCAGCAGTGAGTGGAAATTGCTAAAACTGATATTACAGAGCAGCCTTTTAAACAGTTTCTATTATTTCCTCATTTCATCAACCAAAACTTTCAGATTAAAGTGATTAGTTTTTCTCACCCATGCATCAGTGGTATAGCACTCCCACTACTGATTTCCTCATTTTATATTAGCTACAAGAATAATTATGTTAAGGTGCTATTAAAATAACTTGTGTAATTTAGAAGATTTTGAATTACTGAATTTTCTAACTGGAGTGAAAATTCAACAACCTGAGGTGCAAAGGGGCTTAGAATTCCCTAGTGCAGGATTCCCTAAAGATCAATTTGCAGGTTGAGTCAGTGGTGAGGGAGGCAAATCTGATGTTAGCATTTATTTTAAGAAGACTAGGATATAAAGGAAGGATGTAATGTAGAGGCTTGATAAAGCACCAGTGAACAGAGATGAGAAGGAATTTCTTTAGCCAGAGAGTGGTGAATCTGTGGAATTCACCACAGATTGCCACAGGTGGCTGTGGAGGTCAAATAATTGGGTATATTTAAGCCAGTGTGGTTGTCAGTCCGAAGTCCGTGGACTCCGTACTCTGGGTTTTCCGGAGGCCCCTTGCTGCGGTTGGACTTAACTAGAAACATCCGAGGCTCATATTGGAACTGGGAATATAAGTGGCCCTGGTATTGAGTATGGTTGGGGGGTTGCCTTGTCAAGATACTCATGGCACAGATGGCTGATGGAAGGCTAGAATGGACTCTGCCTTCCTTGGGGCTGTGTTGGAGAACTGTGGCTTCTGGGAGCCTTGCTGTCAGTAGCTGGAGCTGTCACTGTGGTATGGATTCAGCAGTTTCCTGGGCCAGCTGGGTGGCCGACAGCCACTCTGAGCTAGGCAGGGATCTGGTTGTTTCTGTAGCCAGCCAAGGCTACCAGCTGTAACGACTACTTAGAGCTACCCTGATGCAGAGGTGGAACTGTCTGTCGTTTTTTGGTGTTTGTCTCTTCCCGTCCTCTCCTCTGTGGGGTAAGTCTGGCTGTTCTGCTGTTGCCCTGCGGGGTGGGGGGGGGGGATCTGTCTTGTCATGTCTTTGCCTCTCTGGGGTAGGTCAGGCTATTCTGCCATTACCCAATGGATGGTCCTGCCCCACCTTGGTGTGGAGTTATAGATGAGTCCTGGCTTATTGGTGAGTGAGTCCTGGCTCTGTCTGTGTACTGTCCCATCTCATGTAAGGGTCCTGTTAAAGATGAGTCCCGGCTTGTTGGAGGATAAGTCCTGGCTCCATGTTGATGTACAGTTCCTGGTCTGCCCGGAGCTCCAGCCTCTGAGTTCCCCAAGCTCCAAGCCCACAGTCTCAAGCCTCAACACGTCCTTGCCTGGGGTTGGGGGTCCGAGCCCGAGGCAAGACCCAGGTTCTGGGTCCTTGTCCAGTCTTGGGCTCAGAGTCCACCCCAGGCTCCTTGTTCCCAGTCCCTCGTCCTGGTCCTGCTTCCCCTGCCTAGACCGTCCCGTCCTTGGGTTCCATCTCATCCTGTTTCTGGGACTCCAGTATCTATGTCCCGCAGTTGGGTCCTGATTCCACACTTGACTTATGACAGCCAGAGGTTCAGAGATTCTTGATTAGTCAGGGCATGAAGGGATACAATGAGAAGGTAGGAGACTGGGGCTGAGAGAGAAAATGGATTAGCTAGGATAAAATGGCGGAGTAGACTTAATGGGCCAAATTCTGCTTCTCTATCTCATGGTCTTATCATATGAAACAATGTACAAAGGAATTTAGTTTACACTCTACCTGTCTGGTGGGTAAGCAAAGACCAGCAGGTTATTTAATACATTCTGAATTATTATGTGGATAGGATAGATATAGATCATGGTGATCATTTCCAATTTTAACTGTAGGGCTGTGCCAGTGAAGCAAGATTCATATACTGTATTTAACAAAATCTAGATTCCATAAGAGTCACGTCAAAATGAAAAAAGTAACATTTTTCAACAAAGACTTTCAATCCAATAATTCCATATTGTATATAATGATTTTACATTAAAAATATAAAAGTTTTTAAACTGAATACAAGGGCTTAGAACATCATAAGGAATGTTTGTGTGAAATTTTCACTCTTATGTTAATTCATTTAGAATAGGCAAGTCTGAACCTAAAAGTTGTACATAGGGAATTCATTAGAAGTATTAGCTTTCACTGATCACAAATTTCATATCATATTATTTACTACTTATTTACATACTGACAGAACTTATTTTGGTTTGTATCAAGTTTATTATGTTTTATTTAACCAATACATAGAACATTTATGTAATTTTTCTTTGCTAGTTAAGCCCAGCAGTGGGATCTAAATTGCATCCTATGCCTTTCCATTACGTTCGGCTTTATAAGAACAGGACAGGGGTTTGCTTCGTTCACTTGTGACCTGCTCCCACTGTTCCGGCCATTGCCAATGTTTCTGCTTCATGTTGTTTGTGTCAGGGCCTGTGGTGATGATGTTGCTTCTGCTGTGTTAATGTAAACATAATAATTGCAACGCTGAAGGATACCTTTCTGTTCATCGGCACAATGCCTGCTTTTGTCCATGTCCTTTTTTGGTCGTACTTTTTGAATCTAGAGTCTAAACAAAGCAATAAAGCGCACACTAGATGTGTTGAACCAACAACCATTTCATCAGCGAAACTGCCACGGTAAATTTCAGCATCATCAAGGCTCAAGGTCTTCACCATTTCTAAATCACTATTCCACTTCCCTGCGGAACAGGTGAAGGAAAACATAACAAACAGGACCCAAGGAGGACAGAGTGTCAGAGGTCAAGGTTACCCCCGACGAGAGGTCCAGCTGGAGGAGGAGTGCGAGTGCAAGCCTGATTGAGGTCTGGGCATAAGGGGAAATGTCCAAGGCTTGATCAGGGGCCTGATGTCGTTCAGCTGGCTTGAGAATGCAAGGGATTTGTTGAAGTTAGTTGAGAAACTGAGTTACAGAGAAAGGTTGAATAGGTTAGGACTTTATTGCCTGGAGTGTAGAAGAATGAGGGGAGACTTGATAGAAGTGTATAAAATTATGATGGGTTTAGAATGAATGCAAGCAGGCTTTTTCCACTGAGGCTAGGGGAGAGAAAAAAAACAGAGGACATGGGTTATGGGGGAAGGGGGAAAGTTTGGAATGGAAGTAAATTGTGAGGCATTGGAGATGAATCACTATCAGCTGGAACCCCATCCACTGACATGACAGGGACGCACGTCCACTGCACTATGCAATAACCCAGTCTTTTTGTGGTCTCTGGCATGGAAGCACCAATGCTTTTGAACAGAAAATCCTGCAAAAGTAGTGGATACAGCCCGGTCCATCACAGGTAAAGCCCTCCTCACCACTGAGCACATCTACACAGAGCGCTGTCGCAGAGATACGGCACCCATCATCAGGCCCCCACCACCCAGGCCATGTTCTGCTCTCGCCACTGCCATCAGGAAGAAGGTACAGGAGCCTCACGAGTCACACCAGCAGGTTTGGGAACAATTATTACTCCTCAACCATCAAGCTCTTGAACCAAAGGAGATAATTTCATTCAGCTTCACTCATCCCAGCACTAAACTGTTCCCACAACCTATGGACTCACTTTCAAGGACTCCTCATTTCATGTTCTCAATTTATATTGTTTATTTATTTATTTATTGTTGTTTTTCTTTTTTGCACTTGCACATTTGTTGTCCTTTGCATATTGGCTGTTTGTCCGTCCTGTCGGGATTGGTCTTTCATTGATTCCATTATGTTTCTTCGATCTACTGAAAACCTCCACAAGAAAATGAATCTCAGAATTGTGTACGGCAACATGTTTTGAAATTTGAACTTCAAGCCTAGAAATGCTCATGATTCTAGGCTGGTCTCAGGGAGGTACAACGTCAGCTGTTAGAAGTTTAACCACTGTATTTTGAGTGGCAAAAGAATCTTTGTTGGAAGCATGCCTACTACAGTTTGGGAGGTAAAACACTGGCTTCATGAAGCCAGTCCACTGGGATGTGGCAGGCAGAACAGTAGCTGCATGAAGCCTATCCATTTGGTTCTGTGAGGAGGAGCCTTAGCTGTTAGGAATCTATTTATGGACCTTTCAGAGTTGAAACTTTAGCAGCTGAAAGCCTATTCACTGGACTTCAGGAAGAGAACCACAATCTATTAGAAGCCTAGTGTTTAGGAGGTGAAACAAACTGTTGAAAGACAGTACATTTGTGATGTAGAGCAACAGTATATATCTGGTTGGGATGGTGCATGAATGGACAGGGAATATAGAAGTGCAACTGCTGCATTTGTCCTTCTTGTTGGCAGAAGTCATGGCTTTAACAAGTGCCGGCAGAGTGGCCTTGGTTAATAATTGCAATCAGTTTGCACGGTGGTACACATTTTGGGCATTGCACACTGGCATGAAGGGAATGAATGTTTTGGGTGATGGATAAAGTCCCAGTAAAGTGAGCTTTTTTCTCCTGGATGGATGAGTGATGCTGGAGTTGCAATCTTCCATAAAAGTGGAGAGAATTCCATCATGCCAAAGATTTGTACTTTCCATACAATGAGAAGTACAAATCTTCATTTACGGAATGTAAGGAATGTGAATCACATGTTATAAGAACAGATGATTTTTAATTTAATTTTGTAGATGCAGTTTTTATGTGGATGGACTTGTTATATTTTTAATCAATGGTAGTCATCAGGAAGTTGATGATAGGGTTTCTGTAATTCTAACTCCACAGAATGCCATGTTTAGTTAATTAATCTCTTGTTTGTTGGAAATAGTCATTATTTTGCATACTTGTTGCCCAAGAGTAACTTGGCATTTATAAGCCCATGCCTGAGTTTGTCCTGGTCATGGAGCATCAGATATGGCTGATTTGTTTGCTGACGAGCAGTAAATGGAATTAAATTGTGTGACTATGGCTACATTCACACTAAACCGGATAAATCCGTAAACAAAATTTTTCTCTTCATTTTGACCCTCCGTCCACACTGAAATAGCGTTTTCCTCCCCTGAAAACTGAGCTTTTCTAAAATGCTCTCCAGAGTGTGTAAATTTGAAAACGGTGATTGGGCAGAGCAGTGTGGACAGGATAACTGGAGATTTCTAAAAACACTGTCATGACGTGCCAGAACAGATGGCGGTGGCATTTCATTGTTTTCTTGAATGCAACCCCCACACAACCTAACAAGTTTAGAACAGACGGCAACAAGACTGAAGCCAGAAGAGTTAGAAATACATTCACCAAATGCTTTGACCCATAACTTACTGAATAAATAATTATACTCACTTTGCCCTGTTTTCTGTCCTTGCTTGTATGAAGGTGGTTTACCTATTTTAGCAAGTGCTTCTCTGACAATAGATGTGTAACAGCCTAATGTAACATTGTATGGAAATACAAGATAACACTGATGCAGACGTGTTTTATACATTTAACAAGGTGCTTTATTAATGCACCAGAGTTAGTCAGTTTTTCAATGTTCGTCGTCAGCCAGGTCATACTGTCCGTGAACTCCCTGTCGGTTGCCTCCTTACACTCCAGTATTTGTTTTTTTTTAGTTTAAGTCCTCCTGCTCAAGAGCCAACAGCTGTCCGTTGTTTATCAATTTCCTTTCAAGTTTTTCTAGTCTGTGACTGCACAAACACATGCTTTCACAGTGAGATTCAACACCAAACATGTCGCTTGTTTTCTGTAGATGTGTCCTCTACATGCCCAGTAGGAGGAGATTCACCCAAATACCCATTTTAATGTGGATGGATGTATTTTCAAAAACTCTTGGTGTGGACGCCTATTGTTTTTATGCAAAGCTGGGTTTTTCAAAGTTATCCAGTCTAGTGTGGATGTAGCCTATGTTTAATCATCCCTCTTCTTGTCCTTTATCGCAAAGAAGGTCATTGAAGAAATAATTGAAATTGGCTGAACAAAGAGCCCCACTCTGAGGAACTCCAACAGCAATCTCAGGGATTGTTAATGTGCAATGACCACAATCATCTTCCTTTGTGCAAGGTGTAATGCCAGTCATTTAAGTACTTTCCCCTTGATAGCCATGGACTTCAGCTTGGTCAGCATTCCTTGGCAATACATTCAGTCAAATGCTGTTTTGATCTCAAAGACTGTCACTTTAGTCCATGATTGGACCAGGCCTTATCATGTTAGTACCAATCTAGCATAAAATCTCGAGCTGAATGTTTCTGGTGAAACCCAGTCCAGGGGTCAGTGAGTAGATCAATAATGAGTAAGTGTCACTTGATAATGTTATCAAGTTGAGGAGCAACACCTTGAACTCTGTCTGGGTAGCCTCCAACCTAATGGCATGAATATTGATTTCTCTTCTCAGTAAACAAATTGCCTACTCTGGCTTTCTACTTCTTCTCACCTGCCTATTACTTCACCCTAGGTACACTCCTCCTTCCCTTTCTCCTGTGGTCCGCTCTCCTCTCCTCTCCTCTCCTCCCCTCTCCTCTCAGATTCCTTCTTCTCCAGCACTTGACCTTGCCTACCCACATAGCTTCACCTATCATCTTCCAGCTACCCTCATTCCTCTCCCCTCCACCAACTTTTTATTCTGGTATCTTCCCCCTTCCTTTTCTGCCCTGAAGAAGGGTCTTGGCTAGAAACGTCAACTTCTGTTCATTTCCCTAGATGCTGCCTGACCTGCTGAGTTCCTCCAGAATTTTGCGTGTGCTGCTTTAGATTTCCAGCCTCTGCAGACTTTCTCGTGTACTTGACAGCATGTTACACTTCCCATCATGTTGTAGAGTAGACTGACTGTGTAGTAGTTAGCTACATTTGATTTGTCCTGGTTTTAGTGAACAGGATCTACTAGGGCAATTATGCACATTTTCAACTAGGCATTGCTGTTCTACAACAGCTATTTCTGGTTTACAAGTCTTCAGCACAACAAAAACAAAGTTGTTCCTCTACCTAATGCTCTCAGCAGCCTTTCATATTATATGGACTGAATCAAATTGTCTAAAGATTGCCTTCTAACTCAGATGGGAATCTCGGAAGGAAGCCAGGATTGATCATCTGCTTTTAGCAAAGATTATGTGGCTCTCGGGAAGAAGTACTGTGCCCACGTTTGGC
The DNA here is from genome assembly GCF_030144855.1 of Hypanus sabinus. NCBI lineage: Eukaryota > Metazoa > Chordata > Chondrichthyes > Myliobatiformes > Dasyatidae > Hypanus > Hypanus sabinus. The sequence goes on from NC_082707.1 coordinate 84,271,015, forward strand.
TTGGTGTCATCAGATTTCACAGAGGCTGTAGTCAACGTTGAGAACTCCCAGGACAACTCTTTCTCACTATGTACAATTGTACTGCCCCCTTTTGTAGACCTATCCTGCCAGGTGGCAACAGGTCACACTCAAAGATCACGATAAAGACCTTTGTGAGGTTTAATTCTCTATGTACAATTGTGTCAGACTGTTGCTTGACTCAACTATCGGACAATGTTCACAATTTAGTTATCATTACCCAGATGTTTGTGAAGAGGGCTTTGCAAGATTACCATTTTTGAATTTGGTGCCTTAGTCAATGACAGGTAGTCCATCGGGTTTTATCCTATGTTTCTGTTTCAAGCACAGTGGTTGTGAAACAACTAAATCGCTTGCTGAACCATTAGAAGGGCAGTTATAAACCAACAGCAGTGTTACAGGTCTGGAGTCACACGCAGGCGAGAATGGGTAAGAATGACAGATTCCATCCCCTTCCTCAAGTAATGAAGCAGATAGATTATTAGTGAAACTGCAATAATTTTGTGGTCATTATTTTAAACTATATTTTATAAATTCAAGATAGTTATCTATATCTATATTTCATTATTACCATGGTAGGATTTGAACTGACATCCCTAAGTTGTTAGTCTAGGTCCCTGTATTATTGGTTTGATTCCTTAATCACTGCACCACCACTATACCTTTTGGGAGTCTGCACGAGGTGAAATGTCTTAGGCTGGAATCCTAACCACTGAGCACTGGATGCAAAATGTAAGAGGTTGGAAGCTCAACCTTAATCCTTTAGAGACGAACCTTTAATCAGGAACTGAGCCAGCCTCATAAACAACATGTCTACAAGAACAGGTCAGCGCCTCACCCACTGACACCCTAAGGCACAAATTAGGACTGTAATGGAATACTCTCCAATTATTGTAACATCATCTCAGTATCCATGATAAAACACTCCACTTGATTGGCAGTATATCAGTCATCCTTAACACACATTCCATCACCCACCAATGCAAGATAGCTTTAGTGTACACTATCTATAAAACACTGTTATTCACACAGACTACTCTGACAGCAATTCTCAAACCTGGAAGCTCTACATCAAAAAGAACGAGGCCAGCAAGCTCATGGGAACAGTAGAACTGAGGTCCTCTCTTAGTCACACATTATCATAATTTGGAAATATATCACCAGTCCTTCATAATCTCTGGGTCTATATCTTGGAATCCTTAATTAACGCTATTTTAATCAGAAGGACAGCAATGGTTCAAGAAGATGATTCATCGAAGCTCAAAAATTCGAAACAGATTTTATTATCAAAGTACATAAATGTCACCATATACAAACCTGAGATTCATTTTCCTGTCGGCATACTCAGCGTACCTATAGCACAGTAACTATAACAGGATCTATGAAAGATCAATTAGAACACAAAAGACAGCAAATGCAAATATAAATAAATAGCAACAAATAATGAAAACTTGAGATAACAAGATAAAGAGTCCTTAAAGTGTGGTCATTGGTTGTGGAGCATCTCAGTGGAAAAATGACTGTAGTTAACTCCTTTTGTTCAAGAGTCTGTTGGCTGGGGAGTAGTAACTGTTCTTGGACCTGGTGATGCGAGTCCTGAGGCACCTGTACCTCTACCTGTGGGCAGCAGCGAGAAAAGAGCATGGCCTGTGTGGTGGGGGTCTCCAATGATGGAACTGTCCACTTTCCAACCAAAGGCAAATAGGATGGGTAATAAATGTTACCTTTTCCAATGTTATCTGAATCTCATATGTATGTATGTGTGTGTGTGTGTGTGTATATATATGTATGTGTCTATATGTATATATATGTATGTATGTGTGTGTGTATATATATATGTATGTGTGTGTTTATATATATATATGTATGTGTGTGTCTATATGTACATATATGTATGTATGTGTGTGTGTATATATATATGTATGTGTGTGTTTATATATATATATATGTATGTGTGTGTCTATATGTACATATATGTATGTATGTGTGTGTGTATATATATATATATATATATATATATATATATATATAATGTGAGTAAGACTAAATGTCTTAATGTGCATGGAAATTAGCCACATCAATTGAAATAGCTTCCATAATGCAAAAGAATTCCGCTGATCCAGTTTAAAGTGTTAATGAGATGTGCAGTTACACAACAGTAGCAAATGCCTGAGCTTAAACACTAACTCTTGATCATATGAGAGAGTTCAGCAGAAAGGATAAGGCTTCCAGGAAAAGTTGATGCCAATGTAATGGAATCATCTTCTATCTTTAATATCTTTATTTTTCCCTCTCAGGGTTCTTTTGAAGATGCTGACCTGGAGTTACACGCTGACTACGGTTCTTTGTGGGAATGGGATTCGTTCTCGGGGTTTCAGGACTGGCCGTTGCTCGGCACACCAAGGGTTCAGCCTGAGAGCCCGGCTTGAATTCGGAAGCCTAAGATCTCAGGGCTCTGTAGATGGGCGGATCGAGGGTCGGTGTCATGAGGGAGGTAACAAACTTTTAACATTGTAAACCAGTGAGTTGTTTGTTATGTCTCCCCTCTTACTGGGAAATGGAGACACCTCTTTCTTTCTTATTAGGATGAGAGAGAACCTGTGGTATGTTGAATGCCGGGTGGAATGCGGTCTTTGGGGTAACTGCTTGTCTGTCTCTTTCCTATTGCTTTGTTCACACTTGAGTGCTCAATGGTGGGTGTTGATGCTTTTTTTTGCCAGTAGGGAGGGGGGGATTGTTGCTCGCTGCCGCTTAGGCGCAGGAGGGAGGGGAGCTGAGGGGTGACTTTGAAGATCTTATGTTTAACTATCGTTCATTCTTTGGGGCACTTCTCTGTTTTCATGGATAGTTGCAAAGGAAAAACATTCAGGATATATATTGCATACATTTCTCTGAATTTAAATTGGACCTTTGAATCTCTGAACCTTTGAATCATCCATCACTGAAACAGCAGGTCCAGAATAGTGAAATGCACAAGCTGTGAAAATGTCACAGTACATACGGATAGCTCCTAGATGTCAAGCCAGAGTATTGTCAGATGAATAGGTTCTCAAAATAAAGGCAACACTGATAATTGAAAGCCGCAAAGGAGAGGCTTAGAAATAAAAATAGAAAATTCCAAAACCAGGTCAGGCAGCATCTGCGGAAAGTGAGACATACTTGATATTTCAAGTTGAAGCCTTTCATCAGAGTTGGAAAAGAGAGAAGGTATGCTTCTCTTCTCACTTGGCCAGTTCTGACAAAGGGGCTTTGACCTGAAATGCTAATTCAGTTTACTTTGCACAGAAGCACCTTTTGTTTTTTTTTATTTCCAATTTCTATCATCTGGGGGTTTTATTTATTCTACAATATGTTGAACCTGATGAGCCATTAGAAGAGAGAAGTTAAATAGTGTCTATGCCACTAGCAATAATGTGTGAAATTTAAGAGAATTTAACATTAAGGTTAATGATCAATGTATTAATACAAGCTTTGATAAGGATCTCTAATGGCTTTTTTATGTATATATAGCACGTATCAAGAAGTTCAGCAAAGTTTTATCAACAAAGGGTCTGGAAAAACATTAAAGGCTTCAAGTTGGGTACATTGTGTAAAATCCCATATTAATCAAAAACAGGAAGCCACCAATGTTTGTGACTGACTACATAAATAGGTCAACTCTATGTGTTAGCCTGTAAAATGCAGGCCATTTTTCTTTAACAGTGTGGAAATATATCTATAACCCTGAAATCTTTATGAATTTATAACTTTTGGAAATTGTAATGTGACAAGATGGAACCTATGTAATCCCAAAGTGCTTTGCTAATGTGCTGATGTAGTTGTTATATGAAGCTTGCAAGAGTGTGAGATTTAGAGTAGGGGCTGCTTTGACATTACATGATTGAAGACAGAGAAACAGAGCACAGCTGTTGGGGGTGAAGCCTCAAAGACAAACTGCTCATTAAAGACAAATGTGCCTCCTTCAAGGTGGATATGAGATAAGACAGGACTGCATTTAAGGGATGGAACAACCTCAAAGACATGAAGTTGATTAATTACTGAACTCTGTAAATGTATAAAAAATATTTGTTTTGAGCTGTAAGATTGAAGCTATTCACCAACAACTTCATGTACGGAGGTAGTCTGCCCTTGCAAGTAAAAAACACGCTTACAATCTGTCCACTCTGAGTTTGTAGTAACCTGTTAGTGTCTACTCAGAAGACCTTGCTGAATGGTGCACAACACCAGCTACCAATAGATGAATAGAAAAACTTCAGGTACTCTAAAAGGTTTTTAAATCCATTGCTTTTATACACTGGCTTAGTGCATCCACATCATTATACGCATCCTAGATTTTTGAGCCTTTGTGAAACTAATTAAAAGGACATTACACAAGCCAGAGACACAAGCTAATATTTAAATGTCATTTACAATTACCTATTCAAAGTGAACTCGTGATCGGTACTAAGCAAAGTCAAATATAAAATTAAGAAGGCTAAATGGTCATATCTAACAGGAATGAGGCAAGTTGTTTCAGCCATTGAAAGAGACAAAATGGTGGCTATTAAATGCAAGTGCCGCATCAATAGTTACGGAAGCAGGGTATTAATTCTCTAAATTTATAACAAGAAAGTACATGCAGAAGTACCTCAGCTAAAGTTGGGTTTAGAAATCAAAGACTTTTAATTTCTTTGGTGAGATCACCATGGTGAATTATGAGTATAGAAAATGACTTTATATGAAGGAATTGCCTAATCTTGAGGCTTATTCTTCTGGCTTTACTGCTGGTGCCTCTTCACACTTGCACACAACATACACTGTTTCCAGCAAAGCAAAACTCTGCTGCACTATGTTCTCCAAAGTCAACAGTGTAACATCTGTTCTTATTATTATGGGCTTGGAACTGAACCCTGCCTGCTCTGCCAGAACCCAGGAAAGTACGTGATTTGTGTGTAGTTTTCTCAAGGTATGAAGAAGCAGAACCCCAAGAGAAATGGGCAGTAAATGGCTAAAGATGGCCACTTGCATAGCACACATCAATCTTGTGCCAATGACAGGAAATTCAGAGAGCACAGCAGAAATTTAGTGTAAAATCTCCATCTGTAGCCAAGAACTCAGATACATGCATCTCTGGAGATGGAGTTAGTGAGCTTGAGGGACTGATATCAAATGGTGTCACAATAAAATAGTGGTAGTGTCAATGAGGAATCTGTTGTCTGAGTGGCTGCAAAGCTGTTGTCAATAACCCACTAATATGAGTATATTTTGAAGAAACTAAACTGTTCCCTTTTAGCTCACCATTCCACACAAACACAGACTTACCAATCTCCATTCATTCAACATCCTCTTGAAATGTTTTGTCTCTAAACCGTATCTACAATATTGTTCCAGATGCTAACTATTCCATATAAATACTCATTTTCTGTTACCTATCCTGATAGTGTTTTAAACACTGTACTAATGTTACGTTGTATATTTTTTGTTCAATTAATCCATTAGTTGTGTGTTAATGTCCTACATACTAAAGTGAAATAACTGCATTTTTCCAAATATTGGAAGTCTAAGTTTCCCTAAGTTTTATTCCCAGATCATTCAGTTGATGGCAGGGATAAACCTTATAGTCTACAAAAGCCCTCTGGAACATTAATGTTTCTTCTGTGCCTCAGTGACAAAACCTGAATTTTCGACATTGGACTGCGCAGGACTGTCTGTTTTTTAAGCACGATGATCTCAGAGCTCTGTACAGTCAGCAAAGTCAACATTTCATTGAACTGAGCTGACTGAAAATTAGCATGTCCATAGGGAAGTGCTGGCTCTCAGCCATTCAGGCTTGGATTGTTTTGGACTTCTGTACGTTTGGCCAAACACAGAAGTCCAAAACAACTTGGAGAGCAGATGCCGACGCATTTCCCTCCCATTCTGCTACTGAAAACACCACTGCATATAATATGCATTTGAGCAGGAGAAGGCCATCCCCTCAATCTGCTTTGCCATTCCATAAGAAAGTGGTTTATCTGATTTTGGTCTCCAGTTCACTTTTCAGTGTTTTATCCATCCGATTTGTTACACCTTAAAGATCTCTAATAAATTGTATAAATTTAGATTTGTTTTGATGTTAACTCAACTGATTTGCAATACAATTTTCTAAGGTATGAGCTTTCTAAGTTTCTTTTCTGCTTGCTACTAGAGACATAAAGCACAGAAACAAGACCTACTTACCCGTGTCAACCATAATGTCCATGCTAATCCCATTTGCCCATGGAACTCCTCAACTCCTTTCCTATTGAAGTACCTGTCCAAACAGTTTTAAACATTCCCATTGTATCTGCCTCTACCACCTTCTCTGGCAGCACGTTCCATTTAACCACCACCTACTGAATGAAAAACTTGCCTCACAGATTTCCTTTGAATGTCTCCCCTCTCACCTAAACCCAAGGTAAGAGAGTCTGGTTTTAGACACCACTACTTCAGGAGAAAAATTCTAACTATTTACCCTGTGTCTGCCCTTCATCATTTTATAAGCTTTTATAAGGTCAGCCTCCTATGTTATAGCTTGAAAGTAAAACCAGCTTATACAATCTCTCTTTATAAGGAAAGGCTTCTATTCTCAGCAACATATTCCAAACATGTACCACTCTCTGTGTAAAAAAACTTGCTGCGCATCCCCTTTCAGCTCTACCCTCCCACACTTACTGCATGTCCTCCAGTATTCATATTCCTACACTGGTATAAAACATTCTGACCATCTGTCCCATCTATGCTTCTCATAAACTTCTATCAGGGACTGGGATCTTCCCAAATCAAGGGAATATGGATTAGAGTTACCATAGCAATGCCTCAACTATTTTGCAGAAACTTTATTTTAGGAATGCAGGTCGTCAGGTTCAGTGGACTTATCAGCCTTTTGTCCCATTAGTTTTATGTGTGCAAAACATTCAAGTTGTCTCTGGTTTGAGACTAGAGGCAGCTACGATCACAGATGCAACAGTGCTACTGACCACATCACAGCTAACACCCTGGATTGTTTCTGAATCAGTCAGAGATCTCATACGTCCATCATTCACACAATGATTGTCAAAGCTGGACTGATTTTACTTTAGCATCTATGCTTCAACATCATTGATCCTGAGAATTTCATCGTCATTTCACAGGAGTTCAGGGAAATTGCGTAGTCTGCTTTGATGATATATCAACATATCAATCAAATGCTTTCAGAAGACAATAATTTCATAAGTTCATAATCTTACATTATCATTAAACGGCTCTATTTAGTAGGCCACAATTTTCATAAGTTAAAAACCTTTTCCATGATTATTCTCAACACTAGTGCTTCACAAGGTCGCATTTTCTGTCCCTATTCTACTCCCTATACTCTCATGACTCCATAGCCAGATTCTGCTTTAATTCCATGTGTAAATTTGCAGATAATACCACCCCAGTGGACCATATTTCAAATAATGATGAGTCCAACTACAGGAAGGAGATAGAGAGCTTAGTAACATAGTGTCATGACAACAGCCTTTCCTTCATCATCATTGTCGTTATGAGCTGCCTCATATGACGAAGCTGATCATGATCTCATGACCATGGTTCTTGGCAAATTTTCCACCAGGATAGTTTGCCATTGCCGCCTTCTGGGTGACTCTAGCCATTATCAGTACTCGTCAGAGGTTGCCTGCCTGGTGTCAGTGGTCACATAACTAGGATGTGACATGAACCTGCTGCTCATATGACCACCCACCACCTGCACCCATGGCTTCACATGACCCTGACTGGGGGCTCAGCAGGTGCTACACCTTAACCAAGGGTGACCTGCAGGCTAGCAGAGGGAAGGAGGGCTTTATACCTCCTTCAGTAGAGACATATCTCCACCCTGCTGCCAAATCTTTTCTTCAGTGACATCAGGAACAGGGCAGTACATGTGTACTTGTGTATATCAACAGTGTTGAGGTTGAGAAGGTTGAAAGTTTCAAGTTCCTCAGAGTGAAATAACCAATAGCCTGTCCTAGTCTGACTGCACAGATGGCGCAGCCAAGAAAGTATACAAACGCTTCTACATCCTCAGGAAACAGAAGAAATTTGGCCCTCACCAATTTTTACATGATGCACCAGAAAATGCACCTTATCTGGAAGCATCATGGATTAGTACAGTAAATGCTCTGCCCAAAACCACAAGAAACTGCAGAGAGTTGTGGGCAACCAGACCCCTGAAAATTAACTGTGTCTATACTTGATGCCTCCACAAAGCAGCCAGCATAATCAAAGACTCTACATACCCTGAACATTTTCTCTTCTCCCCTCTCCCACTCGGTAGAAGATACCAAAACCGGAAAGTATGGACCATGGACTCAAGGGCATCCTACTTTTATAAGACTATTGAGACTTTTGACCTCATGAATGACTTTGTTATTACTTTGCACCTTATTGTCTACCTGATCTGTGATTCTTCTGTAGCTGTTTCACTTTACTCTCCATTCTTGTTATTGTTTTACCTTGTTCTACCTCAATGCACTGTGTTATGATCTGATCTGTAAGAACGGTATGAAAGACAAGTTTTTCACTGTGCCTCATCACATGTGACAATAATAAACCAATTCCAATTGTCCATACTGGACTGTAGAACATCTTAATCACATGGCAATACTCAGTAACTGTTCACTCTTTGAAATAGTCACTGTGTTTAAATTATCTTTAGAGGATCTTCTATTACCAATCCCGATGATTGGGGCGGCACAGTAGCATAGTGGTTAGTGCAATGCTTAACAGTACAGGTGACCTTGGTTCAATTCCCGACATTGCCTGTAAAGAGTTTGGATGTTTCCCCGTGACCGTGTGGGTCACGGTCTTCGAGTACTCCGGCTTCCTCCCACAGTCCAAAGATGTACCAGTTGATAGGCTAATTGGTCGTTGTAAATTATCCTATGATCAGGCTAGCTTTAAATTAGTGTATGACATGGCTCGAAGGGCCAAAGGGCCTAATCAACACTGTATCTCAATAAATTAATTAATTTGACTGCTTGTTTTTCTATGTTCATTTTTTTATTGAGATCTTGTTAACATCTAGAATTTTTTGCCCCCATTTATCTTTCATGTCCAGTAATGCATTATTAGCCATATTCTAATGTTTTCTGGCAGAAAGTTGACTGTCAGAATTCTTAGAGCAAAATAGGATGGGAACAGGGCCTTTAATCCAACCAAGCTACTCCCATTTGCCCATGTTTGGACCATACCACTCAAAGCCCCACAAATCCATCTGTTTTTCAATATATCTTTTGAACGTTATTTATCTACCCTACCTTAACCACGTCCTCAGCATCTTGTTCCATTTATGCATGGCTTTGTGTTTGAAGAAAGAAAAGGAGGCCATTTGGCCCATCAAGTGTAAGCCAAATCTCAGGGCAATCCTACCAGTCCCATCCTCCCACTTACTGCAACCTATTCTCTCTCATGTGCCTGTCAAGAACTCCCTGCTCATTCTACTACACACCTCACTGGCCTTCTTTCCTTTGATAGGAAGTACAATAATGAGAAGAATTAGATCTAACTAGGGATAATCAACATAACATTGTGTAGGAAATAGGACCATAAATTACACGAGCAGAATTAGGCCATTAGACCAATCGAGTCTGCTCTGCTATTTCATCGTGGCTGTTCCAATTTTCCTCTCAGCCCCAATCTCCTGCCTTCTCCCTCAGTTCCCTTCATGCCCTGACCAATAAAGAATCTATCAATCTCTTCCTTAAATATACATAAAGACTTGGCCTCCATAGCTGTCTGTGGCAAACAGTTCCACAGATTCACCATTCTCTGGTTAAAGAAATTTCTCCTCATCTCCATCCTAAAAGGATGCCCCTCTATTCTCAGGCTGTGTCCTCCGGTCTTAGACTCTCCCACCACAGGAAACATCTTGTCTGCATCAACTCTATTAAGATCTTTCACCGTTCGATAGGTTTCAATTAGGTCTCCCCGCCCCCCCCCCACCCATTCTTCAAAATTCCAGTGAATACAGGCCCAGAGCCATCAAACACTCTTCATATGACAAGCCATTCAATCCTGGAATCACTTTCGTGAACCTCTTTTGAACACTCTCCAGTTTCAGCACATCCTTTCTAAGATAAGGGGCCCAACACTGACCAATATTTTCCTGTTTGCGGGTGATTCCTGAAAGATTCTGGAAGACAATAAGTTTAAACAATATGTAGATGGTGCGATACGTTTGATAGTTGCAGGTATTCTTGAATCCGATTCCAGTGTGGGAGGAGCTAGAAAAGGTGGCACCAGGTATTTTTGTGGATCTAGGCGACTTCTTCCAGTTCACCCATGAAGCAACTTAATTTTTGCTTCTCATCTTTCCTTTTCAAGGTGCTGGGGTCCTGTTAAAGTCCGTGATCTGTAACTCAGATTACAGTTCTTCACCGGCAGTGTGTTCTCGGACTCACTGTGCAGCCTGGCATTTCAATTTCTCTAGGTGTGGCCTGGAAGACTTGTGCCTTCAGGGTGCAGCCCCATGGTCAAGCCAGTTCCTCGCCGATGTCTCTGACTGAAGTTGTGGGAGACTGAAACATCGAGACAGTACTTGAGAAGTACTTGAGCGATTCCCCCCCCCCCACACTTTTTGATGGTGAGTGAAAGCCTGTCGGACCTCAAGTCAGGGGACGGAGAAGCAACGAGGCAGATTGTAACATTGATACAGAGAGCTGTTGGTCTCCCACTCTCATTTGTTACAAGAGCTCTCTCTTTCTCCCTCTCCCTTGCCAGTCTGAGATACCAAAGTGTACGGATGGACTGTGGCTTTTTGGTTGGACTCCAGGTCAAAGTCTCTTTGGAGGATTCACTATTGCTTGCATGGTTCGGGGGGGGGGGGTGGTCAGTTCCTTTGTTGGTGCAAGTGAAGGGGAGGGGTCAGTGCTTTTGCTGCTGCTTGTGTGTGTGTGGGGGTGACAGTGGGATTTGGGGCTTTGATGCGTCTGTCATTCATCCTTCGGGTTTTACTCTGTTTTGTGGACGTCTGCAAAGAGTAAGAATTTCAGGTGGCATACTGCATACATTCTCTGATATTAAACTGAACCATTGAAATGTAAAATTGACCCAGAATCTGACAGAGAAAGAAGTCACTGTGGTGCTGTGGAAAGTGCGGTCCAATTCTAGTGCTTTTTAAGCTTGTATGACATGGCCTCCTTCCATATGCACCATTCTATTGAAAAGGAACGTACTGCAGCTTGGATTTATTTCAAGGCAGCTACATCATTCATTTTAATTAGTTCTCAAGTTCACAAAATCTGTAAGTATTAAATTGTTTCTCACTCCTTGTCTGCTCAGTAACAGTTTTCCTTTCCTGCTGAGCTCTTATAAATGATACAACTGCGGTGGTCCTTCTCGGGGACCCTGAAAACAATATTCTACTTCAGCAGAAACATTTTGATTATGTTCTACTGCCAAAAAAACAGAACTAAATAAAAAAGGCACTGGAATTAGCTGAAATATTTCAGAAACACAGGAAGGAAGAAAAATGAAACTGATTACCAACGCTATTTTCTCTCAAAATGCACGCTGGTTTTAACCCCAAATGGAAAATCGTTGATTTGGGTTGCCAACAGGGAATGGGTGGATTCGAACAATGTCATATTTTCTGATCTCTGTCCATCTAAATTGTATTGCCAGGAATAATGCGACTGGCAGAGGAAAATTTACCATCAAAAGCTGGAAAAGTTTCATGTTTTGCTTTTGAAAAAGACTAGGTCATGAAGCCATGGGAAAACTACAGTCACATGCAGTATTTTATATGTATGGTCAATGCAGTTAAACAGAAGAAATTGCTGGCTTTGTTGCTCAGTTAGTGTGACATGGGACCAACCCACTCTTGTTTAGAGATTAAAGATGAGCAAATCTGTGGATGCTGGAAATCAAAGAAGCACACACAATATGCTGCAGGAACTCAGCAGGCCAGGCAGCGTCTATGGAAAAGAGTAAACGGTCGACATTTTGGGCTGAGAGCCTTCATCAGGACTGGAGAAACAGACGAGCAATCAAAACAAGAAGGTGGGGGGAAGGGGAGGAAGAAACCACAAGGTGGTAGGTGACAGGTGAAACCGGGAGATGGGGAAGGGTGAAGTAAAGAGCTGGGAGTCGACTGGTGAAAGAGATAAAGGGCTGGAGAAAGGGGGAATCTAACAGGAGATGTTTGAAGACCATGGAAGAAAGGGAAGGGGGAGGAGCACCAGAGGGAGGTGATGGGCAGGTAGGAAGTTAAGGTGAGAGAGGGGAATGGGAACAGGGGAATGGAGAAGGGGGCAACTACTGGAAGTTTCAGAAATCGATGTTCATGCCATTAGGTTGCAGGCTACCTGGACAGAATATGAGGTGATTGGGAGACCACTTCGCCAAGTCCCAACGCACTGTCCACCAGAAAAAGTAGGATATCCCAGTGGCCACCCGTTTCCATTCTACTTCCTATTCGCATTCAGGCATGTCAGTTCATGGCCTACTCTTTGATCATAAAGAGGCCACACAGGATGGAGGAGCAACACCTTATATTCCGTCTGGGTTGCCTTCTAACTGATGCCATGAACATCAATTTCTCAAACTTCCGATAACTGCACACCCACTTCAGCATTCCCTCATTCCCATTTCCCTCTCTCACCTTAACTCCCTACCTATCCATCACCACCCTCTGGTGCTGCACCCCTTCCCTTTCCTCCATGGACTTTGACCCTCTCCTATCAGATTCCCCATTGTCCAGCCCTTTTTCATTTCCCACCTACCACTTTGTAGTTCTTCCTGCCCTCCCCTACCTTTTTGCTCTAAATTCTATTTTTTTTTCAAAGCTTATAAAGGGTTTTGGCCAGAAACATCAATTGCTTACTCTTTTCCATTGATGCTGTCTGGCCTGCTGAGTTCCCCCTGTGTGTGTTTTACTTTGTTTAGAGATTGTTAACTGAGTTGTGAATGTAGACTTGTGGTCTTTTGAGAGTTGACACTAATGTACGATTGTAATTGAGGAGGCTTTATATTTATCCTCCTGATAATTTATTGAAATAAACTGAAACATTTAAGCTAACTTTAAGTAACTAGATAGGAGGGGTGATTGATAAGTACGTGGCCTAAGGTAGGAGTCAATTTTAGAAAACCTAGCAGGTTTATTTTTCAACATAGTCCCCTCCTATAATTACACACTTAGTCCTGCGGTCGTGGAGCATACAGATCTTGGACCTCCAGAAAGTGTCCACAGTAGGGGTGATTGATAAGTTTGTGGCCTAAGGTAGAAGGCAATGAGTTATACAGCTCTCGTTACACGTACATGGAGGTCAACTCCTTGAGTGATTATACAGAAAGTTTGAAGTCAATAACTCATCTCCTTCTACCTTAGGCCATGAATTTATCAATCACCCCTTGTGCATCAACTGATATATAAATTTAGTGAACTGCTGAGATTGATCTCATTTCATTTCTTCTGTAGATGGTATACAGCCTGCAGTCACATGAACTTAGTTAAGATGCTTTTATCATTAATTGTCTAGATTCTGTCTTGTAGATCCAACTGTCTAGATTAGTTTTGTCTAAGTAGACAGGTAAGAACGGCATCCCATGTATGACGTTATCCTAAATTTCTTATGTAGACAAGAGTTCAGGCTAGGTTTTTTCCCAAATATGCTACGTAATTAAGTAGTCCACCCAGTTTATTTCATCAATATTTTCGTGAATGTTCCTGGTGCTGAGCTTAAATGTGCAGTACAAGCAGGAATTACTTTAATTAAGATTGAGGTATAATGAATCAATCAAAAGTGGTAGTGGCAGTGCAGAAATTAAGTTCAAAAGGGTTAATTTTGACTGTAGATAACTCTGTAAACCTTTAATTGGTTAAAGTAGACTGCTTACAACATTATCTGTTGTCATCTGAACTAAGTCACTGGAGAGATGCAGCTGGTGGACATAAGGCAGTGTCTTTATTCAACAAAATAAGACACAGCAGATGTCATATTGAGAGCCTTTCAGAGGAAGAGGCTTGCTTGACCCAACATTACATGATGTTTATATGCTAAGGTTCAAAGGACAATTCTCTATTTACAATCTATCTACAACGTTTCATTGAATCACATATAACTTCCTCATCTCCTTCGCACACACACTACAGTCTCCCAAGTGAATATTAAATCAGCATTGTCCTGTGTTCCAGTTAACTGTGGTCCAATGCTCTGGGAAACCCATTGTAGAGAGCTCCATTTTAAATTTAATCTGCAGTCTTGTATTCAGATCTGAAGGTTGGTGGCTGAAGTTAGTTGCTGAAGTTAATAGTTAAAATTTTGCTGTACATCCTAAACCTAAAAACACTCTAACATATCCATTTAAAAACTGTGCCATATTAGATTAGGGACCTGCAATTCATCACTCCTAAATTGCTTTTCTATTGATTCAAATTAAAACCAAAGTTTGTTAAAGTGTGAAATGACTATTACCCCTATTACTCTATCACCCAGTTGAAATTACCATATCGACTCTTGGGAGGTAGAAAAGTTGGAGGAAGTTTCTGATTTCCAAACACAACTCTGTGAAGTTTGATGGAAGCAAATATGTGTACATTGTAGATGCTAGGAGGTCACCAGAACCAAGTTTGGATCTTATAGCCACCAGCTTTATTTTTGGAACCTGGCAATGTCTTCTTTTTTAACTGCTCCTGTTTTAACCAATAGTACCCATTGGAAGATTCCTAAGATTCTCATAGCTGGAGTGATAGTGGGGATAAGCTCCCACTACCCATAAAGTGCTCCAAATGGCATGCGTCTCTAACCGCCTCTGACAACCAAGCCCAACTCTTGGCCTTCATGTGTGGCTTAGCTACTAGGCCCGGCGGAACTGTTTCTACTGACAAGAGAAGGGGCAAAGTAGGACCTCTGGCACCTCAAAACCAGTTGCTTCGGGCAGGTGGGGCTCATCAGCCTTGGACACAGCCCACCTAGGAGAAGAAAAACTCTGACTTTAAACCTCCGCTGCCTTTCGGCCATATCCACCCATGGGAAAGGCTTCGGGAGTAAACCCCAAGAAAGAAATCCTGAGCCGAGGTCACTAAGGCAGTTTGATGTTGTCTACAACTTCATTCTGGCAACTTCTACGATGACTCTGGTGTCAAGCTGTATTGGCGCTTGCCCTTCCCTTGGACTATATCAGTGATGTGGGGGGAGGGGAGCCCCTGCATGGGGCAACAGCCGGTTCTTCAAATCCTCCCACCCAGGCCTGTGCCCTGGAGAGGACACAGTCCACCAGAGGTGCAAACCCATGATCCCCTGGGATTGACACCTGCCTACTACCCCCTGGAGGCCATGAGTAAATGGAAACTGAAGCAGGTTAGCTACTTCCTGAGGAAAAACAATCTCGAATTGCACATTCTGCAGGATCATCTCAATTGCCTATGAAAACTCTGCTGCTCCTCCCAAGGCTCACCATCATTAAAATGAACCCCCCATGTATAACAAGGAAAATTTACATCCTTATCAAAAGACAATATTCATTCTTTGCATACCATAATATGTGTTCTTTTCAATAAGACATTTTTGTATATTTAAAGTGCAAGTCATAGAGAAATATACAAGACTATTACTTAATATGCCATCCACTTGTTTAAACTAACCATAAACACATTCTACAAATTAACAATGCTAAGAGATCGTTAAATCGGTCAAAGGTGCTTTTTGTCATTATTGTAACTTAATAAGCATTTTTGAGTTTTGTTCATCAGCCTCTGTAAACATGTCATTTTTTGTAGGGTCAATGAAATCAGTGACTTTGTTTATAGTTGCTGCAAAGTGTCAGTAATTGAAAATCACCACTAGCTTGGCTTTACTATGTAATATTCCATAAGCCCATAATGCAAGGAGGATTCCTGGAAAGGAAATGTTATCTCAAAAATATGTGAATTTCAAAGGAATCTCCAGAGACATCTGGAAACTGTTAAAGCTCCTAAATTCCTTCAAAACAGCCCTTTCCATAATAGTTCTGATCTTCTAACAACTGTGCTACAGGAATTTCTTTTGATCACAGACCTCACATTTTGTGGTAATAATCGACTGCATACCTCATCAAAATTAATTTACATTCTTTTTCAAGTTGATAATTTGCTGTAAGTGTTATGTTATGCATAGTTATTTACGTTAGTTTATAGCTTGTCAATAAAAATCCTTACTTGACAGGGCAAATAGCTGTTAGTTTAATCCAATCCAGTACTCAGATGTTCACTGAAACAGAATTAAGTCTATCTATTATTAATCAATGTCAGCAGGCAAATCATTTGCACTTTCATATCCCATAGTTCTCAGCAAACACTACTCAGCTAAGAAAATACATTCAATACATCACACTATGCATGAACTACATTGGTTAAAGCTGCATTTCCAAATCTGATCGACTGATAAATATCCAAATCTGACTTTTCTATTCTATTAACTACTGATTTAACAGTTTTGATTTTGTTTTGGATGGATATAGACAATGATTATTGAACAAAATCTGAATGTTTCCTGGCAATATAGAAGGGACAGTTCAACAAATGAAGACGAGTATAGAAGACTCCAGGACACTGACAGATTGGCAGAACAGGCAAACAGATATAGGTTGAGGCAAGAAAACCTGAAGCAATGGCTTTTTTGGAGATAAACCTTGAAAATAAACCAAAACTAATCAATCTGATAGAAATAGGGATCAATACTTAATTACTTGGAAATATGAGAACAGGTATATAAACCCATCAGTAAAATCAGTAGCATTTTGATTTATGAAAATGAATCAATGTACAAAAATAACAGAGATTTGTTTACATTTAGAGGAAAGTGTGTCTTTTGGATATTGCTTTGAAAATGCACAGCATGAGTTCATTGAGTAATACCAGAGATCAGACCTGTAGTTGAGAACAGATATGAGATTCAAGATTCGTTTATTATCGAAGAATGTATTAATTATACAACCTTGAAATCTGCTTGCTCACAGGTAGCCACAAAGCAACAAACCTGAAAAAGCCCAACTACAGAAAAAAAGAGGTTAAAAAAAATAAAAGTCCAACACCTATTGGTCAAGAGAAAACAAAAAATACAAATTATGCAAACAATTGAAGCAAAAAACATCATTCCAAACCAAAATTGAGTCCTCAGATCCAAGCCCCACAGCAGCCGGAAATAGGCCCAAAGTCTCGTGGCGGGCATAGAGCACAGCAGCCGGGGCAGGCTTCATTGCCTCAGTGCATTGGAGATGACCATCATGGAGTGTGAGCAAAATCGGCTATCATCCCGGCCAGCGCTCTGTCTTTTCAGTCTACCTCGGCCTGCATTTACATTGACCCAATGTCAGAACAGCGAAAGGCTCCACGCCCTGGAGAGAGGGATGAACATCTTAGAGAGTGAGCAAGATTGGCTCTCACCTCTGATCTGGGCTGGTGTGTAATCTGCCTAAGGAGTAAATTGTACCTCAACAGGCATGGGCCACACTGCCCAGTGACTTGTTCTGGGCCAGGATTCTGTCACCCAGTCTGAAGCCACTCCCAAGCTCTTTAAATCATCTCTGCACCCAGACAGATCCAAACTCACTACCAGGCCAGAAGGATGAGCATCAGAACTTCTTCGCCTGTGCCCCGACTTCTTTCAGCACCCAGAGTGATCCAACCTCCCAGAAGGTATCGAACAAGGAGACCCCTGGAAGGATTTCACTCAACTTTTAAAGGATGCGTTCCCTTCTGTTTTCCCAGGTAGTCCTCCATTACTTGATTGTGCCCATAGAATTATCCACCGATCACCAAGTTCTTCATCTAATTCACCTGTTGTAATTGTTCAATTTCACTATGTGCATGTTAAAGAGCACCTTATTCGTTTGGCTTGTCATTTAGGGATGGTTAAATTGCAAGAATTCCAATTCCAGCTTGCGGAGAATTTTAGCCCAGAAGTGATGAAGGCGTGGCTCGCTTTTAAACCTTTGATGTCTGAATGTTACAAGAAAAACCTAAAACCAGCACTTTTATACCCTGCGAAACTTAGAATCTCGCCTTCGAATACGCCACGACATGTTTTTCTCTCCACATCTGATGCTAGAAGCTTTCTGGATGAGAATTATCCTATTGCTTCAGTTTCTCGTCTCTAATAAATGTATGGTTTTGATCGTTACAAGATAATCTTTGTTTCCAAAACCAGATTTTGTTTCTGGCTATTTGTGTAGGTTTATATTACATTTTATATTCCAATTTAAGTTTTTCTTTATCGACATACGAATCTTTTTAATGTACTTACTTTAACCATTGTATTTTATTTTTGGTCATTATTATTAATCCTTTGAAGGTGAATTTTTTTAAATGTTTTGATATATATCTTTTTCATTTTTTGTGTAACTAAGATGGCGGTTTCTTTTCTAAAATATTTCTTGCTTTTTTTGATTTTGCCATTTTTTTTTGTCGTCTTCTTCCTATAATGCCTTTCTTATCACATTCTTTTATCTGTTTCAGTTTTAACCTGATTTATAAGTTACCAGTGTTTATATTCTTTTTGGTTTTTTTTACTAGCAATTATATTAAGAAGTCTGTTTTAGTATAGTGTTAATTACGTTTTTGGATTTTGGGTGGATCTTTTTTTTCCTCCTTTATATATTTGGAGTTGCCTTCTGGAGACACCCCCCATGTCACACTTTTTAGTGTCTAGTTTTAGTGTCACACTTTTTTTCCCTGGCCTTCTTTAGGCTCAGGAGGGTCTTTTTTTCATGGGTGGTGGGCGGAGGGGGGGTTCCTTTCTAATTCTATTGCTCTTTTTGTTAGTTTTTCTAGTTTTTTCATTTGGGCTGATTTCAAACTACTAAAATGTCCACCGTGTCATCATTTCTGGGTCCTCCCCTTATTTTTGTTCCTCTTCCGGGTACATGAGTTCATATTTTGGTTAACTCTTTATATACCAAAGGGTTGATTTTAGAAATATTCAGACCATTAATTTTGTCTCTTGGAATACTAATGGCTTAAACCATCTGATTAAAGTATTCCAAAGACTGAAAGCGCATATTATTTTTGTACAAGAAACTCATGTGAGGAAAGAGGATAATCAATGTTTTTTTAGGTTTTGGAGGGATCAACAGTACCATTCAAATTCGAATGCCAAAGTAAAAGGAGTTTCAATTTTTATTGACTCCTCTATTACATTTGTTCAACACGATATTATTTCAGATCCAAGTGGTAGATTTTTGTTAATTACTGGGTTTCTTTTTAATAAAAAGGTTGCTATGGTTAATGTTTATGCTCCAAATGTGGATTATCCTGATTTCTTTAAGTCTTTATTTACTTCTTTACCTAATCTAAATGAATATATGTTAATAATGGGTGGCGACTTCAATTGTTGTTTAAATCCTTTGCTGGATAGATCTATATCCATTTAGACTTTACCAAATAAGTCGGCCACTTACATCAATTCTTTTTTGACTGATAATGGAATTTTTGATATTTGGAGATTTCTGTATCCTAAGAACAAAGAGTTTTCATTTTTCTCACATGTTTATCATTCTTACTCGAGAATTGACTATTTTTTCATTTGACTCTCGTTTTATTCCAACTGTAATTGGTTGTAATTATGACATTATAGCCATCTCGGATCATGCTCCAATGAAACTTTCTATTAAATTAATGGATACAGCTTCTAGTACTAAGCAATAGTGATTTGATTCTACCTTACTGCAAGATCCGGATTTCATTAAATTTATAAAGGAACAGATTGATTTCTTCTTATTCCATGGATGAAATTTCCTGCGGAACACTTTGGGACACTTTTAAAGCATATATACGTGGACAGATTATATCCTATTCTGTTGGTTTGAGAAAACGTATTAAGAAGAAAACTCTTTTATTGGTTGATAAGATTAAAGAAATTGACGAGAAATATTTGATTGCTCCTAGTAAGGAGCTTCACAAACAAAGGGTTGAGCTTCAAATGGAACACAGTTTATTACTTACATCTTTGATTGAAAATCAATTAATGAAAACCAGAAGTGATTTTTATATACATAGTGATAAATCGGGTAAACTGTTAGCTAACCAATTGAAGAATGCTTCGGTTAAACGTCAAATTATTAAGATTCGCCAACAGAATGGTGAACTGACAGTTAACCATGATGAGATAAACAAATCTTTTCAAGATTTTTATACCTCCCTGTATCATTCTGAATTTCCTCATGATCATAATACCACGCATGATTGTGTAGGGAAATTGAATTTTCCAAAATTATCATCTGAAGAACTTTTAATATTAGAAACTCCTATTATGGATGCAGAAATTAAAGATGTTATTTCCTCTATGAATTCTGGGAAAGCACCAGGTCCAGATGAGTATACAGTGGAATTTTTAAAGTTTTTTCCTCTACTCTTTCTCCTTGGTTATGCAGGGTTTTTGAAGAAGCAATTAGACTAGGTAAATTGCCACAATATTTTCACAGACCTTCCATTTCATTAATATTGAAAAAAGATAAAGACCCTACTGACTGTGCATCCTATAGACCAATATCCTTATTGAATGTAGATTCCAAGATCTTTTCCAAGTTACTGGAACTCCTTTCAGCACCCAGAGAGATCCAACCTCACACCCGGGCCAGTAGAACCATTATCGGAACTTCTTCCAGCACCCAGAGTATTTCAATCTTGCTCTCAGTATCTAATTTCACAAAACAACCAAGTCTAAGAAGAAATTTATTAGAAAGACGAAAAACCATGACTTTTTTGTGGAAGAAAACATAAATAGAAAAGCGATTCTGTCTGAGAGTTAGCTGTGATGATCATTAGGTTATCCGTTAATGGCAGACATTACCTGATGATATTTTCTTGATGTTTCATGTATCTGAAGTCCTTCTGATTCTCACTGTTAAATACCATGGTCTTTATAGGTTCTTGTGGTCCTGATTCTCAGTGTTAAATACCATGGTTTTTATAGGTTCTTGTGGAGTAGTTGGTGTGAATGATGTCTAGGTTTGTGTAAACAATGCACACTGAGGTTTGGTGCTGGACTGAATACTTTCTTGTTGGTGAATGAGATGCTTGTTAATTGACCTTTCCAATCTCTATTATTTTCTCCTCACAACAGAAACGTTTCTTTCCAGGCAGCACCCTGGTGAATATTCTCCTCAGCCTCTCCTATCTTGTCGATTTGTTTACTGAAGCATGTGAGAAAGTGTGCTCTTCACTCAAGACCCATAAGACAAAGATCCTTTACCAACCTAACCCTCAGTACCACCCTCCCTGTCAACAAATGAGGCCCAAAAAGAGACTTGCTTTACTTCTCATGTCTCAGACTTTATCTCTTGGTAATATCATACTTCAGTAATGAAAGTCACCACAGTCTTTAATACAGCAGCTTTCCTCCAAACGTGTGAGAAAAAGAGTATTTGAAGTCCAGGACCGCAAAACTGGCACAAAACTCATTGCCTACCATGCAGCAGTGATCTTTGCCAACTGTATGCTTCAAAGCCTGGAGCATTTATAGCAGGCATCTTACAGCACTCACAAAACACCTCTGCAAAATCCGCCAGATCTCACGGTTATTACCTTCTCCTAGACCAACCTCCAGAGCGTTAAGACCATAGTTGCTCTCAGTATTATACATTGGGCAGGTTGTATTGCTCATAGATCTGATACTTGATTCTGAAGCAGACCCAAATCCTTCTGCATGCAGACTTGGACTTTTCCATTTTCTGAATGGAATTGGGTGTTGTGCAGTCATCAGTGAACATCCTCACTTCTGACCTTAAAGTAGCAGAAAAGTTACCAATGAAACAGCTAAGGATGTTTAGGTCCAGGCACTGCCTTGATGAAATGCAGTGATGCTCTGAGCTGGCATGGCTAAGCACCACTTTCCTATCTGCAGGTTATGGTTTCAACCGAGGAGTATTTTCCCCTTGATGGCTATTGACACAACTCTTAGCAGGGCTCCTTGATACCTTGTTCAATCAAATGATATTTTGATGTCAAGGGCAGTCTCTCTCACTTCATCATGGAGTGTATAATTTTAATGCATGCTTGCATCAAGGCTATGAGAATTTCAGAATCCAAGTGATCTCCTGAAACCCAAAATCAGCCTCAGTGAACAGACTGTTAGAGAATTATGCTGCTTTATAAATCTGTGAAAGCTTTCCTTCCAGCAAATTAGCTGATGGATAGAAATAAATTGTTTGGACAACATTAGTCAGGGATTTGACCTCCTTTTTGTGAACAACACCTACCTAGACAATTTTCCACATTGTCTAAACACATTAAATGACAAAATAACTTTTATCAATAACTTTGATAAAAGATAAATTTACTATAGATATTAGAAAAACATCCAAATTCCTTTTTGAAACCATTTATATGGATTTTTATGCCCATTAGAGAATGAGGACAGAGCAGATTTGGATTTTCAGAAGAACATCTGACAGTACAATACTCCCTGACAGTGTAATGCATCGTGTATTGTAATTTACTGCCCCCCATCAAAATAACACACATATATATTTTTTCTATTTAACACTCCGTAGGAAGGTTTTGTCAATTTTCTCCATGCCCATCTCCAAACATTAATCAATAAAGCAATATAACAGCTGGCCCAGTTTAGAAATGTCTGACTTACAGACACACTAGAAAAAAACTCCCATGGTATTATTAAATTCAAAATTATGAGGAACATACATACACTCATTCCTGCAAATGGCAGATCGCTCTCAAAAGCAATTTTCTTTCTTATCTGTTTTACAGTATGCACTTTTAATGTCATTCTTTACAATACTGAGGAGGTATAGTAACCATATAAGGTGATTTTTGTGTACATTCTGGATAAAATCATCTTGCAGACATCTGTTAAACTGGAACCTGCTCCTTGTTCAAGGACAGGATGTAAACAGCTAACTTCCTAAAACCTAGGTTGTTCTCAGTATAGAACACCTATAATTAAACTCATAAAATTACTTCTGTAAGATAAGATGTTTGGCATGATTGAAAGTAAAAATGCTTTCTTCTTTGGAGCAGCACCCATCATCAAAGACAACATCCAGGCCATGTTCTGTTCTTGTTGCTGCCATCAGGAAGAAGGTACAGGAGCCTCAGGACCCACACCACCAGGTTCAGGAACAGTTATTACCCCTCAACCATCAGGCTCTTGAACCAGAGGGCAAAACTTCACTCAACTTAATTTCAAACGCCGTGATTACCAGAGCAAGCCAAAGGCTGGGAATCCTGCCGCAGGTAACTCATCTCATGACTCCCCAAAGCCTGTCCATCATCTACAAGGCTCAGATCAGGAGTGGAATGGAATACTCGCCACTCACCTGGATGATACCAAAGCCATTGTTCATTGCAGGACACTTTAGATTCCATATGCAGAATCAAAAAGAAGGGGAATCCATTTTACTGTATGTGGCTGAACTGAAGAGATTGTCTGAGCACTTTCAGTCCTGTAATGAGCTAAATGATGTACTGGGAGATCATTTGGTTTGTGGAATCTTACAAGGATGTATTCAAAAACAGCTCCTAATGGAAGTACTACATACAATCAAATGAGCAGTGGAAAGTGCTGTTTCAATAGAAACCGCAGACGAAGACACAATTGAGTTGCAGTCAGCAATGAAAGTGAGCGTGAACAAAATTGCAGTGTCTAAACAGAAACCAGTCAGGCCAAACGAATTGTGTTACTGTTGTGGCAGAGGCTCACATACACCAAACAAATGCAGATTTAAAGGAGAAACTCACACAAAATGCAACAAAGTAGGACACATACAAAGAATATGTTGGGTAGACAAAATTAAATGGACAACTCAGGGAAAAGAAAATGTTAAAAAGTCAAGTTGCAGCTTCAAAAAGAGCTCTTACCAGCACACTGTCGATAAAAAATTTGTTAACAATGGGAGTGACACTGGACTGAGCAGCCTTAAAATCTACAGTGTGAAAATTAGTAACAGACAAACAATATGGCTTATGCCAGAAGTTAATGGAAAAATTAATTAAAATGGAATCAGACACTACTGGTTCAGCAGTTTCAGTCATTCTACAAAATGGGTTTGAATGGCATTTCAAAGATACTGATGCCTGCAGATATCCAGCTAAGAACTTATACTGGAGACTCCTGTGGAAATGACATTCATAACAGTGAAATACAACAACCAACAAGTCCCATTGAGCTTGGATGTGATAAAACCAGGACGGCAAGCATTGTGGGGATGTGATTGGCTGAGACAACTACAACTTGATTGGTGATCCATCCAGAATTTGCATGCCACATTCACAGCAATGAAACCAGCTGAAAGCAAATTAAGAAAGTTACTCGATGATGCCACAACTGTCTCCATGCTGAACACAATGAACTGTGGCCCAACAGAGGACCAACAGATGTTTATGCCAATTTCTGTGCCTCTGATTGGGAAGCATATTGGACCCAAGGAGAGACCATGCTGCTCAGAGGAGTCGTGAAAGTGACGAAAACAGTGGTCCGATTACAACAGTTTTTGTAGGCGATATATCTCAGAAAGCTTTGATATGTTAATCAAGCAATTATCTGCAAAATGTGGCTTGGTTTTAAGCATGAAGAGAGTTCAAGGAGCTGCAGGAAAGTCGGTTTTTGTCCGTATAAAGAACTAGAATCTACTCTGCATGCATTAAGGATATTGCTTGAAACTCAAGTGGGAGACAAAGAGCTGCTTTCATCGAAGGCCCAGCTGGATGAGTGGAAGGCCAAAAGAAAGGAGTCAATGGAGATACAAAAACAGAGAATTTGTCAAATGATGTTGTGCATGCAGAAACCAAAAGGAGAGATCAGATCATAAAGGGAGCAACAGAAACACTAATAAGAGAAAACTCTAGTGGACTAAATGGACCTTCCCAAGATCAAGATCCACAAACTAGAAGAAGGAAAAGGAAGGAAGAGATAAAGAGAAGGAATGCGAGAAAGAAAAAGGGATCGAAGTAGATCCAGAGAGAGAAAAATAAAAGAAAGGTGCCCAGAGCTGTCAGATCCACTTCCTGCAATCCTAGAGTCAACTCCTACAACCACCACTGAGGCGGTCCCAGAACCTGAGATTGTTTCACAGCCACAAGTCTCACCTGCCAAGCAGAGTTACCATCCTCCCCTTGTCAGGAAAGACATTCTGCCACAAGAGTAATAAAACCTCCACAGGGATTAAATCTTTAGATCTAAATGGGAAAATTTAAAATTTACTGTACTGTGGATGTCTGTATGTCGTAGTTGCTTTATATAGTATACTTTCTATAGACGCATTCTATTGATTTGGAGTTCATAGCGAAGCAGTGAGGAGTGTTGTGTATTTAATATTTCAATAATACTTGAGTAATCTTGAATATGTATTGATTGATTAAACATTGTTGTTTGCTTAAATGATTAATTATGAGTTATATGTAACAATACATTAATTGCATACGTCATCACGCTACCACATGATACGTACGTGCCTCGCTAAAGTAAACTCAAACTACACTGTGTGTACTGTACACAATGTGGATGAACAATGGGACCTTGGGGTTCAAATCTATACATCCCTCAAGGTTGCTGCACAGGTTGATAGGGTAGTTAAGAAGGCCTATGGGATGCTAGGCTTCATTAACAGGGGGATTGAGTTCAAGAGTAGAGAGGTCATGTTGCAACTCTACAAATCTCTGGTAAGACCGCACTTAGAGTATTGTGTTCATTTCTGGTCACCTCATTATAGGAAGGACGTAGAAGCTATGGAGAAGGTGCAGAGGAGATTTACCAGAATGTTGCTTGGTTTGGAGAACAAGTCATATGAAGCACGGTTAGCAGAGCTGGGACTTTTCTCTTTGGAGCGTAGAAGAATGAGAGGGGACTTGACAGAGGTCTACAAGATTATGAGAGGCATAGATAGGGTGGATAGTCAATACCTGTTTCCCAGGGCATCAATAGCAATCACCAGAGGGCATATGCACAAAGTTAAGGGAGGGAAGTTTAGGGGAGACATCAGGGGTAAAATTTTTTACACAAAGGGCTGTGAGTGCCTGGAATGACTTGCCAGGGATGGTGGTGGTGGCTAAAACATTAGGGGTATTTAAGAGCCTCTTAAACAGGCACATGGATGAAAGAAAAATAGAGGGTTATGGGGTAGTGTGGGTTTAGTATTTTTTTAAGGATTATACGGGTTGGCACAACATGGAGGGCTGAAGGGCCTGTACTGTGCGGTAGTGTTCTATGGTTCTATGGTACACTCGTATGTTTGTAGTCCCATGAGTTTCTTTGAATTAGTTTAGTGTCTTAAAATTACAAAACATAACACCTTATCTATTTTTATTATTATTATTATTACTATTATTATTTTTTTCTCTCTCTTTCTTTCAGTATTTTTTTGTGCATCGGCTGTCCATCCTGTTGAGTGCAGTCTTTAATCAATTCTATTGTGTTTCTTACACTTACTGTGATTGTCCAGGGTAGGAGATGGTGATATATATGCACTTTGATAATAAGTTTACTTTGAGTCTTACATTCTAGTCTAAAGTACTGCTTCTTCTCCTATTACAAATTAAAAACTCAGGTCATTGTGCCCAACATATCCAGATTACCAGGATATCCAGAGGTCATTGTGACATAATATTGAATATAAGACCATAAGATGTTGGGGCAGAATTAGGCCATTCAGCCCATCGAGTCTGCTCCAAAAGTTCATCATGGCTGATCCAATTTTCCTCTCAGCCCCAGTCTCCTACTTTCTCCCTGTATCCCTTCATGCTCTGACCAGTCAACCTCTGCCTTAAACATGCACAGAGACTTTGGCCTCCACAACTGCCTGTGACAAAGAATTCTACAGATTCACCACCCTCTGGGTAAAGATATTCCTCCTTCTACAAAGAAGCCCCTCTATTCTGAGGCTGAGTCCTCTGGTCTTAGACTCTCCCACCAAAGAAACATCCTCTCCACAACCACTCTCTCAAGACCTTTCAACATTTGATAGGTTTGAATGAGGTCACCCCTTTAAAGCACAGTGATATTTATGCTATTATATCACATTTGTTACAAAGAGAGAAAATTCTACAGTAACATAAAGCACTTAAATGTGTGTGCATCCCATACACAGCTAAAAACGAAGAAGTTATAGAGTCATATAGTATGGAAACAGGCCCTTTGGCCCAACTTGTCCATGCACCTCTTTAAGCATCCCATTTGTCAGCGATTAGTCCAATAATCCTTTCTTATCCATGTATCTGTCTATGTATTTTTAAAAGCCATTAGTGTAGCAATCTCAACCACTTCCTCTAGTGGCTCATTCCAGATATGGATGCCCCTCTGGGAGAAAAGTTGCCCCTCCACTTTCTATTAATTCTTTCTCCTTGCATTTCAAACCTATGCCCTCTAGTCGGAGATTCCACGACCCTGGGAAACGGACTGTTTATGCCTGCCATGACTCTTACTGTTCCTTTACTCAGCACAAGATCAGGGAGAATTCTTCGATATTTTCCCATCTGAGCTAAAACCATTTGCAGATCATCGTGATTTTGAAATTTGAAGGACTTTCTCACCAGAGGCAGGACTATCTGAGGATTCTGGGAGTCTGGCCTAAGGTAATGATTATAGTAATGACTTGCAAAAAATGTGGACCTACTAAAACTGGGCTAGAAAAGTGGAGAGGCCACCAAAAGAAAGTCAATGTAATGAAGTGTGGATAAAAGGCTGCTGGAAAAATGGTAGAGGTAACGCAAGCATTATGTTCAGTGACATGAGCAGCTGGAAAAATAGTTGCTTATGGGAAGTAGTGTGTATGGTGAGAAATGGAAAACTATCCATTAATGGAACCCGCTGATGATCAATACTGGCGCACCTCAGGGGTGTGTGCTTAGCCCACTGATCTACTCTCTATATACACATGTCTGTGTGGCTAGGCATAGCTCAAATATCATCTATAAATTTGCTGACGATACAACCAATTTTGGTAGAATCTCAGGTGGTGATGAGAGGAGTGAGATATGCCAACTGGTGGAATGGTGCCGCAGCAACAACCTGACACTCAACGTCAGTAAGATGAAAGAACTGATTGTGGACTTCAGGAAGAGTAAGACGAAGGAACACATACCAATCCTCAAAGAGGGATCAGAAATGGAGAGAGTGAGCAGCTTCAAGTTCCTGGGTGTCAAGATCTCTAAGGATCTAACCTGATCCCAACATATTGATGTAGATATAAAGAAGACAAGACAGCGGCTATACTTTATTAGAGGTTTGAAGAGATTTGACATGTCAGCACTCAAAAACTTCTATAGTTGTACCATGAAGAGCATTCTGACAGGCTGCATCACTGTCTGGTATGGAGGGGCTACTGCACAGGACCAAAAGAAGCTGCAGAAAGTTGTAAATCTAGTCAGCTCCAACTTGGGCACTAGTCTACAAAGTACCCAGGACATCTTCAGGGAGCGGTGTCTCAGAAAGGTAGTGTCCATTATTAAGGACCTCCAGCACCCAGCGCATGCCCTGTTCTCAGTGTTACCATCAGGAAGGAGGTACAGAAGCCTGAAGGCACACACTCAGTGATTCAGGAACAGCTTCTTCCCCTCTGCCATCCGATTCCTAAATGGACATTGAAGCTTTGGTCACTACCTCACTTTTTTAAATATACAGTATTTCTGTTTTTACACATATAAAAAAATCTATTCAATATATGTTATTGATTTACTTGTTTATTTATTATTATGTTTTATTTTATTTATTATTGTTTTTTCCCTCTCTGCTAGCTAATGTATTGCATTGAACTGCTGCTGCTAGGTTAACAAGTTTCATGTCACATGCCAGTGATAATAAACCTGGTTCTGATTGAAAGCACACAGTGTGCACAAGATGGGTTGTGCGAGGACATAGCCAGGGTCAGGAAACAGAGCACCAGCTGGAGCCGGAAAAGGACGGCTCTGTGGAGAGAAACACCTGCTGACTGTTCTCTGCCAAAGTTAGTGCCATTTCAATTTGACTAAAGTACAGCACGCAACGTCCTTCCAAACCAAGTCATCAATTTCAAGGTGATGCAGTTGAAACCAATAACCAATGCAATGTTGATACACAGGACAACTACACAGGAATCCATTGGGAAATTCTACTTGAAGGTGGTCAACTCAAAAGTCAAGAAGGCAATGGTGTGCATTTCATCATAGTAAAGCAGAAAGACGTCAAACCTGTGCTTGGATTTGGTGTGGACTGACAAAGTTCCTTATGAATGGTTCCTGGAAGCAGCAGAAGGGAGACAAGCATACTGCAATCACAGTAGTACTGGGGCTCTTCTGTCAGCTTGGAGAGTGAAAATAATCAGACCAAAACCAAACCTGGCAGAAGGCTGTGGTGACTCAATAAATAACACACCCAGAACATACAAGCTCATGTCAGGGGAGTGTGTCCTAGCTCAGAGGAGCAGGTGTAGAACCTGATTTAGACCTAGAGCACTATGCTAAACTAAAACACATAGACAACAGATAGTCCTTCTGGATTTTTTTATTGTAAAAGAAATAATGCAAAAAAAATAGCTTGTGTTACAGAAAGTACATCCTTTAGGGAATGTAACGCGTGAGCAATTGCTCCGTGCAGCACGGTTCAGGAAGGAAATCCACAAAAGCCTCTTGAGAAGCTGCCTACTTGTTTGAATGAAGTGTTATAAACTTGATCGACGTCTCTCTGTGTTGTTGTTATTTAATGGGACGCTGTTGCTTTTGCTTTTCAGCTGTCCTCCAGTGCCTTGGAGAGTGATACTAATATAGGCATGTGTATCAGGAATAACAACTTCATGTAAAGCAAGCTGTGGAACGGAAACTGACCTACTTGCAAACAGGACGATTACACAATGACATAAATCTGAGGAGTCTGGTTTTATTACAAATTAGTGACACTGAATGAAGCGATTGCAACTGCAGCAGATAATTCTTCACCCTCTGTGCTGCACGGTGTTTCTTTATTGGGTGATCTTTGCCAGAAACATTGTAAAGTGGCTTTAAAGGATGACTGGGATTTCCTGTACAAATCTCTGTAAAGTGGGACCTGCACCTTACCCAGGAGGAGAAACAGTCCACAATTTTAAATGAATCTAATTGTTTTAAACCATGTCACCAAATGAGGAGGGAACACTGTGATAAAAATGTGCATGATAGGGGTGTGGGATAGTCTAAAGAGGTGGGTGGTTCGCAGAATGCCCCCAGTCTTTGTCTTCCTCTTTAAAAGTACAGGAAAGAGTTGCATTAGTACAGCTGACTTTTATTTTCTAATCATGCTACCAAACTTCCCTGTTCATCCTGGTGGTTTAACAACATCGATGCATGTCATTTCCAAGAAACAATGAGGATTTGTTTTATAGTACAGCACATGTGAGCTTTACAGAATTACAACACAACCCTGATGTCAGCCACCTCAGGACTCATTCTACAGAAGAGAGCCTACAGCACCTCCTTGTGAGAAAAATGTAGTCAAGCCACTTGAATGTCAATAGAACATGGAACACAGAACTCAAAAGCCTGGAAACTTGCACTGGGTGATGACAATTTCTCTGGGTACAATACATTCTATTTTAAATTTTTCTGAAATATTTCATGCTAGAATCAGTTTCAAGCGGCACTGTTGCCGGATGAAAAATGGGATTAGCACTTCCACTGGTTCACATCAGGTCACCCAATAATTTCACAGCAGAATTTTCACCAAGAGATGTCATTCTTTGTATAAATGCAAAGCTGCTCAGATACTCATTCAATGGTCGGCTTGACTGGGAAAAAAAGTACTGGCAGCACTTAATTAGCGGAGAGTTCGAAAAGGAAATTAACTACAAATGTGAAAATCTGAAGTTAGAATGGAGAAAACTGAAAATACTCGGGAGGTCAGATAGCATCTGTTTCGAGTTGATGGTGCTTTATTAGAACTGCTGAGTTTTGGTTTTAAGTGGGTGGGCATCACTGCGCAGAGAGAAGGTATCAGAGAAAGAGGGATTGCTCTCCTTTCATAGCTACTCATGTCAATGCCTCCCCAAAGCACGGCAAT
Source organism: Hypanus sabinus (assembly GCF_030144855.1). Taxonomy (NCBI): domain Eukaryota; kingdom Metazoa; phylum Chordata; class Chondrichthyes; order Myliobatiformes; family Dasyatidae; genus Hypanus; species Hypanus sabinus. Next base: position 84,301,986 of record NC_082707.1, read on the forward strand.
TGAACGTAAGAGCCACCCGATGTCCAGGATCACAATGGAAAACACCTCAGAAGCCTGAAGGTGAAATTTACTTTTCTACCCTAGTCCATGGACATCTTCTCAAACAGGTCAGGCAGCCATGTCCACAAAAGAAGGTGTGGCTGAAGAGCTGACTGGGGGTATGGTTTCTGATTTGTGCATCGTTGCATGGATTACACCTGAAGAGGGACCAATGTCTTGCAGGTAGGTTTGCTAGAAATGTAGCGGAGGGTTGGCAGGGAGCGGGGAGCCATAGTGATAGGTCAGATGATAGAGCAAGTGATGGAAGGTAGATGCAATGAGTAGAGGGACTGTGAGGAAGGATGCACAGTGTGTAGGCCATAAATGCAGTCAATGGAATGGGTTGAAATGTGTTTTTTAATGAGAGATAATTAAGAATAAGGGTAATGAACTTAGAGCTTGGAACGGTACATGGAATTATGATATTGTGGCCATTACAGAGAGTTGAATAACACAAATGCAGGATTGACTGCATCATAAACACAAGAAATGCAGCAGATGCTGTAACTCCAAATCAAAGCACACAGAGTGCTGAAGGAACTCAGCAGGCCAGGCAGCATCTACGGAAATGAGTAAACAGTCAACATGTCAGGCTGAGAATGTTCATCAGGACTGAAAAGGAAGGGGGAAGATGCCAGAATAAAAAAGGTGGTGGGAGGGGAAATGAGGATAGCCAGAAGGTGATAGGTGAAGCCAGGTGGGTAGGAAAGATAAGGGACTGGAGAGGAAGGAATCTGATAGGAGAGGATAATGGGCCATTGGTGGAGGTGGTAGGCAGATGAGAAGAAATAAGAGGCCAGAGTGGGGAACAGAAGAAGAAAGGAGGAGGAGGGATTTTTTTTACCGGAAAGAGAAATCGACTGCTTGATGTACTGGGGTTTGGATGTTTGATGGAAAAGAGGGAAGGCGGTAAAAACGGTAGGGGCTGCAAAAAGAAGATGAATCACTGTAGGTGGAAGACAAAATGAGGAGCAGATAAGTAGGAAGATTTTGAAAGGGTGCAAAAATAACAAGGTTGGTGATGGGTGACTTTAATTTCCCTTATACTGATTGGCACCTCTACAGTACAAAAGCTTTAAGTGGGGCTGAATTGGTTAGATTTGTTCAGGAAGGACTCCTGACACAGAATGTGGGCAGGCCAACTGCAGGAGAGGCCATACTGGATCTAGCACTAGGCAATGAATCTGATCAGCTGACAGATCTCTTTGTGGGTGAGCATTGTGGAAATAGTTCCCTGACTCTTTACACAGCATTGTCTAAGGGTAGGAGGAGACAACATAGTGAAGTGTTTAACTGGTGGGCTAGTTCTGATGGAACTCGGCAGTGTAAATTGGGAACAGATGTTCTCGCGGAAATGCTCAGCAGAAATGTGGAGGTTGCTTAGGGAACTCGTGCATGGAGTTCTGAATAGATTAGTCTCAGAGAGACAGGAAAAGGATAATAAGGCAAAGCCATCCATGATTGGTTAGTGAGGTGGAACACTGACAGTATTTAGGAGGAAGAAGGAAGCAACCTTAATGTTTAGGAAGCAAAAATCAGGCATGGCTCGTGACAATTATAAGGTATCCAGGAAGGAGCTTTAGAAGGGACTTAGGAGAGGCAGAAGAACCATGAGAAGACTTTGGCAAGAAGGAGATAAGGAAAGCCCCGAGGCATTCCATACACACGTGAAAAACAGGAGGGTGACTAAAGGAGGGCAGGATTTCTCATGGATGAAGGGGGGAAATGTACCTGGAGTCAGAAGAGGTAGGGGGATGTTCTTAATGAATACTTTGCTTCAGTGTTCACCAGAGAGAGGAACAGTGGAGACCAGAGTGAGGTCTGTGGAGGCTAATGTGCTGGAGAATGTTGAGATTAAGGAAGGGGTGGAGTTGGAGTTTCTGAAATACTTTGGGATAGATAAGTCCTTGAGCCCAGGTAGGATATACCGTAGGATACTACAGGAAATGAAGGAAGAAATTGCTGGGGCATTGAAGGTGATGCTTGCAACTTCCCTGGGTACAGGAAGGGTACCAGAGGACTGGAAGTTGGCAAGTGTTATTCCTTTGTACGAAAGGTAATAGGGATAATCCTGGGAATTATAGAGGATAAGAATTACATCAGTGGTGGTTATCTATTGGAGATGGTTTATATGGACAAGACTGATGACCATTTAGAGAAGCATAGTCATATTATGGATTGTCAGTGTGGCTTTGTGGGGAACTAATCACGCCTAATGAGCCTAAATGAGTTTATCAAGGAGGGGACAAAATAAATTGATGAAAGTAGAGTGGTGTATATGGATTTTAGTAAGGCATTTGACAAGGCCCCCATGGTAGGTTCATCTGGAAAGCCAAGAGTCAGGGTATCCATGGAACCACAGTTCAGAGGATTCAGAATTGGCTTGTCCTCAGAAGGCAGAGGGTAGTAATAGATGGAGTGTATTCTGCCTGGAGGTTGGTGTTCCACAGGGATCTGTTCTGGAAGCCCTGCTCTTTGTGATTTTTATAAATGACCTGGTGAGGAAGTGGAGGGTGGGTTAGTAAGTTTGCAGATGACACGAAGTTGGAGGTTTTGTGGAAACTATAGAGAGTTGTTGTTAGTTAAAATGGGATATAGACAGGATGCAGAGGTGGGCCGAGAAGTGGCAGATGGAATTCAATTTGGAAAAATGTGAATTGATTCACTTTGGAAGATTGAACGAAGATGGAATACAAGGTTAATGACAGCATTCTTAGCAGTGCAGAGGAACAGAGAGGTCTTGAGGTACAAATCCATTTTTTCTTCAGGTTTGCCACAGAAGTTGATGCAGTGATTATGAAGGTGTGTGGTATGCTGGCCTTCGTTAGTCAGGGAATTGAGTTCAAGAGCTGTGACGTAATGTTGCAGCTCTATAAAACTCAGGTTAGATCACTCTTGGAGTATTGTGTTCAGTTCAGGTCACCCCATTATAGGAAGGATGTGGAAGCTTTATAGAGAGTACAATGGAGAATTAACAGAATGCTACCCAGATTAGTCAACGTGTGTTGTGAGGAGAGCTTGAGAGAGCTAGGGCTTTTCTCTTTGGAGTAACAGAGCATGAGAGGTGATTTGATGGAGCTGTAGAAGATTATGAGATGCATAAAAGAGTGGAGAGCCAGCAACTTTTTTCCCAGGATGGCAATGGTCAATACCAGAGGATATCCATTGGCAGAAAGTTTGAGGGAGATTTTAGAGGTAGGCTTTTTCACACAAAGTGTGGTGGATGCCTGGAACACACTGCTAAAGCTGGTTGTATAGGCTGATACATTTAAAAAACTTTTAGACAGGCACAGGAACGTAAGAACATTAAACGTCGGGGCTGTGTGGAAGGCAAGGGTTAGAGTGATCAAGGAATGGGTTTATATTGGGAGCACAACATCATCGGCTTCTGTGTTATACCTTTCCATGTTCTGTTTACACTGCACAACCATGCCGATCAACGGCTGCAGCTGTTGTTGGAGGGGGAGTCAGAAGCCCCTGACCGTGAGGTTGATCGGTCCGAGCACAGTGAGCAGCAAGAGCAGAAGGAAGGGAATGGCTACCTGGTCAGCCCTCAGCTCCACGAAGGAGACAGATATTGGACTCCTGAACAAAGGGGCAATTTTCACAGGAAGCCTGCAAAATAAAATGTCCTCGTGAAAGCTCCTTCCGTGCTACAATAATTAATACCAGCATAAAACAGCAATAACCAGCTGGCTAAACTCAGGTGGTGCAGAAAATCTCATAGCATCCTGCAGTGTTAGTCTGCCCACATTGAACATTGCACATGAATGAATGAATCATCAGTCTGAACAATTCACAGTCTTTCCAATTCTCTATAAATCCTGACGCATGGCATCTTGCCAAAAGAACTCAGACCTCCACATACACTCTTTTTCTGTGAGAATCTCCAATTAGCTAGTGTTATAGATCCCCTTGACATAGCTGGGGGGATCATGATTGATTTCATCATTGTTCCATTGGGCAAGAATTGTCATTTCTGGTGGAGAATCCCTTGCCTCCTCATATCTTGTGATGAGCTTTTCCTGTGGTGGGCTGGTCACGTTTCCTGATTCCTGTCCTGGTGATCATGACAGGGAAATATGAGAGCTGTCTCTCTCTTACATCAAACCCCTCCCTCCTCCATGGAAGCTAATCTACGTGCTGCTCCTGCTGGGCTGCCATGGAGGGTGTGAACCTTTAAGGACAAGCTCTCATCTCCGATTCAAAAGTAAGTGCTGGAGGGAGCAGCTTCTATAGAGCTAAAAGGTGCGAGTTGAAGTTTTGGGCTGAGACTTTGAATCTGGACTGAGAGGGAAGACGGAAGATTGGCAGTGCGTATGAGGCAGGAGTGAGACTGGTGTGGTAGGTGATAGGTGGACTCAGATGGAGGGATGAAGGGTGGAAACATGAAAGATGAACAAAGGGAGAAGAAGTGTGAGTGTGCATGTAAATTTGAGTGGGAAGAAACACTGAGTTGTGGGTTACCTGAAATCGGAAAATTCAGTGTTCTTATGATTGGATTGTAGGCTATCCAAGTGGAATATGAGATATTGTTAGACCAATTTGTATTTGGCCTCTCTGTAGCAATGGAGAAGGCCAAGGACCAACAGGTCAGTGTTAGCATTGGAAGGAAGGTTAAAATGGCCTGCATTTTCTCTGATTTTGGTGCAACAAAGCATCAGATGATACATAAAACTGGGTGAGGACCCATTAAGAATCATGTATGTGTTGCTCTCTCACATTTCTAGGGATTAACAACCTAAACGACATTTCAATATGTTTTGTCATTTCAGTACTTTTTCTGGGGACCTGACTGGGTATTGGTGTTAAATCCACCAAAAATATTGTAGGCAGACAATGATTAAGCTAGAGTTTTGTTTTTAATTCCATTCAACAAATAGAGTTTTAAAAATCTCAATTCCATCCAATTGTTAGTTATTAGTTAAATTGAAGAATTGGTCATTCTGGGAAATGGCCACGGAACTCATTGCTCATTAGAAAATATTAAGTTCTCTCAGTTTTGCTTGATTAGAGTTGGGAGTACTGAGTTGATGAATATGTCAGTGTTTGAAGGCAGCAGCTATAGTCTGAAACTACATAAACTGCCAAGTTTTGATCATTTTAGTGAAATAAAGAGGAGTCATGAAATCAGAAGAAGCAGCACAGAGGAAAAAACAAATAGATTTACAAACAGACAAAATCTGCAGATACTGGAAATCTGAGCAACACACACAAAATGCTGGAGGAACTCAGCAGGCCAGGCAGCGTCAATGGAAAAGCGTAAGCAGTCGACATTTCAGCCATATGAATACACTATAACCAAGATACCAATGGCTAAGGATAAAGATCCTTTAGCAAACCAAATACATTTCAAACTGCAGAGAATATGTCACAAATTCAGCAGCATGAATGAGTAAAAAGACCAAATCATCAGATTTGTAGTGGTCTGGTCACCTTGTATTGTGCATCAGGTTCCAATCACAAAGGCATAGACCAGACATGAAAAATGTGGATTCAATGCAAAGAATAACCACAGTGCTAGAGTCTGTTGGTTTATCATTAATAGCAACATAGTTTCACCTTGGGAGATACCTAGAAGCCTTATTAGACTGCTAAGGAGATGACAAAGAAATAACCAAATGCATTACTTTAAATTAAATCTAGGAGTAAATGAAAGGAAGACATTTTCCATCGAACCAGGAAGGTTATTCAAAAATTCTCATTCAAACGACTTAGAATAACATGCAGAATAGACCGCAGACAGAAGCAAATATTTCCAAAGTGTTCAAATAACAACTGAATGCTAAACTAAATAGCTACTTGAAACTCCTTAAATGATTGAATTAAAATTACTTTAACAACCCACAATTATTTTGTGACCACTTTCAGTTCTCTCACTTTGATCTAAGTCAGGAGGAACCCAGCCTTGTCTCAACTCCACTCTACATAAGACCCAACCCATGTTTTATTCTGTATTAGAGCTGGGTCTGCAATATTGCCTTGTTCTCTTTGATTTGACATCAATGGCTCTGGCAACGAAAAACTCAAAATTATCATGTTTCTTTGAAGTCAATTTATGGTCTATTTGCTATCACATCTACTACCACATCAGAATATTGTCAACAATTAAATAATTTCATCTAAGTTGAAATAGTACCAGGCTTTCTTTAAGCAATGATCAATGACCTGTTTCTTGGGACAACTCAAACCTTTAGCATTCTCCATTGCTTATTTGCAGAGACCAGGCCTTGCTTGCTCATTAATATCACGTGGACTTAACAAGCCACAGAAGACATTGAGAAGCATTGATCATGTGGATAGCCAAAGGCTTTTTCCCAGGCCCAAAATAGCCAACTTGTGGGGGCATAGTCTTAAGGTGCTTGGAAACAGGTACTGAGGGGATGTCAAGGTTAAGTTTTTCACGCAGAGAGTGGTGGGTGTGTGGAATGCACTGCCAGCAACGGTGGTGGAGGCAGATACAATAGGGTCTTTTAAGAGACTCTTAGATAGGTACATGGTGCTTAGAAAAATAGAGGGCTATACGGTAGGGTAATTCTAGGCAGTTTCTAGAGTCAGCACGATATTGTGGGCCAAAGGGCCTGTAATGTGCTATAGATTTCTATGTTCTATGCTAAGGTATACTAATAGAGAAATACTATTTCTGCAGCATTATAAGTTTTCTGGTAGGAATATTGCAGATATATCTTTCTTTCCAAACCTGTATTTTAAGTGAAACCAACAGTATACAGTATAAACCAGCATAAATTTGGTATTACACATAGGAAATTGCGCTCCCTGTAAAGGTAGCCTGCTGCTCTGTTCCTAAAGAAGGACAAGTTACAGGAATGCTCTGATCACTTATAGGATTGAAAACTACCATTTTCCTTCCATCCCACTGATGATGCACCATTCTCACGCCAGTAATATAGGCAAAAACCTGTGTTTAGTGTTGGGGTGCAGAGGAAGAAGAAAGGTGTGGTGGGAGCATGGGAAAGTGGTGTGTGTGTGAGAGAGAGAGAGAGACAGAAAGAGAGATAAAACGTGAAACAAAGGAAAATTCAAGGCAGCATGTAGAATGAAATAATTGAAAGCCAAAGGAAACAAATGTGTTATTAACTTCTTCTGCATGAAAACAGGCTTAACCTCAATGTGAACTTGGAGTGCATTTGCAGTGTCTTTGCACGGCGTCAAAGCAAATGTTTTGGGAGACCCTAATAAATTGGTTCACTTGAAATAATAACAGCCCAAGTATTAATTCTGTAAGGAAAGAAAATAAGATAAAATCAAAAAGCCATGGGAGATCATTGTTATTTATGAAATATTTTTAAATGTTACATGTTTTGTTGTGCATTTTGTTGCCAGATTGAAAGATTTATTAGCGTTATTATTTATTTTCCTTCCCTCTATTTACTTCTGAAAGAAATGGGCAAAAATTTAAATCACAAAAACATCCATTCCGGGAAACATTTTAAAATAACTACATTAAAATCGCAAATAATTCACAGATAAATCTGAAGGTAATGGTTGAAGACAGAGTGTTCAAAGTTTATCAATGAAGACAAAAACAATGCATTGAAGACACGTCGTAAGAAATTATACTTTGATTGCAATTAGACAAGGGAGAAGATGAATAGTCTGGATTGGTACAGAGTGAACCTGGACCTTTTGCCAAATGAAGAATTACTCAGCAGTATCCACTTGCAAAAGTCCTCAACTTCCATTAATTTCTGTTACTGGAACTAATCTTTGTATAAAGAAGTGGCAAGATTCTTATTACCCTTCAGAATAGTGTCCTGGGTTCAAGGCTGTACACACAATGCCAACTTTAATAGGCACATCCTGTGGTTATTTGAGTTACTGTCCCCATTCTGTCAGCTTAAACCAGTCTAGCCATTCTCCTCTGACCTCTCTCAATTACAAGGTGTTTTTATCAACAGAACTTCCACTCACTTGGTGTTTTTTTTTTTGTTTTTAAGACCATTCTCTATAAATTCTAGTGACAGTTGGCCATGAAAATTCCAGGAGATCAGCACTTCCTGAGATACTCAAACCACCCTGCCTGGCACCATCAGATATTCATGTCAAAGTCATTGAGATCATATTTCTTCTCCATTCTGAAGTTTGATCTTAACAGCAACTAAGTGTCTTGATTATGTCTTCATGGTTTTACAGGATTCAAAGGATTTGAAGAAAATTTGTTATCCGATATGTATGCAGTATACAATCCTGAAACTTGTCTTCCCCACAGACAGCCACAAAACAAAGAAAACCAGGGAACCCGTTCAAGGAAAAAAAATCAACCCCACACTAAAAAAACCAGATCACACAAACAGCAACAAGAACATCAACCCCACACCCATGCAAAAAGCAAGTTGCACAAACAGCAACAAGAACATCAACCCCACACCCATGCTAAAAGCAAATTGCGCAAAAAGCAAATTGCACAAACAGCAACAAGAACATCAACCCCACACCCATGCAAAAAGCAAATCGCACAAATGGCAACAAGATAGTACAAACGATTTTAGGTGAGCATATGTCTTTAAACAAGCCTGGAGAACAGATATAACAGTGTGTGTGCCCAGTTAACACTATACTGTTGACAAGAGTTAAATTTGAGGAATCAACATTGAAAGGAAACTTAATGTGCAGTTTTAAAATTTGGATTAATTGAAAAACAAAAAATGTACTGTAGCTAAGAAAGTCAACAAGAATCGCAAGAAGATAGTTCAGTGAGCATGTCTTTACACAGAAGGTTGTTGAAGATCAAATATCACTCCCTTGTGGACAGTCATTCAGTTGGGAGTAAACCTGATTGATGTAATGTGCAATCAGCTCATTAGTCTCTGTTGTAACCCTTCTGCCAATTAGCCATTAAAGCAGAAATAGAAAATCTATGCAGATTCAAAACACCCCACAAAGTTAAATTGTGTAAACTCTGTCAATACCAACTTGTTCATTTTTTTATTAGGTAATATACTTCTCTTTAATAACTGCTAACAGAACTGTGTCTAGAGAGATATGGATGATAGATAAAGAAAGCAGACTACAGGAATATCTAGAAAGAACTGAAGAAATGGAAACTATGAACAGAAAAAAAGATGAAAAGAAGTAACAGTACTAGAGAAACTAGTAAATTGAATACAGGGACATGGCCCTCTTGTAGAAACAAATGGTTTACACTGCCCATCTGTAAATTGGTTCAAAAATAAAGACAATGGGTGAACAGTAATACACCAGTGATTTCTCTGAAGCGCTGTCACCCTGTATGCTAAATTTGGTGTAAAAATTAATACTGTTTTTAGTACTGCCTGTTACCTTTGACTGGCATCCCCTAGGCTTGCAGTTCAAAGAACTGTTTATACAATCTGAATGCGAATTGATTTGCTTGATGGAACAGTGAGCTCATTTCTCATTCTTTGTGACAAATATGCAAGAAAAATCCATCAGCCGAGGCTAGATAGATCATCAATACTCTTTCATCAACTAAAAAGGTCATTAAGAAGGTAAAAATGGAATGCGAAAGTAAACTAGCCAATAATATTAAAAATGATATCAAAAGTTTCTTCAGATACATAAAGTGTAAAAGAGAGGCATGACTGGATATCGGTCCACTGGAGATGTGGTAATGGGGATAATGGAATGGCAGACGAACTGAATAAGTATTTTGTATCAATCTTCACTGTGGTGGAAGTTCCAGGTGTCAGGGGTCATGAAGTGTGTGAAGTTACCATTACTGGAAAGAAGGTTCTTGGAAAACTGAAAGGTCTGAAGATAGATAAGTCACGTGGACCAGATGGTGTACACCCAAGGGTTCTGAGAGAGGTGGCTGAAGAGACTGTGGAAGCATTAGTAATGATCTTTCAAGAAACAATGAATTCTGGGCTGGTTCTGGAAGACAGGAAAATTGCAGGTCCATGTTGGGACTGATTATTTTTACGTTATATGTCAATGATTTTGATGATGGAATTGATCAAAACAAAGTTTGCAGACTTTGCTTTACTTTTATTGTCACCAAACAATTGATACTAGAGCGCACAATCATCACAGTGATATTTGATTTGGCGCTTCGTGCTCCCTGAAGTACAAATCGAAGTAAATATAATAAAAATTTTAATTATAAATCATAATTAGAAAATAGAAAAGGGAAAGTACGGTAGTGCAAGTCAGATCTGGATATTTGGAAGGTACGGCCCAGATCCGGGTCAGGATCTGTTCAGCAGTCTTATGACAGTTGAAAAGAAGCTGTTCCCAAATCTGGCCATATGAATCTTCAAGCTCCTGAACCTTCTCCCAGAGGGAAAAGGGACAAAAAGTGTGTTGGCTGGGTGGGACTTATCCTTGATTATCCTGGCAGCACTGCTCCGACAGCGTATGGTGTAAAGTGAGTCCAAGGATGGAAGATTGGTTCGTGTGATGTGCTGGGCTATGTTCACGATCTTCTGCAGCTTCTTTTGGTCTTGGACGGGACAACTTCCATACCAAGTTGTGATGCACCCTAGAAGAAAGATTTCTACGGTGCATCTATAAAAATTAGTGAGGGTTTTAGGGGACAGTCCAAATTTCTTTAGCTTTCTCAGGAAGTAAAGGCACTGGTTAGACCAAGTCAGGTCATTTGTGATACTCACCCCGAGGAACTTAAAGCTTTTGACCTGTTCCACCTGTGCATCACTGATGTAGATGGGGTCGTGTGGGCCGCTACTCCTTCTGAAGTCAACAACCAATTCCTTCGTCTTGCTGACGTTGAGGGATAGGTTATTGTCTTTGCACCATGCCACTAGGTTCTTAATTTCCTCTCTGTACTCGGACTCATCATTACCCCAGATATGGCCTACAATTGTGGTGTCATCAGCAAACTTATATATTGAGTTCGATGAAAACATGGCTACACAATCATGGGTGTACAGTGAGTACAGCAGGGGGCTGAGTACACAGCCTTGTGGGGCACAGGTGCTCAGAGTGATTGCAGAGGAGAACTTGTCCCCATTTTTTACAGCCTGGGTCCTGTCTGTGAGGAAGTTGAAGATCCAACTGCAGATCTGTGTGCTAAGACCCAGGTTCCAGAGCTTAGGAATCAGTTTATTTGGAATGATGGTATTAAAGGCAGAGCTGTTATCGATGAAAAGGAGACTTACATGTGCATCTTTATTCTCCAGGTGTTCTAAGGAGGAATGTAGTGCCAGAGAGATGGCATCTGTCGTTGATCTGTTGCTCAGGTAGGTGAACTGCAAAGCATCAAGGTTGACCGGTAGGCTATGGTTAATGTGTGCCATAACCAATCGCTCCAAGCACTTCATAGCAATTGATGTCAGAGCCACAGGTCGGTAGTCATTCAGGCCTATGACGATATGAGGATAGGTGGAAGAGCAGGTAGCTTTGAGGAAGTAGAGAAGCTACAGAAGGACCTAGACAGATTAGGAGAATGGGCAAAGAAGTGGCAGATGGAATATAGTGCCAGGAAGTGTATGATCATGCACTTTGGTAGAAAAAATGAAAGGGTTAACTATTTTCTAAATGGAGAGGAAATGCAAAAAAACTGAGGTGCAAAGTGACTTGGGAGTCCTTGTGCAGATTGAATTGGTGGTGCGGAAGGCAAATGCTAAGTTAGTATTCGTTTCAGGAGAACTAGAATATAAAAGCAAGGATGTAATGCTGAAACTTTATAAAGCACTGATGAGCTCTCATTTGGAGCAGTTTTGGGCCCCTTATCTTAGAAAGGATGTGCTGAAACTGGACAGGGTTCAAAGGAGGTTCATGAAAATGATTCCAGGCTTGTCATATGAAGAGCGTTTGATGGCTCCGGGCCTGTATACACTAGAATTCAGAAGAATAAAGGGTGACCTCATTGAAACCAATCCAATGGTGACAGAGTGGATGTGGAGAGGAGGTTTCCTATGGTGGGAGTGAAGAAGTTTCCCCTCACGTTCCCATAAACTTTTCACCTTTCACCCTTCAACAATGACCTCTATTTGTGGTCCCACCCAATCTCAGTAGAAAAAGCTTGCTTGCATTTACCCTATCTACACCCCTCATAATGTCCTCTCAACCTTCTCTGTTCCAAGAAATAAAGCCCGAACCTATTCAATCTTTACAGGTCCTCCAGTCCTAGCAAAATCTTTGTAAATTTTCTCTGTACTCTTTCAAACTTATTTACATCTTTTCTGCAGGTGGGTGACCAAACCGGCATGCAATACTCCAAATTATGCCTCATCACCATCTTATTCATCTTCAACATAATATCCCATCTCCTGTATTCAGTAGTTTGATTTATGAAGGCCAAGGTGCCAAAAGCTTTCTTTACCCGCTATCTCTCTTTGTCTCCACTTCCACAGAATTATGGATCTGTAATCCCAGATCCCTTTGTTCTACCCCGCTCCTCACTGCCCTACCGTTTACTGTGTAAGATTCCGACCAAAGTGTAACACCTCGTACTTGTCTACATTAAATTCCATCTGCCATTTTTCCAGCTGGTCCAGATCCCACTACAAGCTCTGATAGTCTTCCTCGCTGTTCACTACACCCCAAATCTTAGTGTCATCTGCAAATTTGTGGATCTAGTTCACCACATTATCATCTGGATGATTGATATAGATGATAAATAACAACAGAACCAGCATTGATCCCTGCAGCACTCCGCTAGTTATAGGCCTCCAGTCAGATAGGCAACTGTGTGGTACCTCTGTCTGACTTCTCCCACAAAGCCAGTGTCTAAATCAATTTACCACCTCATCTCGAATGTCAAGCAACTGAACTTTCTTGACCAACCTCCCATGCAAGACCTTGTCAAATGCCTTGCAAAAGTCCATGTAAGCAGCATCCATGCCTTCATCAACTTTACTCTCAACTTACTCGAAAAACTCTGTATGATTGCTTAGACACGACCTAGTACAATCCATGCTGACTCTCCTTATTCAGTGCCTGTCTATACAAATGTTCATATATCTGACCCTTTAGAATACCTTCCAATAATTTTTCCACTGCTGTTGTCAGACTTCACTGGCCTATAATTCATCGGTTTGTTTTTAGAGCCTTTCTTAAACAGTAAAACGACATTAATTATCCTCCAATCCACTACCGGAACCTCGCCTATTGCTAAGGATGATTTAAATATCTCTGTTAGGGCCCCTGAAATTTCTGCACTTGCCTCCCACAGGGTCTGAGGCAAAACATGTTAGGCCCAGGGGATTTATCCACTCTAATTTGCCTCAAGACAGCAAACTCCTCCTCCTCTGTTATCGGTACACAGTCTATGAAGTTACTGCTGCTTTGCCTCATTTCTATAGACTCCGTGTCTGTCTCCTGAGTAAATGGAGATGCAAAAGATCAATTTAACATCTCCCCCACCTCTTTTGGCTCCACACATGGATTACCATTCTGATCTTCCAGAGGACCAATTTTTCCTTGCAATCCTTTTGCTCTTCACATATCTGTAGAATCCCTTAGGATTCTCCTTCACCTTGGCTGCTTGGGAAACCTCATGCCTTCCTTTAGCCCTCCTGATTTCATTTTTAAGTGTTCTCTTGTATTTCTTATACTCCCTAAGTACCTCATTTGTTCCTACCTGCTCGATATCTCCTGAAAACCAAGCTCCCTAAACCTGTTATTTTTTCCTCTTATTTTAACAGGCATATACTAGCTTTTTACTTTCAAATTTTTACTTTTGAAGGCTTCCCTTTACCAAGTACACTTTTGTCAGAAAACAGCCAGTCCCAATCTACATTTCCCAGATCCTTTCTGCTACCATCAAAATTAGCCTTTCTCAAATTTAAAAACTCAACCCACAGACCAGACCAATCTCTTTGATTATTTGCTTTGGAACTAATGGCATAATGGTTTTTGAATGCAAGATGTTCCCCTACACAACATGTCCGGCACCTACCCTTTCTCATTCCCCAGTAGCAAATCTAGTATCTCACACTCCCTCGTTGGGACTTCTGTGTACTGAATAAGGAAACTTTCCTGAACACATTTGACCAACTCTGTCCCATCTAGTACTTTTACACTATGGGAGTCCCAGTCAATATGTGGAAAGTTAAGATCACCTACTGTAACTGCATAAAAACACAAAATGCTGTCTGGCCTGCTGAGTTCTGCCAGCATTTTGTGTTTTTATTTATTTCCAGCATCTGCAGATTCACTCATGTTGCTACTGTAACTGCATTATGTTTTTTGCAACAGTCTGTGATCTCTCCACAAATTTGTTCCTCTAAATCTCGTGGATTGTTGGGTGATCTATAATATAAACCAATTGATGTGGTCATACCTTTCTTATTTCTCAGTTCCAACCATAAAGCCTTACTCCAGCTGTCCTGACTGAGCACTGCCATGACATTTTCCCTGACTACTACCCCTACTCTTTCCTCTTTAATCCTTCCTACTCTGTGGTGTCTAAAACAATGGAACCTGGAATACCGAGTTGCCAGACCTGCCCCTCCTGTAACCAAATCTCACTAATGGCTACAGCATCGTAATTCCAGGTGTTGATTCATGCCCTGAGCTCATCTGCCTTTCCTACTCTACTTCTTGCACTAAAATATACACAGCTCAAAACATTAGTCGCGGCAGGTTCAGCCATTTGATTCCTGATTTTGACTGAAGTCTTAACAACATCTGTCTCCATAAGCTCTCCGCTATTTGTTCTGGCACTTTGGTTCCCATCTCTCTGCAACTCTTGTCCTCCCTCCACATGCAGCTCTGACAAACCTTCCCTCTAGGATATTAGCCCCCCTCCAGTTTGGGTGCAAACTGTCTCTTCGGTACAGATCCCACCTTTCCTGGAACAGAGTCCAACCTGTAAACTGAACAAGGAAGAAGAACCAGTGGGTGTTTTGTGCCAGGACATTTTGACTGCCAACAACATAAAACATTTCGAACTTAAAAGTTAATTCTGTTCACAGCACTGGGAGCACAAATGAAAATCATAGCCATTTAATAACTGATATGCCAAAAAAAATGTCTTGCTGGAAATTAGAATTCCATGATGCTATGATCATATTTATAAGTCTGGATGTCTTAATTTGAGGTGGATTAACTCAAGAAACATCATATTGCTGTAGAAATTTTTGCCTTGTCCTCTGCTATCAATAAGGCCAGAATTATCCCTGGGGGTTAGGAGGGTGGGGGTGAAAGTATAAACAATAGCTTCTTCAACATCTAAAGGAGAAACAATTGTGATTCAAGTAGAGCCACTGGCCAAATGGCTACAGCAAATAAACACACTCCCCCTGCAGGTTAACATGAGCACTGCAAGGAGTGAAACACATCCCTTAGCCCATATATGAATTAATTCCAAGCAGAAATTTCTGAAGATACATTGTACACTACTTTGTCTCTTCCTAAAGCAAAATGATATAAGAATCATTTTATCTACTACAGAAGGAAAACATTGTGTGTAACCTTCCAGGCTGCTCCATTATAGCCTCTGGGCAATGTTGTACATTGTTTAAAAAGAGTTGGGATAGCTGTCCCATACAATTTGAATGCCGTTTTAAATTAGTTTTATTTTATATTTAACCAAGTTGACAGTGACCAAGTTTTGGCTGATCATTACCAGATTAACTTCTGTTTAGAATTTCACTGTTATCTTCGGCTTTTAACATTTCCTGCTTTATTAACATATGGCTTCGCGACCCACTTGTGACTGGTAACTTGTGTTCTGAACTGTGCAGTTGTTCAGATAATATTATTATGAACATATGGGTTTTACATTTCTTTGATCCAACAGACATGGAAATGGGATGGTGGACATAGTCGAAGTAAAAGTGGGGATGTCCGCGAGGCATCTGTTTTTTGTTTACAGACAGCCTGGCCACTGGGCTCAAAGATGCCCTCTGGCCAAGGAAGCTTTGATAACAGTTTCTACCTCTACAGCCACCAGTACTATTGATTCCGCAGCTTAAATAATCCATTCCCAACTATACTTAAGAACTTGTACAACTTAAATTCTGCCCGTTGTAAAATGCTACCTGATGTAAGTTTTCTTTGACAGCTTTGATACTGGAAGAAATGTTATTCGAAAATCCTAGTGGACATGCGGTATGTGCACGTCACCTGACAGCTGAGGTGACACAGCTACCTGCCTTCCTGCTCTGCTCCAGCAGCTCAACCATTTCGCCTTAGCAAAATCCAGCATCCTTGCAACCAGTGCACTAAATCTTGCTCTGTCTTTGGAGTAGCAGGTGGCAATGGACTACCTGGGTCTCTCACCTCTTTTGGAACTCCGATTAAAAATGGTGAACTAACTATGAAGTTTTTCCTGCTTTTCAATAACAGTACTTATTGCATTTGCGGTTATAACCTATATGGCTCACAATAATGAGATGAATGAAATAACTGGAGGGAACAGATGAGCTGACTCTTTTGCTGAGGCAGCAACAGCAGATCTTTATGGTCACACAGCACTCCAGTGTGGTCAGGCCGACAATACTTTCCAAATTATATTGACCAACCAGTACAATTAAAGCATGATGCATCAGAGGTTGAAAAAAAACAATGAACTAAAGCACACTACGTGCAGGACTATAAAGTTTGATGGGTATGAGTGAAAATAAGAGATTCTCGACCATAGCAAGAAAAATAGCAGCAACTGTATGATTTAGAAACATAGAAACATAGAAAATAGGTGCAGGAGTAGGCCATTCGGCCCTTCGAGCCTGCACCGCCATTCAATATGATCATGGCTGATCATCCAACTGAGACCCCTGTACCTGCTTTCTCTCCATACCCTCTGATCCCTTTAGCCACAAGGGCCATATCTAACTTCCTCTTAAATATAGCCAATGAACCGGCCTCAACTTTTTCCTGTGGCAGAGAATTCCACAGATTCACCACTCTCTGTGTGAAGAAGTTTTTCCTCATCTCGGTCCTAAAAGGCTTCCCCTTTATCCTTAAACTGTGACCTGGACTTCCCCAACATCGGAAACAATCTTCCTGCATCTAGCCTGTCTGATCCCTTCAGAATTTTATAAGTTTCAATAAGATCCCCCCCCTCAATCTTTTAAATTCCAGTGAGTATAAGCCTAGTCGATCCAGTGTTTCTTCATATGAAAGTCCTGCCATCCCAGGAATCAATCTGGTGAACCTTCTCTGTACTCCCTCTATGGCAAGAATGTCTTAGGGGACCAAAACTGCACACAATATTCTAGGTGCGGTCTCACCAAGACCTTGTACAACTGCAGTAGAACCTCCCTGCTCCTGTACTCCAGAGGCATATCATGAAAGACTCTCTCAGTATCTGCCACTGCTGGGCCTTCCCCCAGCAGATCATTTGTACACCTCCAAATGCTGTTACATGAATAATAGACACAAGAAATGCTGCTGATGCTGGAAATCCAAAGCAACACATGCCAAATGTTGGAGGAACCTAGGAAGTCAGGGAGCATCTATGGAAATAAATAAACAGTGGATATTTTGGGCTGAGACCCTTCTTCAGGACTGAAATGGAATGAGGAAGATGCCAGAATAAAAAAGGTGGGGAGAGGGCAAAGAGGCTAGCTGGAAGTTGAGAGGTGAAACTACATGGGTGGGAAAGGTAAGGGGCTGGAGTAGAAGGAATCTGATAGGAGAGGAGAGTGACCTGTAGGAGAAAGGGAGGGAGGAGGGAATCCGGGGGAAGTGATAAGCAGGTTAGAAGAGGTAAAAGGCCAGAGTGGGGAATAGAAGAAGAAGAGAGGCTAAGTGGATGGGTTGTGATCATGCATGTGTAATTTTGTTTGTTATTCCCATGGGTATAACTGTATCCAACTCAAAAATGATGCTGTTCCTGTTGCTAATTTTTATTATGAGGATTTTGTTCCCAGGTTTGGGATCCCTGAGAAAATCTCAAGTGATAATGATCCTCACTTTACAGTGAAGTTATATGGGTTAATGAACGCCTTGTACTGTAAGCATTATTTTACCTGCCCTTACCATCCTCAATCCTAAGGGGCAGCTGAAAGACAGAATGGAGCCCTGAAATGCAGGTCAGTTAAAGTGCACAAGACCAAGCTGAAGTGGCTAGGTGCACTTCCATTGACCCTCATGACAATGCCCATCGCTCCAAACTGGTAACAGGTTTGGGACGTCCCATGCACTTAACAGTCACCCCTCCTTTTTTAACTGAACAGTTAGACATCTATATTATGAGTGTTGCATCATTGAACAGCACTAACTAAGTTCTACCCATCAACAAGTACTTAAAGCCAAAAAGATTGTGCTGACTGCAGAGTGCCAGACCTGCCAATGGGAGATTGGGTACTGGTGAGAGGCTACTGACGAAGGAGCGGCCTGGAACTGAGAATCTCTCCACTGGGGTGGTCCATTCCAAGTGTACTCTTTTAAAAGCCAGTGAGGATGCACACCTCACCTGTTAAGCCAGCGGTGCACTAAACCAGGGTAACAGGCAGCCGTAAGAATGTTGATGATAAGCAACACTATGCATTATAAGCTTGGGTAAGTTGGAAATCTTTTTCTGCATAGTACCTCAATATCCAAACACTTTTCTTCACCTTGTTTATGAATATGCTCCATGTACTAACCAGTCAGATTGTTGGTTGTGCTCTAAAGGACCTATACGGTCAGAAGGAGGATTGTCAGTGAGGCCTCTACCCCTGAATCATCGTGAGTTTGATTCTGTGTTTTACTTTGATAAGGAAACTAAAACTATAAAGGGAGCAGGAAGCGCATTACCCATGGGAATGATTCATGCCAATGCAACTGTTTTGAGGGATATCAACCTACCTACAGGTAAATAACACACCCCCACCCTTCACCGCTCCAAAGCTGCTTCATGAGGATGGGGTGGAGTATGTTACTATAACCAACAGGGGACGGCACTAGATTTGGGCAATCCAAATCTTGTTAAATATTTCTTACAGGATATGTGGCCAACAGGCTTATCACTGTCTGCCATTTTATCCCTTTCTAAAATGGGATCTTTGTCCTGAACCAAAGCCATGGAGGGGTTGTTGTGAGTAGCACCACAGATGTACCATCTGCCTACTCTCTCTCTACATCCCACTGTGTGGGGCTGCCCTCAAAGACTATGGACACTGAGTGGTTCTGGGTTGTAGTGTTCCTGTTCTGGGAACCTCCCAGACTGGCTCATGAAAGCCTTACGATGGCATCAGAGTCTCTGGGGAAATTGGCCAATGATACAAACCTAGCACTACATGATACGAGGCTGGCCTCACAGTGGCAATACTCACTGCAGCCCTTTGGGATGGCTGTGTAAATATGCTGTACTGTATCTGCTCTCTGATATGCTGTGCTGCTTTGTAAAATAAGCATAAATAATAATAAAAATTTGAATTACAGAATCGATTAGCATTGGACATTTTTTTGGCTGGAAAGGGAGATACTTGGGCCTTCGTTGGCCAGCGGTATTGCGCATACATCCCTGATGTGTCCGAGAACATAGCTGTGCACATAGAAGATGAAAAGGTCAGGGCAATTGGGAAGGAGCTGCACAATATTTCACCTTTAGCTGGCTTCACTCATTAGATGTGGGCTGGAGCAACTCCATTGTACAGTGGGCAACTGGAGCCAAATTCTTGATATTGTCATAGTTAATTTAGTCTCTTGCATGAGATTACTCTGTTGAATGTTACCCCACTGAGATGCCCCCGCCATCCTGATATGAATGGCCTCTGTAGTGAGAATTTTCTAGAAAGATCTTCAAAAAACATAGTGTCCCTTTACATAATAGGAGGTGCTGGAAACAGACAAGAGAGAGATAATAAAGGATAAGAAACACACCCAACAACCAAGGGGCGATTGCTTTACTAACTTCAAAATATCATCAGTTATCAGCTCAAAGTTTCAGTTGACTTTTAACACCTCTGTTGTGTATAGCAATTGATCTGTCAAACATATATAGTGCAATTTTACCACATGATCAATACCTGTAACTGATAAACCAATTCTGTATAAAAATAGCAAATTTTCTGTCCTGGCTTCAGGACATTGAGGGTCACAGGGGTTATGCTGGTCCTCTTGTGCACAAGTGAAATAACAATATGTTTGAGTCTGCGTGTGGGCTGGGCCTAGTTCTTTTAATTATCTTGTTATTGATTACGACACCATCATACCTTCAGTACTAATCAACGAGCTTTAAAACCAGGGCCTCTGAACTGGATCCTTGACTTCCTCGATCAGCAGACCAAAGTCAATGGAGATTGGAAATAACATCTCTTCCTCACTGACAATCTACATTGCTGCAGCTCAAGATGTGTGCTCAGCCCACTGCTCTACTCTCTCTACACCCACGACTGTGTAGCTAGGCACAGCTCAAATGAAACCTATAAATTTCAGATGACACACCTATTGTTGGCAGAACTTTAGGTGGTAATGAGGAGGCGAACAGGAGTGAGGTAGATCAGCTGGTTGAGTGAACAGGAGTGAGGTAGATCAGCTGGTTGAGTGTTAATCATGGATTTCAGGAAGAGTAATACAAGGGAATACACACCAGTCCTCATCAAGGGTGAGCAGCTTCAAGTTCTTGGGTGTCAATTTCTCTGAAGGTCTAGCTTGGACCCAACATATTAATGCAATTACAAAAAAGCACCTATATTTCACTTGGAGTTTGAGGAGACTTGGTATGACACCAAAGAGTAACGAATTTCTACGGAAGTACCGTGGAGAGCACTCTAACTGGTTGCATTATATCTGGTGTGGTGGAGCCACTGCACAGGATCAGGAAAAGCTGCAGGAAGTTGCAAATTCAGCCAGCTCCATCACGGGCACTTCCTTCCACAGCATCAAGGACATTTTCAAAAGGCAATACCTTAAAAAGGCAGCACCCATCATTAAGGACCCTGTCAACCCAGACATGCCCTCATCTCATTGCTACCATCAAGCAGGATGTATAGGAGCCTGAAGACACACACTCAACATTTCAGGAACTGCTCCTTCCCTTCCAACATCAGATTTCTGAATGGACCATGAATCTAGATACCTACACCTATCTCTTTTGTTTTGCTCTCCTTTTGCATTGCATATTTGATTGAATGTTTCTTATTGCAATTTATACTTACTTTATAATTATGTATTGCAATCTACTGCTGCTGCAAAGCAACAGATTTTACAACACATACCCAGTGATACTAAAACTGATTCCGATTCAAGTCCTGCAAGAAATTGATAAGCTGGGGCAATGCTACTCTCCTTACGACCAGGGTTCGGTGCTTCTCAGGAGAGGAAACACCCCTGAATGATGCTTTGAACCTAAAGCTGAGATGGCTGTTCATCCAGTTGTCTGAAAGAATTTGGTAATTGCTTTGATATTGTCACACTGTGGCGACCCACTTCCCAGCGCACTTGAACCAGCTCACAAAGTGGTGCAAGCCGACAGAGAGGCCGGTCCCAGAAAGGGCACTAGGCTTTCTTCACCAGCAAGGGGAAAAGCCCGCGCGTGGGACGGGACTGTGAATATGTGCCCCCTACAGCGTTCCCACCCAGGGAGGGCGGGATCAGGAAGGCTTTAAAGCGAGGCCACAAAGTTTGAATAAATCTCTTTTGCAACTGCAGCTCACTGACTGCATGTCGTTATTTCAGCACTGCGTGTAGCACACCGATACAATTGGTGACCCTGCCGAAACGATATTTGGACTGGAGATGAATGATGCAGCATCTGTTCATGCAGTTTCGTTAAAACTGCCAAGCTTCTGGACGCTGCGACCTCACCTGTGGTTCCAACAAGCAGAAGCCCAATTCCACATTCGGCAGATAACTGCAGATTCCACACGTTACTACTACCTGGTGAGCTCCCTCGACCAGGAGACAGCGGCCCAGGTTGAGGAGTTCATACAGTCGCCCGCAGAGGATGGCAAATACACAGAATTCAAAGCCCTGCTCATAAGGACTTTCGGGCTCTCACAGCACGAGCGAGCTGCCCGCTTACTGCACCTGGATGGTTTGGGGGACAGGCCACCGTCGGCTTTGATGAACAAGATACTCTCCCTGGCTGGAGGACACAAGCCCTGCCTCATGTTTGAGCGGGCATTCCTGAAGACATAGTGAAAAACTTTGTTTATTGCCATTCACATAGATTAGTCTATAAATATGTACATTGAGGTAGTACAGGAGGAAACCCATAACAGGAAGCAGATTAGGGAAATGTGTAAAACCAATAGCATTTTAGTGGATGTCTTCAGCTTCCCTAATATAGACTGGGACCTCCTTAGAGTATCCGGGAGGACTGATTAAATCAGTAAATAGATCAACAAGAGGAGGGGCCATATTGGACCTAATGATAGGTAATGAGCTTGACCAGATGACTGATACTTCAATGGGAGAAGAGTTAGGCAGCAGATCACACTCCTTATATTTCAAAGTATCATTAGATATGGATAAGTAGGACCCTTGAGGGAGAGTTTTAAATTGAAGCAGGGCAAATTATGAGAATAGTAGGCAGGAACTAGGGATAGTAAATTGGGAGCAGCTGTTTTTGGACATGTGACATGAGCAAAGTGTTTAAAGAACAACTGCACAGAGTACAGAACAAGTTTGTTCCAGTCAGAAGAAAAACAAGCATGGCAAGGTAAAGGAATCTGGGATGTCGAGAAAGATGGTGAATTTCATCAAGAAAAAAGTGGGAGCTCATGTAAGGTTCAGGAAACTAAAAGCAAACAGAGACATTGAGGATTATAGAGAAGCCGTTAAAGAACAGAAGGGAATAAGGAAAGTCAGGCAAGGCCATGGAAAGTCCTGGGTAAGTAAAATTAAAGAGAAACCCAAAGCATTCTATACATTCATTGAGAGAAACAGGATAACAAGGGAGTGGGGTGGACATGCATGGAGGGAGAGAATGGGGTTGCCTTCCAAAACAAGTACTTTGCATCAGCAACATAGTTAATGCACAGGATTGTAAAAAAAACTGCAGAAAGTTGTAAACTCAGCCAGCTCCATCATGGGCACTGGCCTCCCCAGCATCAAGCACATTTTCAAAAGGTGATGCCTCAAAAAGGAGACATCCATTGTTAAGGACTCCCATCACCCAGGACATACCCTCTTCTCATTGTTACCATCAGGGAGGAGGTGCAGAAGCCTGAAGACACACTCAGCATTTCAGGGACAGCTTCGTCCCCTCCGCCATCAGATTACTGAATGAATAGTGAACCCAGTTACACTACCTCGCTATTTTTTTCCTTTCTTTTCTCTCCTTTTGCACTACTTGTTTAATTTATTTTTATAGTAATTTGTTAGGTTTTTTATTATTATGCCTAGCAATGTACTGCTGGGTGCAAAGCAGCAAATTTCTTGACATCTGGGGTTGATATTAAACCTGATTGATTCTGATTATAAGGTGAAGGGAATGGAGGATAAGGTTATCAATGTGGAGAGTGCTTATATGCCGAGGCTTTTCAAGATGAAAAAAAAGAGGTAATGTTGGGTCTGTTAAAGAACGTTAATTATAAGTCTCCAGGGTATAATGACATATACCCTAGATTACTGAGTGAAGCAAGACGTGAGTTTGATGGAACCTTGACCAATGTCTTTACGTCCTCTCTAGCCACAGGTGAGGTCCTGGAGGATTCGAGAGTAGCTCAGCTTGCTCCATTATTCAAGAAGGGAAATAGGGATAATCCTGGAAACTATTGACTGGTGAGTCTCACATCTTTAGTAGGGAAGTTGCTGGAGAAGATTCTTAGGGATAGGAGCTATGGGCAATGGGAAAACCATTTCCTAATTCGGACAGGTCAGCATGGCTTTTTGTGAGGCAAGTCATGTGTTACTAACTGGACTGAGTTTTTTGAGGAGTTAGCCAAGCTGATGGATAAAGGGAGAGCTGTGGATAGTGTCTAGATGGATTTCAGTAAGGTGCTTGGCAAGGATCCTCATGAGAGGCTTCTCTGGATGATTAAGATGCATGGGATCCACAGTGAACTGACTGTTTGGATTCAGAAAAGGCTCATCCACAGAAGACAAGGGTGTAGTTGTTGATGGGACTGGCTCAAGATCTCTGACTAGTGATGTTCTGCAGGGATCCATACTGTCATCTCTGCTGTTTGACCTAGATGAAAATATCTCAGACAATACAAAGAATAGTGGTGTTGTGGATAGTGTAGAAAAGAGACTGCCAGTCTGCAGGACAAAAATATACACTTCTCATGCTGAATGTTGGTTATATTAGATTTCACTTTCCAGGGATTAACTCTCACCAGGAGGGTCTTTGAGTCCCTTTACTTCCCACTTTGCTGCTCAAGAACTCTTGGACTTATTCACCTGCTCACACCACCAAGGACTTGTGGAGATATTTGGGTCATTCTTCAGAGCAACCAAAATGAACTGGATACAAACCTTGATGTAACAAATCTGCAATCAAATGAATTCAAGTAGCTCATCAAAGTGGCTTGTGATGAAGTCTTCAGTCTTCATTTTTCCATCTAGCTCCAGCTGACTTCTGGATCAGTGTGCAAACAAGCTGCTATGCTCTGACAATGCATTCACCCACCAAGGTGGTGCTCCCTACCACAATGCATTTGCAAGAAGCAGGATTCAGTGCTCTAGTTTCCATCCAGGTGTACAATTGCTGTACACAAGACATTGCTTCAGAGCTGCAATGTGCTAACTGAACCACATTGCTAAATTTCAACAATTTACCCCAGGTCACTGAAGTCTTATTGGTAGAAGTTAATACAACATTTTTCTATTATGTAA
Organism: Hypanus sabinus; assembly: GCF_030144855.1. Lineage (NCBI taxonomy): Eukaryota > Metazoa > Chordata > Chondrichthyes > Myliobatiformes > Dasyatidae > Hypanus > Hypanus sabinus. The sequence continues at coordinate 84,326,643 of NC_082707.1, forward strand.
TAAAAGGATGCTAAATGACAGATACTCCTTTTATTGCTAAGAGAAAGTATTGAGTATGATGCAACATTTTGATTTAAGGTTGGTACTATTTGCAGTGTGAGTCTGTGATGATATTGGGTTTTCTGACCACAAAGTTCTCAACTCAAATGAAGACTTTAAGCTCTATCTAATTTTAATAGCCACACGGACTCTGAAGTTCCATGAGTTCATTGCATTGTCATCACTGAGACCTGACAGGTCGTTCTGTCCGAAACCTCAAAGCAGGTGGTCATGGTAGAACTGACAGTGCCTTGGGAAGACCAGATTGAGGAGCTGTTCAAGGATAAGAAAGCCATATACCAGGATCAGTGCCAGAGACAGGCGTGGAGGGATTGATGTGAGCCTACAGAGGTTTTGCTGGCTGCTTGCCCTGCAGTGCTTACTATCTAATTGGCATTATGGGGGTGGGGGGCCATCAGGGCTGTCACAGGGGCTGCTGAATGAACCTCCAGATGGCTATGGATCAAGAGGAGTGACCCAAGCACCAATGCTGCTGGGACACAAGCCAGGGCCTGCTCAATCTTGCCCTGGTAATCTGGGATGTTGAAAGACCGAAAGCTCTTAATGACTCCAGGATACATCACTGATGTGTCTCAGCACATCCTAGGATATATCTCAGCATCACTAAAAGGAGTGTAACTGTAACCACCCAATCTTCAAATACTAGCTCACTTCCCTATTTATTCTCAACTGCAAGCTTAACTGCCAATACCCACTATTCAAGTGGTGGGTTCTCTCTCCCTACTTAGGACAGCTAACAAAGTAGTTTAAAATGCAGTTCATTTATTTTCAGTGGTACATGTTTAAATTCACACAACACTCTTAAAACACATTTAAAACTCACAGAGGATCTCTATCTTAAACTTTTCCAAATTACAAACCATTTCTAAAACACAAAGCATTTCTTAAGCATAAAGCATGAATAACGAAGCATAAAGGATTTCTTAAACTCAAAGGATTTCCAAAACACAGGTGCAATTCCTATAAACTAAAATGTTATACCAACAAGTTGCAGACAAACGAATCGCCCATCACAGAAACCAAAGCAGGAGGAATGGATTCTAGCTCACCTGTGTTTCTTCATTATTCCTTGATGTTCCTGATCCCATTGCTAATAAGCCTGAACTGCTCTCTACATTTATAACTTTTTCTCCCACTTGGCTGACTTCACAGACATATAATATTTCCTCACTTATCCTTCTTACACAAATGGTCTAAAAGCACTTTTAGAAACATAGGTCTTGGCTTAATGTTCACATCTGCAATTAATGCTGTAAAACTACTTTCTAATTACATAGCCCTTCAAACTATAAACATATCTGCTATTGATATGCTAAGTGATATTATCCATCTATTCTACAAACTTCCTTGAACTAAGCAACTTAAGAGCCAGCTTGTCTGTTTGAAACAGCCTGTTGTCTTAAACTTAATCTCAAGCAGTAATAAAGAAGGTACGGTGACTAACATCTGTTTCCACATAGACTGCATGTTTTCTATCTATAAAGCTTGTTTGCAAAGCTGTTCTACATAGGGTGTGTTTTTTTAATTTCAAGCTGATTACTACTTTCCATTTACATGTTAAGAAATGAAAGCTGACTTACTTTTACAACCAGAAATTAAACAAACTTACAAGTGGTAGCTAGTGTTGTTTAGTAAACAGGCTCAGCAAATATAAAACAGAAATGAATATCTATTACAAGCCTTGAATGATAGCTGTATTTAACAAAATTACAAAAGGGAGGTTCAAGAGACTTCAGATGCTAGAATTTGGAACAAAATAAAAAACTGCTGGAGGAACTCAGAACAAAAGTCATGAGAAAGTACAACAATGTAGTTTCACATTTAATTTCTGTATGTTTTATAATCATTGTGAGAATGATACCACAGTATGCTTTTAATAGAAACATAGAAAATAGGTGCAGGAGTAGGCCCTTCGGCCCTTTGAGCATGCACCGCCATTCAGTATGATCATGGCTGATCATCCAACTCAGAACCCTGTACCTGCTTTCTCTCCATACCCCCTGATCCCTTTAGCCACAAGGACCATATCTAACTTCCTCTTAAATATAGCCAAAGAACCGGCCTCAACTGTTTCCTGTGGCAGAGAATTCCACAGATTCACCACTCTCTGTGTGAAGAAGTTTTTCCTCATCTTCGTCCTAAAAGGCTTCCCCTTTATCCTTAAACTGTGACCCCTCATTCTGGACTTCCCCAACATTGGAAACAATCTTCCTGCATCTAGCCTGTCCAATCCCTTTAGAATTTTATACGTTTCAATAAGATCCCCACCTCAATCTTCTAAATTCCAGTGAGTATAAGCCTAGTCGATCCAGTCTTTCTTCATATGAAAGTCCTGCCATCCCAGGGATCAATCTAGTGAACCTTCTCTGTACTCCCTCTATGGCAAGAATGTCTTTCCTCAGATTAGGGGACCAAAAATGTTGTTATACAAGTTGTTTCATGACTTTTCAGAGTAAATACAACTGATGGTGAAAGAAAATCAATATGTAACAATAAATGGTAATTATTATTTTTCAAAAAAACAGGCAATATATAAAATTGCTGAACTTACACTAAAAATCTCCAAAAAAAATTACATTTTGATTTGAAAACAAAAGAGTGCGTATATTTTTCACTAACAGTCCTGTTTCAGTTGGTTACTAAAAACAATAGGCAAAAAGTCATGTTGGAAAGAAACCAACAAGAAACCAAAATTATCAAATTTGATAATTTGCATCATCAAATTATAACATTTAGCATGGAAAACAGTGTTAGATTTAACAATTTGAAACTTCTGCCTTTGTTTGCCTTTTCTATTTGGTTTTAGTTTTTTAAAGATTTTTGAGAAGCGCCTTCATATCAGCCTAAATACGATTTCTTCAGTATTTTTGCTGTTTTCTCAAATAATTAAGAAAAGCTGCATAGTGCATGGTTTTCTTGCCCAGTTTTGTTTCAGATTCCTAAAATAGACAGAAATAAATCACGCTTCCACTAATTAATACAGTTATAGCCTTCTGCATGCAGTTCATTTGCTCCGCTTCAACACTGCCAGCAGAACATCCAGCTGCCAAGGCCATTAGCTCTATAACTCTCTTCTTAAACCTCCCTGCCCACTAAGTTGCTGTGTGGGGTGGGGGGGGGTGGACCAATATCTCCACCTCTGCATTCAAAATACACCTAACAAAGCCTTTAATTGTCTGCATTGATACGTCTCTCAGTGGCCCAGCAACAAATATTGTCAATTTTTTTTGCTGATACTCCATTTAAATATAAAAAAATGTTTCATTATGCTAGACACACTTAGTGTGAGTTTTTATAGAAACATAGAAAACCTACAGCACAATACAGGCTCTTTGGCCCACAAAGTTGCGCCAAACATGTCCTTACCTTAGAAATTACTAGGCTTACCTATAGCCCTCTATTTTTCTAAGCTCCATTTACCTATCTAAAAGCCTCTTGAAAGACCCTATCTTATCCGCCTCCACTACTGTTGCTAGCAGCCCATTCCATGCCCTCACCACTACTTACCCCTAACATCTCCTCTGCACCTACTCCCCAGTAACTTAAACCTGTGTCCTCCTGTGGCAACCATTTCAGCCCTGGGAAAAAGCCTCTGACTATCCACACGATCAATGCCTCTCATCATCTTGTACACCTCTATCAGGTCACCTCTCATCCTCCTTCGCTCCAAGGAGAAAAGGCCGAGGTCACTGAATCTATTCTCATAAGGCATACTCCCCACTCCAGGCAACATCCTTGTAAATCTCCTCTGCAACGTTTCTATGGCTTCCCCATCCTCCCTGCAGTGAGGTGACCAGAACTGAGCACAGTACTCCAAGTGGGGTCTGACCAGGGTCCTATATAGCTGCAACATTACCTCTCAGCTCCTAAATTCAGTTCCACGAATGATTAAGGCCAATACACCATACGCCTTCATAACCACAGAGTCAATCTCCGCAGCTGCTTTGAGTGTCCTATGGGCTTGGATCCCAAGATCCCTCTGATCCTCCACACTGCCAAGAGTCTTACCATCAATACTATGTCCTGCCATCATATTTGACCTACCTAAATGAACCACTTCCCACTTATCTGGTTTGAACTCCATCTGCCACTTCTCAGCCCAGTTTTGCATCCTATCAATGTGCCGCTGTAACCTCTGACAGCCCTCTGCACTATCCACATCACCTCCAACCTTTGTGTCATCAGCAAACTTACTAACCCATCCCTCCACTTCCTCATCCAGGTCATTTATAAAAATCAGGATGAGTAAGGATCCCAGACCAGATCCCTGAGGCACACCACTGGTGACCGACCTCCATGCAGAATATGACCCGTCTGCAACCACTCTTTGCCTTCTGTGGACAAGCCAGTTCTGGATCCACAAAGCAATGTCCCCTTGGATCCCATGCCTCCTGACTTTCTCAATAAGCCTTGCATGGGGTACCTTATCAAATGCCTTGCTGAAATCCATATACACTACATCTACTGCTCTTCTTTCATTAATGCATTTTGTCACATCCTCAAAAACTTCAATCAGTCTCGTAAGGCATGACCTGCCCTTTACAAAGCCATACTGACTACTCCTAATCATATTATACCTCTCCAAATGTTCATAAATCCTGCCTCTCAGGATCTTCTCCATCAACTTACCAACCACTGAAGTAAGACTCACTGGTCTATAATTTCCTAGGCTATCTCTACTCCCTTTCTTGAATAAAGGAACAATATCTGCAACCCTCCAATCCTCCAGAACCTCTCCCATCCCCTTTGATGATGCAAAGATCATTGCCAGAGGCTCAGCAATCTCTTCTCTCACCTTCCACAGTAACTGTGGTACATTTTGTCCAGTCCTGGCGACTTATCCAACTTGATGCTTTCCAAAAGCTCCAGCACATCCTCTTTCTTAACATCTAAATGCTCAAGCTTATCAGTCTGCTGCAAGTCATCACTACAATCACTAAGATCCTTTTCCATAGTGAATACTGAAGTAAAGTATTCATTAAGTACCTCTGCTATTTCCTCCGGATCCATACACATTTTCCCACTGTCACACTTGATAGGTCCTATTCTTTCACATCTTATCCTTTTGATCCTCACATATTTGTATAATGCTTTGGGTTTTCCTCAATCCTGCCCACCAACACCTTCTCGTGGCCCCTTCTGGCTCTGCTAATTTCCTTCTTAAGTTCCTTCCTGTTAGCCTTATAATCTTTTATTTATGTTTGACCTGTCATTAGTCTTAGAGATTCATTGGAACCTCAGATATAAGTAGAGTTTCTGAATTGGCTAAAGAGAAGATGATGGAAAGGCCAGCAGGAGTTAAAATGGAAAACTGGTCTGATGGACTGCATTCTAAGTTGCTGGGGGAAGGAAGTGGGGGAAGTAGCAGAGGGTTAGCAAGAATATATCAAGTATATAAAGATCACAGGGCAGTACTTGAGCACTAAAGAACTGTAAATGGTATTCAGTTATTCAGAAAAAGGTAAAAGGATAAACCCAGTAACTGCAGATGTATCAATTTAATTCAGTGGTGACAAAAGTTCTTGAAAGGACTAATCAGCTGCCTCTTGGACAAAAGTAGGTTGATTAGAGAAATCCAGCTGGAGTTGTTAAAGACATCCTCTCTAAGTTCAGATAGTTTGTATTGAGGTTGCGGAGAATCATAATGAAAGAATCTGCCCCATGCCTTTCATTATCGTGGTCCGACAGCACTTGGAATCAGTTGATGTTGTATATGGAAGGAGAAGTCAGGAAAGCATACACCAGTCCTCATTGAGTGTACTGGTCAGGGGAAGCAACTTCAAGTTCCAGGGCATCATCATCTCAGAGGATCTATCCTGGGCCAGACATACTGATGTAATCATGAAGGCGCACTAGTGGCTATACTTCATTTGGAGTTTGATGAGATTTGGTATGTCATCAAAGAATCTTGCAAATTTCTATGGATGTACTGTGGAGTACATACTGGCTGCTTGTGTCACTGCACGGTATGAAGGCTCCAATGCACAGGATTGAAAGGGGCTGCAGAGGGTTGTAAACTAAGCCAGCACCATCAAGCCTCCCCACCATCAAGGGCATTTGCAAAAGGTGGTGCTTCAAGAAGGTAGCATCCATCTTTAAGGACCATTGCCACCTGAGACATCCCCTTTTCCCAAGAGAAGAGATCCAGTAGCCTGAAGAGCTAGTCTCAAAGTATTAGGAACAACTTCTTCACCTCCATTATCAGATTTTGGAACAGTTCATGAACCCATCTCTCACTCTTCCTATTTTGCATTATTTATTTATTTTATTTCTTATTGTGTCTTTCAGTACAGTCTCAGACTGTACTGCTGCCACAAAACAACAGATTTCATGACATACTTCTGTGATAGTTAAGGTTGAAGCCTATTGATAAAAAGGGGCTAAAATAATATGGACAGAAGCTTGGCTGGTAAACAGGAAACAAAGAGTAGATATGGAAAGTTCCTTTTTAGACTAGAGGGTATTGACATGAGGTTTCCCACAACTCAATCATAGGATAAGTAATTTCTTGATATATGTTGATGACTTTGACTTGAGTGTGCAAGGCACATTTTCAAAATTTGTTGATGATATAAAAGTTGAAGGAATTAAATAACTATGGGGAGAATTGTAACAGTAAGCCTCCCACAGTGGACACAACACTCCAACACCAGCTAAATAGGGTGGTAGAATGGTTGGATAGCCAGCAGATGAAATTTAATAGTGAGAAATTTGAAATGTTTTGTTAGGAAGAATCAACACCAGAACCAGGTATAATATCACTGGGTTGTGTCATGAAATTTGTTAACTTTGCAGCAGCAGTCCAATGTAATACATGATAAATATAGAAAAAGAAACTGAATTACAGTAAATATATAGGAATATATAATGTATATATGCATATTAAATAGTTAAGTTAAAATAAATAGGGCAAAAACAGAAATAAAGAAAACAAAGTATTGAGGTAGTGTTCATGGGTTCAATGCCCATTCAGAAATCAAATGGCAGAGGGGAGAAGCTGTTCCTAAATCACTGAGTGTTTGCCTTCAGGCTTCTGGACCTCCTACCTAAGATAACAATGAGAAGAGGACATATCCTGGGTGGTGAGTCCTTAGTGATGGATCCAGCCTTACTGAGGCACCACTCCTTGAAGATGTCTTGGATACTACGGAAGTTAGTATCCATGGTGGAACAGACTAATTTTAGAACTTGCTGCAACTTTATTTGATCCTGTGCTGTACCCCCACCCCCATACTAGATGGTGATGCAGCCCATCAGAATGCTCTGCACAGTACATTTGTAGAAGCCTTTGAATGTTTTAGTTGACAAACAAAATCTCCTCAAACTCCTAATGAAATGTAGCGGCTGTCTTGCCTTCTTTATAGCTGCATCGATATGTTGGGACCAGGTTAGGTTCTCAGAGATATTGACACCCAGGAACTTGAAATTGCTCACTCTCTCCACTTCTGATCCCTCTATGAGGATTGGTTTGTGTTCCCTCATTTTACCCTTTCTGAAGTCCACAATCAGCTCTTTGGTCCGGTCCAGAGCCCACTTTCCAGGTCTTGATCGGGTCTGCAGACTCCAGACTCCGGGTTTTGTAGCTGTCCCTCCTTTCACCCTTAAGCACAAGTAGGATCATCTTGGCTTAAGGAGGTGCACCTGAGACCTATCGACTTGCAGGTGGATATAAGGGGCTCTGGGACAGTCTAGTTGGGTGGGGGTCCTTGGTCTGAAAGGTTTGCTGGAATGTGGTTTGGAACTTGGAAACAGAGTGGGAATTGCTGGGAGGGGGTTGCTTGGGTCTGGTAATGGCAGACAAGGTGAGAGGAGGGGCTGAGAAAGAGAGTGGAGAAGGAGTGGGATTTGGGATCAGAGGTAGGCAGCTGGGGAGAAATGGATTATTGTGAAGGGAGAAATAAAGGGAATAAGGAGATAGTGAGGGGATGGATGAATGAAAACTGAGACAAAGGGAATAAAAGAATAAGAAATGACAGTGGAGAGAGTTCTGAAAGTGAGGAAGATGAACAAGTTCAGAGAGGAGGTGTTGTCATAATTAGGTTTAATGAGAAGGTGCAAGGACACATGAAGAAAATTAACCTGTTTGTGCTAACAACAACCCTGGCAAATAAGAAAGAGGAAATAGTATTTGCAAAAGTCCTGAATGATGGGAATCTATTGGTAAGATGTGTGAATGAGGAACAACTTGAGAAAGCACTCAAGCTAAAAGAGATAGGAAAATGCAAGGTGGAATATACAGGGAGAGTGGGAGCATGAAATGGTGGTTGTAAAGGAGTGATCATGGGTGTACCAATGAGTATAAACATGGAGGAGTTGAAGAGGAATATCAAAGGGAGGAAAGTAATTAATGTTCTAAGACTGAAAACAACAAAGGAGGGAATGAAAAAGGAAAGTGAAACAGTATTGATTGAATTTGAAAAAGAAAGAGTTCCAAGGAAAGTGTTCCTGGGTTTTATGAGTTACCCAGTAAGGGTATATGTGCCTAAGCCATTGAGGTGCTATAACTGTCAAAGGTTTGGACAAGGTTAAAAACTGTAAAAGGCAGAGGAGATGTGCTAGATGTGGGGATGATCATGAATATGGAAAGAGTGGAACAGGAGTGCAACCAAAATGTTATAATTGTGGAGGAGCTCATAATGTGGCGTATACTGGGTGTGAGGTTATGAGACGGGAGAATAAAATTCAAGAAATAAGAGTGAAAAGAAAGATCATTTATGCAGAAGCTGTAAGAATGTCAAGAGAACAGAATAATGCTCCTAATGACCAGAGAGCGATAGGGATGCAAGAGATGCAGCGAAGAGTAAATGACAGGATTTATGTGGGAAAAAAAGCTCTAGCAACATTCATTGCAGGAGTCATTAATAGTACGGCAGAGGTAAAGTCAAAAAGTGACAAAATTCAGCTGGCATTCAAAGCAGCAGTAAACCATTTAGGGTTAGTAGGACTGATATGAGAAGAAGTGAGGGAGAACCTCACTAATCAGTCAAGCCAGGAAGTGTCATAGGTTGGTTAGTAATCATTATGGTGATTCTTTTGCAATGGAATGCAAGGAGTTTACTGGCCAATGGCCAGGAATTTAAGGACTTTATTAAGGAAATGGTTGTAAAAGCGGATGTAGTGTGTATTCAGGAAACTTGGTTGAAACCAGCTTTAGACTTTGTGGTACATGGGTATACAATGATAAGGAAAGATAGAAATCTAGGGGGAGGGGGAGGTTGTGCTATGTTAATCAAGCAAGGTATACCGTATAGAGTACTGGAAAAAGGAGACGATCAGGAATACATAGTGGTGGAAATATGGGAGAGAGGGGAGGGAGTAGTTAAAATTAACTACTAAAATCCATGTAAAAGGTTGGATTTGGACAGTCTACTAAGGATACAAGGACAAAATAGACATAAAGTAGTGTGGTGTACAGATTTCAATGCGCACAGCACAATATGGGGGGGGATCTGATTACAGATTCAAATGGAATGTTAATTGAAGATTTGATGGAAGAAAGGGATTTGGTATGTATGAATGATGGTAGAGGAACAAGGATAAACATAACAACAGGAACTGAGTTGGTATTAGATATTACATTAGTGTCTAATGTCTTGGCTGGCATCAGTAACTGGGGAGTCTGGACTGCTTCAACAGTAGGCAGTGATCACTACCCAGCTTCATGTTCAGTGGGTGAAAGAGTTGAAATAAGACCAGGTGGGGGAGTCCCAAAGTGGGTGTTTGGAAAAGCAGATTGGGGTAAATTCCAGAAGTTAAGTGAAGAAGCATTGACAAAGATTGACATTTCTGGAGATATAGATTAATTAAACAGTCAAGTGACTTCAGCAATTATTATGGCAGCAGAAGGATCTATACCCAGGAGTCAAAATAGGATGAATAGAAAACTAGTGCCATGGTGGACAGAGGAATGTTGTCAGGCTGTGTTTTTTTTATATAAAAAAAACAGAAATAGAGCATTCAGGCTAGTTAAAAGAACCCATAATATGCAGCATTTGATTCAATATAAGAAGGCACAGGCAGTGGTGAGAAGAACTATATGTCAAGCTAAAGGGGCAAGTTGGAGGAGTTTTTGCAACAAAATAGGAAGAACAATGCCTATGGGAGAGGTGTGGGGAATGATTAAGAGGATGGGGGGAGATGGAAGGAATTGGGAGTATCCAGTAATAATATCTGAGGAGGAAACTGCAGGGATAAGGCTGAGATCATGGCCAAATCATTTGTAAAGCTACATAGTTCAGAAAATTTCTCGGGAGAAGGAGAAAGGAAAGAACAATGAGTCAGTACCTAGGTGTGTTAAACTGGAGGAAAGAAACAGATGATCAATTTAGTTTGGCAGAAATGGTGAGAACAATAAAGAGATCGAGACCAACCTCCTTAGGGAAAGATCTAATATGCTATGTTATGCTAAAAAATCTAGGAGAAGGAGTGCTCTTGAAGTTACTGCATTTTTACAACAGTGTAGGAGGAGGGAAGATTACCAAGGGCATAGAAAGAAGCAGTAGTAATTCCAATAAGGAAACCTGGCAAGGATCCGTCAAAACCCACGAGCTACAGGCCAATAGCACTAACATCAAATATATGTGTAAGGTAATGGAAAGGATGATAACTGAAAGGTTATCATATGATCTTGAGAAGAGAGGAACGCTGGCAAGTTGTCAGAGTGGTTTTAGGAAGGGAAGGAATTCCATGGACTCAGTGATAAGGTTAGAGACTGAAATAAGAAAGGCCCAGGCAAATAAAGAATCAGTAGTTGCAGTGTTTTTTTGACATTGAAAAAGCCTATGACATGACGTGGAAGGATTATTAATTAAACTGCACAAGATGGGGGTTGTGGGGAGAGTTTTTAATTGGATTAAAGATTTTTTGTTTGGTAGAAAAATTCAAGTTCGGATTGGATCAGAATGATCAAAGCAGTACACAGTGGGAAATGGCACACCTCAGGGCAGTGTGATTAGTCCGTTACTTTTCATCATTATGATCAATGGTGTCTTCACAAAGGTACCAGTGGATATAGGTAGGTCACTGTTTGCGGATGATGGGACCTTGTGGAAAAGAGGCAGGAACACGGAGCATATAATCAGGAAACTACAAGGAGCAATTGATGAAGTGGTAGAGTGGGGTTATGATTGGGGATGTAGATTTTCAGTGGAAAAACTCAAACTGTATTTTTCACTAGGAAAAGAATTGAAGTAGGGAAGAAGTTAAGGATGTATGGGATTGAATTAGAAAGGGCTGGATCATTTAAATTTCTGGGAGTTATATTTGATTCACGATTAACATGGGCAGACCATATCAGGAAAGTTGAGGAGAAATGTAAAAAAGCAATAAACGTGATGAGATGTTTGACTGGTAGGGAATGGGGAGCAAGTTGTTCAGCATTAAAGAGAATGTATGTGGCTTTAGTAAGATCTGTGTTGGACTATGGAAGTGTAGCATATGGATCAGCAGCTAGGTCTCTTATAAGGAAAGTGGATGTGATTCAGGCTCAAGTTTTGAGAGTGTGCAGTGGGGCTTTTAAAACATCACCAGTATCAGCCCTGCAGGTAGAAATGGGAGTAATGCCTTTGGAATTAAGAAGGATGCAATTGATGGCAAACTACTGGGTTAATTTGCAGGGACACAATGATTCTCACCCTGCTAAATGAGTGTTGCAGGAGTCCTGGGGAAATGGGAGTTTTCAGAGGGAAAACTTTAGTCGGGTAGGGAATGATATTGCTAGATCATGTGGAGTGTTTGATCTAAGGATAAGACCTTCAGTAGTTTATCCGATTGTAGCTCCATGGAAGCTGGTATGGCCTGACGTAGACTGGCATTTGTTAGAGGTAAAAAGGAAAGGAAAGTATAAAACTGATTTGGTAAGTGCATTTAACTGTCATGTGATGGAGAAGTATAGTGATTATACTCAGGTCTATACAGATGGTGCTAAGGAACCTGAGACAGAAGTGACAGGGTTTGGGTGGCTATACCAGCAAAATCAATTGCAATCAACAGAACATCTGATAAGTTAGCGGTGTATACAGGGGAGATGATGGCAGTGTTGGTTGCTTTGCGTTGGGTGGAGAAAGCTAGACTAGTCAAAGTGTTGATATGCTCAGATTCATCTTCAGTTCTAGCAAGTTTAAGGTCTTCTCACTCAAACAGCCGGCAAGATGTACTTCATGAAGTCCTTCAGTCAGGCACAAGAGTTGCAAATCAGGGAGGCCAGGTTAACTTTCTATGGGTTCCAGCTCATGTAGGGGTGAAGGGCAATGAAAGGGTGGATGAGTTGGCAAAGAGGGCAATAAAGAAAGAAAATATAGAAATGCACATTAGTATCAGTAAAGCAGAGGTTAAGTGTGTAATCTGGGAAAAAATTAACCAAATGTGGCAAGAAAGATGGGACAGGGAGGGGAAAGGGAGGCATTTATATCAAATACAAAAAAGTGTTGCAGGTACTAGGGTAGGTAGTAGATGCAGAAGAGGGAATTGTGTGGACTGGGTTAAGGCTGGAGCACTGCACTAAACAAAACATAGAAAATGATGGGGAAACACCAGACAGGATTGTGTGAGGAATGTCAGGAAGAGGAGTCAGTAGAGCATGTAGTTCTGAGTTGCAGGAAGTATGGGATACAGAGAGAGATGATGAGAATTAATCTAAGGGAATTGGGGGTGCAGGAATTCACATTAAAAGGGTTGCTGGGCATGGGTGAGAGAACACAGGTCAGGGTATTTTTAGCTTTCTTAAGGGGTACAAGGGTTTTTTTTATAGGATATGATGGATAAACAGAAATCGGGTACTAGGATAGGGAGGATAAAGCGTAGGTTAGGGTATGTGCGATTGGGAGAAGGGATTTAGAATGTGAGTCCATCGCATACTCTGGAACAGAAGGAGGCAGTAATGCACCATTAAGCTGGGTGCCAACTACCGTAAAACAAGACGGAGAGAGAGAGAGTCTAGTTGGGGGGTTGTCCTGTTCTATCTGGTTTGCCTAGCTATCCTGTTTCGACCCTGGCTTGGAGTACCCACTGTTAATCATCTAGTTCTGTAAGTCTGTTCTTGTACCTTGGACTGAGCTTTCTTCTGATCCCTTGCCTCTGTTGGGTAAGCAGGCTTGACTCCTGTTGCCTGTTGGGTGACTCTGACCCTTTTCTACCCCTCTTCTGACAGGTTGGGCCCTGCAACCTGCCCAGATGCTCTGCGTCTTACCCCGGCCTTTGTTCCTGCCTGGGAGGCTGGGCCCTGCCCAGGGGGTATCCTCCCAGCATTCCTTGTCCCATAAATCCTGCCTTTGCCATGAACTCTCTGAACCCCAGGATCACTGTTGTATGCCATGGTTCTATCCTTCAGTTATTCCTGTCCTGTCCCTAGTACTTCAGTGCCTGCGACCTGCATTTGGGTCCAGTCTCCACGTCCCTTGTGACAGAACGACCCCCTCAGTCATGGACACAGCATGCAGGCACTGGAGTCCATACCCATCACCCTGGGGTCCCCTCTTGTCTGAACATTCCCCCCACCCACCTGTATCTTCAGCTCTAGAGACCCTCCTTGGTTGCCTGGAGGCTCCCTTTGACAAGGGGTTACTGTTATGGTCCGGTCTGGAGCTGGCTTTCTGGGTCTTGATCCGGTCTGCAGACTCTGGATCTTGTAGCAGTTCCTTTCACCCTTAAGCCCAAATAGGATCATCTTGGCTTAAGGAGGCGCAGCTGAGACTTATTGGCTTGCTGGTGGATATAAGGGGCTCTGGGACAGAGTCTAGTTGGGGGGGGGGGGGGTTGTCCTGCTCTGAACCTGTTTTGTTATGTTCCTCTGTCTTGTACCTGCTGTACCATCTGGTTTGCCTTGTTTGTGCTGTTTGCCTGCCTATCCTGTTTCGACCCTGGCTTGGAGTACCCACTGTTAATCATCTCGTTCTGTAAGTCTGTTCTTGTAGTCACCCTGGACTGAGCTCCCTTCTGATCCCTTGCCTCTGTTGGGTAAGCAGGCTGGACTGCCGTCACCCAATGGGGGACTCTTACACTTTCCTACCCCTCTCTTCCGATGGGTTGGGCCCCGCAACCAGGTGTCCCACGACCTGCCCAGGCCCCTGTGTTCCTGCTTGGGAGGCCAGCCCCTGCCCAGAAGTGATGTGGCCTGCCCAGGGGGTTATCCTCCCAGCATTCCTTGTCCTATAAATCCTGCCTTTGCCATGAACTCTCTGAACCCCAGGATCACCATTGCATGCCACGGTCTCCCCATCTTGTTCTATCCTTTAGTTGTTCCTGTCCTGCCCCTAGTACTTCAGTACCTGCGACCTGCATTTGGGTCCAGTCTCCACATCCCCTTGTGACACAATCAGCTCTTTGGTTTCACTAATATTGAGTGCAAAGTTGTTGAAATGACACCACTCAACTAGCTGGTATATCTCACTCCTGTATGCCCTCTCATCACCTTTTGAGATGCTGCCAACAATGGTAATATCATCAGCAAATTTGATGATATGCTGATCTATGCTTAGCCACACTGTCAGTGGGTGCAGAGAGGTTAGAGCAGTGGGCTAAGTACATAGCCCTGTTGTGCACCAGTGTTGATTATCTGCAAGGTGGAGGTGTTATTTCCAATTCATACAGATTATGATCTTCCAGTTAGGAAGTTGGGGCTGCAATTGCAGAGGGGGTATAGAGGCCCAGGTTCTGTAGTTTTTGAATCAGAACTGTAGGAATTATGGTGTTGAACTCTGAGCTATAGTCAATAAATGGCATCTTGACACAGGTGTTTGTATTGTCCAGGTGATCCAAGGCCCGGTGGAGAGCCAGTGAGATGGTATCTACTGGAGACCTATTGTGGCGATAGGCAAATTGCAGTGGCTACAAGTCCTTGCTTTTTGGACACTGGTATAATTGTTGCCCTTTTGAAACGGGTAGGAAATTCTGACTGTAGCAATGACGGATTGAAAATGTTTTTAAATACACCGGCCAGTTTTCATAGCCTTACTAGGTACTTCTTCGGAGCTACCCTCCTGAAAGGCAGCCTGATGTCGGCTTCCGAGATAGATATCTCAGGGTCAATGGGTGATATAGGAACAATATGAAGTGGTTTCTAAGTAACTGAAACAAAAGAATCTGCTATGCTATAGAGAAAGGTGAAAATGATATTAACTCAATTCCAGAACAAAGAGCTAATACTGGCCCAGGAGAGATCCTCTGAGATGTTGCGACCCCAGGAACTTACCATTTCAGCTGCTGACCACTCAGAGTACAGGCATGTTAGCCTATTTTCCCTTACTGAAGTTCACAATCAATTCCTTGGTCTTGCTGACATTGCATGTGGGGTTTCTGTTGCAACACTGCTCAACCTGCCAATCTGTGTCACTCCTAAGCTCTTTCTTGTAGCCACCTGAGATTTAATCAGCAACTGTGGTATCATCTGTGACTTTATAAATGGCACTTGAGCTGTGCTTCTCCACGAGTGGAGAGAGAATAGTGTAGTGAGCTCTGCACACATCATTTGAGATGGCCCTGTATTCATTGTCAGGAAGGAAGAGATATTATCACAGATCCTTACTGACTGTGGTTTCCTAATGAGGAAATCAAGGATCCCGTTACAGAGGAAGATATTGAGGCCCAGGTTTAGAAGCTCAGTAATGAATACAGTGGAGATGATGGCATTGAATGCCCAACAGCAATCAATAAACAGCAATCTGATATATGGTTTGCTGTTGTCAAAGCAGAGTGGAAAGCCAGCGAGACTGCATCTGCTATAGACGTGTAGAAGTAGTAGGTGAGTTTAAGTGGGTCCAGGTCATTGCAAGACTTAATTATAGCCATAACTAACCTCAAAGCACTTCATTATGTTTAGAGTGAGTGCTACTGGGAGGTAGAGATTGAAGCAGCTCACCCTGGGTACCAGGATGTTTCTGCCCTTTTGAATCGGGTATCTATGTGACACTGATAAACCAGAGAGTGGGCACACAGTATCTTCTAATCATTCAGACAGTATATCGACAAGCTTGTGAGAGGTGAAGGAGCAGGAACAAACGTATCTTAAAACACTTGGTGAGAATAGCATAACAGCCACACATAGAATGGAAGTCCTCACAAGCCTCAACCCACAGCAGGGAAAGGTTGAAGATGTCTTTGAACACTCCTGCCAGTTTGGTGACACAGGTCTCGAATACCCGCCTGGGTACACCATTCGGACCTGATGCCTTTCAGGGGTTCATCTACTTGAATGATATTCCAGCATTGGCCTCTGAGACAGATTCTGGATGTAGTGTGGATCTGCACAGGTGTAGATTTATTCTCCCTTTCAAAGTGTGCATAAGAGGCATTGAGCTCATCAGAGTGAAGCATTACTGCCATATATACTGCTTGTTTTATCTCTGAGAAAGAAAGAATAAAATGGGACTAGTGCAAAGTAGGATTACTGTAAATAGATATGCAAAGTTAATGCAGACCTAGTAGGCAAAAGAAACTGATTGCTTGAGGTACTATGCTATGATACAATAACAACCAAGCTGGCATTGTGGGAATAGTAATAATAATGAATTTCCAAGTATATGCTATTCTGTTTGATGTCAGGTGTCACAATATATGTGAAATAAGAAACACACTAAGAGGATTTTAACTGAAATTTCTAATGTCTATTGTATAAATTTCTTGTCTGACTCAATAAAGAAAAGCACATCTCTCCTTGAGTTCTCAACTCACTTCACCACATCACATTTCTAATCCTTTCTGGTTGAGACTAACTGCCAAATCCTCAAGTTTTCTGAGGCTATTGTCTCCTTGCTGTGATTCACCTATTTGAGCACATTGCCTTCTGACAATGAGGTCCCTATTAAAGTCTTCCCCTTCACTGTGAGGACTTCCGTTCTGTTCAACTGTCATGCTGTGCTCCCCAAGTGCTTTAAGATACATTTGTTCCTGGCCCTTCACGTCTCACAAGCTCTGTCGAAATACTGTCTGAATGATGAGAAGGCATTGGTGCTCTCTGGTCTCTCGTGTGACAGAGACGATCATAAATGTTGGCAGATGACAGATGACAGCTGGTGCACTGAAGCACAACATAGCACGAGCACACTCCTGTCAGCTCCCTTTATGTGTGGTTTTCCTAACTGTAATATTGTGTGAAATAAATTCAAGGATGCAGCAAGATCGCAATCGGAGGGCCCGCCAGCTTGTGTGTATAAAACTGATTGGAAATTGAGAGACCATCCAAACTTTTCTCTGGATCATCTGCCATAAGAAATAGCAGGATCGTCAATAACAGCAGGTCACCTAATTCAAAGGCCTCATCAGCTCTGGCTATGAAATAAAAATGAGTCCATCTAAACAAGTCAATGAAACCAATGGATGAATAAATATCCTGGTAGTTATGCCAGAAAGATGCAAGGCACCCTCATTTCCATTATTGAAGTAGCTATTGCTCATCTCCTTCCTATTGCTTAGCCAATACAGAATTTTACCCACCAGGTGATCAGCTGTTTTAACCTTCTAGTAAAGTGGCCAACTAGACGTTCTCCATCTGATTTCTATACATTTGTCTGAGTTAGCAGACATCAGGGCACAAATCATAGAAAAAGCAAATATATGGAATCATTAAATATGAAATGATACCGTGTAACAGTAACTGATGACTAAATCAGTGTCTAATTCGGCATCAGATACCTCGAGTATAGAACAGTCACTTTTTAAATTCAATGGATCATATTTTTCATTCATGTATACTTTCCTTGACATTTGTCCATTTATTATTCATACATTTAAAAAAAAGTTATTTTCTTGGTTAATGTTCCCTGAGCTTGTGGTCTAGCATATGCCATCCCTTATGAGACAGCAGGCCATTTGAGCTTGTCACTGCAGCCTCCTGTCTTGGAGATCACCAGGTACAATATTCTGCTGGGAGGCTGGCTCCCAGCTGATTGGCGAGGTCAACAGGGTGCAGTGCCTCCCCAATCAGGGCAATACCTGCAGTTTTGTTTTACGACCTTGTTAAAGTCCAGCCCCAGCCTCACCAACTGTCAACCTCATCAAAGAGACTGAAAAGAAATTAAGGTTTTAAGGTTTAAAAAAAAATCACTAAAAGAAATTTGAATAATTACAACAACTAATTGCTGCGAAACATTTAAAGACTGGAGCACATAAATCAAATAAAGGAAAATATTTTGCTCTTATACTGGCAGCTGTTTCTGGGTTCACTAGACTTGGCTAGGATAGCTGGAACAGGCTCAGCAAGCAAATTCCCCAGCCTCAGTGCCGGAAAATATGTGGAAGCATGCACTTCCTTTGGAGTCCATACAGCGGATTCGGATTTTCCAAGCTTTGTGATCAGTCTGCAGGGAGGTACAATTTCCACCCTCGTGCCAGAACCCCAAGTATCCATCCAAAACCTAGGTAGATTGTAGCAGGCCAAATGAAACTAGCCTTTAAGTCATATTTCCTTTATTATTGGAGAATAGCCAAATGATTTGAGGAAACAATCTGGAGCGTCGTGCAAAGCACTCCCTTCATTCACATCACAAGCATTTTCAGTTTATCAGATTATATTATACTGTACGGGTAATTGAAATGGTCTAATGCAAATTACTCTATTCACACATTTGTCTACAAATGTCATCCTTGTTAAAATAATTGGACTTCCTCAGAATCTTCCAATGAACCTCTGCTTCAGATGAAGTTCATAATATGGCAGAGTAAGATCATTTGAATAGCAAGCAGGTTATGGTTACAATTGTAACTGAGAACTCAGGCAGTGAGAAATTAACCATTGCTTGATATTTCATTTTCAACACTAATAAATTGATAACATTATTAGAAATTCTTAATTTGGGGACATAAATATAAATAGCAAATTAAGCAACTTTGAAAATTATGTTTAATTATTTTATGAGATGTATGAATGAAATATTCACATTTTAGCCTCACACAGCTCAAATATCTATGTAAGTACTGTGGAAACTGTGAAAATAATGGACTTTGTCCAACCAATTTCTTCTCTCTGTGTTTAGCACAGCAGCTTTTGAATTATAGGTCTTTCTGAGCTGAGAGGAGAGGGTTAGAATGGAAATGCAGTTAACAAAAAAAAGCCATTGTATTTTGATATATCAATGCCTGGGTCAGAAAGTGGATGAGATCCAAATTTATAGTGAGATAATCTATTCATAATCTACTAATTTTCAGGAAATTTACTTTCAGGAACTCTATTATATCAAATGGACCGCCTTGGCAGGTTTTTAATGTGACTCAGAAATCTCAACTTCTTTTCATCATATAAAGCCAGTTCTTTGTTAGATTGGAACTGCTTTCTCAATTTTCTTGATGCTTTTTGAAATTCTTCATGATGGCAAGACCATTCCCAAAATTTTTTAAATTAAATTTCTACCAAAAATTCCCCTTGATGTTTTGTTCTTAAATCCCAACAAATAATCATGCATACCAGAAGATTGCACACAACACCTTCCCTGCGGTAATTGTCCTTAAGTGATACTAGTAAGGGCTGGCTTGGCAATATGAGGAGAACTTGAATTATACGACAGACAGCAATTACTCTTGTGATACACACATGATATTCTGCGTGTACTTCTGTTCCCATGCTACTTGCCCAAAGAGAAAATGCCAGCCTTGTTCAGAGGTTAGCACAAAGCAAATTGTGAGAGGTAACTAGTGGCTTGCACCTGGAGAAACCCTGCTGTGGGGCATCTATACCTAACATACTAGTTCATTCCAGGAATTTGAAATTAGCAAATCATACCGTGATCTTAATCAGTTAATTGAATATACTTAATTAAATTATTTTGGTATTACTTATCTCATCACAGATCTGAGATTACACCACTGACACTTTAATTGTCAGGCTCTTAATGCACTCCAAATTCCCTTTAAATTGATTTAAATCAAAGAACAGGACAATTTTCAGCTAATACTTGTACTAATATATCCACTTTTACATTCAGTCTGATTCTCATCTATTCTGCTTACTTCCTTGCAATTGTCCTTATCGTTGCCTAAATTAAGTAAAGGCACCATCTTTCCAAATAGAATATCAAGTGAATACATCGTTACTTACTTATGGTTTTATTTTCTCAGATTTTCCTCTTTCTTTGCAACTACAATCTTCTTGAGTTGGGATATGGCTACATATACTCTGCAGTGAAAGTGTCTTGTCTCTGGAAGCTGAGGGAAGAGAAGGGGAGCTGAGAGACGAGGTGAAACACAGACTGCCTTGATGAGACGAAGACTTCCTACAACTTTTGGAGTTTTCCATTTGGTAAGAACAACTTTGGAGACCCGAGCAGACTGATTTTGAAAGAGGCAAGCAGGAAGGTTGAGAAGATGAATAAGCATTTTCATTTACACTTATGCTGTGCACATTCCCCTTGTGACATGTAGCTTTGGTGTTTCCACTGGAAATTACTTCATGTTGTAATTCATCAGACTGATTGGGCACCTCCAAACTGAGAGGCCATGCATTTTCACTGAAAACAATGGTACTGCAGTAGTGGCTTGATCTCTTTAAATCAGGTTTCTCTTTGGCTGTTCTAATCAAGGACATGGACTGTGAAGTACCTGAGCTGGTCAGTTCTTCAACAATTTCATGAAATGATCCCATTCCAGTAAATTCAGGACTTTGTGCGGAAATGTTTTCCTTTGTTTTCTTACTACTGCCCATTATGCAATTATTTTGGTCTTTAGTTGATTTCTTTGCTGTTGCATTGTTTTCGACAAGTCCAGTGTTTTTGCATTCTTTGTAATGGTGATTAGCTTGCAAGGCAAGAACAAATAGGCAGTCCTCAATAGTAGCTTCCTTACAGAACTGCCTAGTCTCACCAGTATTCGTTTTTAAGGATGCCACATGTCTAATACTGTCCTCCAGTAACTGAGACACGTAATGATCTGCCTCTTGCAGCCTTGGATTGTTGCAGTAACGTTGCTGATTCTGCTTTGGTCCTGAATGATGATCTTTTTTATCATAACTGCTCAACACATCAGATATGCTGCATTTCCCGACAACAGCAAAGCAAGAAGAGCACAGTATCACTTCAGGAAGGTTGGACTCCACTGATTTCCGACAGTTTGGACAAAGGAGAGCTTTACTGATTTTCACAATGATCATAGGCTCCAATATGGCTGCATTCTCTTTTACTGTTTCCAATGTCTTGCTAAACTCCCTTTGAGGGGCAGATGCCAGAAACATATCCTTCTTTAATAAAGTGACCTTGCTTGCAAAACTGTGATTACTCTCTGAGAGTCCAGGATCATCAGCTCTGGGCATTAAATCCATGGATGATTCAACTGGGGATGTTCTGTTTTGTTGAGAAAGATTTGTTCTGTTTTCCAGTTTTCTGTTCTGTATCATTGACATGGCTTTGGCTGGAATGTTATCCTCACTCTCCTTTGCTGTTCTATCAGTGCAGGAGGCAGAATAGTCAGCAGGTATATTTGTTAAACTGATTATTTCTGCCCTTGTTTGGTTATGATGCTCAGTGGTATTTGGAATGTTCAAACCAAACTCGCTTGTTTCTGTCTTTTGCCTAAGCCAGTTTACGAGACCCATTGCCAAAGAAAGTTCAGTATCGCAGAGTTTTAGTAAGCATTCTTTACCTTTCCAACTGCCTTGGAAAAACTCGTGACAGTTTATATCCACGGTGGGAGATGAAGCCATGTTTTCTTCAGCTCCTACGTAAAAACTATACATAGACAATGGAGTTTGGGGTTGAGCCACAATATTCCGCATTGAGGACCCTTCTTCGTCTGAGATAGGACTCATCCTAGGCTCTTCTGGATCATTGAAAAGCTCATAGAGGGCATCACCACTATAGCTGTCCCTGGGAAATTGCCTACTTACACGTGGACTTTGCGAACGTTTGCTTTCATCGTCTTCCTGCCCAGGAGAAAATGAATCATAGTACCCTTCATCACTGGTTGATGTGGATTCCTGATGGTCACTCTGCGGTGTTCCCAACTCTACGTAAGCATCTACATTTTTTTCATTTTCCTCAATATCTTCTTTCTCAGTGATTTTTTGAAATTCTAAAGGTGAAAGAGCTAACTGTTCAATCCCAGCATTTAATCCTAAGCAGCGTTTGGATTCTTCACTTATGGTGGGTTCCTGAATTATTTCACTTGCTGCGTTAGAGTTGCTCATATTTTTCCAAAATCCATTTAGCTCCATGTTGTCTGATTGTCCTGGTGATGCAAGCTGTTCTCCTCCACCTTGGAAAGATTCGCCTGAAGGAGTCTGTTTGTCTTCACATTTTTCCGTTGCATTTTTAAAATTGTGACCTGCCTCCAGCTGATCAGTGTTTTCATCATCAGCAAAGATTTCCCCACAACCTGTGAGGGAATCAAAGCTCTTCAAAGAAGCCACATCTTCACAGAGAGTGCTACTGCATTCAAGGGATGAGTCTGAGGGTGGGTCACTATCAGTAAAGTATTGTGCTAAAGAATCACCAGCATGAGTTAAAATCTTTGAACTTCTGGATATATTTTTATTAGCTCTTAATGCCACTTTACAACTGAAAGTTTTGGAATCGTGTTTGTTGTCCTTCGGTCTTAGTAGTACTTTCTCCTGTCTATTTTTCCTTATTGTAAACAGGCCTCTGAAGCCTCTTTTGGGCTTCCTGAGTGAAAGCCGTCTATTTGTAATACATTTTGTGAAAGGTGGAAGTGATTGTGAGGAAGGACTTGGAAGCTCAGCTACTGAATATTTAGATTGGGTATTGACCCTGCTTTCACATAATCTATTCATAACAAAAGGCCCTGTGGGCACAGCAATTTCTGAGAAATTTATAGCATTAATAATCCTGTCTTTATTTTTCTCAGCTGATGTCATTGCCTTATATTCTTGGGGCTCATCCTCTTGGACATAATCACCTTCTTGTGCCATGGATACAACACAGTCATGAGTCTTGCTTTTTCGTACAGATCTCTGCACATTCGAAAGCCCAAAGTGATCCTCTCCTTTGTCTGCTTGTCCAAAAGCATTTGTAACACTCCGAGCTTGCCCTGTTCGTAAAAACAATTTTTTCACTTTTTCATCTATGCAGCTTCCTCCACCAGTAATTGAATACTTATTAACTGATTTTCTCTCAAAATCAATATCAATAAAGGTCTCTGCATTCTTAACAGCCTGTTGCAGGCTATACTTCCGAAAGTTTCTTGTTCTTCTTGAATCCATCATTGTGGGTGATACAATCTCTGCTTGGAAGAGAAATGCATTATTTGTATCTGTTCCCTTCACATTTCATACTGACATATTGTATTTAACTTTATATTTGCATGAGGAAATAAACATACTAATCAGTCAATGCAATCAGTAAATTGGGAAGCAGAGTTGAGAAAAGAAGTA
This sequence comes from Hypanus sabinus, assembly GCF_030144855.1. Taxonomy (NCBI): domain Eukaryota; kingdom Metazoa; phylum Chordata; class Chondrichthyes; order Myliobatiformes; family Dasyatidae; genus Hypanus; species Hypanus sabinus. Next base: position 84,350,008 of record NC_082707.1, read on the forward strand.
TTTTCCATCTTCAGCTCTAAAATTAAACAGTGCAAATTTTGGTCTGCAAATGAGTAATGTGTGTGTAAAACCATCCTTTCTAACGTTAACCACCAAACGAAAAAGGTGTAAAATTTATCCTAAAAATGTGGATAAGAAAAATTTTGTTGATCCTATTCATAATTAGAATTGTCTCAATACTGATCTGTCAACATCAAACATTTCTATCAATGCCCTAGGATACGATAGGATAAAACACATTCTCCTCCATATCAACAATATTTTGATGCCGCCCTCAGGGTATGTTTTTGTAGAACAGAAATGCCCTATTCAGTTCTCATGCCAACCATCTCAGTGAGGTTGTCAATCTGTGCCAAATTATAGGCAGGCTAATGCTGTGAGCTCAAGAGGTTTAGAAAATGCATTGAAACAGCACAAGTCCTATGTTTCATAATTAGGAAAAGCTTATTGCATAATATAAGTTTAACTCATGCACCAGAAATGTGTATAGTAATACAGAATGCAACGTAGGTCATAACATTTTTTCTCATTATGTATAAATGATATTACTATTAATTAAGAATGGAAGAATTGTTAGATTTAAACAGAAATGCAATAGGTAAGCAGATTACTGAAGAAATTTTTAAAAATTAGCATTGATTTAATAGAAGCATTTTGCTGTACATTAATCATTACTATTGCAATGGAATTAAAGATATCAGTGTAGAATGCTTACATTTAGACAAGCAGTTGTGTTGTAGCTTTGTCTGAAGTCTATGATTTATAGGCGCCTGAAATTTCCGTGTAATCGAATGATGCCGTCAGTGTGATGAAGAGCCATGAATAAATAATGAGGCATTGCCTTCACTAGTTAGCAAGATGATAATGACAGAATACAGTTTTTAAATAATTGCAAAAGAAAGATTAGAAAATAATAAACCTTCATTCAAGGGATGATTAAATTGCTGAAACAGAAGGGAAATCTAGACCCAGACATTATAGCTCATAAGGCCGTCAGGAGAATTGGGGCAGAATTTTCAAAGTGATGCTGATAGGGAGGTCCTATAATGAGAGAAGTAAACAATTACCCCTTGCCGCAGACAAAAGGTGATAGGGTTCTGACATGAGCAGCCTGTTATTCTGAGTGTGAAGAATGGGATGGTTGTGAAGTGAGCTAACTTTGCAGAAATAGAAGAACAGTGATTAAAGGGGATATAAAAGTCTTATACGCAAGATGAAACTAAGTGATGTATTGAGCAAAGATCACAAGTCTGCTGCAAAAGCACATAATTAATTAAATAATCACATCCAATTTTGAAGCAGAAGAGAACTTCATCACTTGTAGCACATTTTTTTCAAAACCAGGAAGTTTTATAAACTAATATAGATTTGCCATTTTTCCTCTTCCTTTTGTGTTAGTTGAATGCAATACTCCACACTGACAATGGAGAAATAAAGTGGTTGAAAGGAACATGGAATATCATCAAAAAGAATCTGTGAATATGTATATAGACCTTTGTATCGTATGTATCTAAGACCTTTCCATACATTTTCAGTCCGTTTACCTAAAAAGACAATACTTTGCACTTCTTTCGAAGGATTTCCATTTACCATTTTTTGATTAAGCAGATACTTCTAATATTTCTCTCTGTCTCGAACTTTTCTCCACACCACCGACAACACTAATAATTTTGAAATCATCAGTAAAATTCAAAATCATGGTCCTACAATTAAGTTCAAGTCAACAATATATATTACAAAAACTTACTATTCACACACTTCCAGCCATTAAAACACCTATCTATCACTACATTGATCATGGTTTCTCCCAGTAAACTACCACTGAACTTGATTTGTTACTTTTCCTTCACATCCTTGTCTTTCACTTTCTTGGGCAATCTTTGCTAAAGTCTATATAGATTGCATCAAATTCACTACATTGCTAACCCTTTCTGACACCACCACAAACAAAATATTCACTCATTGTCCAACGCAGCCTTCCCTTAACAAATCTACAGTAACTGTCTCTAATTACTCAATTCCTCCAGACTCAGTCGTAATAACTTCAATAATTTGGGTGACTGGCCTACAATTACTTGGTCTGTTCCTTACTCTTAAAAAATATGTTAACCTTCTTTCAGATCTCCATCAACATCACACCTAAATCCAAAGAGATCTGGAAGATAATTAGAAGAGCCTTTGTCTTTTCTTCAAGGCCCAGGAATAGAATTTACTTCAGCCTGATGATTTAACTATACTTAGATGCTAGATCACTTAAGACATCTTTCTTTGTATATCATTTAATAATTCTTCAAATACTTCCTGTTGTGACTGTGATCTTAGTTGTGGAGCGGCAATGAAGCTGGATAAGTAGAAGTCTTTATTCTTCACAACAAGCAGACATTCTCCTGGACACCCTCTTGGTAGAGCCTTCCAAACTCAACATAAATCACATATTTAAGATGAAAAGTAACTGCAGGTGATTCAATACAATTTCAATAGTTACCAAGGCATCATTTATTTCAAGATCTCGAGTCTGAAATTGTTTCCTTTGAGTTACATATCTATAGTTGGAGACTCCTTTATATATCTTTGCTGGGACAAAGTAATTCACACAGATGGTCTGAAAGCTTCTGAATACAGAGAAAAGTTCAAAGATCAAAGTTCAAAGTAAATTTTATTGTCAAAGTACTTATGTACCAAACAACCCTGAGTATCATTTCCCTCTGGGCATACTCAGCAAATCTATATCATAGTAATTATAACAGGATTAGTTAAAGATCAACCAGAGTGCAGAAGACAGCAAACTGTGCAAATGCAGATTTAAATAAATAGTAATAAATATTGAGATCATGAGATAACAAGATAAGGAATCCTTAAAGTGAGATCATTAGTTGTGGGAACATCTCAATGGATGGGCAAGTGACTGTAGCTATCCCCTTTTGTTCAAGAGCCTGATGGTTGTGGGGTAGTAACCTGGTGGTGGGAGTCCTGATGCTCTTGTACCTTCTACCTGATGGCAGCTGTGAGAAAAGAGCATGTCCTGGGTGGTGAGGATCTTTGGTGATGAATGTTGCTTTTCTACAACAACGTTTCATGTCGATGTGCTCAATGGATGGGAGGGTTTAACCCGTGATGTACTAAGCTGAATCCACTCCCTTTGGTAGGATTTTCCGAACAATGGCTTTTATCATAACCCCATTGATTTACACTTGGCTGATGTAAACAAGAACATCTCAAGGTTATTTCACTTCACAAACTTGTCTCTTGAGCAGCCACTGCTGTGGACTAGCAGCCTGTGCTCTACAGACAATGCTGTCTGCTTGCAAAGCTGCCCTGTTACCTTCTGACTGATTACTGCTTGCAATTTGCATTAAGACCTGATGTATATAGCACCTGTTACATACTTTCATATGCCATCTTTGCCTTCTTAATTGACAGTTAAATTTTATCCCTGAACTTTTCATACCTCTTTTCCCCATTTTGCAATGTTAATCTCTTGTTTATAGTCATAACCAATATTTACCTATTCTATTCCACATATTCTTCAACTTTCACAGACTAAAGACTTCTACAGATGCACAGTGAAGAGTATCTTAGGTGCATCACCGATGGGAATAGAATCACAAATGCCCAGGAATAGAAAAGGCTACAGAAAGTGGAGGACACAGCTAGAGATTTCCCCCACCATTGAGTACATTTACACGGAGCACTGCTACAGGAAGGCAACATCCATCATCAAAAACCCCCACAATCTCTTTTTTTTCATTAATACTGTCAAGCAGGAAGTATAGAAGCATTAGGTCCCATACCACCAGGTTCAAGAGCAGTTATTACCTAACAAGCATCAAGCTCCTGGATAACTTCAATCACCACTATGCTGAATGGATTCCATAAACTACAGACTCACTTTCAAGGGCTGTTTATAACCTATGTTCTCAGTGTTATTTTTTTTATTTGCACAGTTTGTCTTCTTTTGCATTTGGGTTGTTTGTCATTCTTTGTCTATTTATGTATTTATTTTTGTAAATTCTATTGTAGTTCTTTTTTCCTGTAAAAACCTGCAAGAAAATGAATCTCAAGGTAGTATTTGGTAACATATATATACTTTGTACTTTGAACTTTCATTAGATGTGGGAAATTCAAACTTTTCTCTTTGGGAACTACCATCTCTTTTAAAGCTATCCATTGCTCTAACTTTGACTGACCCCAAAGTAAATGGTTCTAGTCCACCAGTGAACATTTGGTAAATCATATCTTGGCTCAGTAAATTTTATATTATCCCAAATTAGAACTCTTGATGTATCTTTCTTCTTTTCTCTGATCATGCTAAATCTAATCAAATTATAATCATTCCCTCCAAGACACTCTCCCAACCTTCCTATGTATCTGATGTTCATCTCCGCAAATCACTTTGCTTGTTTGGTTTGCTTGCTGTTGATTTGAAAAATATTGAGTTTCCAGAATTCTGATGTTTTCTGTACAATTTTTAAGGCACTTTTCAGTTACTGTCTTGTTGTTGTCCACATATTTGTCTTCTATCTTTCCTTGAACTTTAGGAGAACTAAAAGCCTGTTGCAATATGATTGCCTCCCTTTTGTTCATCAGTTCTACTCACATGACCTTTAGAAGAGACCTGAATTAATACTTGAAATACTACATATTGCCTTACTGGTTGATTTGTCAGCCCACCTTGTAGTGGCTTTTTGGACTAAAGTTATAAAAATGCCATCCCCTTCTCTCAATTCCTCTGTCTCCGCTTAATTTTAAGGTATTGGGATGAATGGTTCTCAGAGGCAGTTTTTTGTTTCTTTATACACACAGAGTTGTAGGTCCATGGAATGCACTGCCGGAGTGGTGGTGGAGGGAGGTATATCAGGTATATTTAAGAGACTCTTAGGTAGGCACATGGATGATAGAAAAATGGAGGGCTAAGTAGGAGAAAAGGACTGGATCAATCTTCCAGTAGGGTTAAAGGTCTGCACAACATTGTGTTGCAAAGATCTATATTGTGCTGCACTCTTCAATGTTTTAGGTTTTGTGCTCTATGATGGTGCAGAAAGAAATGTGGGAATTTGTTGCTGTAGTTACTACTGAAAAATGGGTTTAACATTGGCAGGATTGGTAGGTCAACACTCCTGGTTCAGATTTCAGGCAACATGGGAAGGAACATAAAGAGTGGAAGGGAAATCAAACTCAAGTCATTGGGTTGAAACACAAACAAGAGAAAGTCTGCAGAATCTAGAAATCAAAGTAAAACACACAAAATACTGGAGGAACTCATGGGCAGTTTCTAATGGTGATGCTGCCTGGCATGCTGAGTTCCTCCAGCATTTTGTGTGTATCACTGTGTTGAAAGTTGAGCACTCTATCACTGTACCACTGAGGACTGAATGAACCCAATTGCAGAAACCATGATGCAGACAGGAGTTGATGTGCAGATTTAAAAGCAAGTTTCATTTTCTTTTAGCCAAGATGGACAAAAATACACAACCAGTCAAAATCAAAAATGCAGTAATCCAAACACAAATTCAGTAATCCGAGATCTTGATGCACATTTAAAATCCTGGAATGGCAGGTAGTAAGAAGACATCAAAAAACACACAAAAGGGACAGAAAATAAAACCACCAGAGGCTCTTGCTACTTACAAGGCCCAGCAAAGTAAAGTACAGGAGAGCAGGGTTTAAATACACAGATGTTATTTGGGAATATGTGCAGTCTATGATCAATACAAGTAGGTCCAAGCATTTCTGAAAAAACCCACTGGAAACTATGTCAGGCCCTGTTGGCCATCTCCAAAATAGATCAGAGTCTTAACAAGGAGGGAATGTCATAACTTTACAAACAAGAGAAGAATCTACAGGTGCTGGCAATCCAAGCAAGACACACAAAACGCTGGAGGAATTCTGCATGCCAGACAGCTCCCATGGAAAAGAGTAAGCTGTCAACGTTTTGGGCTGAGACCTTTGATCAGGACTGGAGAGAAAAGATGAGAAGTCAGAGTAAGAAGGCGGGGAGGGGGAAATAAGCAGTACAAGGTAGCAGATGACAGGTGAAACCAGGAGAGGAGGAGAGGTGCAGTATTGGGAAGTTGATTGATGAAAGAGATAAAGGGCTGGAGAAAGGGGAATCTGATTGGAGTGGTCAGAAGGCCATTGAATAAAGGGAAGCGGCACCAGACGGAGGTGGTGGGCAGGTAAAGCAATAACATGAGAGGGTATGGTGAAGGAGAGGGGAGGCAATTACCAGAAATTCAAGAAATCTATGTTTTTTGCCATCAGGTTGGTGGCCACCTAAATGGAATACAAGGTGTTTCTCCATCAACCTGAGTGTGGCATCATCGCAGCAGTAGAGGAGGCCAAGGACTGATGTGTTGGAATTGGAATGGGAAGCAGAATTAAAATGGGAGGCCACCAGGAGATCCTGCTTTTTCTGGTAGATGGAACGTAGTTGCTTGGGGAAGCGGTCTCTCAATCTATGTTGGGTCTCACCAATATACAGGAGGCCACAATGGGAGCACTGGACACAGTAGATGACCCCAAAAGACTCACAAGTGTCACCTCACCTGGAAGGACTGTTTGGGATCCCGAATGGTAGTGAGGAGGGTGGTGTGCGGGCAGTTGTGGCACTTGTTCCGCTTGCAAGGATAAGTGCCAGGAGGGAGATCAATGGGGAGGCACAAGGGAGTTGTGTAGGGAGTGATTCCTGTGGAAAGTCAGGAGAGGGAAAGATGTGCATGGCCATTGGAGATGGTGGAAGTTACAGAGAATTATGTGCTGGACTCGGAGGCTGGTGAGATGGTAGGTGAGGACAAAAGGAACCTTATCCCTGGTGGGGTGGCGGGGGTATGGAGTGAGGGCAGATGTGTGCAAATTGCGAAATGTGAACTGTGTTGATGGTGGAGGAAGGAAAGCCCCTTTTTTTTGAAGAAGGAGGACATCTTATTAGTTCTGGAATGAAAAGCATCATCCTGAGAACTGATGCAGTGGAGACAGAGGAAAGAAGACTAAATTAATCATTTACGCCCTGGGGAAAAAAAGTTTCTGGCTGTCCATTCGAACAATGCCTCTTATCATCTTGTGCACCTCTACCAAGTCATCTCTAATCCTCCTCCCCCTCTCCAAAGAGAAAAACCCTAGCTCGCTCAACCTCTCCACATAAGGTATGCTTTCTAATCCAGGCATCCTCCTGGTAAATCCCCTCTGCATCCTTGCTTACTTCCACATTCATCCTATAATGAGACAAGCATCACTACATCACTTTTAGCTCTGAGGCTCCATATATTCATGTATTCAGAATTAAGTGCTACAGGACTTCCTTGCTTTTATTCCTGTTTGAGATGTCCCACTTCAAATGCCTGTACAAATACAAGTGCAATTATTAAATCAGAATAGAACAAGGAATAAGCATGTGATCAATATTTGCCTCTCCAGTGTTAAATTAAGAAAATCTCCAGTTTGGTCCATGATAAAATACAACACTAAAATACATTGAGTATCAAACAAAGCCTTATCCCTGAAGAGCACTATGCTAAAAGTATTGTTTTTATTTCCCTCCTTTTGAAACAGTATTTTATCAGGTCCACTTTGAGATTATATGTATACTCATACTAAGTGTGTGCATTAAATATCGATTTAATCCAGGCATATTAAAAAACAAACAAGTTGTTGGTGAAGACAATGACAATATTAAACATTCTGGTGCACCTCGCCCTGGAGAGGATACAACACTGAAATGGATACAAAATTGATGCGAATAGAGAGTGCATGAGACTTGCCCAGAATAATTGGCATGGGCAGAAAATCGCCCAGCTGAAAATGGGTATGTCCGGTTTTAATTGTATATTAGAGAAAAATGTGTTGATATTTCCTCGCTTGCATTGTATTGCAGCTGGTTTAATCTGTCGAAGCATGTTGCCCGTAAGGTGAAGGGGCTGAGATTTGTTTTTAAAAAATGGGCATCAAATTGCCATGCATATGTTTTCAAACAATGGCGCTATAATAAATTCAGGGCCAAAGAACAACGCGTGGTCACTGCACCATATCCACAGCTAATGGTGTAACTCTTGGAAAGAAAGTGATATATTTATTATAATTTATTTATTAGCTGTTTGGAATTAGTTTGCTTTCAATATTCCTTTGCGCATTTTTAACGTAGAATGCGTTACGAAATCCGCCAATGAACCAACAGATTTTGTACCTGCTGAATGATTTCCCAAAGTTCCCATTATTCATCAAGGAAATCCTTGCTTCAAATAAATGTGAGTTGGGCGTGAACCATACTCTTTGCTTTTTCCCGATATTACAGGTATGTTTTAAAGTGGAAAAAGAACATGCAGCCATTTCCGCAATGAAATGCCCTTTCATAAGCGCTGTATATCGTTGATGGCAGGAACATATGCGCGGAAAATGGTTTCCCCGCCGTAGCAAATCAAACCTTAGCCCTCGGCTGCACTAGCTGCGCTGGCCATTTTCAGCACCGAGGCCAGTTCCTGCTCCGGGCTGCTGCTCACCATTGCCGTGTGAGAACGCTCTCTGATCGAGGGCTGAGCAACGAAAATCGAATCAATAGTCAGCGAGCCCGGGAGCAGAGCTAATCAGCAATCTACCCAAATATTCAAGCCTTTCTTTACCGTACCCAACTGATCTCCCCGGCGGCAAGCTGTTAATCATGGGAAGAATTACACCCTGGTACACTCCAGTTACCATGTCCCTGACAATGACATTGTCTTGCCTGTGTCTCTTAACCAAGATATTTAGTTGGAAAGTGATTGGCGGGTAGCACATACCTGAACAACCCTATCTGCCTTTTAACTGTCCTGACCCATGCTACCTGTCGTGTCGCGCTGCTGAACGATCCGATTTGCTATGCTCCTTAAAATCTCCTTGCTTAAAGATTCCAGGCTGTTATTATTAGAGAGCTCCGCGCTTCTCTCGGTATTCGCCCTGATCCACAAGAAGCCATCATACCTGTAACACGCTGGGTTGGCTGAATCGTCCAAGTCTGAGAAGCCTCAGCGCTCGATTAGCCTTTTAGCTTGCTCTGCCATTCATCGCAATCATCCCCGGTCTACGTACCAACACGATGCAAACGCCTCCGCGCAGACATAAATGTATCTAGTACTTGGAGGAAAATTTTCGCGACAGAAAACGTTACCCGGGAGGAACCAATAAATTTAACGGCACTGGATGGATCAATGGTGAGATTAAAACCAGAATGAACCCTCAGATCGGAATAATAACCGTGTGTACAAGCAACCCTCCTCCGCCAGAAACTACAACTGCCTCGCCCATATTTTGAGGAATTCAAATAAAATGCTGAAAAATCTGATATGTGCACAATTCGGGAACAGTTAAATTATTAATCACTGTTTGCTAAGAGTGTAGCATACTTAAATATATAGATATTGATTGTAATTCCTGACAGCTCGCGCTGTAACAATTCCTGCATTAATATTTATATTGGATTTAAATAATGGAGGTGCCTAGGGAGTTGCACAAACAAGATTCACGTTGAAACATCTGGAACACGGAATCTGGGTAAACACTTTTGCAAAATATTTCACACGAATTTCTAAGTACACTTCAGTTTAGGATAGAGGGGTATGCAGAATGAAGCACTCGCGTTTGATTAAATACCCGCAATAAAAGAAAACAATACTTTGATTTATTGACTCCGACGCAGTCTATCACACCGATCTCATTACTTAAGCAGGTGGCTCCCCTAGCAGTCCGTTATGCGGCTGGTCGATGTTTTAGAAATGTTTAACCAAATTCATTGTGCGTTGTACGATGCTCATTAACCCCACAAGCATGTTCTGCAACAGTATATCTGCTACATTCCGCCTCTTTAAGCTGTTAGGGTATTCAGTGTCGAGGCAATGTGTTTATATCGAACTCCCTAAGCTGTATAATATTCCCTTGATGTGCGCGGGTATGAAATTCACGCGGTTGCTGGATCCTTGTCCCTCAATAATTACTTGATTGACAATCCATCAAATTACCTAAACAATGAACTCCACCACAGGGTACCTTCAGACTGCCCTGTGTTCCATTTGAAAGGCGTGGTACAATTACCTCTCTTGGCTGTTCCAACAGACCCTCCCAAACCCGTGGTCCCCACAACCAAGATCACAGGCAGAGGTAGCAGGAAAACAATTACAGATTTCACTCCAAGTCACACATCATCCTGACTTAGAAACATATCAATGTTCCTTCAATATTTCCCGATGCAACTACTGAAAGTCCCACATTTTGTGTGAATAAGACTGATTGCACTGGTTCAAAAGGTGACGTACTACTACTTTCTCGAGGCCTTTTAGAGGTAAGCAATAAATGATGGGCTTCTCAGAAATACCCACATCTTGAATTATTTAATGCCTGCAGGACCTTCTCTTATTTGAAGTGGAAATACAATATTTCATTTCTATGTATTTAACAGAAGCCAGATCCATAATGGAACCACTCTTGAGGATGCAAGTTCTTACAAAGGAAAAGGGGGAGCGAACAGTTGAGATATAGTGATAGGGGATTCAATGGTTAAGGGAGCTGACAGAGGATTCTGTGGACGAGAACAAGATTCCCAGAAGGTTTATTGCCTCCCGGGTGCCAGGGTCAGGAACAACTTGGATTGAGCCCACCGTATTCTGAAGTGGAGGGATGAGCAACCAGAGGTCACGGTCCACATGGGTAAGAAGGGTGGTGAGGTCCTGGAAAGTGAGTTCAGAGAGTTAGATGCTAGGTTAAATGACAAGACCTCAGGGTTGTGATCTCAGGTTTGCTACTCATGCCATGTGCTAGTGAGGCCAGAAATAAAAAGATAATGCAGTTTAACATGTGGCTAAGAAGATGGTGCAGGAGGGAGAGCTTCATATTTTTGGATCATTGGGAAGGTACAGTTACCCCCGTACAGGTGGGACAGTTTGCAACTGAACTGGAAGGAGACTACCATCCTTGTGATAAGGTTTGCTAGTGCTGCCTCCCCTGGGGGGGGGGGATTTTAAACAAAAGTTGCAGGGGGATAATCAGAGCACCAGGGCAGATAGTGTAGTAGTTGTGGAGAAAGATACTTTTAAACCTATACACAAAGTCAAGAATCAAAAGATTGAACATGGTAGGACTAATGTTTTGAAGTGCATATATTTCAATGAAGGAGTATTGTAGGAAGGGCAGATGAGATGTGGGCATGGCCAGTACATGGAATTATGACATTGTAGCCGTTAGTGCTACTCATTTGCAGGAGGGACAGAACTGGCAGCTCAATGTTCCGGGGTTCCATTTTTTCAGATGGGATGGAACAGGAGGGATTAAAGGAGGAGGTGTGGCATTACTAATCAGGGAAAATGACACAGTGGTGTTGAGACAGGACAGACTGGAGAGCTGGTCTACTGAGGCTATATGGATGGAACTAAGGAATAAGAAAGGGATGACCACATTAATGGGACTATATTATAGACCACCAAATGGTCAGTGGGGTTTAGGGAAGCAAATTTGTAGAGTGATTGCAGACTGTTGCAAGAAACTTAAGGTTATGATAGTAACAACACACACAAAATGCTGGTGGAACACAGCAGGCCAGGCAGCATCTATAGGGAGAAGCCCTGTCGACATTTCGGGTCGAGACCTGACGAAGGTCGACAGCACTTCTCCCTATAGATGCTGCCTGGCCTGCTGTGTTCCACCAGCATTTTGTGTGTGTTGTTGTTTGAATTTCCAGCATCTGCAGATTTCCTCGTGTAGGTTATGATAGTAGATGATCTTAACTTTCCACATATTGATTGGAAATCCCATACTGTAAAAAGGGTTGAAAGGGATAGAGTTTGTTAAATGTGTTCAGGAAAGTTTCCTTAATCAATACATAGAGGTCCCAACTAGAGGGAGTGAGAAACCAGATCTCTCATTAGGGAATGAGACAGGGCAGGTGGCAGAAGTTTGTGTAGAGGAACTCTTTTCATCTAGTGATCATTATGCTGTTTGTTCCAATATAATTATGGAGAAGATTAGGTCTGCTCCTTGGGTTGAGATTCTAAATTGGAGAAATGCCATCTTGTTGGTTTCAGAAAGGATTTAGTCGATGTTGATTGGGACAGTTGTTTTCAGGCAAAGGTGTGCTTGTTAAAGTAAAAGGCCTTCAAAACAGAAAATGTAAGATTACTGAGTTTGTATGTTCTTGTCAGAATAAAAGGCAAGAATAGAACCTTAGATTTCATGAGATATTGAGGTCCTGGTTAAGAAAAAGAAGGAGATATATAGCCAGCATAGGCAAGAAGGAACAAATGAGGTGCTTATGAAGTATAAGAAAGGCAAGAGAACAATTAAGAAGGAAATTAAAGAGCAAACACAAGGAAATCTGCAGATGCTGGAAATTCAAACAACACACACAAAATGCTGGTGGAACACAGCAGGCTAGGCAGCATCTATAGGGAGAAGCGCTGTCGACATTTCGGGCCGAGACCCTTCATCAGGACTAACCTAAGAAGGAAATTAGGCAGGCTAAAAGAAGGCAGGAGGCTGCCCTAGCAGACAGGGTGAAGGAGAACCCCAAGGACTTCACTAAGAGCAAAAGAATAGGAAGGGACAAAACTGGTCCTCTTGAAGATCAGAGTGGTCATTTATGTATGGAGCCAAAAGAGGCGGGAGAGTTTTTAACTTGATTTTTTGCATCTGTATTTACTTGAAAGATGAACACATAGTCTATAGAAATGAGGCAAAGCAGCAGTGAAGTCATGGGCTGTATATAGATAACAGAGGAGGAGGTACTTTCTGATTTGAGGAAAATCAGGATGGAAAAATCCCAAGAGCCTGATGAGGTGTTCTCTCGGACCTTGCGGAAGGCTAGTGCAGATACTGCAGGAGCCCTAACAGATACCTTAGATGTCCTTAGCAATGATTGAGGTGCCCAAGGATTGGAGGATAGCTAATGTTGTTCTGTTGTTTAAGAAAGGTTGTAAAAATAAACCAGGGAATTACAGGTCAATGAGCCTGACATCAGTATGGTAAGTTGATGCAAGCTATTCTAAGGGACCAGATATATAAGTGCTTGGATAGACAGGGACTGATTAGGAATTGCCAACATGTCTGTGCATGTCTAACCAATCTTATTGAGATTTTCAAGGAGGTTACCATGAAAGTTGATGGAGGCCAGGCAGCGGATGTTGTCTAATGGATTTTAGCAAGGCCTTTGACAAGGACCCCCCACCCCCATGGAAGTTAGTTCAAGAAGATTCAGTTGCTTGGCATTTAAGATGAGGTAGTAAATTGGCTTCACAGGAGAAGCCAGAGAGTGGTAGTAGATGGTTGCCTTTCTGGCTGGAGGCCTGTGACATGTGGTGTGTGGCAGCAATCAGTGCTGGATCCATTGTTGTTTGTCATCTTTATCAACGATCTGGATGATAATTTAATAAACTGGATCAGCAAATTTGTGGATGACACCACAATTGGGGATGTAGTGGACAGCAAGGAAGGCTATCAAAGCTTGCAGCAGGATCTTGAAAAGCTGGCAAAGTGAACTGAAAAATGGGAGATGGAATTTAATGCAGTCAAGTGTGAGGTGTTGCTTCTTGGGAGAACAAACCGGAGTAGGACTTGCACAGTAAGCAGTAGGGCACCGTGGAGTGGGGTAGAACAGATGGATTTGGGAATAAAGATCCAAAATTCCTTGAAGGTGGTGACACAAGTAGAAAGGGCCATAAATAAAGCATTTGGCACACTGGCCTTCAGAATTAAAAGTACTAAGTACAGAAGCTGCGATGTTATGTTGAGTTGTATAAGACATTGAAAAGACCTAATCTGGAGTATTGTGTTCAGTTCTTTCACCTACCTACAGGAAATATGTCAATAAGATTAAAAGAATGCAGTGACAATTTACAAGGATGTTGCCAGGACTTTAGGACTTTGAGTTATAGGGAAAGGTTGAATAAGTTAGGACTTCATTCTCTGGAGTGCAGTAAAATGTGGGAAGATATGAAAGGGGTATACAACATTCTGAGAGGTATAAATAGGGTCAGTACAAGTAAGCTTTTCCCACTGAGTATGGTGAGAATAGAGTGAATGTGGAGAGGGTGTTTCCTTTGGTGGGGGAATCTAAAACCAGAGGACACAGCCTGAAAGTAGGGGGGTATTATTTTGCAGAGATTTCTTTAGCCAAGGAATGGTGTATCTATGGAATTCATTGCCACAGGTGGCTGTGGAGGCCAAGTCATTGGGTATATTTAAGGCAGAAGTTGATAGATTCCTGATTAGTCAGGACATGAAGGGATATGGGGAGAAAGAAGGAGATTGGGGCTGAGAGGAAAATGGATCAGCCATGGTGAAATGGCAAAGCAGACTCGATGGGACAAATGACCTAATTCTGCTCCTATATCTTATGGTCTTATAGTCTATGGTAGCTGACACACTGCAAAATTCCCACTGTGTTACAAATAAATGCCTCAAATAACAAAAACTGACATTGAGCAAAAGGAAATGATTTTAGGTAATCAATTGAAATTAAGGAAATAGTTAGGTTTTAAGGAACAATTTAATGGAGGTCACAGGTGTGTAGAATTTCACTATTTCAATGAAACAGTCCTGCATCATAAAGTTCCTAATCACACTTGGACCTCCACCAGCAGCATTCCATAATATTTGATCAAGACAGATAACTAGCAAGTCAGACTGATGTCTGATATGCTGACGAATTCACAATTACTGAATGGCTACTGGGGAATGCTCTTAAGTGATGCAAGCTTACCATGAAATGAGCAGAGATACTGGGGCTGGGATAATAAATCAATGTCACAGTCACAGAGAAAATTTTGAAAAAGTAATTAAAATTGAGAACAATTGCACAAATCTCTGGTCATCAGTGAGAGCCCGAATATAGTTGTAAACGTGAAAGTAGTTGAATGGATCTACATGAACTTTCTGAGCAGGTAAAACTGGTAAATTAGGAATGGCTATGGATACTATTTACTGTATTTTGGCTTCCTAAGGATGTTAGTCCACTAAGGACACTATTGACAAATACTGGTTTGGATAGGACAATACTTAGGAGTTAAAAGGAGTTATGTAAGTTTAAGGGTATGAGCTTGCATTCAAATCTCAGAATGATACTAGCAGTGTTCCCTCAGGAGTTTGTAATGGGTCTGAGATATTAAACTATTCATAAATGTCTTAGAAGAAACAACTGTGTCAAGTATCCAAGTGCATTAATTGCACTAAATAGTACGTATGAGACCAGAAGGTGCAATGAGGTCTCGTGGGCTAAACTGTTCAATATGGAACAATAACATCATTCACATCAGTGCTGAGCAGATACTAATTCTTAAGTGGCAAGAAGCCAAGAGAAGTGGGATTTAGGAACAAATTTCAAATATCATTGATAGTGTAATGAGTACTTTGAGCCTGCCCTGGGCGCCGGAGAGCATCAGGTTTTTGAGTCATTAATCATTTAGATTTCCATGCATTTTCTCGAGCGACTCGCCCTTCGTAATGCAGCCTCCTGGTGCCTTCTGTTTATACTCGTTAAATTTATTTTTGTAGGCTTAGGGATTCCATGTTAGTTATATTATTTAAGTGGATGCCTGATTAGTGCTAATCACAGGGTCTTAGTTGTGGGAATGTTACTTCTCGCAGTGTCGCTCAGCAAAGCTAGCGAAGTTCTGTTGGAATTACTATGAATAAACTCTTGTCGCCATCTCCGCATCAGGGCCTGTCTTTCCTCTGCACTTGGGTTCTGATATTGCCAGCGCACATGTGGCAGACAGGTGGATGGACTGAGAAAAAGTCTGACTATTGCTTTCAATTTATATATCATACATTTGGTATAATCTGTACTCTCTTCACTGGTTTCAGACTCAGAGGTCGCACCATACATATTTATCCATCGTTAACAGGGCAAAGTTAAAATTTATAAAAATGATTGGAATCTGAATGTTAATCAGGATAGAGCTGGTGTTCAGCAAGCTACCTTTTATACTATTCCAATTAGCACGACTGACTAATAATGTAAGGTCTCATAATCCCCAAAGATGGTTTTTGACTGCAGATATGAAGCCGAGATCTCTTTGAACAGCTCAGGGGGAATCCTTGGGGTGGACAGGTTCACTGATTGGCTTTGGTTCTGCCCAGACTGTATCACTGCAGGACCTGTTTTCCACAGATCTGTAGAGAAAGTTGAGAGGGTGTACTTGACTTACCAACTGTTAAATTGGATGAACTCGTTCTGTGCCGTGAGTCAAGGGGTGCTGTTGGGCACCCTGGTTGCTAATTTATGCATCCCCAATAATGTCTGTTTGGTCGGTAAGGTTGGATGGGATCGCTAAGTTTCAGAAACATTGTGACACTGCGTGCTCTGCGGAGCTACAGTTCTTACTGTGTTCCAGAGCCTCATCCCTTTATTTGGAAGTGCCTGCTCTATTAATGGTTGGTCAGACTCGAGCCACTTACTGCCTCCCCCAAAAATCTTGAACACCCCCCCCCCGATGACTTCTATTTCCCCTAACACCCCTTAGTACATATATCTGCCCCTTGGGGGGGGGGCGGTTACACCCCTGCTGGGAATCACTGCCCTACCTTCTTATTCTGGTTTCTACCCCCTTCCTTTCCAGTCCTGATGAAGAGTCTTAGTTGAAACATTGACTGTTTATTCCTCTGCATAGATGCTACCTGGCTTGCTGAACATTTTATGTGCATTGCTGAAGATTTCCAGCATCTGCAGAATCTTTTGAGTTCATTATACTGCTTGCAAAGTTAGCAGGAATCTGATTGAATAGCTTGGAGCAATAAAATAGATTATCAGTGAACTAAACAGTTTAACTCCTCCATTAGGAAGACCCAATTGCTTAGATCTAAGCTGGCACAAAGCCACGACCTCCAGAGGGTCACGTCTCAGATTCAGATTTCTTGTTAAGTGTTTTTTAGGTTTGTAAGGATGGTTTCATGGACAAAGATGAAAGTTAGACTTTAGGGACAGAGATGTGGTGGAATTAGAAGTCAAGCCGGAATCTAAGTCCCCATTTTGTGTTTGAAGGTCTGCAATGCGGACAAGGGACACTCATGGTCAGATGTTGAACCAACAGGAAGTGAACGAGGGCCCCCCCCACCCTACCCCCACACTCCCCCAGGTCAGTGAGTTGTCGGAGTTCTATGCAGGCAGGAGAAATGAGTTCTGATTAGTCCTTGGGTTCGCAAATCAGTGAGACTGCAGTTTGAGGCCTAATGTTCAAGATCTCATTATCGATGAGTCCAGAGTGGCTTATGTGAGAAAGCTATTCTTGGACTACAGTTCAGCGTTCAACACTATAATTCCCTCCAGGCTTGACAAGAAGCTCAGAGACCTCGGCCTTCACCCTACTTTGTGCATCTGGATCCTGGACTTCCTGTCAGATCACTGGCAGGTCGTTAGAGTGGGCTCCCTCACCTCTGCCCCTCTGATCCTCAATATAGGAGCGCCTCAGGGCTGTGACCTAAACCCCTTCCTTTACTTTCTGTATACCCACGACTGTGTCCCCACCCACAGTTCCAATCTGCTAATTAAATTTGCAGATGATACTACATTAATTGGCCTTATCTCAAATAATAACGAGGCAGCCTACGGAAAAGAATCATCACCCTGACACAGTGGTGTGAAGAAAACAACCTCAATGTCACAAGAACAAAAGAGCTGGTTGCAGACTACAGGAGGAATGGAGACAGGCTAACCCCTATTGTCATCAATGGATCTGAGAGGGTGAACAGTTTTAAGTTCCTCGGCATCCACATCACCGAGAACCTCACTTGGTCTGCACATACTGGCTGTGTGGTGATAAAAGCACAACAGCGCCTCTTTCACCTCAGACGGTTGAAGAAGTTTGGTATGAGTCCTCAAATCCTAAGGACTTTCTACAGAGACACGACTGAGAGCATCCTGACTGGCTGCATCACTGCCTGGTGTGGGAACTGAACTTCCCTCAATCGCAGGTCTCTGCAGAGAGTGGTGCAGACAGCCCAGTGCATCGGTAAATGTTCAGGACATTTATAGTAACCAGCACGTGTAAAGGTCCAGCAGGATCGCCCCCAAACACAAGCTGTGAGAGGCATTTGGAAGATCGATCCTGCTACCATCCAGGAAACGGTACCGCAACATAAAAGCCAGGACCAGCAGGCTCTGAGACAGCTTCTTCCACCAGGCCATCAGACTGATTAATTCATGCTGACACAATTGTATTTCTAAGCTATAATGACAGTTCTGTTGTCTATCTTACTGTACATCCTATTTACAGACATCCTACCTCTACCAGAAGTTCTGGGAGTCTCCCACATATTGATAGCGGCTCCCTGATGCCCGCAAATTATATACAATATTCCAGAAATCGAATTTTTTGAGACGGAGGGAGAGGGAGAGGAAGGGGGAGAGGGAGAGGGAGGGAGAGAGAGAGTGCACGAATGAGAAAGAGAGAGAGAGAGTGCGAGAGAATGAGGGAGAGAGAGAGAGAGAGAGAGCGAGAGTGAGAGAGCGTGCGACATGGCAAAGTGTTCCAAAAAAAGGAAATATAAAACGTACTTCACCCCAGACTACACTAAAGTGTACCCCTCCCTAATAGGGGTCAAAAATAATGACAGTGTTGCTCGCTGCACTGTTTGCAACAGTGACTTTTCTATTGCCCATGGTGGGTTAAATCACTGTTGAGGTGAGTTTAACAGGTGTCATTCGTTCATTAGCATTGCTAACATTATTGAAACTAGTTGCTAAGGAGCTACTCTATTGCAGACATCCTACCTCTCCCGGAAGTTCTGGGAGTCTCCTGCAAATTGATGGCGCTACCTCTCTGAAATTAGTTTTTGCAAGTTGGGATGTCTGTATTTATTACAAATTCCTATAATCTGTACATTGCACATTCAGGTGCAGACATAACGTAAAGGTTTTTACTCCTCACGTCTGTGAAGGACATAAGAAATAAAGTCAATTCAATTCAATTCAAAGTCAATTCAATTTGAGGCCTAGTGTTCAGTGATTGGGGTGTCCTGGGATTGGTGCTGAAGCTCGAGGTCCAGGGGTCGAATTGGAAGTTTGGAAGTCAAGGCCCGTTGTTCAGAGCTGAGCCTGGGAAATTCCGTGAGTCTGCTTGGGAGATTGAAGCCAGTGTCTGCGGGCCAGAGTCTTGGTCCGCTGGAGGTTGGAGTCCTCTCCTGACATTAAAGGCCTGTGTATGTGTGTGGATTGAAAGGTGGAATAAGGTTTGTTTTGCTTTTGTTGTTTTGTCGCTTGTTGGGTTCACTGTTGTTGGCCGAGCATTGTGGACGTGATATGTCGCCACCGAAATGTGTGGCGACAAATGTGGGCTGCCCCCAGCACAGCCTCCGGTGAGTTGGCTGTTAACACAAATTACACATTGCACTGTATATTTTGATGTACTCATGGTAAATAAACTTAAATCTTGACTCTAAACTACAGGCTAAATGCTTCTTCCTGCACAACAAAGCTGCATGTTTTAACCCATACTATTTAGATCTCCAGATTCAGACAGAGAAGGGTTAACAACTGGACGACGACTAGCAGAGTAGACTGGAGTTTTCCGGGAAGTGCCATCAGTTCAGTGTCAGACTGCCGATACTCCCCTATGACTAGTAACACCCTGGTTAGGACTTTCACTGCCATTCTGTAGGTACTTTATTCACTTTAGCATTTCTGTAAGGGCAGTCTGTTCTGCTTTCAGCTTGTATGGGTTTGAACAAAGGTAAGAGGCTTGTTATTCAACTTAGAAATGTGCTGACAGCCAATCAGCTTGTGGAATTGGGAGAAGGTTCTGGAGAACGCTGGGTTGAAGGTCTTCGTTGGTGGAAGCTGGGAAAAGATGGGAGGAGAGATGGCTGAGGAACCATCTCTGTTGCACAAGGTGCTTTGTGCAGATGAATGGCTTCATGAAGGAAATACCAACACTGCCACGGGAGACCCGTTTGTTCAAGATGGACATTCGGAAGGCGGTGTGTGTTTTCACGCAGGCCGAGGGTCCAGTGCGTGAGTGACAGACAAGTTCAAGGTGAGCTCCAACTTAAGGGCACACTTGACTGTTTAAGAATAACGGGTCCTTTTTGTTATTTTCTTTCTTTCATTTAATAATTGCTAACTTAAATTAACATTCTTAAATATGCTTCTTTTTAATTGTGTGCTGTGTATGATCTGTTATTTCTTGCCAGGGACGACACATCCCAACCTCCCAGATCTAGTGGGACCCAAGTTGTTTACACCCTAGATGTACGAAGCTGGAGAGAGGTGGGTTTATCGCCGTGGAATCCAGTGGCCATTAGTGACGGGCTAACGAGCTGGTTTTCCCGTGTAAGGGGGTCTCACTAGTATTGGTAGGAATTTGCCCCAGTATGGAAATCCTGAACCCGCTGGCCAAGTTACAGTCATGCAGCACAGCAAAAGGTCCTTCAGTCCATCAAGTCCAGACTGATCATCAAAAGCTCATATACATCACTCCCACGTTACTCTCCATATTCCTAACAACTTCTACCAGCAGTCTTCAGGATGACACTGAAATCCTGACAGGAGTCTAGTGGCACAGCAGGAAGATGCTGAAATCCTCAGGAACATGAAGCCCATTTGAAAGGAGAGGAGAGACTATAAGTACGTATCTATTTCTTTTTTTCTAACAACAGGAACAGGTCCTTCAGCCCAACTCCTCCATACTAACCAACTTGCCCAGCTAAGCTTGTCCTATTCACCTGCATTTGCTCCATATCCCTCTATCCATGTAACTGTCCAAATGCCATAGCTGTGGATGCCACTCCTTCTAATAGCTTGTCCATATACTCACCACTCTCTACGAGAAGAAGATTTCCCTCCGATCCGTTTTACACTTTCTCCCTCCACTTTAAACCCATGTCCTGTAGTTTTGGTCTCTCCTACCCGTGGGAAAATACATTAGACCTGTTCTATGCCCCTCATGATTTTATGAACCTCTGTAAGGTCAGCCTTCTAAACTCTGAGTTAAAAGTCTTAGCTTTTTCAGCATCCCCTCCTAACCCAAGCTCTGCAGTCCTGCTAACATCCTCATAAATCTTTTTGCTTCTTTGGTTTTAGAACACCTGTGTTATAGAGGGGCCACCAGAACTCTACTCAGCACTCTGAATGGGGCCATATGAACATCTGGTACAGCTGGATGTGTAGCTCAGCTGGACATTGAGGTTCTATTCAGCCAATCTGTGGGTTGGGTTTACTCTGGCTGAAGGCCCTCCCAAGGCATAAGTCCTCATCATTGAGGATCTGACCTGAGAGATGAAGGGCACAAACAGGGTGAATGGTCACACTCTTTTCCCCACACTAAGGTAGCTTGAAACTAGAGGGCATGGATTTAAAATGAGAGAAAAAAAATTTAAAGGGGAAACAAAAGAAAATCCGCAGATGCTGGAAATCCAAGCAACACACACAAAATGCTGGAGGAACTCAGCAGGCCAGGCAGCATCTACGGAGAAGATTACAGTCGAGACCTTTCAGGCAGAACTGGAGTAGGTTAAAAAGATGGGGGGGGGAGTGGAGAGAGAAACACAAGGTGATAGGTGAATTCGGAAAGAGGAGGGATGAAGTAAAGAGCTGGGAAGTCAATTGGTGCAAGAGATACAGGGCTGGAGAAGGGTGGATCTAATAGAAGAGGACAGAAGGCCGTGGAAGAAAGAAAGGGGAGGAGGAGCACCAGAGGAAGGCGATGGGCAGGTGAGGAGATGGTGAGAGAGGGAAATGGGGATAGGGAGTGGTGAAGGGGAGACATTACTGGAACTTTGAGAAATCGATGTTCATGTCATCAGGTTGGAGGCTACCCAGACGGAATATAAGGTGCTGGTCCTCCAATCTAAGTGTGGCCTTATCCCGACAGTGGAGACGGCCATGGATAGACATATCAGAATGGAAATGGGAAGTGGTATTCAAATGGGTGGCCACTGGGAGATCCAGCTTGTTCTGGCAGACAGAAGGGGACATTTTAAAGGGGACATCTTTTTCATATAGAGGCTGAAAGATGCATGGACCTGCCAGAGGAAGTTGTAGAGACAAGTACAATGTTTAAAAGGCCTTTAGACAGGCACATGGATAGGAAAGATATGGGCCAAATGCAGGCAAATGGGACTGGCTCAGGCATTCAACTTTGTCAGCATTGGTGAATCGAGCCAAAGGGTCTGTTTCCACACTGTGACTCTGTCAACTTGGGGTTTACAATAATTTGATAACTGGGCAACCTGCTGAAGGTAAGTGCTTTGGTGTTGGCAAATTCTTGTCCGTGATTCATACCACTGACTCTGCAGAAATATTATCCTAACACTGGTGAGAAAGTGTTAGTTAGATAAACACGGTAGCGTAGTAGTTAGCACAATACTTTAGAGCACAGGTGACTCAGGTTCAATTCCTGTCACTGCCTGTAAGAAATTTGTATGTTCTCCCTGTGACTGTGTGGGTTTCCTCCCACAGTCCAAAGACATACTTGTTGTAGGTTAATTGGTCATTGTAAATAGATTAGCCTCTGACTAAATTGGGGGATAGCTGGGACAGAAGAGCCTATTCTGTGCTGTATCCCAATAAATAAATGATTAAAATGGGTGGTGAAGAAAGCTTTTGGTATGCTGGCCTTTATAAATCAGAGCATTGAGTATAGGAGTTGGAATGTAATGTTAAAATTATACAAGGCATTCATAAGGCCAAATTTGGAGTATTGTATACAGTTCTGGTCACCGAATTATAGGAAAGATGTCAACAAAATAGAGAGAGTACAGAGAAAATTTACTGGAATGTTACCTGGGTTTCAGCACCTAAGTTACAGGGAAAGGTTGAACAAGTTAGGTCTTTATTCTTTGGAGCGTAGAAGGTTGAGGGGGGACTTGATAGAGGTATTTAAAATTATGAGGGGGATAGATAGAGTTGATGTGGATAGGCTTTTTCCATTGAGAGTAGGGGAGATTCAAACAAGAGGACATGAGTTGAGAGTTAGGGGGCAAAAGTTTTGGGATAACACAAGGGGGAGCTTCTTTACTCAGAGAGTGGTAGCTGTGTGGAACGAGCTTCCAGTAGAAGTGGTAGAGGCAGGTTCAGTATTGTCATTTAAAGTAAAATTGGATAGGTATATGGACGGGAAAGGATTGGACAGTTATGGGCTGAGTGAAGGTTGGTGGGACTAGGAGAGAGTAAGCGTTTGGCACAGACTAGAAGAGCCGAGATGGCCTGTTTCCATGCTGTAATTGTTATATGGTTAGAAAAGAATGGGACATGCCTTTATTCTGTTTTTGGTTCATTGGTGAGATGTGAGCAATTTTCTCTTCCTTGGCGTTTCACTGATTGGCAGCTGTGTGAAGCCTAATTTATATTTAAACCAAAGCCTCGCATCAGCTATTCATTATGTCTTGATTTGCAAAAACTATTGTACGAATATTCCATTCCCCTTTGGACCAGTGTGACTTGTACATATTGACACTTTGACAGGAATTCAGGAAACTGTCTCAAATAGCTTAGCAGAGTTGTCAGTCACTCAGAATAGGCTCGACTTCTGATATACATGGGAGGATTTCGGACAGAAATGAAGGTTTTCAGAGGAAGAATTTGATTCAATGTAGAAGTTTCTTTGCCCTGCAACATCCAAAGTGGTAAGTGGTGATAATATTGGAGTTTAAGGTCATTAAGAGAGAAATAATTGCCTCTCTCAGTTACCCCATATTTCCCTGGCACAATCATTATTTCCTCAAGCACAAACAACGGTCCCCGTCACTTACTGACAGGTCTGACTTGAATATATTCAGCTCTAGTCTGCCACATAGTTAAAACTCCAAACTAATCAGTCAAAATATGGTTTGCTATGGCAACTTCTCTGCCCCAAATCACAAGAGATTGCAGAAAGTTGTGGCCAGAGCTCAGTGAATCATGGAAACCACCACCCCCATCCCCAGCAGCATGGACCATGTCTGCACCTCTCACCATCGCAGTAAATGTTTGCAGAAGACATGGCCCTGGAAATCAGAGCTCAACTCACATGACCATCAGAGCTGGCCATCATGGCTCCCACAGCTGCTTGTATCAAACTACTTTCAATTCAAACAGACCTCAGTATCGAGTGAAAGGTTGGGTACAAGTCGAATCAAGTTGGCGGTGTCCAGGCCCTGGAGGGTATCGAAGTGACTGAACCCAATGTTTGGACGATGATTTAGGCGCCAGATTGAAAAGATCAGGGTGTTGGAGTCTGAGGTGAGGGCTGGGCCAGTTTAGCTCTGCACTGAACTAAGGGTCTGAGGATGGACTCTGTTTGTGAACTTCAGCCCTGAACGCTATTTGCCTTTATTGTTTGCACGATTTGTTTATTTTCTTCACTTTGGGTGTTTGACAGCCTCCTTTTTTTAATGTTTATTTTTGGGTTTCTTTGTTTCGTGGCTGCCAGTTATGAGATGAATCTCAAGGTTGTACAATGTACATGTACTTCGATAATAAATGCATTTTGAACTCTGAACTTCATAATTGCACAAAGTATGAAGACAGTCTCAAAGTTGCATAAAGTATACATACTTTGATAATAAATGTAGTTTGACTTTGAATAATAATAATGATTTCAAGTTTTTGGTTTTCTTCTTGTCTATCGGTGCCATTAAGGGTATCCAGGAGATTTTCAGAGGTTCAGTTGTATGGAGGGTAACTATTGCTTTGCATGTCTGTGGGCCAAGTAAAACAGGTGATGGCAGGCACATGATGAATCAGCGTGAAATGAAGTCAGAAAATTGGGGAAACATTTAGCAAGTCAGGCAGTATCCATACAGAGGGTAACAGTCAGGACTGTGTTGTGTGTTGTACATCACCAAAGAGGCAGGGGTGGAGAGAACAGAGGAAATATCTGTGCTGGGATGGAGATCAAAGTTGTCAAGGTAACAGTTATTTTGAAAACCAGCAGTGGAGACAGAATGGCAATGAATCAAACAAATTGAAACTGAAAGAAGAGAAACATAACCAGAAATTGCTAAATTCAATATTAAAAACAAAGGCTTGTAATAGGTTACAAGATATTACAAATTACAAAATGTAGTATGTAATAAGTCTTCAGTGTCCTGCCTAAATGACTACCGTCTCATTGCACTCACATCCATCATCATGAAGTGTCTCAAGAGGCTCGTCATGAGGCATATCAAGACCCTGCTGTCCCCCTCACTGGACCCTCTGCAGTTTGCGTACCGTCCCAAACGCTCAACAGACGACGCCATTGCCATCACCCTCCACCTGGCCCTAACCCACTTGGACAAAAAAGACACGTACGTTCGAATGCTGTTCATAGACTTCAGTTCAGCATTCAACACTATCATCCCTCAGAAACTGTTTGGAAAGCTGAGCCTAGTGGGCCTGAACACCTCCCTCTGCAACTGGATCCTAGACTTCCTGACTGGGAGACCTCAGTCAGTCCGGATCAGGAGCAGCATCTCCAACACCATCACACTGAGCACGGGGGCTCCCCAGGACTGTGTGCTCAGTCCACTGCTGTTCACTCTGCTGACCCACGACTGTGCTGCAACACACAGCTCGAACCACATCATCAAGTTCACCAATGACACGACTGTGGTGGGTCTCATCAGCAAGAACGACGAGTCAGCTTACAGAGAGTTGCTGCAGCGGCTAACGGACTGGTGCAGAGCCAACAACCTGTCTCTTAATGTGAACAAAACAAAAGAGATGGTTGTTGACTTCAGGATGGCACAGAGCGACCACTCCCTGCTGAACATCGATGGCTCCTCGGTAGAGATCGTTAAGAGCACCAAATTTCTTGGTGTTCACCTAACAGAGAATCTCACCTGGTCCCTCAACACCAGCTCCAAAGCAAAGAAAGCCCAGCAGCATCTCTACTTTCTGCGAAGGCTGAGGAAAGTCCATCTCCCACCCCCAATCCTCATCACATTCTACAGGGGTTGTATTGAGAGCATCCTGAGCAGCTGCATCACAGTCTGGTTCAGAAATTGCACCATCTCGGATCGCAAGACCCTGCAGCAGATAGTGAGGTCAGCTGAGAAGATCATCGGGGTCTCCCTTCCTACCATCACAGATATTTACAATACACGCATCTGCAAAGCAAACTGCATTATGAAGGACCTCGCGCACCCCTCACACAAACTCTTCTCCCTCCTGCCATCTGGGAAAAGATACCAAAGCATTTTGGCTCTCACAACCAGACTATGTAACAGTTTCTTCCCCCAAGCTATCAGACTCCTCAACACCCAGAGCCTGGACTGACACATTACTGCCCTATTGTCCTGTTTATTATTTATTGTAATGCCTGCACAGTTTTGTGCACTTTATGCAGTCCTGGGTAGGTCTGTAGTCTAGTGTAGATTTTTTCTGTATTGTTTTTTACGTAGTTCAGTCTAGTTTTTTGTACTGGGTCATGTGACACCATGGTCCTGAAAAACGTTGTCTCATTTTTCCTATGTACTGTACCAGCAGTTATGGTCGAAATGACAATAAAAGTGACTTGACTTGATTTGACTTGAATATTAAGAGCTGTTCCTTGATGTTGAGTTGAGCATTTTGGAGCAATATGTGTGGCCAAATCAAGGAAGTCAACAGGGATGTTTGGACTCCAGTCTATTCCAGGGTTGGCCAGCAGGGGTAGACATAGCTCCGTAAAGGTTTTTCCAGACTGATTGGACTCTCTTTTTATTTATCATTAACTGTACATGTGTCCAATTAATGTCTTTGCATTTAAACCACTTCTTGTCCCTTACTTTTCCCAGTCCTAAAGTGCAATCTTGTACATAGCAATAGCCTCTGCTAAGTTTCGAGTCCTTCGGTGTGTTTTTAGATGTCTGTGCACTGCCTGCCGTTCCTGGATCTTTTTTGTGCTTTGAGATCTTGCATTACTGAATTTGTGTTTGGATTACTGCATTTTTGAGTTGGACTGGTTGCCTATTTGTTGTCTATATTGGCCTGAAAGAAAGTAAAACTTTTCTGCTCATCAACTCCTGTCTGCATTGTAATTGGATTCACTCACAATCCTTAGCGGTAGAGTGCTGGGCTTTCAACCCAGCGACCTGAGTTTGATTCCCGATTAGACCATTTCCCTTACAGTGGAAATGATGAGATTATTAAGCTTGGAGTTTTCTGAGTTTTACAGAACACCTCTGTCTGGACACAGTGCCCTATTCTATTTTTCTTTCAGATTTTCAACACCTGCGTGGGATATAAAGCTAAGATAACATTAGTCAAAAACAACTTAGCAGTCAGCAGGGATCCAAAGGATCTGTTTTTAACTGGACGGTGCAATATAGGGATCATAAAGAAAGGTTTGCAGTTACATAAGGCAAGGGATAAATGGATTTTAGAGCCACAGAAATAATGCACTGTAGATTTCCACCATTCTCTCGCCCTGTTCCTGTTTCACCTCTAGCAAGTGGCACTTTGCTTCTAAAACTTTCTGTGGGCCTGATCCTTTCTGCTGACCCTCTCTGGAAAAAGAATAACAGACTGCCACTATTCCGGAGATGCTGCTGCCGTGCGTTGAAAGACAGCTCCAGATCTATCGAGGCACCTGTTGGACTGGGAGCGTTTTCCCCAAGTTCCCCGCTGCCCGCCATGTCAATTCTGTGCCTCACTCTGACCCTGACCTCTTCATTCTCGGCCTCCTGCACTTCACCGCTCAGCTTAAACTCCAGCAGCGGCAGCACCCCGTCCTGTTGCCGGGCACGTGACAGTCTTCGGGGCGTAACAATGAACACAAGGATTTCAAACAAGTGCCTTTCCGGCAATTTTGTTTCTGATTTCCATAATTCCAACATCTGACACCCTGTACCTGGGAGAAGCCAGCCAGGACTGCAGGCACAAGTTCGAAGTCTTTCAGTCCAGTGTCATACTAATGCAGGAATCCAAGCAGGTCTGACCTGGCAAATGAACCTCAGACATTAAAATTCTACTCCATGTCTCTTGCTGCATTTAGGAGGAACAGTGACTCTCGTGGGAATTAAGCTTATAATGTGGAGAAATAACATGTCTCAAAACTGTTTTGGATAAAATGGAAGAGTCTGCCTTGATTCTGGATGATTCATAGTGATTGGTTCCCATAGCATTTTGTTTCTTTTTTAACACGAAGTGATTAAGAACGACGTCCGCTTGTGATGTGCTGTGCTGATTTGCTTACCCTGTTGGTCCTTGCTGCTAATTTTAGGGAACGCTGTTGCTTGCAGGCTCTGATTTTGCCTGGGATAGCATTGGCACAGAAGATATTACAAAAAATAATGGATACAGTTGCTATGGTTACACCAGATTTGTATTGGCAGTCGGGACCAATGTAGGCTCGTTTGATTTTCAACAAATTTTAATCTTTCAGAAGACTCTGACGTTACTAACTGTACATGATAATAAATTGGCCTTCTACACAGACAACGCATCACACTCTCCTGCCAACCTTTTATCTAAGCAGATTCAGTTGAGGGATCTTGCAACATTTTGAAGTTGCTGATTTTCTTTACTTTAATGACTGTATCTTTCACTCCCCTACCCCCGTTTCTGGTAAGAATTCAGTGACTTCTACAGCCTACTTGTTTTGATTATCTTATTGTTATTCGTGAATCAGAACCAGGTTTAATATACAATGTGAAATTTGCTCTTTGCAACCATAGTAGAATACAATAATAATAATTGAGAAAAAAACTGAATTGCAGTAAATATGTATATATATTAAATAGATAAATTAAATAAGTAGTGTAAAAAAAATTAAAATGTAGTGAAGTAGTGTTCATGGGTTCAATGTCCATTCGGAAATCTGAAGGCAAAGGGAAAGAAGCTGTTCCTGAATAGTTGAGTGTGTGCCTTCAGGATTCTGAACCTCCTTCCTGATGGTAGCAATGAGAAGAGGGCGTATCCTGGGTGACGCGGTTCCTCAATGATGGATGCTGCCTTTTTGATGTTTTGGACCCTGTGGGTATTTTTGGTTTGGATACAAGAGACATGGCTGAACAGCGGCATTGTTGTATTCAGTGATTCTATTCTCTCGTTATTTCCATCAGACATGATCAAAGCTCATCAGCCTGAACTATTTACTCTCCATTGATGCTGTCTGACCCGTTGAATTGTTCCAGTGATTTATTTCATTTCATTACCGTAATCTGAATTACTTTGCTTGTATGGTCCAAACACAATATAATTAAGATACACTTCATGGCCACTTTATTATCCACACCTGTATGCCAGCATGTTAATGCAAAGATCTAATCAGCCAATCACGTGGCAGCAACTCAATACATAAAATCATGTGGACATGGTCAAGAGGTTCAATTGTTGTTCAGGCCAAACATCAGAAAGGGGAAGAAATGTGGCTTTCACCATGGAATGATTGTTGGTGCCAGATGGGGTGCTACGAGTATCTCAGAAACAGCAGATCTCCTGAGATTTTCATGCACAGGTGTATAGAGTTTACAGAAAATTATGCCAAGAAACAAAAATCAAATCCAGTGAGTGCTTCTGTGGGAGGAATTGCCTTATTAAGTACAGAGGTCAGAGGGGAATGGTCAGACTGGTTCAAACTGACAGGAATGCAACAGCAAATCATATAACCATGTTTTACAACAGAGGTGTGCAGAAGTGCATCTCTGAATTGGAGTAAAGGGAAATATGAGGCTATCTGGCAGGAACTTGGAAGCATAAATTGGAAACAGATGTTCTCAGGGAAATGTACAAAAGAAATGTGGCAAATGTTCAGGGGATATTTGCATGGAGTTCTGCATAGGTACGTTCCAATGAGACAAAAAGGATGGTGGGGTACAGGAACCATGGTGTGCAAAGGCTGTTGTAAGTCTAGTCAAGAAGAAAAGAGCTTACGAACAGTTCAAAAAGCTAGGTATTGATAGTGATCTAGAGGATTATAAGACTAGCAGGAAGGAGCTTAAGAATGAAATAAGGAGAGCCAGAAGGGGCCATGAGAAGGCCTTGGCAGACAGGATTAAGGAAAACTCCAACGCATTCTACAAGTATGTGAAGAGCAAGAGGATAAGACATGAGAGAATTGGACCAATCAAGTGTGACAATGGAAAAGTGTGTATAGAACCGCAAAAGTGTATATGGAAT
This sequence comes from Hypanus sabinus, assembly GCF_030144855.1. Classification (NCBI taxonomy): domain Eukaryota; kingdom Metazoa; phylum Chordata; class Chondrichthyes; order Myliobatiformes; family Dasyatidae; genus Hypanus; species Hypanus sabinus. Next base: position 84,380,015 of record NC_082707.1, read on the forward strand.
AGCAGAGGTATTTAATGAATACTTTGCTTCAGTATTCACTATGGAAAAGAATCTTGGTGATTGTAGGGATGACTTACAGTGGACTGAAAATGTTTAGCATGTAGATATTAAGGAAAAGGATGTGCTGGAGCTTTTGGAAAGCATCAAGTTGGATAAGTCACTGGGACCGGATGATATGCACCTCAGGCTACTGTGGGAGGAAAGAGAGGAGATTGCTGAGCATCTGGTGATGATCTTTGCATCATCAATGGGGACAGGAGAGGTTCCAGAGGATTGGAGGATTGCGGATTTTGCGAATTACTCAAGAAAGGGAGTAGGGATAGCCCAGGAAATTATAGACCAGTGAGTCTTACTTCAGTGGTTGGTAAGTTGATGGAGAAGATCTGGAGAGGCAGGATTTATGAACATTTGGAGGGGAATAGTCAGTATGGCTTTGTGAAAGGCAGGCCATGCCTTAAGAGCCTGATTGAATTTTTTGAGGATGTGACTAAACACATTGATGAAGGAAGAGCAGTAGATGTAGTGTATATGGATTTTAGCAAGGCATTTGATAAGGTACCCCATGGAAGGCTTATTGAGAAGATAAGGAGGCATGAGATCCAAGGGGACATTGCTTTGTGGATCCAGAACTGGCTTGCCCACAGAAGGCAAAGGAGTGGTTGTAGATGGGTCATATTCTATATGGAGGTCGGTGACCAGTGGAGTGCCTTAGGAATTTGTTCTGGGACCCCTACTCTTTGTGATTTATATAAATGACCTGGATGAGGAAGTGGAGGGATGGGTTAATAAGTTTGCTGATGACACAAAGGTTGGAGGTGTTGTGGATAGTATGGAGGACTGTCAGAGGTTACAGCAGGACATTGATAAGATGCAAAACTGGGCTGAGAAGTGGCAAATGGAGTTCAACCCAGATGAGTGTGAGGCAGTTCATTTTGATAGGTCAAATATGATGACAGAATATAGTATTAATGGTAAGACTCTTGGCAGTGTGGAGGATCAGAGGGATCTTGGGGTCCGAGTCCATAGGACGCTCAAAGCAGCTGAGCAGGTTGATTGTGTTTAAGAGCCAAGAAGTAATGTTACAGCTATATAGGACCCCGGTCGGACCCCACTTGGAGTACAGTGCTCAGTTCTGTTTGCCTCACTACAGGAAGGATGTGGAAGCCATAGAAAGGGTGCAGAGGAGATTTCCAAGGATGTTGCCTGGATTGGGGTGCATGCCTTATGAGAATATGTTGAGTGAACTCAGCTTTTTCTCCTTGGAGCAACAGAGAATGAGAGGTGACCTGATAGAGGTGCATAAAATGATGAGAGACATTGATCATGTGAATAGTCAGAGGCTTTTTTTCCCCAGGGCTGAAATAACTAGCATGAGAGGGCACAGTTTTAAGGTGCTAGGAAGTAGGTACAGAGGAGATGGCAGGGGTAAGTTTTATTTAACGCAGAGAGTGGTGAGTGCGTGGAATGGGCTGCTGGCGATGGTGGTGGAGGCGGATACGATAGGGTCTTTTAAGAGACTCCTGGATAAGTAAATGGAGCTTAGAAAAATAGAGGGCTATAGGTAACCCTAGGTGATTTCTAAGGTAAGGACATGTTCAGCACAGCTTTGTGGGCCAAAGGGCCTGTGTTGTGCTGTAGGTTTTCTATGTTTCTATGAATGCACAGCACATCGAACTTTGGAGTGGATGGGCTACAGCAGCAGAAGTCCACTTTATTGGGTGCAGAAGTATAAGTGATAATCTCTTTCTTTATTTGATTATTTGTATGATTCTGACACTTTCCCCCAAGAACAACAATTTTGTTTATCTTTTTAACACTCCAAGCAGTGGAATTCCCTTCCTAAATTCCTCTACATCCCAATCTCAATATCCTTCTCTGGTAGCATCCTCCCAGTGTACTAATTTTTTAAAAATTTCAACATGCAATTCAGTTTTGTCTTGTCTGTGTGGAGTGTTGCAGGTTTCCCACTGCATACAAAATAGTTTGCTGTTGGAAATTCTGGTCTCTGCTGACCCCTGCTGGTTAGTCAGCAAAATTGGCTGGGTCTCCCTTTGAACCACAAGCGCATCTGAAACTGGTCCTACTTAAAAATTCAAAGTCCACAGTCAATTTAGTACCAAAGTACATAGATCTCACCATATACAACCCTGAGATTCATTTTCCTGTTGGCATACTCAGCAAATCTATAGAATAGTAACTGTAACAGGATCAATGAAAGATCAACCAGCGTGCAGACAAGAAAATGTGCAAATGCAAATATAAATAAATAGCAATAAATAATGAGAACATGAAGTAGAGTCGTTAAAGTGAGATCATTGGTTGTGGGAACATTTCAATGATGGGGCAAGTGAAGATGGGTGTAGTTATTCCCTTCTATCCAAGAATCTGATGGTTGAGGGTTAGTAACTATTCTTGAACCTGAAGTTCTTGTACCTTCTACCTGATGGCAGCAGCAAGAAGACAGTATGACCTACGTGGTGGGGATCTCTGATGAAGAATGCTACTTTTTTCTACGACGGTGTTTCATGCAGATGTGATCAATGGTTGGAAGGGCTTTACCCATGATGGACTGGGCCGAATCCACTACATTTTCTAGGGCTTTCTGCTCAAAGGCACCAGCACTTTAGTACAGGTGCTCCCATACATTAGAGTATCTTGCCTGTAATATTTCCTGTATTGCAAAGCTCCATGGAGCTCAGCACTGTTCCCATCTCCCATGCATCTGCCTGTGCCTGTTTGCGTCAGCACACCTGAGATTGCCATCAGCCGTTCACAAGAATGGGAAGATAGCAAATACAAAGCACAGATCACTGGGAAAACAAGTAATGAACTGCATTGAAGTGAGATAACATTTACCCCAAGTGGGAAAGTTACATCTAGTCATGATCCAAGCTTAAAGTTGCTTATTGCCGATGATAGAGTAGCTGTTCAGAATTCTTGTTCCAGGAAACTCGGGAAACCATAGCTCTGCCCATCGATCAGATTTTGCCATTATTGCTGTTAGTGATCAATATTACTAACCAATGAGCCAATGTTTGGCCAACTTAAGTGCCAGGCCAGATTGAAAAGTTAGGGTATGGCCCAAATCGCAGTATGGAGCCTGGGCCAGGTTGAAAAGGCCTGGGGTGTCGGAGCTGGTGTTCAGCTCATGAGTTTTACTTGTCTCCATGCTGAGCTGAGCTGAGGCTGCAATGATGAACTCACTTTGTGAACTTCAGTTCTGAGTGTTTATTTTTATTATTTGCACGATTTGTTCTTTTATTCACACAGTGGTGTGTGTCCGTCTTTTAAACAGGTCCTATTTGGTTCTTTGTGTTTGTGGCTGCCTGTAAGAAGATGGATTTCCAGGTGGTATATATTATACATACTTAGATAATAAAAATGTACCTTGAACTTTGATTTATCAAACTACAGAAAACAGATACATACCTGGAATTTTAAATCAAGCACACTATAATACTTTTTTTTTAATTCGTATTTTCCAATTGGGGTCTTTGCTCTATAGCAGTTGTTACTGCTCAGGCCTAGTCATTATTAGGAAAGTGATGGAGAGACACTGTCTAGATCTGCTGTGGTCCTTCTGGTGAAAGAATTCTGATAGTGCTGTTAGGTAGTCAGATATCTTCAGTATGAATGCATGGTGAACGAAGAATTAATGGTAATTGCTAGCCAAAAGTACTGTGGGGAGTTGTTGAACTTCTCAAACTACTTCATGCTGGGAAGGAAATCCAGAAAGTTTTGCTTGTGTTCCAACATATTGGAAGCGCTGAGCGTTAGGCAACATGTTGTAGAAAGAGCAGCAAACTTATCATTCCACGTTCACGACTTTCATCTTTCTCTTCAATTCTATTAACTGAATTTAAACTTCATAATGGCAAAACTAGTGGGAATTGAACTCACAGCTCTGGACTGGTAGTTTGGGGCTCCAGGTTACTTAGAGATAAAAGAGGCTACAGACACTGGAATCTCGAATAAACAACAGGACACTGAGCAGGTAAGGCAGCAAGTATAGAGGCAAAAAGGTGTAAGTTGATGCCTCGGATTGAGATCCTGGCGCAGGGCTGAGAGGGAAGAGGAAAGATTGCCAATGTAAGGCAGTGGTGGAAGGGAGGGACAGGTGGTAGGTGAAACCAGATGTTCAAGGGACGAATGGCAGATGAAACCAATAGGAGAAGGGGATAGGAGAAATGAACAAAGGAAAGGGAAAACTAGGTGGACAGGTGAGGGTCTGTGGTAGGAGAACGCCAGAGATGTGAGCTACTTGAAATTGGAAAATTCGATGTTCATAGCATCAAGTAGAATTTGAAATGCTATTCTTTGAACTTGCATTTGGCCTTTCCATACCAAACAGATTGGTGTGTGACCAGCAGAGAGAGTTATAATGATGTGCAATGAGAAGCCTTTGTCAAGAGAGCACAGGCTCTCCATCAAACATTTACCTGCCACATGTCTGGTTTCACCAACGTAGAGGAGAGCACGTTGTTAGTTTTCTTAGTCCAGTAACTTTACAGCTGAACCAGTAGGTTACATGCCTTCAAGACTGATGTCATCACTGTGATCAAAGTTGAGTTGCATGATCTTCACTGCTTACCGATATTTAGGTATGGAGATGTGAATGTCATGATAACTGGCTACTGAACTCCATCGGGGGGCTGCAACAATATAGTGGAGATGCAAGTGATCAAATCAATGCATTTCTGTGCATTTATGTCACAGTGGAGCAGATGGCCAATATGTTGACTCCAGCTGCTCTTCTTGCTGATCTCCAAGGTTCTGAGCATGTCTAGTGTAACCCTCAGGTTTGGCCAGCAGCATTAGTCTAGGGAAAGACAGTCTCTAGCCCTGCCAAACTTGTGAAATCTCATGTGTGTGGATGCTCTGTGATGTGTTACCCTGTTACAAATCAGTACCATGAAATACCAGACACTACATCGTATGCAGTTAGATGATAGAGCTTTATCGTTCTTAATTTGACTAGAGGGTTAGCAAAGAAAACAAAATGAAGAAGGGCCCATTTTAATGAAACAGTCTAACGTGCATATTGGAGCTCAGTTTCCTGTCAGTTCGTTCTCCATCGATTTCCCCCAGGCGTCGTTGAACTCACGGCCCCATTCCAAGTCCGCTCCGTCCTGCAGTCTACAACCTTCCGTTCCGGCATCTTCTCTCTCCATCTTCCGCCGAACGAAAGACCTCGAACAACTTGCTCTCAGGCACACAGCAAGAAAAAAACACTCCCTTCATTGAACAGCGGAACATTCCAGACCCCCCCGTTATCTCCAGTCATAACCCAAACACTGTTGCAACAAAACAACCCTTACCTCAGCAATGAGATCTTTCCCAGGGCGTTACACTTACATCAGCATTAGGACTGTACGAGACAGGAGTGGAATTAGGCCATTTTGCCGGTTGAGTCTGCTCTATTATTTAATCATGGCTGAATTACTTCCCCTTTCCATCCCATTCTATTGTTCCTTTACTCATCAAGAACCTTTTAACCTTTGCTTTAAATATACCCAATGACTTTGCCTCCACAACTGCCTGTGGCAATGAGTTCCACACATTCACCATCATCCAGCTTAAGAAATTCCTCCTCACCTCTGTTCCAAGCAGAAATCCTTCTGTTCTGAAGCTGCGTCCTCTGGTCCTAGACTCTCCTAATATTGAAATCATCCTCTCTACATTCAGTTTATCTCGGTCTTTCACTATTCAGTGAGTATCAGCCTCCCACCACACCCCCCATTCCTCTAAACTCCAGTCAATACAGACCCAGAGTCATCAAATGTGTATTAACCCTTTTATTCCTGGTATCATTCCCTTAAATATGGATCACAAACCTTCTCATAATATTCCAAATGTGGTCTGACCAATGCCTTATAAAGCCTCAACATTAATTCCTTGTTTTTATATTTTAGTCGTCTTGAAATTAATGCTAACACTGCACTTGCCTTCTTTACCATCAATAAAACCTGCAAATTAACCTAATGGGAATAATGTACTAGGACTCCCAAGTCCCTTTGCACCTCTGAGTTTTGAACTTGCTTCCCATTTAAAAAGTAGTCTTTACCTTTATTCCTACCGAATGCATAACAATACACTTCTCTTTTTCTTGTAATTTATTTTTTTATTGAAGTCCATCATCAAACAAACATTTCCATAAGATGTATTTCAGACATTGTACATATATATCATATAATCATATATATCACAAAATCTCCACAAAGTATTTATCTGAGGTACACACTTATAGAAAAGAGTGGAAAGAAAAAACAAGCAAAAGGAAAGAACTATGTACAAGTAGGGAGTGATCTTTTTTTAAAAACAGTTTCATTGATCTGTGAGAATAAAATCAGGCCTATGAGGCATTATTTAGTTAAACCATTTTTCCTAGTATAAATCAAATTGTTCCAGCTTGTGATTAACAGATGCTGTTATCTTCTCCATTTTGTAATTGTCCATTGTAATTTCCATCCATGTATTTAAAGTTGGGCTGTGGTAACCATTTCCTAGTAAGAGTCTTTTTACCAGCCACCAGCAGTATATTCATTAGATATTTATCTCTTTTCAACCATTTTTGAGGTATATATCCAAAATATATGGTCTTACTCTCCAAGGATATTTCACATTTAAAAATGTCTTGTAAGGCATTGTGTATCCCCCTCCAATAGTTTTTGATAACAGAGCAGTCCCAAAAAATATGATAATGATTTGCATTTTGATTTCCACAATTTCTCCAGCAAACAGGGAGGTTACTATCATAATGGGATTTCTGAGAGGGTGTAATAAAATATCTTATCAAGTTTTTCCATCCAAACTCCCTCCATTTCTGTGAACTGGTACACTTCCATTGATATCTCCATATTGTTGTCCATTCTTCCTCAGATATAATTATCCCTCCGTCCTTCTCCCATTTTGTTTTAATGTATGAAGTCGAATGTGTTTTAAGATTTGACAACCCCTTATGCTTGAAATGATTCTACTACCATTATCTGAATTATATGCTTTTCTAAATAGCTCTATCAGACATGTACTTGCCTTGGTTACATTTTTAACCGTCTTATTAACATATTGTCGCATCTGTAAATACCGATAAAAATCTTGTTTTTCTAGTAAGTGTTTCTGTTTAAGCATTTCAAAACTGAACAGGGTTCCTTCTTTCATTATGTTTCAAAGAACTGTTATTCCTTTAGCTGTCCAGTCCTTAAATCTAGCATCCAATTTATTTGGTGTAAAATCCGAGTCAAATGCACACCATTTAAGAATTGCAATATCTCCCTCTAGATTATATTCTTTTATAGTAGTTTTCCATATTTTAAGAGTCAATTTCATCCATGGGTTATCAATAGTATTTATGTACTTTTGCAAGTTGTTATCAGCCAAAATTGCTTGTATGGGGATGGGAAGTACCTGCTCCTCAATGTTTTTCCATTGAGCGTCATATGATGGGTTGCACCAACATATCACAGCTCTTAACTGTGCTGCAAAATAATAATCTCAAAGAGAAGCTAGGCCCCATCCCCTATTTTCCTTTGCTAATTGCAAAGTTTTGAGATGAACTCTAGGCCTTTTACCCTGCCAAATATACTTTGATATGATCTTGTTTCATTCATTGAATTGATTTTGATTAATCTCTATTGGTAGGGTCTGAAAGAGATATAACAGTCTGGGCAGTATATTCATTTTAATACTCAATCCTTGAACTAAGACTGAAAAAAAGGAATCAGTTCCATCTTGCCATATCTTCCTTAATTTTTTTTATTAAAGGCTGATAATTACATTCTGATAATTTTGCCAAATCTTTTGGCATAATGATGCCCAAATATTTGAAATACTCTGTGTGCCATGCCCAGGGATATCTACTTTCAATTTCTCTTGGTGGGCTATAGTAATATGAAAGTAATTTAGGTAAAGAGTACGTTGGTTGCCCTAGATAGATCAAAATGTCATCCGCGTAACAAGCCAATTTATGTTCTGTCCCTTTAATAGTAATTCCCCTGATATCTTCATTTTGTCTGATGTATTGAGCTAATGGTTCCAGATATAATGTGAAGAGTAGTGGTGACGATGCACAACCCTGTCTTGTGCCCCTTTCTAGGGTAAGACTATTTGATAAATATCCATTCATTTTAATCCTAGCAGTAGTGTTGTCATATAGTGTCTGTATAGTTTTAATAATTGTGTCATGGAAACCAAATCTATGTAAAACTCTGTAAAGAAAATTCCAATTAACCGAATCAAATGCCTTTTCAGCGTCCACGCTCGTCACTATTGCTTTGATTTTATTTTTTTGTATATGATCCATAATGTGAAGTGACCTTTGTATATTGTCTTGTGTTTGGCATTGTCATATAAAACCTGTCTGATCGTTACGTATCAGTATGGGTGGAAACTCCTCTAATTGTTTGGCCATGATGGAGGTAAATAACCTATAATTTACATTAAGAACAGATATTGGTCTAAAAGACCCGCATTCCATTTTATCCTTGCCTTCTTTCGGTATAGCTGAGATTATCGCTTCCTTCCAACTGGGTGGCATTTCTGCCTTTTTTAGAGCCCAGTTCAGTGTGGAGAATAAAACAGGAATTAACACATTTTTAAATTCTTTGTACCACTCTGCCGTATACCCATCTGATCCTGGTGACTTGCTTAATTTAAGCCTACTAATTGCAGCTTTTAATTCAACTTCAGTTATGTCAGCAGTCATCCTTTTATTTTGTTCTTCACTTAAAGTGGGTAACTCTAGAGAATTGAAGAAGGTGTCAATTTGGGTTATGCTTCCTTTGGAATTACTTTGGAATATAGAGTTTTGTAAAACACTTCAAAAGCTTCTTGAATTTCACTTACACGAGGAAATCTGCAGATGCTGGAATTCAAGCAACACACACAAAATGCTGGTGGACTCACAAAGGGTCCAACAAAGGGTCTCGGCCTGAAATGTCGACAGCGCTTCTCCGTATAGATGCTGCCTGGCCTGCTGAGTTCCACCAGCATTTTGTGTGCGTTGCTTGAATTTCACTCAGCTTATTTTTTATCATTTTTGTACTTGTGTCCCTAATTCTATCAATTGTATTTTCTGCTATCTTTTTTCTCAGTTTCCATGCCAGTATTTTCATAGACTTTGATCCACTTTCATAATGTCTCTGTTTCAGAAACATTAAATTTTTCCTGATTTCTTGCATAGCCAAACTAATAATTTCATTCCTAATTTTTAAAATTTCCCCTAATGTGTGCCAAATTCAATTTGTGTTTTTTCTCTAGTTCCTTCAGCCTATTTTGTAATTCCTCTAATGTTTTATTCCTTATTTTTTTCTTATATGAAGATATCACTATAATTTTCCCTCTTAAGGCAGCCTTCAGAGTATCCCATAAAATGGGAGGTGAAACCTCTCCATTATCATTAAATTCTAAGTAGAGACCAATTTAATTTGTTCCTTAAAGTACAGATCATTGAGTAGACTTGAATTTAGTTTCCAAATAGTATTCTTTGGTTGTAGGTCAAAATCAACTGATAAACATATAGGTGCATGGTCACTTACATCTATTGTCCCAATTCCACAGGTGTTTATTTTGTCTTTGTCTTTTCCAAATGTTATGAAATAGTCTATTCTTGTATATACAGAATGGGGAGCAGAGTAATGAGTGTAATTCCTTCTGTTCAGGAAGAGGTCCCTACATATATCAATTACACCAACATCCTCAAAAAGTGTATTAACTTTCTTATGTAAGGATTTTGTTTCATAGGTTTTTCTATTGGAAGAGTCTGATTGTAATTGTAAATTTACCTCTCCCCCATATATCAGGAGACCTTCTGTTTCCACTACCATAATATCAGTAATTTTCTGAAAGAAACCAGTATCACTTCCCAGGGTTGCATATATATTCAATAGAGCAACTGAATTTCCGGCTATATTCCCCCTTACCAGAATATATCTGCCCTCTTCATCTCCCATTTTGAATACTTTTTCAAAATTTAGCTTACTTGAAATAAGAATAGCAACTCCTCTCCTATGTCTTGATTTATAAAAGGAGAAAAACAAGTTAGCGAAGCCCAATCTCTTTAGTTTTCTATGCTCATTATCACTTAAATGAGTTTCCTGTAAATATACTACATGGGCTTGTTCTTTTTCCATTTTGGATAAAATTCTGTTACGTTTGATTGGATTTAATAGCAGATTGACATTAAAAGAAATGTATTTTATTTTGTCCTTAGCCATCTGTAATTGTCTGTCAATGTATCACTGAAATTAGCAGAATAAAACTTAATCAATCTTTTCCCTGAACAAATAAGAACCAAGAAATGCAAATAATAACAAAAATAGCAACAAATGTGTGATTCCAAGGCTGAGGTCTCTGGTAGATTACCCTGCATTGAGCTAGAGGAAATGTCTAGCTATGGGGGATAATCCCTCCTACTTGTGAGTTGAGGGTCCCCATTGCAGTATTCATAAAAGTCAGTGAACAATTCCATTACACAGAAAAGATTTCCCTGTGTACTCCTCCCTCTCTCTCTCTCTTTATATATATAGACACAGATATACACACACATATATGCACACATACACACACACATACATATATTCTCATTTTGGTGGGGAAAAAGGAGTAAGTGAACGAATAAAGAAGAATAACTAAGTAATATAAAATCCACATTATAATAAGTATTTCTCAAGATAGGTATATCACCGTCTATTTTTGCTTCGAGACCTAGGTGTCATTGTACACCAGTCATTGAAGGTGGGCATGCAGGTACAGCAGGCGGTGAAAAAGGCAAATGGTATGTTGGCATTCATAGCAAAAGGACTTGAGTACATTTTAAAGTTAGCCAAACCTTATGGCCCTTCTGGAGGGGTTGAGGGCTGCCTTTGGAAAACTCCCGGTCTCTTCCTGATATACTTCTCTTGGCCTCCTCTCATCTCCTGCTTTCTTGATTCTCACACTATTTCCCAAGCAGAGCAGGATAATTCCTCTGCTAGGCTTTCCCTCGGTTTGATCACGCTGACGGGCAACCCTGTGGCCTTCATGTCTGTAGTCGCCTCTTCCACTGTCTGATACAGTTGGATCCCATCTTAAACTCGAAGTTTAGCAGGGTACGGAGTTTGAAATCTAATCCTTTCTTGTTTCAGTATTTGCTTTACTTCGGAGTGTTCTTTACGTTTCTGCAGGACTGTGGGGAGGGGCAATCTTGGTCGAAATATATTAATTTATCATCTAAAAACACCCTCTTCTTACCCCAGGCCCTTCATAGAATCTCCGCCTTGGTGCTGTACCGAAGGAATTTAATTATAATTGAGTGTGACTTATCTACTCTATCTCGGGTAGGCTTTGGAACGAGCGCATGATGCGCTCTCTCAATTTCCAGCTCCATAGTCGAGGGAAGGTCCAGTGCGTCCCGCAGCAACTTTCTGACAGACTCCGTCATATACAAGCCCTCCGCTCCTTCGGGAACGTTGTATATTCTGATATTTTTCTGCCGTGATCTTCTCTCCAGGTCAAGCAGTTTACCTTCTTGTTGATTTAATATTTTTATTGTCTTACTCAGTATCCGTTCCATGTTTTGAACACCATCTTCCACCTTCTCAATTCGAGTCTCTGCCACCGCTATTTTTTGATTGACGTTGGCGAGCTCTGACTTAATATCATGTAGCTGCTGTTTTATATCTTTCTGGAACTCCCTTAACTCTTTCAAAATTTCAATCATGTTTGCCGCTTCGCCTGAACGAGGCCCAGCGTCCGCCTCACTAGCACGCGGTCGGGTAGGAGAGCCGCTCGCTGCTCTCCTCTCGGCCGCAGGCTCCGCAGTGTCGCTTTTTTTATTTCCATTCTTATTCCCCATTCTTGCCCCTCTTTTCAGTTCAAATACTTTAGAAAAATACTTTATTTGATGAGTTAACAAGACTTAATACGCATTTTTCCGGAGGAGCTAGTGACTTAAGCTGCCATTCTCGACGATGATGTCACTGGAACCCAACAATACAATTCAACGTTCTCCTTTGTCTATCCTGTCTGTTATTTCCTCAAAGAGTTCCAACAGATCTGTCAGGAAGGATTTTCCCTTAAGGAAAACATGAAAACTTCAGCCTATTTTGTCCTGTGCCTCCAAGTACCTGGAAACATCACCTTAATAATGGAGTAACATCTTGCCAACCGATGAAGTCAGGCTAACTGACCTGTAACTTCCTGTCTTTTGCCTCGCTCCCTTCTTATCGAGTGGAGTGACGTTTGTTATTTTCCAGCCCTCCGGAACCATTGCAGAGCCTAGTGATGCTTGAAAGATCACTGCTAATGCCTCCACAATCTCCTCAGCCACCTCTTTCAGAACCTTAGGGTGCAGTCCATCTGGTCCGGGTGACTTCTCTCCCTTCAGCTTCCTTAGTAATAGTCACTACACTCTCTTCTGGCCTCAAATTTCTGCCATGCTGCTGTGGTCTTCCACAGCGAAGGCTGGTGCACAATCCTGAATCAGTTCAGCCATCACTTATTTGTTCCCCATTACTTGTTCTTCAGCATCATTTTCCAGTGGTCTGATGTCTACTCTTGCCTCTCTTTTATATTACTATGTGACTGGAAAACCTTTGTTACTTTCTTCTATATTACTGGCTAGCTTATCCTCATGTTTTATCCTCTCTCTCCTTATGGCTGTTTTTTAACATCCCAATCGCTAACTTCCCATTAATTTTTGCTCTACTGTATGCCCTCTCTTTTGCTTCTATGCTGGCTTTAACTTCCCATGCCAACCATGGTTGCCCCATCCTCCCTTTAAAATTCTTCCTCATCTTTGTGATGAACTGATCCTGTGTCTTTTGCATTTATGGTGAACTACATATACCTGTCTGGACATGCCCCTCTGCTGACTGCTCCTGTGGCTCCTCCCACAGACCCCAGTATAAAGGCGATTGGAGGCACTGCTCCTCCCTCAGTCCCCAGGATGTTGTGTGGTGGTCTCTTGCTGCTAATCGTGGTCTCTTGTAGCTAATAAAAGCCTATTGTTCGCATCCCGTCTCCGAGAGTTATTGATGGTGCATCAGCATTATTCCCAGAAATTCCAGCCATTGCTGCTCTACTGCCATCTTTACCGGTGTCCCCTTCCAATCAGCCTTGGCTAGCTCCTCTCTCGTATGTATTCTGCAGTTTCCTTTAGTCCACTGTAACACAGATGCATTAATTTTAGTTTCTGTCTTACAAACTCCAGGGTGAATTCTATCATATTATGCTCACTGCCTCCTAAAGGTAGCTTACTAATCAAATCTGATTCATTATACAACAGCCCATCAAGAATTACCTTTTCCCTAGTGGGCTTGTCCACAAGCTGCTCTAAAAAGCCATTTTGTATCCATTCTACAAATTTCTTCTCTTGGGATCCAGCACCAACCTGATTTTCCCAATCTACCTTGGTTCATCCAAGACTTCTAGTTGAGAAAGACTCTGAATGATTTTGTGGGTACACGCTTGTTCGTGAATGTCTTTATAAAGTTTGTGACAACTATGGCATATTCATTCAGACCTTCGGAGTCATTGAACAGGGTCCAGTCTACCAACTCAGAGCAATCCAGTAGCCTCCCATGACCATCTCTCTGTGGTCCTTGATCTTCACCCACAGCCTGTCTGCAGCTAGAGGAGGATAGTCAGGTGACCAGGTTTTCTGGAATTAGGGTGAGGGCTTAGACAGTAGGCATTCTCGATGGTCGTGTAGCAGTGGTCGAACGTGTTGGGTCCAGTGGTACTGCAGATGATGTGCTGAAGATAAACGTGCAGTGATGTCTTCAAGCAAGTCTAGTTGAAGCCCTGGCAAGGCATGAGGTTAGGCTGTTTCTTGTATGGCGGTCAATACATTGAATGCTTGCTTAGCAACTGTATACTGTGAACAGGATCATGGCTGAAACCATGGTAAATAGAATGGTCAGCACTCGATCATCAGAAGTCCCAGGTCAGGGGAACAAGAGTGTGACAAGACCGCTATGTCTGAACACCATGGTAAGTCTATCATGGAGCACAGCCTACCCAGAATGCTCAGCAGTTCAGCCCATCCAGTGTGAGAACCCATCGGGCTGGAGCTCTGTGACCGAAGTGTTGGGGGTGAACCATGCACAGCAAAACAGAAATCACAGCAATCCCTCATTTCGTCACAGGGGGAGGGGTGACACAGTTGTTCAGCGGTTAGTACAACCCCTATTCCAGCAATAGTGACCCTGGTTCAATTCCCACCGCTGCCTGTAAGGAGTTTGTACATTCTCCCTGCGACTGTGTGGGTTTCCTCCCACAGTCCAAAGACTTAGGAGCGAACAGGTAAATTGGTCACACAGGTGAAATTGGGTAATGTGGTTTTTTGGCCCAGAGGAGCCTGTAACCACGCTGTATTTCTAAAGTTAAAGAAAAAGCAGGTGTCTCTAGCTCTCAGATTCCCCTTAGGCCTCCCATCTTGTTTTCCAGCGACTGTACATTGCCAATAAAATGCTTGGAAGAGGCAGTTTCATAGCCTGAAGCTTTACTTTGCTTTGATGCCTACCCTGGCGCCCTCTCTTCTGTCATTGGCCAACATTCACCCTCTTCCTGTTCTCCTGAGAGTCACGTTTGCTGAATCCTTTAGGACATCGTACCATCGCTGACTAATTTAGTCTGCTTGTGAACCACGATTATGAGCAGAATCAGTGCAAAATATCAGAGATTCATTTAAAATTCTGTCCAAGCCATTGAGGATCATGTTTTCCAATAAGCATATAGCAGATGAACAATCAAATGGTCTGAATCAAGCCTCACCCACAAAACTGGTCAATGGTTCCTCTGATTGAAATTAAGCCCACTATTGCTTGAAACAATCTTTTGTTTCTTGTTTTCTGCAGATATCAGTCAGCTCAAAACATTTCTTAACTTTATCAAAAATGTATTTTCCAAGAAACTAACTAGTTGTAGTTCAGGACATATCACATGGACAGATTTTGTTAAAATGGCTAAAACTCAGGTTAAACATGAGCAATTCCTCAGATGCTGGAAATCCAAAGCGATACACACAAAATGCTGGAGGAACTCAGCAGGCCAGGCAGCATCTATGGAAAGTTGACATTCTGGGCTGAATCCCTTCTTCAGGACTGGGGGGAGATTGCCAGAATATCAGGGTGGGGGGAGGGAATGGAGGATAGTGGAACAATGATAGGTGAAGCCAGGTGGGTGGGAAAGATAAAGGGCTGGAGAGGAGATGAGAGTAGACCACAGGAGAAAGGGAAGGAGGAGGGGACCCAGGGAGAGGTGATAGGTGGGCGAGAAGAGGTAAGAGGCCAGAGTGGGGTATAGAGAAAGAGGGAAGGGGGAGTTATTTTTTTCTTTTACCAGAAAGGGAAATCGATATTCATCCTGTCAGGTTGGAGGCTGTCCAGATGGAATATAAGGTGTTGCTCCTCCACCCTGAGGGTGGCCCCATCATGGCACAAGAGGAGGCCATGGACTGACATATTGGAATGTGAATCAGAAATAAAACTTCTGGCCACCAAGAAGACCCGCTTGCGGCGGATGGCGCGGAGGTGCTCGACAAAGTGATCCCCCAACTTACAACGGGTCTCGCCAATGTGGAGGAGGCTGCATCGGGAGCACCAGACATAGACAACCCCAGCAGATTCGCAGGTGAAGTCTTCCCCCACCTGGAAGGGATGTTTGGGACCTGAATGGAGGCCAATAGGCACTTTTGCTGCTTGCAGGGATAAGTGCTGGGAGGGATGAGTGAACAAGGGAATTGTGGAGGGACTGGTGCCCCTGGAAAGTCGAGGGTACAGGAGGTAAAGATGTGGTTGATGGTGCGATCCCTTTGGAGATGGTGGAGGTTATGGAGAATGATGCGTTGCATGCAGAGGTTCTTGGGGTGGTAGGTTAGGACAAGAGGAACTCTGTCACTGTTAAGGCGGCAGGAAGGTGGGGTGAACACAGATGTTAGGGAAATGGAGGTGGTGTGGGTGAGGGCAGCATCAGTGGTGGAGGAAGGGAAACCTGTTCTTTGAAGGAGGAGGACATCTCTATCCTGGAATAGCAAGCTGCAGACTGGAAACAGATGTGGCAGAAGGAACTGAGAAATGGGAACAGCGTTTTTACAGGAGACGGGGTGGGAAGAGGTATTGTCAAGGAATTGGTAGGTTTATAAAAGATGTCGGTTGCTTGTCTCCAGAGATCGAGAAGGAAAAAGGTGGTCAGAAATGGGCCGAGTGGATGTCATGGCAGGGTGGAGGCTGGAGGCAAAGTTGATGGAATTGAGGAGCTCAGCATGGGCGCAGGAGGCAGCACCAATGTAGTCAGCAATGCAGCGGAGGAAGAGTTGTGGTGCATTACCGGGGAAGTCTTGGAACATGGATTGCTCTACGTAGCCAGTGAACAGGCAGACAGAGCTGGGCCCATGTGGGCGCCTATGGCTACCCCTCAAATCCAGAGAAAGTGGGAGTAGCCAATGGAAAAATTGTTTAGGGTGAGGACCAATTCTGCCAGACAGAGGAGGTTGGTGGTGGAGGGGGACTGTTTGGTCCTTTTATTGGGAAAGAAGCTGAGTTTTAAGGTCTTCTTGATGGGGAATAAAAGTGTATTAGGGACTAGGCATCCACAGTGAAAATGAGGCAGTCACAGCCGGGGAACTGTGTTACGAACTGTAACGTTTTAGACACAAATCTGCCACAAGAGATTTCATACTGACTCAGATTTTAATGGTAAAACCATTATCTTTATTAGTATCTACTTACAATACAGTGACTCAACCAAGATAACAAAAGTTGACAGTGTTATGTATATACAATATATGTGTATAGATACAGTATAGCTCCCAAACTATATTGAGCTTGGGGGAACAAGGCTTAGAGTATTAAGATGGTTAAGTAGGAAAGTTCAGCATCTGCGTAAGCAGTGGTGGGAGAGGGATATTTGTAATCCACGTTGTAATGGAAAGAGAAGGTAAGTGTGAAGTATTCCATAGGTTCCACGCTAGTAAAACAAGGTAACAGTCGCCGTAGATCTTGTACGGCATGTCATTCCAAATCCACATACGAATTATCACCGAAAATGACCTGTCACAGGAATATCATCTTTCAGTGGTTACTACACAACATACCCAGGCAAGGGTCAGCACACAAGTGGTCCCACAAGATATCCCTAAAGTCAGTGACAGTCACACATTCTGGAGCAAACTTGCCCCGGCAGTTTGTAGTTCCAGGTCTTGCGAAGACTACGAGAGCAGCTGTTCGCTCTCTCTCTCCCTCTCTCTCTGTCTCTGTATTTTAATCTGCACAGACCGCGACAGCATGTGACCGTGTCATAGTCCCGCCTCACCTAGGTGCAACAGAGATATGAAATCTCTTGCTGCTGATTTGTGTCTAAATTAAGCGACAGTCCACAGTAAATTGAACTAAGGGTGATAGAATGGAATCGAGGTATGAGGACATGAGATCAGTGGGGCAGGAGCAAGCAGGGACAATAGGCCTACCTGGACAGTCAGGTTTCCAGATCTTAGGTAGGAGGTAGAAACGAGCAGTGCAGGGTTAGGGAACTATAAGTTTGGTGGTAGTTCTTCAGGGTTGATGACATCAGTGATGGTATGGGAGGCAATTTTCTGATAGTCTGGAGTAAGGTCCTCTTCGTGGGGTAGGTATGAGGAGGTGTCTGAGAGTGGGCCGCATGCCGGTCTCAGCAAGGTAGAGGTCAGTATGCCAGACTACAACAGCACCCCCTTTATCTGCGGGTTTGATGGTAGGGTTGGGATTGGTGCAGACGGAGTGGAGGGCAGTGCGTTCAGAGAGGGTAAGATTCGAGGAGGAGAGAGGAGTGCTTAAGTCGAACCAGTTGATGTCTTGTTGGCAATTCAAAACGAAAGGATCCAGAGCAGGTCTCTACCAGAATGGGGAGTGCAAGAAGAGGAGGAGGGTTGTGGTTATAGCTCAGGGCACTCCTTGGAAGGGGACAGGGCATGTTCTGTTGGGGGTATATAGAATTGCCTGCCAAATCTTTGTCACATCAAAAAAGTGCACCATTAAAAGGACATCAGGGTAGTGGTTAGCTGAGTTCTACAGTTCCGGAGTTCAGTTCTGGCACTGATTCACTAGGAGTGTCTGTATCTTCTCGTGGAATTCATGGCTCCCCCCCCCAAGCTCCGCTTTCCTCCCACAGCCCAAAACGCACTGGGTGGGTTAAATAAGTTGTCCTGTGATTAGGTTAAGGTTAATTGTGGGGTGGCGTGGCTTTAATTACCAGGTTCCTACTCCATGCTGTATCGCTAAATGAATAAATAAAAAAAATAAAATATTTGATCAGCATCTGCAGGACACGCGCTTTAGTACACCTCCCAGTGCTCCGTGCGCACCCGATGATATTGGTACACTTCCCGGCGTTCTGTGGGCGCTCAATGATTTTGGTACACCTCCCAGTGCTCCGTGCGCACCCGATGATATTGGTACACTTCCCGGCGTTCTGTGGGCGCTCAATGATTTTGGTACACCTCCCAGTGCTCCGTGCGCACCCGATGATATTGGTACACTTCCCGGCGTTCTGTGGGCGCTCAATGATTTTGGTACACCTCCCAGTGCTCCGTGCGCACCCGATGATATTGGTACACTTCCCGGCGTTCTGTGGGCGCTCAATGATTTTGGTACACCTCCCAGTGCTCCGTGCGCACCCGATGATATTGGTACACTTCCCGGCGTTCTGTGGGCGCTCAATGATTTTGGTACACCTCCCAGTGCTCCGTGCGCACCCGATGATATTGGTACACTTCCCGGCGTTCTGTGGGCGCTCAATGATTTTGGTACACCTCCCAGTGCTCCGTGCGCACCCGATGATATTGGTACACTTCCCGGCGTTCTGTGGGCGCTCAATGATTTTGGGTCTCCTCTCGGCGGTCTGTGGGGAGTCAGGGCGTTGCTAGCAACTACATTTCCCGGCATGCCGTAGGCCTGTCGGTGCAGATCCCAGGGTTCAGTTGGAGCGTCAGAATGGCGGCCGCGACGATGCGGGTCTACATGGAGTCGCTCTGGCGGGAATTGGAGGGCTATCAAGACCCCAACGTGCTCGGGATCTTCGTTGCTATAGTAGTGGTACTGCTCACCATGGGTAAGGATCGGAAAGCTGTGCTTGTGTCTCGCTCGGCGGGTGAGCCGGCTGAAATGCGCTCTCCGTTCTGCCAACGTGTCCCTGAAGGCCGGGTTTTGTGGTGAGATCCCGGGCTGAGTCCTACGTTTTCTTTCTCAAGCAGCCCATCAGAGCTGATGATACGTTTCGACAAGTTTGTGGGCTGTGGAATAGGCAGCAATGACAGAGTAACGGGAGAGCAAACAGTAAGGGAGATAACCTGCTCTTTTTGCCATTCTTCCGCAATCCTGACGCTTTAATTTCCGAATTCCCTGAAGAGACTCCAGAGTTTCAATGCTACCTCTTGCTGTGTTTCAGAACGCCATTGAAGAGCCTTCAGTGCTTAGGAGTTAGGCACTTGCCTTGACGGAACTTAGAGCAATAAGCGTTCCAGCTGTTGGAGTCCCTGTGCAGGGAATGCTGAATTTGGAGGGTTTTACAGACGAGTTATTGGTGCTGGCATTCCAGGGCTTTGAGCTCCCTTTAGTAGGTAGTATTTATTTGCAGAATATCCCAAAGTCAACAATTGTAAAACTCCGCCAATTCTGAAGGAGGGCCATTTAACTCAAAATGTTAAGTAGTTTCTGTTTCCACACTTGCTGCTTGACTAGCTTAGCTTTCCCAACATTTCTATCTAATCATTTCCACCCCACCC
Source organism: Hypanus sabinus (assembly GCF_030144855.1). NCBI lineage: Eukaryota > Metazoa > Chordata > Chondrichthyes > Myliobatiformes > Dasyatidae > Hypanus > Hypanus sabinus. The sequence goes on from NC_082707.1 coordinate 84,399,750, forward strand.
CAGTACTTCATGCCTACACTCCACACCTCATACCTATACTGACACAGTCACTGGTCCTGTTGTGTTTCCACGTACCCTGAGTTCTTCTTACCAACAGTCACTTTGTCACCTTATCATTTCCTGTCAGTAACCTTGTTCTGAGATACCTCTGTACTGAGCTTCACATCATATCTGTATATATCCACACTCGACAGTTACGTACTTTTTATGAGATTGCCTTTACATTTTTTTTATGCTTACTGTGTCTTATGCTGCAACAAATCTGGAGTAATAATTATTTCATTCCCCTTTCCACTCGTGTACTGAAGACTGATAGTAAGAAATCCTGAATCTGTGTTCAAAGGTGATTTCTCTGGCCACATGCTGTCTGAAGTGCTTCGTATGTGCTGCTTTGTCTGATTCATTTCTTGATCTTTAAGTATTTTACTACACCAGGTTAAAGTTTTGCTTGTGTATCAAGCAGCTAATTATCTATGTGTTTCTTTGCTGTGGCTCTAGTGATTTACATCTTCTGTGGTTTTATGGACTGGCATCAGGTTGGTGGAGTTTCTGTGTTCTGCCCATATTTCACAAAGTGTCATTGTTTCGGTGAACAAGTTGGCAACGATTTGGGCTTGGCCATTGAGTATGCACGTACACAACCTTCACCTATCTGCTGCAGAGTCCTTGATTCTGGACTGAAGGTGATGGAGGCTGACCAGTTTCCCAGATGTCCTGTAGCTTAGCTCCACTGTAGCAGGGAGCAGGAGTAGCACGGTGAGAAAGACTGAGGAAAATTGTCTGCTTGGTTTGAAGTGTGTTTTTTTGCACCACTTTGGCGCTGAGAGGCCAAACCTGCACCGAGCCTATATGTGATCTGATGGCTACGTTCGTTATTGGAGCAACATCTTTTAAATTGCAAAACTGATCCTGTTAGTTCAAGTGAAATCCCTTGGAAAGAAACTCTTGCAAAAGGAAAAAGTTTCATATGGCTTTAGAATATCCTAAAGATCAGTTTTGCGATACAGAAAGCAAAATTCAGTAAATAATGGTAAAGTAAATTATTAAGTGTTTTATTTCTGTTCATTGAAATTTTTCATTAGAGGTAAGCATTGGCCATACTGTAGCGTTCTCGCTCGGGTGTAATTAAACGCCGAGATAAACCACAGTCAATGAAACAAGGTCGCAGTAAGATTAACCATTTACTGTTCACTCTTCACATTAACATATGGTGAAAACTGTTGATAAAACAATACAAGATTGATACAGTATTTGTTCCCTTCTTGATATCACATTTCCATTGTAAATACTTCTAAAAGTAACTATAAGTACATTACATTAAAGTGCAGTATACAGGCAGAATTTACCTACGCCATTGACTACTTTAAATACACTTCAATGCAAACTACCCGCAACTCTTTAACTAACGAAAACATAAACCTTATCGACCGTCGTTACTTTTAACAGGATCGACGTTAATGTTTTAATTCAACATATCGATTATCTATTAACTTACAGCGTTGCTCTCACTGTGATTTCTAATGCTTGCAAAACAACTTCTGCTCGGGTCTGCCTCGTGGTGAGCCCCCGCCCTCGTGTTGATCTCAAACCGGTATTTTCCCACAAGACGCGGCGAAACCGGATGTGACGTCATCACATGCCGATATATTTTACAGGCAATGAATATACTTTAAACACTTCTAATTCTAACTAGAAAATACTAACAAATGAATTACTAAGCGAAAATATTATAAACTAAATAACTGCCATAAAGGCAACACCCATACCATAAGCACTTCCTCGTTTCAGTAAGTTCTATAAGACCTCTTGCTGAGAAGGCAAAGAATGGCCTCATCTAAATGTAACTCCCTGGGTCGCCTCAGGCTCGCTCAGCTCGTTCTCGTCTAGGGGGAGCAGCCTTCGGCCCCGCCAAACTGGGTAATCAGCTGGTGTGGATGCTGTGTGATGTCCCCGCCTCGCCCAAAAACAGACAGTACACCATATGCGATTAAATGAGTACAATTTATAAAGGTTACTATAACTAAGTGATTAATAACGATACAGTATATATGAAGAGAAAATTAAAGAAAAGGCGCCAAACTTATCAAAGTCCAAACCACTTCGTGCACAACCGTTGGAGCTCAATTACTGAAGTCTTCTGGCCACCATTCGATCCCCTCCGAACTCCTCGACTCTCCAAACAGCTCAGGACCCTCCGAGTGGTCAACCAAGCACATCTAGCTTCATTCCCCCCCCCCCCCCCCCCGGAGAATCTCCCGGCCTCGGACCCCCCCTTTGGGGTCCGATCCTCGCCCAGCTTAGAGCATTGCGTCCTCTCTCTCGACCCCCTCGCGCCGATCTGCCCAAAAGCCCGTCAACAAAAGCTTACAGACTCAGAAGAAAGAACATTAATCCCCATTTGGTTTACAAAGGAATACCATTCTCGTTATCAGTAAATTAGCATTCCTGCTAGTTAACAAAAGGAAACCCTTTCCCCACAGTAACAAAGAAAAAAAGAAACCTCCTTTACATAAAAGCCAAGGAGACATCAACCAAAGTGATGTTCAAGTGCTTGTACATTTGGCAACAATGTAGTAGTCATGTGATCACTAGCATCGAGTATGAAGTTGTCCAAGGAGGTTGTTTATTGCTGGGTCCTTGAGTGGCTGTAGAGACCAATCTAGGATCCACGTTCTGGTGCAGCGTGGGCAAGAGTAAATGGTGGTTGGGCCTGTCGGTTCATCAGTCTCCCCTTTTGTAGCTGGTGCTTGTTCTCTGCAGCACCGTGGAGTTTATTCTCGTGTAACACCGTGATGAGTTGAGACAACACTTGAAGAACAAAAGCTAATCGAGAAAATGGCTGGAATTCCTTTTGTTTATTTGGGACATGTGATTTGCTGAACAGTTTGTAACTTGCGTCAGTCCTGTGCACTTGTGTAGCTATCAGACTCTTCACACTTAGAGCAAAATTTTAAAATGTCATTAGTAATGCGTGCTTATGTTACGTTATCCATTTGCGCCGATGGACGCTGATTCAAAAAGCAGTGATTTTTAAAAATATTTTATTTTTATTTTCACTTTAGTACAAATTTGATACCTTTGCCAAGATGCCACAAAAAGATTTGGCGCTAGCTGGAAAAAAATTACACTATCATACCAAATTAAAAACCATTGCCTAACACCACTTATCAGCTGGCAGAGATAACTGGAGGGCTGAAATGTACAATTGCATGCTTTTTATAGCAGCGTGATAAATGATGAGAAGAATGGGCATTACGCAGAGACAACAGGGAACATCTCAAAATTGAAAGTGTAAAGCTAAGGATCCAAATATTGAAGAGGCCATCAATCAGTGGTTTCCCATTGTAACCGGACAAAGTGTGCGTGTCATTGGACCAATGTTAAAAAAAAGTCAGTGGGGCTAGCTGAGAAGCTGGGTCGCAAAGATTTGAAAGCAGCACACAGTTGTCTGTCTTGATGGAAATACTAAATTCAAGGAAGCACACAGCAAGAAAGATAGTGCTGATGCTGTAAGTGCAGAGATAGGGAAATCCACAAAATCTGCTGACTTGCTTCAAAAATGTGCACGTGTCATGTACAATGCCGACGAAATGCACCTTTCTTACTGTGGCACTCCAGTCCGTTCCCTTGGTTACAAATATGCATCACTGTCCAGTTCAGAGAACATTATGCATCGATTATCTGCACTGCTTTTGTTCAGTTGCCATCAATCAAAAGAACACGACAGCTTACGTTTGTTGAATTCCTTCCTCGATAACTATTAGGAACTAATGCACAGTTTGTATAGTACTGTTGGTAGTTTTGCTGGTGCTCTGTTTTTTTGCATTCCATTTAAGTACATAATTTGTTACTCAGTTAAATGTAACTTGGCTTTTTTAATGTCTTTAACTATTTCCATTAAACTTTGGCTAGTTGGGGCAGCCACTTAACTGGGTGAAGATGTATGGGTCCCAAAATGTCCCAATTAACTGGAATCCACTATTTGTAGAGGAGCCGTGAGTTTCAATGGTATCCTTGTCAATATTTCATATAAAAATAACAGTTTGCTGTGTCTGCTTTTAGTAATGAGCCTTTACTGACTAGCTCTTGGTCAGTATTGTATGCTATTTGACATTTTCTGGACCTTGCGCCTGATGTGCAGGAACAGAAAATTGTGCTTCACCTTTGCTTTCCATTTTAGCGAGATGAAAGCAAATGGAATGTATTGGAACTTCAACTGTCATCAGTTTAGGAATAGCAGAGCTGCACTGGCCTTGGCATCAGTAGCTGGATTGATGGCAAAATCTTTCTAGATAGTTTCACGTGAAAAATATGGAACTGTGTTTTGGTTTACAGTTTTCTTCGTGCTGTTACGGAACAGGAAGAGCAGTCGCAGAGCAATTCTTCTAACGGGTTTGTGTGATTCGGGGAAAACCGTGCTGTGCTGCAGGGTAAGTCAATCTGCAAGAAAGTTGATACTGATGAATGACTTTCTTCACCTCCTGGTTTATTTTCAGTGAACAAAATAACTTTCTTACTTGAGAATATTATAACTTATCTAATTGCAAATGTAAATTTCTCTTAAAGCAAATGAATGGTATAATGTCTCTGAGGTTAGTGTTCTTTCTTTCTACAGTCCATTTATCAATAATTCTGTTTTGTAAAAACGATCATGTCTTAACACAAAGTGCAATATTCTTGATTATATGGATAGTATTTGCTCAGTATGAATCTATGTTGAATACAGCTTTGATGTAGTCTGTATACATTTGAGGCTGTTAAGTCATGTGGAAAGGTTTGTGTTGCCACTTGAAGTGTATGCCAGTGGGCAGAGGTATTAAGAGTGAGGGTGAGTGAAAGAGCAACACAACACAGAAGATAGAATAAGGCATGAGTCTCTGAGCTGGACCCATTCTGCATTGTCCAAGGAATGGGTTTGCAAAGGAATAACCTTAGGGGCTTTGGCCATGTTGGACTAGCAGATTTTCCATTGACCAAAACACTTTTATTTCCCCTTTCTTAAGATGCTAGTAACTTTTCCAGTGACCCATTTAGATTCAAAGAAGTGCCAGAAACAGAATTGTGGAAGTTTCAGGAGAGTGTGGAAACTGATGTGAGGTGGGTTAAAGGGAGCTCAGGAACTGGGATTGCTATGTGGGGAAAGTGACGTTGGAACCAGGACCCCGGTGTGTTAGAGGGAGCAGAGGTACAGGGGCCCCACCAACCGGATGCCAAGCAATCAGAAATTTGGAATGATGGATAACAGATGATCGGGGTTTGACTATAATTTTTCTTGATGCTCTTGACTGAATGATAATGTTGGCCAGGACTTTGGGAAGACTTCACATTACCTCATAAACGTGCTGGTTGGCCAATATCTTGTATCTAGCTACCTACAAGAATGGAGGGGAGCCTGCATCAAGCTGCTGACTGTAAACCATTCCCTTCAATGTTCTGAGGCAGTGTTAGTCTAGACTTTGGTGCAACCCTGGTTGCAATTTGAAAGCACCACTGTCTGAATCAGACTTGGAGCCAGGGGTGGGACCATTCAACTCCATCCATGGCCTGAAGTGAGATGTTCAAGAATTAATTTTTTTTGTGTGGCATGGATGTAATGTAATTGATGAACGTGGTGAGCATGGAAGGTTGGAGTCTCCAGCTATTACCCCTCAGTTACACGCTTATCAATGAGCTCAGATTCTCAAGATAGCCCAGGAATAGCGAAGGAATCATTTATTGATGGGTCCCTCCCTCCCCTATCTCCTGATCACCATCCAATCCCCACCCACTGTGCACCTGCCCCAGAAGATGCACATTAATAATGGGTGAGGTTGTGTTTGGACTTTGGTACTTGTGTGGACGGATGAAAATTACAAATTGAGTAAGGAGAGTGATGGTGCTGCAAGATGGAGTTTTAGCGAGGAATTCAGTGGGTCAAGCAGCATCTCTGGAGGGAAAGGAATCGTTGATGTTTCAGGTCAACACCTTGCCTCAAGACTAATAGTGGAAACAGAAAGTAGCCGCCAGGAAGAAGAGTGAGATGGAGCCAGGAAGTGATAGGTGGACTGGAGGGATGAAAAACGATGAGCAGAAGTGGCAATGTGTAGGTTGGGGTGGTGGGAATGGTGTTGGGTGATAGGTGGAAGAGGCAGGGAGAGTTGGGCTGGCGAAGGTCTAGTCGGAGGCTGGAGGGTGTTAAAGGCTATAAGTGTTGCCTTCCGAGTAAGGAAAGAATTAAGTTAATTGCTGTTACACCACTGGTGTTTAGGGCACCAGTGAAGGTCCTCTGTCTCTGGCAGTGTTCGGGGATTCTTCCATCGTGTCAGTAGCTTCATCTTGCATTTCACTGCTGTCAGTCACCAAGTCCGAGGTACAGATTTCGGAATATTTTCGCACTCAGATAGAGATGAATTCTTCATTGTTACTTCTGTAACAATTTTGTTTTACCAGTCAGGATTATTAGCCCTGCGCTGAACCTGGAGGACGGTGGGGTGGGGCACTCTTAGCATGGGTGACCCTACCAACAGCCAAAGCAGAAAACCCTGACTCCAGTCAGCATCCAAACCCAACGATAAGGTTGCGGTCCTCTTGGAGGGAAAGAGGTAATGATGATCATTGAAAGGTGGAAGAGGTGCGGAAGGAATTGATAGGGGATGGGATTCAGTGGCTGAAGTGTGTGGGTGGTATGTGGATGGAGCTGAGGGGGGGCGGTGAGAGTAGGTTTTTCTGGTGGGGAAGGAGGCTGGAAGAAGGGTGTGAGAATGGGAACAAAAATGAGAGAACTGGAGTTGGATTGGAAGGGGAGGGGCAGAGAGAGAGAGAGGAGATGGTGAGGGAGGGAAGCACAGGAAGTAAGGGTTACCTGAAATTAGAAAAAAAATTAATGTTCATACCATAAGTTTCAGAGCAGGTAAAAGTGGTGGGCAGGTGGGTCTTTTCCTCTAAGTTTATCTGTTGTTTTTGAGCATGAGTGCAAAGATTACCATCCAGACCGAGTTACCCAACACACTATGGTTGCTCTGATTGAAGATTGATTTTCTGTACATGGAGCAACTACAGAAAAGTCATGGGTATTTCAAGAAAAGTTTTTGTTGTTTGTTTTATTCCATTCTTTACTTAAAAAAAAATTGAACTGAAAGCAGAATCCTAGAATTCTGAAGTAGAATCAGAAAGTGGTGACACAGGAGTGCAGGTGCTGGAACCTGGAGCAAAACCAAATAAAATAAACTGCTGGAAGAACTCGGTGGGTCAGGCAGCATCTGTGAGAGGGAAAGGAACTGTTGATGTTCCTGGCCAGTCTCGATCTGAAACATCAACAATTCCTCCCTCCCGCGAATACTGCTTGACCTCCAGGAATGCTATGTTGACATCAGAATGTGTGGTGACACTTGAGGGCTCACCTAGCGCACCCTCGGGCGCATTCATTGTTAACGCAAACAGTGCATTTCACTGTACGTTTTAATGTGCATGTGAGAAATAAACTTGAATCTTGAGCAAGCTAAGTTCTGCCAGTTGTTTGTTCTGCTCCAGAACATCTCCTTGCTGGATATATTCAGTGCAATAGGGACCACTTTCCTTTCCTGATCTCACTATCTTGCCAATGTAATTTATACAGTGCTCTCTGATTTTGTGTTTGAATACTTGGGAATAAAGTTCTAGTGAGGCATGGTAGTGTAGTGGTTAGTGTAATGCTATTTAATTCCTCTCTTACATTCTCCTTGTGACCATGTGGGTTTCCTCCAGTCGCTGCGGTTTCCTCTCACATTTCAAAGATGTATGGGTTAGAAGGCTAATTGATCACATGGGTATAATTGGGCAGCATTGGCCGTTGGGCCGGAATGACCTGTCACTGTGCTGTATCTCGAAGTAATAAATAGAAGCAAGCAATTCTGTGCCTACTCAGTCATTTAATAAGATGATGGCTATTTTTTTTAGACTATTCTGAGATCCTGTAACATAAAAACTGTCAGTTTCTATTTTGAATATACTCGGTGAGTAAGCTACTACAGTGTTCAGAGTAGAAAATCCACAAAGATTCTCAACTCTGAAGAAATTTCTTTGCTCAAAGTCTGTAATGATTTGCCCTTTGTTATGATACTCTGGCAGAAGCATCAGTCTTGCATCTACTCTTATAAGCCCTGTAATATAAATTTATGTTTCTACGTAGCCAGCCTTGAGTGTCATATTAGCCATCTAGAGATAGCATGAGGCAGAAATGGTGATTATCACTGCAAACATTAGGAGCTAAGCCTGACTAATAAACTGTGTCTGTTGGTGAGATGCCTAGCTCAGTGACAAAGCAATTTTTATTTTACCCAGCACTGTGACTTCTCGTTGGATCATCACCTGAAAACTAAAAGCGTCAAATAGAATCTCCTTCCTCCACACTTTTGGCAACTTCGCATGTTTTCTCTTTCCCATTTTGATGCGAGATCTTCGGTATGAGCCATTAACTCTGTTTCACTTTTTATAGTTGCTGCCAGAAGGCTGAATGTTTCAGACAATTTCAGTTTTATTTCAGATCACTGCAATGTGCAGTTTTTAATGTTTACAACAGGAAGCAGGTTTAGTGCTCCGGAGTCAGGGCTTCTATAATAGTTGCACTTCGGGATTATATTTGTGTAGATGTCCACTGGTAGGTTGGCTCATAATTGAAGTGATTTATAACATTCTGCAGATTATATCGCCTCACTAGTATAATGGTTTAATATAATCATTCATAAAAATGTTGTTTGGAATTTATTTGCCAATTATTCACTTCCCCTGATATAAAAATGCAAGGTATATAAAAGAAAAAGGCCATTCACCTCTCTGATGCTTGTATCTTTCTTCAGCTACTGTCAAGGAAGTTTATGGTGACGCATACATCCATAACCAGTAACTCTGCATTGTACAGACCTAAAGGTGACAAGGTAGGTATGTAACTTATCATGCCTATATACTTCTATTTATTTAAATGCTCTATATGCTTTCCATAGGAATCACCCTCTATGTGTCCACTCGTCCCTCCCCATTGATCTCTGTGCCATACAGTTCTTCCCTCACCACCATTCAGGGCCCTAAACTGTCCATCCAGGTGAGGTGATACTTCACCTCTAAGTCTGTTGGGGTCATCTACTGTGTGTAGTGCTCCCGGTGTGGTTCCTCTATATTGGAGAGATCTGATGTACGGTGTTGTGCAAAAGTCTAAGATATATATAGCTAGGGTGCTTAGGACTTTTGCACAGCACCGTATTTGGCAATATGGAGCCGAGAGCAAATTTAACGGGAGCAAAAGATGTTGGGAATGGAAAGGGTGGAGTACTTTGGGAGGGCTGTGAGATAGTTGGCAGAGAAAGAGTGCTTGAGGTGGAGAATGGCATGGGCACAGACACACCCAGCCCTGAGACGCCAGGCTAGGTTATTTGATTCCAAGTAGTTGGTTTATTGATCATTACAGAATGTCTGTCTGGTGTTTCCTGCTTCCTCCCCTCTCACTTGCTCTTTTCCCAGCCATTATTCCCTTCTTCCTTCCCCCTTCCCACTCTTGGTCCACCACAGAGACCCATATCAGAATCAGGGTTATCATCACTCAAATATGTCATGAAATTTGTTTTTGCAACAGCAGTACAATGCAGTACATAAAATTACTTTAGTTTCCTGCAAAAGTCTTGGGCACCTTATCCACATGTATATGTAAATGTGCCTAAGATTTTTACACAGTACTGTTGACTGGGGGACTACATTGTTGCGCACCTTCACCCAACTGGCACCAAAGGTGTGACTTCCCAGTGGCCACACATTTCAGTTCAGCTTCCCATTTTCACATGTCAGTCCATCCCTATCAGATTCCTATCTCCAACTCTGCCTCTACCACCTATCACACCTCAGCTTCTTACTTCATCTCCCTCGCCCATACACCCACCTTCTCCTCACCTGGCTTCACATATCTTCTGCCTGCTCGTACCCCTTCCCCTCACTCACTCATTTTGGCTCCTCCTTCCTTTCCACTCCTGACGAAGCATTTTGGTGTGAAACATTGACTGTTTATTCACCTCCATAGAGGCTGCCTGACCTGCAGAGTTCCTCCAGTATTTGGAATATGTTGTTCAAGATTTTGAGCATTGGCAGAATCTCTTGTGTTTACTATTTGCTGATGTGACTGGTTCTGAAGCTGTGCTTGGTTCCACAAAGCAGCTAAGAGAAGTATTGAAAATAAGGTGGATTCCTTCCTTTAAAATACTCTGGCCATGAAGTGCCCAATAAGAGACAGATAAGAGTGATTATTAAATATTTCTCATTTCTATAAAACAAAAACAATAATGACAGATTCTTCTGCATTTTGGTATCAAGTAGTGCATGATCTTAACCTACCAAACCCACTTTAAGCATAATGTAAACATTCTGCAGTCAAAAATAAGGTGCATTAATATTTTTCTGTGAGATGCCAATTGCTTGGCTCTAATTACTCCAAAATTTTAAGTGCACATTTTGATTTTGAGGCCAAAGGGGATTGAATTCATTACTTCTATTTATTTTGACTGTTATCAAAGAAAGATTTATATTTTTCTGGTGCACTGTTTTATCTCTTGGGATGCTTTGAAGCTAGTAATTGGTTGGTCACTTAATAGGTAGTCAAAATAATGGCCATTTTACACACCACTGGTTTCCTTTTTATCTTTTGCCTTATTGGCTCCAGGAGGTGTATCTGTAAAGGAAGGACTGCTTTAGTGTTACTGCCATTTATTTATTTTATTCTCAGGACAGAGACTTGTATTGGTACCAGACAAACATAAATTTAAAGGTTTTCCACTTCTATCTACGTGATTTCCAGGATCTCTGTTTATGCCAAAAACACGCTTCCTTAAAAACTGTTCACCTTTACTACTTCACTGATCCCCACATCCCTTCTGTGGCCCCATCCTGCTCAACCATCAGAGATGCATGTCTTCTACCTGCTGCCACGGCCTTCCACTGCCAGCAGGAAAATGAACTATTGTTTCTGAAGCTCTGATTTGTACTTTCTCCTTTGTTTTTCTCTACATTGAAGAGGCCAATTCCACATTGGGGTGCTATTTGCAGGATTCCTCTTTGTCACAAATGTGACTTCTGCCACTTTAATTCTCCATTCCACTATCAGTCCTCTGCATTGTACACTGCTCCAATGAAGCTCAGTGTAAACTTCGGAATGATACTTCATTTGCCGGGCACATCAGCATTGAGCTCAACAATTTCAGATGATAAATATTTCTTGCTCTTTATATATCTTCTTACCAACATCCTCCATACTTTCCTTTTGGTGTTAAAGATCATTTTGCTTCTCCCATTCGTAGCTCTTCCAGATCATTCTTGTTTCATTACAATCCCTTATTGCCCGATCTTCTCTTTTATAGTTTCAAAAGAAGGCAGCATGTGTTGACATTTAATCTTTCCCATCCTATCTATGCCCCTTAACTCTTGTTTATTTTGAGCTTATCCCAGTTCTGAAATCTCAGAAACATATTTCATGTCATGCTCCTATCTCCATAAACATAGTTTGACAGTTATTGCTGTAGCATTTCCCAGCTGCTTTTGACCCATTATGGATTTTGATGCTGGGTTAGTTGAGCAGTGGGAAAAGAACTAGTCCCCAAAGGGGTGGAGGAAACAGCTGAGCTTCTGTCTCTTTTAACAGGCCCCTGCACTTACCCTGCACGATCTGCCTGGTCATGAAAGTCTGCGTCATCAGTATTTGGAAAAACACAAGAATGACGCCAGGTAAATATTGTATGTCACCAATACCTTTTAATGTGGATTTAGATGCAGAGTTTGTCATGGTATGATTTGTTAACTTTATTCTGTAGACGATCCATAAGACGACTGACCTTAAAGAATTGTGTGCTAACGTGTGTTACCATTGGCATTCAACTTGTGTTGTACCTTCTGTTCCTTGAGGATCCAACTTTAGGATAAAAGAGCATAATACTGGATCCGGAGATTTCTGTAGCATCCACAAAATGCAAGGACCTGCATACATACAGTATCTTCTAAAAGTGATCCTTTAATAAAGGCAGGGGTAATGTGAAGTAAAGACTCGAGGTCAGAGCTGTTTAAAGATCACGATGACACAATGTTTGCGGGGTGCGGGGCATTCCATAGCATTCGGTTAACATAGCTGCAGGTATGGCTATTAATGATGGGACTGAGATTGGAAGAATACAGAGATGTTAATGATGGAAGGGAGCAAGGCATTTAAGCAAAGATCGTATAGGTCAGTGCTGATCGACCCTAACAGTATAACATAGAATTTAAAAACTAGCTCCAAAGGGGGAGAAGGACAGGAGCCGGCCCAGCTGAGCATGCAGTGGTCAGTGTAGAAATGACGGTGATGCCAGTCAGCATTGAGCAACAGACAGATTAGGCAGGAATGGACGTGATTGATTTGGAAGTAGGTAAAGAATTTTGAGATATGGGTATAGAATCAGCCATAATTGGCCACAAACTACATTCCCTTTCTAAACTTTCCAACCCAAGGAAGTACCTTTCAAGCCCTCATGCTGGCAATCCCTTTCATGGCTTTTCTTTTTGCATTGAAACTCTGAGTATAGTCTTAATGATGTATAGACCACTTGGGATTTCCCTCTAAGAATGAGATCATACAAGGTCAAAGGTGATGTGGTTCAGCCTGAGCTAGTGTCTGGAGGAGGGCTGGAATAGAGTTTGGACATAATTCGGTGTTCTTTTCACACAGAGCTATTGTCTTTGTAGTGGACAGTGTGTCATTTCAAAAAGAACTGAAGGATGTTGCTGAATTCCTCTACATGTTGCTGACGGATGCAGTGATTGTGAAGAATGCACCGCCACTTCTGATAGCTTGCAACAAGCAAGGTGAGGTGATGCTAATGCTGTTCAAGTACTGACTGTGCCCTAAAGTGCTTGCTTCACCTACAGCTGTTGGTGCTTACATACTAAAGTTTGCTTTTGTACAGGTCTTGTAGCGGGGGGACTGGGGTGGTCTTGGTTCTGCGTTTTGCAGCGGGACTGAAAAGCAGCTCAGCACTTCATGGAACTAGCCTGACCTCAGTGGACTCTGTCTACACTTTGCTGTGACTTTGTAAAGCATCCACTCACCCAGGACATTATGTCTTCTCCCCCATTCTGTTGGACAGTAGATACAAAAGCCTGAAAGTGTGTACCAAAGCCCCAAGGATAGTTTTTATGCCATTGTAATAGGCTCCAAAAGTTCTGAGTAACACATACAAAATGCTGGAGGAACTCAGCAGGCCAAAGAGCATCTATGGAAAAAAGCATAGTTGATGTTTCAGGCCAAAATATCGACTTTTTTCATAGATACTGCCTGGACTGCTGAGTTCCTCCAACATTTTGTGTGTTGCTTGGATTTCCAGCATTTGCAGATCTTTTTCTTGTTTGTGAAAAGTTCAGAGTTCAAATTTATTGTCAAAGTATGTGCACGATATACATCCTTGAGATGTATCTTCTTGCAGGCAGCCACAAAAAACAAAGAAACGATAAAATCCATGAAAAACCAGCAACCATCCAATGTGCAGAAGAGGACAAATCACGTAAATAGTAAAAATTGAACAAATAATGCAAGGACCATGAGCTGCGGAGTGAGTCCACAGCTAGGGAGTCAGTTCAGTGCTGAGGGGGTGAAACCGGTCCAAGAAGCCCCATAACTGCGGGGCAGAAACTGCTCCTGATCTGGTGGTGTGGGACCCAAGTCTCCTGCCCGATAGTAATAGTGAGAGGAGAGGGTGACGGGACAAACACGGGCAGATGGTGCTGATCACCAATTCATTTTCCACTCTTGGGCCTCAATGCTTTAATTTGCCTCGGCACTTTAATCAGCACGGAGTAAAGGAGCTGAGCCCGGGTTCCATTTCCGCTCTGCCTCGACGAAGTACCCAACCCCATTAATGGCAGTACTTGCATTCTTGATTGTAAAATTGCCAGTTCATTTAGATGGTTCACAAGTAAATTTCTTAAAGGGAAATTACAGGCTGCAGATTGCAGTAATTGTTGTTCAGAAATTTATCTGGTATTTTTGTGGAAAAACACCGCTGTAGAGCCAGAAGGTGGACTTGTGTCATTATGGCCTTGCACCTTATTGTCTACCTGCACTGCACTCTCTGAAACTGTAGTACTTTTTTCCTGCATTCCTCTGTAAAATCATCTTTATAAATAGCGTACAAAACATTACCCATGTGATAATAAACCAATTTACTAATTACCTACTTATTGAGGTTTTCTGTCTGCTAGGTACAAGGGAAATCAGAAATGTATTTTATATCTTCCATTTGGAACATGTTATGGATTGAAAGCTCTTCACAGACAAATGTCATCAACGTGGGTCAAGCTATGTTATCTCCTTGTAGTCCAGTTTCTCAAGTTAGATGCTGAGGACTGTAAAGCCATTGTTGGAGGTATCTTGTGTGTCTCCCTAACTTGCGCTGAGTCCTTGGCAGCACCTTCTGGAGTTGGTGGTTTCTCTCCTCAGAGGTCTACTTTGCTTTATGCATTTGTGATGGGTCCCTGCTCCTCATGGATCTCCAGAAAGACTAAGATTGCTTTCAAAAAGGATACTTGTGAAGTATCAATATCTTTAAAATAAAGGGAATTGCTTGTTCCCCCTCCCCCCCCCCATTTAATCTTGCAGGATCAGTGTAAAGATTCTGGAATGTCGTCTCATTAATTACAAGCAATTTGAGTCCATTCTATTAAAATACTGCTTCATTGTTTTAAGTCATATATGTCAAACTCAAGGCCTGCAGGCCAAATCCGGCCCGCGGTAGAATTATCTTTGGCCCGCAAGATAATATCTAATTACTATTAAAGCTGGCCCCAGTAATCGAAGCGCCTCTGGCGTATGATATGGCTAATGCTGAGTTTATTCAGGTACTATGGCACCCCATTTCCTAGCGTATCCGAACCGACTCACAATTAGATAGCCTACGGGGGTTTGCGAGCACAGAGCTTTGGAGCCTCTACGCCATGGGGGGCCGGTTGACAGAGGCTTAAAAGTGAGGCTGAAGTTTTCGAATAAAGTTTTTTCCTTCGACTGCAGTTACCGACTCCGTGTCGTAATTTTAGCGCTGCATGTAGCACACCGCTACAATTGGTGACCCTGACGGTCCAAACGATTTTTGGACCAGAAATGACCGACGCCGCCTCTGTTCATGCGGTTTCGTTGAAACTGCCGGGTTTCTGGACACAGCGACCGAACCTATGGTTCCAGCAAGCCGAAGCCCAATTCCACGTTCGCCAGATCACCTCAGAAGACACCCGCTACTACTACGTGGTGAGCTCCCTCGACCAGGACACAGCGGCCCAGGTCGCGGAGTTCGTACAGTCGCCCCCGGCAGACGGCAAGTACACGGAATTCAAAGCCCTGCTCCTCAGGACTTTCGGACTCTCGACTCCATTCATAACTTGGCGCATCCCTCCATCTGGACAACTGTCCGGATGGTTTCCAGCAGGTTCGTTTGGCACGGACTCTGCAAACAGGTCAGTGAATGGGCCAGAACGTGCATGCACTGCCAGACGGCCAAGTTGCAGCGGCACACCAAAGCTCCACCGCAGCAGTTCCATCCCGCCCACCGGCGTTTCGACCACATTCATGTGGATATCGTGGGCCCCCTGCCAGTGTCGCGTGGAGCGCGTTACCTCCTGACTATCGTGGACCGGTTCACAAGGTGGCCAGAGGCGGTCCCGCTCACCGACACCACCTCCGAATCTTGCGCCCGAGCCCTGATCGCCACCTGGATATCTCGCTTTGGTGTACCAGCCCACATTGCCTCCGACAGAGGCGCCCAGTTCACCTCCAGCCTGTGGTCAGCTATGGCCAGCCTTTTGGGGACTCAGCTGCACCACACAACTGCCTACCACCCACAGTCGAACGGGCTAGTGGAGCGTTTCCACCATCACCTGAAGTCGGCCCTCATGGCCCGCCTGCGAGGAGCCAACTGGGCGGACGAGCTTCCCTGGGTCCTACTCGGCATCCGCACAGCGCCCAAGGACGACCTGCACGCCTCGTCGGCCGAGTTGGTATACGGCGCGCCCCTGGTCGTCCCCGGGGAGTTCCTACCAGCCCCAAGGGGGCAAGAGGAAGAACCCGCAGCAGTCCTGGGCAGACTTCGCGAGAAGCTCGGTAACCTGGCCCCCATACCCACTTCACAGCACGGGCGGCACCCGACCTGCGTACCCAAAGACCTACAGAACTGTAAGTTTGTGTTTGTACGAAGGGGCAGGCATCGGCCACCGCTGCAGCGGCCATATGAGGGGCCGTTTATGGTGCTCCGGAACAACGGGTCCACGTTCGTGCTGGACATTGGGGGGAAGGAGGAGGTTTTCACGGTGGACCGCCTCAAGCCGGCCCATGTGGACCTGGCGCAACCGGATGAGTTTCCGGCGCAGAGGCGCAGAGGCGGACCTCCCAAGCAGGTTCTGGCCCAGACTGTGGACATTGGGGGGTGTATCGCCGGTTCTGGGGGGGGGGGGGTTATATGGCGCCCCATTTCCTAGCATATCCGAACCGACTCACAATTAGATAGCCTACGGGGGTTTGCGAGCACAGAGCTTTGGAGCCTCTACGCCATGGGGGGCCGGTTGACAGAGGCTTAAAAGTGAGGCTGAAGTTTTCGAATAAAGTTTTTTCCTTCGACTGCATTGCTCGCGCGTGCCTTACTCTCTCATCAGCATCCTTATGGCGCTAGTCACGTGTGGTCAACTTTAAGCTATCCCTCACCCCAAAAATGGCTGAACGAAAGGTGGACTTTGAAAACAGGGGTTTTCAAGGCAGGTGGGAGGCAGAATATATGTTCGCAGATATAAAGGGCAAACCTGTTTGTCTTGTGTGCGGAGACGGTGTGGCTGTAATTAAAGAATATAACGTAAGACGACACTATGAAACGAAACACCACGACAAATACAAGCATCTGGACAAGAAACAGAAGCCCGCGATGTGCGGTCAAAAGAGTGGATTGGTGGGCAGGATCCGGGAGAAGATGCGGGAGGAAAATGGCGCAGGTGAGCTGACAGCTTATCACTGCATCATACACCAGGAATCGTTGTGTGGCAAAGCCTTGAAAATGGAACATATAATGAGCACCATAACACGAGCAGTTAACTTCATAAGAGCCAAAGGTTTAAATAACTGCGAGTTCAAGTCGTTTCTGGAGGAGTTGGGTTCAGAATATGATTTGCCCTATCACACAGAGGTGCAATGGTTAAGCCAAGGAAAAGTGCTGAAAAGATGTTTCGAGTTGCGTGAGGAGATCTGTCAGTTCATGGAAAGCAAAGGGAAAGACACAACAGAGCTCCGGGATAAAAAGTTGCTTTGTGAAATGGCGTTTCTATGTGACATCACGAGCCATCTCAATGCGCTCAACCTGCAGCTTCAGGGGCGGGGTCGTGTGATCACAGACATGTACGCTGCAGTGAGGGCTTTTAAAACCAAGCTGCGCCTGTGGGAGACGCAGGTGCAGCAATAAAACTTGAGCCATTTTCCGTGTTGCCAGACTATGAAAGAGCAGGTTTCTACCGCAGTGTTCCCACGTGCAAAGTTTGCTGAAAAACTTAGCATACTTGGTGCCGACTTCACACGGCGATTTGCCGACTTTGAAGCCCAAAAAAGCAGGTTTGAACTGCTCAGTAATCCATTTGCAGCTGACGTGGAAAGCGCACCAACCAACATACAAATGGAGCTGATTGAACTCCAATGTAGTGACACACTCAAGGCAAAGTATGACTCGGTGGGCGCTGCACAGTTTCTACGTTTCATTCCCGACACGATGCCCCAGCTGCGTACCCAAGCTGCTCAAATGCTCTCTATGTTTGGCAGCACATATCTGTGTGAACAACTGTCCTCTTTGATGAAGATAAACAAAACATCACACAGGAGTCGTCTTTCTGATGAACACCTTCACTCAATTCTGAGGATTTCCTCAGCTCAGAGCCTGACTCCAAACATTGATGAACTTGCATCCAAGATGAGATGCCAAGTATCTGGCTTAGACTAGTATAAATCACAGAGTGTTGGCCTGTGGAAAAATGTTTTCATTAGAAATTACTCTGGAAAAGCTGCAGATAAAGCCATAAGAAATAAATGATTATTTATTTATTTAATGTTCAATGTTGTTTTTGTAGGCAATAACCTAAGCTTTGTTAGTTCCAGGTTAATATGTGTAATAAATTCATTTCAATAAGTTTTGCAGTAAATGCTGAACCAGTCCGGCCCTCGACTTGTACCGATTTTTTAATTTTGGCCCACTGTGTATTTGAGTTTGACACCCGTTTTAAGTGATTGTCCCAAGCCAGCAAGTGACATCAACACAGGACCATTTTGAATAATTGTTGTCAATGTAACATATTCCATCTGCATCTGTCAAAATGCAGGTAGCCTGTAGAAAGAAGCAATATTGTCCTTTGTTTGCATGCTCAGAAGGTTAAAAAAATTCAGTTTTGTCTGTCTGTTGAATTACAGATGTAACCATGGCCAAATCTGCAAAATTAATTCGGCAACAACTGGAAAAGGAGCTGTAAGTATTGTATTGCAGGTGTGATGTTGGAATACGAAGTCTTGAAGGATCTTGTGTCTTTCAGAAGGGGTGCTAGGGACCGTGTTTTCTCATAGAATAGGTAGCTATTTCTGTTTGTACCACTAGCTCTGGATTAGTTTAGAGAAGGTGCATATTACATGAAATGTAATTTCTTTTATATTTTACATATACACTATTGCAAATGTATTCAATGAATGGTACAACACACTATGGACTATGATGTTTTGCCGATCTGTTAAACTAAATAATCAAAATAACCCTTTCCTTCTACATAGCCCATAATCCTTCATTTTTCTTTCATCCGTGTGCCTAAGAGATTCCTGGGTATTGCAGAGGAACTCTGCCCTGCTAAGAATCCTGCCATTAACCTTGTACTCTGCCTTCTTGTTCGATTTTCCAAAGTTTATCACTGTCCATGAACTTCATCCGCCACTTCCAAGTTCATATTAAGTGCTTTCCTGGATCTCAGCTGTGAATAATTTGCATTTTCCTTTGTAGAAATGTGTCCGATAGAAATCTACATGTACAAGAGAAGGCCATCAGTACTGTTCCAGGCAGAGAATTGCAAAGAATCACCACCCTCTCTGAAGCAATTGCTGAGCAGCTCAGTTTTATGAGCCTGTTTCCTCATTCAGGACATTCCCATTCATGCAAAAAATATCTACCTTGTAAAGCCCTCTGAGGAGATGAAATGTTTCAATAAGGTCACCTCTCATTTTTACAAACTTCAAAGAATACACATCTAATTCTTTAAAAATCCTTTGATAGGACAACCTTCTCAAGCCAAGAATTGGCTTGGAGCTTCTGCAGTATTAGTGTATCCTTTCGTAAGTATGGGTCAGCACCACCATTGCAGCTTTACCAACATGTGCAAGTGTGTTAAAACTCCGCTGTTTCTAAATTCCAACCACTTTTCAATTAAACTATTTTGTTTTCCTTCCTACCTACCTATTGCTACACCTCTACACCAACTTTTAGTGTTCTGTACACAAAAACATCTAGATCCCTCAGTATTTACTCATTTGCAATATCTTGCCATTTGGACAATAGTCTGCCCTTTGGTTCTCCTTATTAAAATATATAATCTCACACTATCCTCCAGTAAATTCTATCAAGCAAGTTTTTATTCCCTCACTCAACCTGCTGATATCCTATTGCTCTCTCTTATTTATGTGTCATCAGCAAACTTGGATGCCTTATCCTTTGTCATTTTATTCATATCGGAAAATAAACATAGCGTACATTCTTCTGGCCTGAAAATGGCCCATTTGTTCCTACTTAGTTTTCCCTGTGGTAACCCGTTGCCAATCCATGCGAGCACTGTAAAGCCAGGCTCCTGCTCACCAGCTTTTTGTTTCATCTTAGGAAGTTCCTTCAGAAAATGCAAAAACACATGCTGTAAAGACCAGTCCTGTCTGTGGACTCTGCTTATTAGATCCTCAAAGCCCCAGCAATTTGTTTCCAAACATGATTTTTCTTTCATGAAACCATATAGGCTTGTTTTAATGGGAGGCATGGTAGTGTAGTGGTTAGTGCAACGTGTTACAGTACAGGTGACCCTAGTTCAATTCCCATCACTCCCTATAAGGAGTTTGTATGTTCTCCCTTTAACTATGTGGGTTTTCTTTCGGGTGTTCCAGTTTCTTCCCACAGTCCAAGGATGTACTGGTTAGTAGATTAATTGGTCATTGTAATTGTCTTGTGATCAGGCTTGGATTAAATTGGGGGCATGCTGGGCGGTGTGGCTCTGAGGGCAGAAGATTGTACTCCATGCTGTATTGGACTAAGCTTTTCTAAATTGATTATTTATTCCTTATTATGGGCTGTAAATGACCTGTCTGATAGTTTTCTGTGTTGTTTTTCTTTTTCCCTTCTCCCCTTCTCCAATTCATCTGTGGAGTTTTTTCCCATCCACTGGCATTCTTCTGAAACTTGAATTTTGAAATTCTCCACCTACTGTGTTTACTATCTACAATCACTTGGATGCAGACCTGTTTTACCTTTAATTCTGTTAATGTAATCTCAACTCACTCTTTCTAATTAAGATGCATTTCTCCAGAGTGTTATGAAATAGACACAAACATGCATTGTCTTCAGCTTTACATCTTAAACAAAATATACTTCATTCAAAAATAAAACTACGTACAATAAACCATTCAATGACTCTCAATCCTTTACAAATGTTTCCCTTACGGTCTTTACATTTTCACACTTTTAGCCACCCAGGTTGAACTCTGTTATTTCATATTTACATACCCTTGTTGAGGGATATAAACCCTGCCCCCCCCCCAACCCCTCAACTCCCACGGGAGAAGAACCCTATAATGTGGTCCTCCTTCCCCAAGTGTGTGAACTTTACTCTGTAGTGAATAAGTTCATTACTTTCTGAGCCAAATACAAAAAATATTTGGGATAACCACATTTGAGTTTTAGAAACCCGAATGCTTGGTATTTGCACCACTCCTGTTTTTTCTGGCTGTCCTGTGATGACAGGTTAAATGAACTGAAATGATTCGTTTACCTTGTTCTTGGCCACCACCTATCATGACATATGTAAAATCTGTTTTTTTTTGTTCTTCCCCACAGAAACACACTGAGGACAATTCGCTCTGGTGTACCAAAGTCCTTGGATGAATCTGGCGTTGTTGGCTCTGTACCCTTGGGAAAGAAGGGAAAAGATTATGACTTCTCTCAGGGGCCTATGAAGGTCGAGTTTGCAGAGTGCAGTGCAAGAGGCAACAAAGGAAGTGTCGGCGAAGCGAACATAAGCACTGTAGAAGCTTGGCTTGTTAAAGTAGCGTGAGGTGTTGTAAAAAGGCACGTGCATGAGGATGAAAGTTCGCCTTTTACTGAGACTGTCCAAGAATTGAAGGGTCAAGCTCTCGATGCTGAAGGTTTGAAGAAATGTGGATATTGGCTATTTGGTGCTTGCTGTATCTGCTTGCCTTGAGTTAATGTGACTGATATTTCCAACGATGCGGATTATTGATGTAATCAGTGCTTTTCTGTTGCTTGGTGAATTGGCAACACATCTTGTTTATTCATAATCAAATAAAATAATAGATACAACGTGATATTTACTGTAATCATTTCTGTGGAGATAATTTTACTTTACTGCATTATTAATTTCCCTCATGCTGTTAGGAAAATTGTTGAGATGTTCGTAGTTAAGGTCTTGGAGTGCATTTTAGTTTGTTAATTCAAATGATTATTCACAGGCTCATTTGTTAAGAGGGTGGCCTGATTATTTGGTAAAGCTTAAATTCACGTCTAGGACAGAAATTGTGGCGAGCAACATGCACACAATGCTGGAAGGATCTCGGCAGAGCAGGCAGCATCTTTCCAGCGATCAGGGGTTCCCTCCAGACCCCTGATTAAATGGCATAAAAAGGGCTGTGGGAACCCCTGATGTAGAAAAATAATCAGTCGGCGTTTTGGGCTGAGACAATTCAACATAAGTTTATTACCAAAGTACGTATATGTGACTATATACAACCCTGAGATTCATTTTCTTGTGGGCATACTTAGAAAATCCAGGAAACGTAATTGAATCAATGAAAGATGACACCCAACAGGATAGAAACATAGAAAATAGGTGCAGGAGTAGGCCATTTGGCCCTTCAAGCCTGCACCACCATTCAGTATGATCATGGCTGATCATCCAACTCAGAACCCTGTACCTGCTTTCTCTCCATACCCCCTGATCCCTTTAGCCACAAGGAAGATATCTAACTTCCTCTTAAATATAGCCAATGAACCGGCCTCAACTGTTTCCTGTGGCAGAGAATTCCACAGGTTCACCATTCTCTGTGTGAAGAAGCTTTTCCTCATCTCGGTCCTAAAAGACTTACTCATTATCCTTAAACTGTGACCCCTCGTTCTGGACTTCCCCAAAATCGGAAACAATCTTCCTGCATCTCGTCTGGCCAATCCCTTTAGAATTTTATACGTTTCAATAAGATCCCCCCTCAAATCTTCTAAATTCCAGTGAGTATAAGCCTAGTCAATCCAGTCCCTTCATATGAAAGTCCTGCCATCCCAGGAATCAATCTGGTGAATCTTCTTTGTACTCCCTCTATGGCAAGAATGTCTTTCCTCCGATTTGGGGACCAAAACTGCACACAATATTCTAGGTGCGGTCTCACCCAGGCCTTGTACAACTGCAGCAGAACCTCCCTGCTCCTGTACTCAAATCCTTTTGCTATGAATGCCAACATACCATTTGCCTTTTTCACTGCCTGCTGTACCTGCATGCCCACCTTCAATGACTGGTATACAATGAGACCCAGGTCTCGTTGCATCTCCCCTTTTCCTAATCGGCCACCGTTCAGATAATAATCTGTTTTCCTGTTCTTGCAACCAAAGTGGATAACCTCCCATTTATCCACATTAAATTGCATCTGCCATGAATTTGCCCACTCACCTAACCTCTCCAAGTCACCCTGCATCCATTTAGCATCCTCCTCACAGCTAACACCGCCGCCCAGCTTCGTGTCATCCGCAAACTTGGAGATGCTGCATTTAATTCCCTTGTCTAAATCATTAATATATATTGTAAACAACTGGGGTCCCAGCACTGAGCCTTGCAGTACCCCACTAGTCACTGCCTGCCATTCTGAAAAGGTCCTGTTTACTCCCACTCTTTGCTTCCTGTCTGCCAACCAATTCTCTATCCACATCAATACCATACCACCAATACTGTGTGCTTTAAGTTTGCACACTAATCTCCAGTGTGGGACTTTGTCAAAAGCCGTTTGAAAATCTAAATATACCACATCCACTGGCTCTCCCCTATCCACTCTACTAGTTACATCTTCAAAAAATTCTATAAGATTCGTCAGACATGATTTTCCTTTCACAAATTCATGCTGACTTTGATTTCACCTTTTTCCAAATGTGCTGTTATCACATCTTTGATAACAGACTAGCATTTTCCCCACCACTGATGTCAGACTAACCAGTCTATAATTCCCCAGTTTTTCTCTCCCTCCTTTTTTAAAAAGTGGGGTTACATTAGCCACCCTCCAATCCAGAATCTAAGGAGTTTTGAAAAATTATCACGAATGCATCCACTATTTCTTGGGCTACTTCCTTAAGCACTCTGGGATGCAGACCATCTGGCCCTGGGGATTTATCTGCCTTTAATCCCTTCAATTTACCTAACACCACTTCCCTACTAACATGTATTTCCCTCAGTTCCTCCACCTCACTAGACCCTCGGTCCCCTACTATTTCTGGAAGATTATTTATGTCCTCCTTAGTGAAGACAGAACCAAAGTAGTTATTCAATTGGTCTGCCATGTCTTTGTTCCCTATGATCAATTCACCTGTTTCTGACTGTAAAGAACCTGCATTTGTCTTGACTAATCTTTTTCTTTTCACGTATCTATAAAAGCTTTTACAGTCAGTTTTTATGTTCGCATGTTCTGTTGTGGTTTTTGTGCCTCGCAAATGACCAAGAGATGCAGAAGATTCTTCAAGAAGGGTTAAACTTTAATTTGCAAATCAAAGCTGAGACAGTCATTGAGCTAGTCGTTGATTGCCCACCGATCTCTGGACACAGCATTTTTTATAGTATTTGTCCAGTTGTATTAGCATATGTAATCGATCTATAGTTGCATATAACACGTACTACCCGTACTATTGTTCCTATCAATTGGCTTAATCATGTTCTAATCTACATCTCTTTAGCTACCTCTCATTCACATACCATTGTCTTCTACATTTTTAAAACTTCAGTCTCCTACCAAATTGGGTACCTGTATAGTAAATAATAAACTCACCAAAACTGAGCAATGTTCTTGATCTACATTTCTTTAGCTACCTCTCATTAACATAATGTCTTCTACATTCCTAGGATTTCATCTTGGGTACATGCATAGCAAGCTGACTACATAGTTTTGGTTACACAGCAAATGATACAAGGTTTATACTCCATATTTTTATACTGCAATACTCCAATATATTCCCCCTTTGAGACAGAGGGTCTCACACAGAGAAAGAAGACTAAGAGTCCGCACACAAAAGCCTCAATAAACTCAAGTATTTATTCCCAAATCTCGGGTAAACTATAATTTTCTGCGCCAAGACCTCAAAGTATTCTCTCCCTGCTACCCTGGGCCGCTGAGCCAAAAACCTGTCCCTTTGTACCTGAGACAGGAAAAAAGACTCATAAGCCCTTACAATCTACTCCCACACTGTCGTTTTTCTCTTGTTCATCCTGCAGGTGTTGTAGGCTGTAACGATACATTTTCGGTGTTTCTTTCTCCACTAGGCTTGCTTCAGTAATTGCCACGAGCATCGGAAATTGTTTGGTTGCAGCATGCACTACAAGAGATTTGAGACAAGGAAGAAAACAGCACAGCACAAACGCACAGCTCAACAATACAATACCGACAGTTATTGCTATTTTAGTCAGCCATGCTCCCCACCCTCCGAGTCTACTTTCTAACCAATCAAAAAACTGATGTTCAAATCCTGCATTCTGTTTGACCTCCGTCCGCAGATTCTTTAATTTATTCATTGCTTTAGTAAATGATCCTTCTGGGCTAGTATTGTTCGGTATGAAAGTGCAGCATTGTTCTCCAAACATTACACACACCCCCCTTTTTTCTGCCAAAAGCCAATCCAGTACCTGTCTGTTTTGCCACGCCATCCTGCTAGTCGCATCTAGCCCTAAGGCCTCCAGTGCATCATCGGTATAGTTGATGAATCTCTGCTGATTATAGTATATATAGTTTATCTATTCAACATTTTTGCTTACCCCCATCACAGGTAGGATAGCTTCCCAGCCTGCAGCAATCTCATTTCGTGCCTTGAATTTGTTAGGTATACCTCTCGACTGTCCTATACTGTCAATCCGGATTGTCGGGTCCGGGTCATATTTTCTCTTCTGCTGTAGCAGAGTCCGCTGCTCAGGGAAGTTAGCATTGTACTGTACTTCAGGGGACACTATAACTTCCTGAAGTAGCATGACACGTGTACATGTTCCTTCCCACCTGAGGGGGAGTGTAGATCTCAGACCACCTTCCTGTCCACACAGCCACCAAGTGTCTGCTAATAGGATAGTCTGAGAGTCCATTGCACCCTCAGGAGGAGGGGAACCCGTCAAGTGTCTTATACCTGGGGTTACACCCCACGTCTGAGTGCAGTTGCCTCGGAAGTGGCCAACCAGGTGAGTGCCCACCCGCATGAAACATTCATAATCCAGATGGTCCTGCATTATAAGCTGTTGAAGTGTAGGAGTCTGGCTTCTTTTATTTATAGCCCATGGTCTGCTGTAATTGCATTCAGAGGCAAGCTTGCTTTGATCAAGCTGCGAGGAAGCCTGATATAGCATACACCAATAGGGGCACATTGGTGCATTGTTCAGACAGTTTTGATAGCAGGGATCTGCTTTAACGCAAATCCTCATGAAACAAGCCCTAACCAGACCTGGACACTTGTCGTTCGCATTGTTCCCTGTGCTCTCTTCGCCACTGCATGCAAGTGGAGGAGTTATAAGGCATGGGAACTACATGCTGAGTGGGGCTTTCCCTTGAGCACAGGTAACAATTCTGTCTCTTCATCATTCCTGCCATGTAAGCTGCCCATTGATACCACTGATTAGTCCGTGTCTGTAACCATGGCGAGGAGGTAAGTGTCGTGCTCCTCTTACTTCTTTTCTGTAGGTTACCAGTCCCATTCCAAATCTGCCCCACTAATGGTTCCCAAGTCTGCACTGGAGTATGTGGGTGCTTTGTCCCCAGGGGCACGGCTGGTCGTTCCCAGCTCATCCCCATTATCTGAAGAAGCCCTACTGTCCTCCACCACATCCTGAGGGTCTTCAGGCCCGTCCGCAGAATCAAAAATCTCCCTTACTAATCGATCAAACTCCTGAGGTGCAGTGTCAGCTTCCTGTTCCCCCTGTCTGTCTCCTGCTAACTGCTCTTCCGCATCACTTACCTGGAACACTTCACCTGATTGCCCTTGCAGGACTGCCCTCGTGCAATGGTTCAGATGGTACCAGGTGGAGCGGCCTTCTACCTGAACTGCGGTGGGTGATGCCTTGGTTACCGTAAAGGGTCCTTCCCTTCTTGGCTCGTTCCACTTTCTCCGAAAAGCTCGCACGTAAACTTGGTCTCCTGGTTTAGTCGGTCCTTCACCTTGTACGGTCTCCGGCTCTTTCTGTTTTTCCTGTGCATAAATAGACCTATGTATCATAGTTAGCTGCTGCATGTAGTGTTTCAATTCTATTCCCAATTGTTCCAAGCTAGGTCCCTTATACGGCCCTCTCCACGGGGGCACTGGCATGGGCCTCCCAGTGAGCATCTCATGTGGTGTCAGGCATGTCATTCGATTAGTTTGCATGCAGTAACTCATCAATGCTAACGGTAAAGCATCGACCCAATTAAGTTTAGTGTCTGCACAAATTTTGTTTAGTTTGGCTTTCATGGTTCCATTAATTCTTTCTACCATGCCCTGCGACTGAGGGTGGTATAGACATAACAATGTACTTTCCAATGGCATACCCTCTAGGTCTGCCTTCAATACCTGATTAAAAACGTGTGGTGAATGTTTAAATCCTTGCGGCATTCTGGTATAGGTATACTGAGCACCTCTGTAAGTAAATGCAAACAAATACTGACACTGGCTAGACAAATACTGGCTAGAGGAATGCTGAAGAAAGCCGAACAACAAATACTGGCTAGAGGAATGCTGAAGAAAGCCGAACACAAATCAATCACTGAAAAGTAACTTGCTTCTGGTGGAACATTAGTCAAAAGTGTGTGTGGGTTGGGGACTACCGCTGGCCAGTCCTCTACCACATCATTTACCGCTCGCAAATCATGCACCAATCTCCACTTAGATTTATCTGCTTTTAAAACAGGCAGCA
The DNA here is from genome assembly GCF_030144855.1 of Hypanus sabinus. NCBI lineage: Eukaryota > Metazoa > Chordata > Chondrichthyes > Myliobatiformes > Dasyatidae > Hypanus > Hypanus sabinus. The sequence continues at coordinate 84,427,140 of NC_082707.1, forward strand.
ACCGGGTATTGCATGAACTGTTTGTTCTTTTAAGCATTCCTATTTCAAGCAACCCCTGCACTGTCGATGCTATTCCCTTTTCTGCTTCTGGTCTTAGAAGGTATTGTGGTCTGCTGGGTGGAATTGCTCCCCTTTTCAGCCTTATTTCCACCGGACTAGCTGTTTTTATTTTCCCAACGTCCATGTCATGCTGTGACCACAGAATAGACGGCAACTCATCTAACCTTTTATCTTTCTGCTGACCTCTTTCCTTTCCCAGCAAGGGCAGGTGTGGTTGGGGAGTTATTTCGACCTCTCTCACTGTCCCTACCATATCTACACTTACCATTATTTTAATGCAGTTGTTGTCTCCTGATATCCACACCTCTGGCGTGATTTTCCTCCACACTGTTACGGTTTCAGCACTCTTAACTAAGGGTCCTAAGTCTTTAGACTGATATCCCATGTTTACCAATAACGTTACGTGGGGCGCAGCCTCCGGTATCCTGTACCAGTTTTCTAAAAAGGTGTTCCATTTAACTTGTAAAGCTACCCCTTGCTTTCCAATTATCACAGCCTCCCCTTCCAGGCGCTGTTGGGTACACGCCTCTAGGTGCCATTTCTCCTCTAACTCCCTGCTCTGAGCCTCGTCAAAAATCACTGTACAATGTAGCTCAGATTTGGGCGTACAGCCCTGGGTAATATAGCCTGCACGCCCTTTTTCCATTTCTCCCAGGTTTCCTGAATCTGATCTGCGATGTCTCCTATCCAAAAGACATTAGCCTTCTTGTCTTCTCGCACTATCAATTGAGCCCCTGCTCTTTCCACACTCAGCCCATTTCTGGTGCATTCTAATTTTAATTCCAATTTCAATAAGGCATCTCTGCCTAACAAATTAATTGGAGTTCCTTTAAATACTAGCACCGGCAAAACAATTTCTTTATTTCCCATTCTCAACCGCACTGGAGCCGTGCACTGTGTCAACTGTGTTTTCCCCGAGAACCCTACCGTCTTAATAAGCTTTCCTGACATGGGAAGGTGAAGGGCATACTGTGGCTGTACACAAGTGTACGTGGCTCCAGTATCTATCATCATTGGTGTCAGTTGCCCTTCTAACATAACCTGAACAATGGGTTCCTCATCTGCCTCCCTTGTTATCATTGGGTAATGTCCCTTCCCACTTGAGTTCTCGGGGCACCCCTAATACCTCGCATAGGGGTTCACCAGTCCGCTTGGGCCTGTGGGGGCTGGTCCTTGGTTAAACTTTAGTTCCCTTCTTATCAGTTCCTGCTGGTGTGTGTCAGGCCATAGTGTAAATGGACAATCTCTTTTCATGTGACCTGGCTGATTACATTCCCAGCACAACCTCTCTACTTCTCTTTCCCCCTGTTTCCTCACTGGTCCCCTTTGCCCATAGCTTCTCTGTCCCCCTCCTTGGAACTTCCAGTCCTGTCTGGGCTGTTTGAATTTAGTCTGTTCTTGATAGGGCATTTGCGGGAATGCTCCCCCAAAGACGTTTATTGGCATGGGGTTTTCCAGCCCTTGTCTTACAGTATGATCGGTTCCCCCATATAGCAGTGCTTTGTCCAGTTCAATGGCTGTACTCGGACCGGTGGTTGCTGGCAGCATTTTTTTGCTTTTCTCTTTTTCCTTCTTTTTGAGTTCCTCAAGCTGCTTTTGTATCAACTTTCTTTGCACCTCTTCCTGCTGCTCAGCCAACCTTCGTTTGTCTTTTCGGTATTTCTCAACCGCATGGACTACGTGGTCTCTAAATTCTTGTGGGGTCTTTGACGTCAGCCCAACCACTTCCTCCAGTTTGGATTTTACTTGCGAAGGCATTGCATCCAAAATGCAATGTCGGAACAGTGTGGTAATAAAATAAGCTATTTTCCACCTCTTGCTCAGTCTCCAGTCTCCACCTTTTCAACTGGTTTTCTACGTAGGCTGCTGGGTTTTCAGTGTCTCCCAGTGGATCCTCTTTTAAGGCTTTGGGGTCCACTTTGGGTGGATAAAGCTTTCTGAGGGCCTGCCATACCCTCTGCCTCACTCTGTCAAACCCGTCTCCATCAGTTCTTGGGTCACTTGAGTTTACTATGCCAGCCATTTCCATTAGTTCGTTAAATTTGGAGGTTCCCATCAACCTTATCAACAGTGCCTTCAAATCTCCCATAGCCAATAATCGTCCCGCTGTTTCTTCTTCAAAGGCTCTAATCCATTTCCCTGCCCCTTCATGTAGATTGGGCAGAGTGTTTTTCAGCCCTTCTAGGTCCTGGGATCCCCAAGGGATATACTGCATTTGTCCTGATCCTTACACTAACAACGGCATCATTCTTCCTCCTTCTTCCCAACTGCCCTGGCTCTCCTCCTCACCTGACTCCCCATCTGTCTCAGGGTATGTCTTTACTGCCTCCCACACAAATGTCTCCGGGGTTCTCTTCTTCCCTCGGTCTCCCTGTGGAGTCCTTCCTTTCTGTCGTAATTCAATACTTGGTTGGCCCCTGGAGTATTTTTCGCATCTCTTCTGGCAACCTACTCTCAGTCACTTATCTAGATCTCTCTCTACTTCCACAAGTCACTCCCTTCCTGCCTCCTTCTGTTCTTCTAGGCTTCTGCCTCCTACCTCTTCCCCACAAATTCTCACATCCTCTCTCTCTCCACTTAACTCTTGCTCCTCCAATGAGTCACCTTCTTTTCTAGTCTGTTTATTTCTATAGTATAACCGATACTCCTCATATTCCTTTTCCTCTCTCAAGTATTTCATCCGTTCAATCTGTTCTTGCATTTCTCTCTGTACCTGTTCTATCTTCATCCTTTCTGCCTGTATCTCCTTCCATATCGCCGCTTTTTCCTTCTCGTATTGTTTTTTTTTCCTCCTCATTATCCCAAACTTGGGCTTCTCCCTGCATGTTTACTGTTCCCGTCAGCAGGGGGCACTGCTTAGGGGTTCCTTCATTATAGGGAGGGGGCTTTTCTGTTTCTTTCGCATCTGGGTACGGAGCTGAAGCCAGCTTCTCACTGTACCCTCTTCTCTCTCTAACAGGCTGTTTCTCCAGCACCTTAGTGTCTTCCTCACTTGTAATCAATATGCTACCTGTCCTCCTCAGCCTTTCTCCCTCCATTCTGAAGAGTTTTAGCACTTCCATTTCTCGTTCTCTTTTTTGCTCTCTTTTCTTAGATTTATCTTTTGGTTTGTAATTTTTAATTTGTCCCTCCATTTCTTTGCACAAACTTACATCAAACGTTCCTTCTCTTGGCCACTTTGTGACCAGGTTATTGGTTCTTTTTTCCCATTTTTCTGAAGTTTTTGTGATCTCATTATTAATTAACGGGAATTTTTTGCTCAGAATCTCTACTGCCGTCCCTCTACCTGTCATGTTATTCTCTCTTTTTAAGGTATTTCAGAGATTCACAGTTTGTTTACTGGATAGTATTACTTACTCTAATTCGAAGCCTAGTCTAACACCACGTTAACTTTTTCTACACTAAATTCACTCTAATTCTACACACCATGTGGACTTTTTCTTCCTAGTCTAACACCATGTGGACTTTTTCTTCCTATAACACCACGTGGACTTTTTCTTAATTAAACTTACTCTAATTCTATGCCTAGTCTATTGTCTATATACCAGAGCTTTAAACTATATTTTGGACTGTCTTTGTTTCCTATTCTGTTCTACCCGTGCAGACCACTTTTCAGAGCGGTACCCACAGAACTTTCTCTAAACACCTCGCCCGTTCAGATCCTTATCTCTTAAGGCGGTATCCACGAGGATTTTCTACTCTAAACACCTCGCCCGTTCAGACCCTTATCTCTTAAGGCGGTATCCACGAGGATTTTCTACTCTAAACACCTCGCCCGTTCAGACCCTTATCTCATAAGGCGGTATCCATGAGGATTTTCTACTCTACTTTTCCTGCCCATTCAGCCCTTCGTTTCGTACGAAGCGGTACCCACAGGGATTTACCAACACCACGTGGACTTTTTCTTAACTTCTTATTAACTTATTTGTACTTACCTTCACTGCAGTGTTCGTGATCAATCCTCTGAGCCTCCTCTGTTAACCCCCAATTCTGCCAGATTCTTTGGACTGGGGAGACCCTTCGGCAGTGGTTCCACACTTCAGAGACTCCAAGACCTCCCCAAAGCCAACAGAATTCTTAGTCCAAATTGTCGCAAAAGCGCTTACTTTTTGTTTGGGTGCAGCCTTAATTCTGTTAGCCTTGTGGGGGTCCCTGGAGGACTGGGAAGCGTCCCCAATCTGCCGTTTCCTTTCCGCAGGTCTCTATCCGGTCCTGTCACGGTCGCCAATTATGTTGTGGTTTTTTGTGCCCCACAAATGACCAGGAGACGCAGAAGATTCTTCAAGAAGGGCTAAACTTTAATTTGCAGATCAAAGCTGAGACAGTCATTGAGCTAGTCGCTGATTGCCCACTGAACTCTGGACACACCATTTTTTATAGTATTTGTCCAGTTGTATTAGCATATGTAATCAATCTATAGTTGCTTATTATACGTACTACCCATACTATTGTTCCTACCAATTGGCTTAATCATGTTCTAATCTACAACTCTTTAGCTACCTCTCATTAACATACCATTGTCTTCTACATTTTTAAGACTTCAGTCTCCTACCAAATTGGGTACCTGTATAGCAAATAATAAACTCACCAGAACTGAGCAATGTTCTTGATCTACATCTCTTTAGCTCTTTAGCTACCTCTCATTAACATACCATTGTCTTCTACATTCCTAGGATTTCATCTTGGGTACATGCATAGCAAGCTGACTACATAGTTTTGGTTACACAGCAAATGATACATAAAAATAATATTTTTATACTCCAATAGTTCCCAGTTTTTATGTTCTGTACACTGGACAAGCAGCCAGTGTACAGAAGACAACAAACTGAAAATAGGAAAGAGTAAGTAAGTAAGCAAGCAAACAAACAAACAATGAATATCAAGAATATGACATGAAGGGTCCTTGAAATTGAGTCCATAGGTTATAGGAACAGCTCAGTGATGGGGTGAGCACTGTGAGGGTCATGTTTTTTGACTTCTCCAGTGTGTTCAACACCATCCGCCCTGCTCTGCTGGGTGAGAAGCTGACAGTGATGCAGGTGGATGCTTCCCTGGTGTCATGGATTATTGATTACCTGACTGGCAGACCACAGTACGTGCGCTTGCAACACTGTGTGTCAGACAGAGTGGTCAGCAGCACTGAGGCTCCACAGGGGACTGTCCTGTCTCCCTTTCTCTTCACCATCTACACCTCAGACTTCAACTGCTGTACAGAGTCTTGCCATCTTCAGAAGTTTTCTGATGACTCTGCCATAGTTGGATGCATCAGCAAGGGAGATGAGGCTGAGTACAGGGCTACGGTGGAAAACATTGTCACATGGTGTGAGCAGAATCATCTGAAGCTTAATGTGAAAAAGACTAAGGAGCTGGTGGTGAACCTGAAGAGGGCCAAGGCACCAGTGACCCCTGTTTCCATTCAAGGGATCAGTGTGGACATGGTGGGGGATTACAAATACCTGGGGATACGAATTGACAATAAACTGGACTGGTCAAAGAACACTGAGGCAGTCTGCAAGGGTCAGAGCCGTCTCTACTTCCTGAGGAGACTGAGGTCCTTTAACATCTGCCGGACGATGCTGAGGATGTTCTATGAGGCTGTGGTGGCCAGTGCTATCATGTTTGCTGTTGTGTGCTGGGGCAGCAGGCTGAGGGTAGCAGACGCCAACAGAATCAACAAACTCATTCGTAAGGCCAGTGATGTTGTGGGGGTGGAACTGGAGTCTCTGACGGTGGCGTCTGAAAAGAGGATGTTGTCCAAGTTGCATGGCATCTTGGACAATGTCTCCCATCCACTCCATAATGTACTAGTTAGGCACAGGAGTACATTCAGCCAGAGACTCATTCCACCGAGATGTAACACTGAGCGTCATAGGAAGTCATTCCTGCCTGTGGCCATCAAACTTTACAACTCCTCCCTCGGAGGGTCAGACACCCTGAGCCAATAGGTTGGTCCTGGACTTGGCTTAATTTACTTATTATTTACTTAATTATTTATGGTTTTATATTGCTGTATTTCTCCACTATCCTTGGGTTGGTGCAACTGTAACAAAACCCAATTTCCCTCAGGATCAATAAAGTATGTCTGTCTGTCTGTATTCCCCCGGTTCAAGAACCTGATTGTTGAGGTGTAATAACTGTTCCTGATGCTGATGACAGCAGTGAGAAATCATGGCCTGGGTGGTGGGATACTGATGACAGCAGTGAGAAATCATGGCCTGGGTGGTGGGATACTGATGATAGATACTGCTGTCCTGTGACGGTGCTCTGTGTAGGTGTGCTCAATGGTGGGGAAGGCTTTATCTGTGATAGACGGCACCATATCCACTACTTTTTAATAGGATTTTCCATTCAAGGGCATTGGAGTTTCCATGCCAGGCTCTGTTCAGCCAGTCAATACACTCTCCACTGCACATCCATAGAGAAATGCAAAGTTTTATACGCCATGCCCAATCTTAGCAACTTCTAAGGAAGCAGAGGCACTGCTGTTCTTTCTTTGTAATTGCACTTGCATGCTGGACCCAGGACAAGTCCTATGAAATTATAACATTTAGGAATGTAAAGTTGCTGACCCTCTGCTCAACTGGGGAGACTGCTGTTTAATAATTTAAAAACAAAGTGAACTACCAACTCCAATTTTTTAAAAAAAGTGTCATCCAAACACCATCACCCACAAATATTGTTCCTCTTCACCCTGACATGCCCTATTCGTTGGTACCTTGGGCTCACTCTGACTCTCATTGCTCAATCCTATGGGAGCCTCAGTGGTTCCAATACTTTCCTGGCAGCAGTTCATTCAATGAATCCTGGAATTTGGTCTCCGCACAATCCCAGCAGCGGCTGTCAGTGGGTGATTGACCGCCGTGCTCTGGACATGAGACCTGTACTTCGTACTCCCCCTGGCGGCCGCTCACATTACAGCGCTTCCTGGGCGTCTCCCTGGCGGCGGGTCTCGGAACTGCAGGCTCGGGTCTCTCCCAGGCGTTGTGGCCCGTGCTCCCCCTGGTGGCAGGTCGGAACACTGCGGGCCCGCTCGCCCCCTGCCGGCGGGCCGCGGTAGTGGTGTGCAGCCCCGGGCTCCCCCTGGCGACTGTGTTAAGGCGAGGCCCGGTTGCTGCGGTGATGATGGCGGTTCGGGAAGCGCAGGCCGCCGGGTCTGTGTGTGAATTGGGGGCTCGGGAGCGGCTTGCCAGCGGAAGCACGGTGGGGGACGAGTCATCGGACAGCGAGGCCGAGCACGAATCCGCGCAGAAGCTGATCCGGAAGGTGTCCACCTCGGGCCAGATCCGCAGCAAGGTGAGGCCGGGGTCGGGGGAGCGGGCAGGCGCGGCCGGGACCCCTGCAGCTTCAGCCGTTGCCGGGCAGGCCACACGGTCAGCCTCAGCCTCGAGTGGGGCGCCACCGGCAGCAAAGCTGGAGTCACCGCCGACGGGAAGAGCAGTAGAAACCCGCCAGATCCCTCTGGCTCCAGGGTCTGATCCCAAAGGATAGCCAGCCCCTGCACACAGTTCAGGGTTCAGGGTACAAATGAAGGGAATAAATATCCCCAGAACATGTCCTAGGGAATAACTAGTCTCCTGGCCTAATCTGAGAGAATAACAGGCACCAGGGTTTAATTTAGGGGAATAGTTGAACCCCTGAAAAATCCTGAGGGAATAACCAATGCCCCGGGTGCAATCCCTGGGAATTATAACTAGTCCGAGGTCCAATATCAAGGGGGAGGATGGTCCTGCTTCCAATTCCAGGGAATAACTGACCCCTGCGTTCAACTCCAGAGAAAAACTAGCCCCTTTATCTACATCTGGCTGCTCTGTCCAATCTTTGGGAAAAACCAGTGTGTTAGTTGAAAACTGAGGGCATTATCAGACCATGGGTTTAGCCCAAAGAACAACTGCTCCTTGAATCCAATTCCAGGGATTGATTAATCCAGTTTCAGGAGTAGTTATGGAATTGTCATTCCTAGAGATTCAGTCAGTCCCTGTCCAATTTCTAAGAATGGTCATTCTCTGGGTTCATTCTCTGGATAAAATCTGTCCATTTGAGTTCTATCTGTCTCTGGGTCAGATCTTATAACCATATAACCATATAACAATCACAGCACGGAAACAGGCCATCTTGGCCCTCCTAGTCCATGCCGAACCCTTAATCTCACCTAGTCCCACTTACCCGCACTCAGCCCATAACCCTCCACTCCTTTCCTGTCCATATACCTATCCAATTTTACCTTAAATGATACAACTGAACTGGCCTCTTCTACTTCTACAGGAAGCTCATTCCACACAGCTATCACTCTCTGAGTAAAGAAATACCCCCTCGTGTTTCCCTTAAACTTCTGCCCCCTAACTCTCAAATCATGTCCTCTAGTTTGAATCTCCCCTACTCTCAATGGAAACAGCCTGTTCACGTCAACTCTATCTATCCCTCTCAAAATTTTAAATACCTCGATCAAATCCCCCCTCAACCTTCTACGCTCCAATGAATAGAGACCTAACTTGTTCAACCTTTCTCTGTAACTTAATTGCTGAAACCCAGGTAACATCCTAGTAAATCGTCTCTGCACTCTCTCTAATTTATTGATATCTTTCCTATAATTCGGTGACCAGAACTGCACACAATATTCCAAATTTGGCCTTACCAATGCCTTGTACAACTTTAGCATTGCATCCCAACTTCTGTACTCAATGCTTTGATTTATAAAGGCCAGCGTTCCAAAAGCCCTCTTCACCACCCTATCTACATGAGACTCCACTTTCAGGGAACTATGCACAGTTATTCCTAGATCTCGCTGTTCCTCTGCATTCCTCAATGCCCTACCATTTACTCTGTATGTTCTATTTGGATTATTCCTGCCAAAATGTAGAACCTCACACTTCTCAGCATTAAACTCCATCTGCCAACGTTCAGCCCATTCTTCTAACCGGCATAAATCTCCCTGCAAGCTTTGAAAATCCACCTCATTATCCACAACACCTCCTACCTTAGTATCATCGGCATACTTACTAATCCAATTTACCACCCCATCATCCAGATCATTTATGTATATTACAAACAACATTGGGCCCAAAACAGATCCCTGAGGCACCCCGCTAGTCATCTTAAGGAATAATAAATCCCTGGAATCAGTTCCTGGGCAGAAATAGTGTCTAGATCTAATCCCCTGGAACAATCCTTGCCCAGATTGAATGCCTGACTAGAACCTTTCATCCAGAGAATAATTTCAACATTTTTCCTTTAACAGTCCTAAATTCCACACATTACCCTATGTACAAACTATGGGAAAGCATTGTAGGGGTTATGTGATATTAACTGTTTATTGGATAGAGCTGTGGTGCTATCCATTGTTGAGTTGAGATTGTTGCTGTAACAATGATAATCAATAAGGTCTTTGATTATCTGTCCATGTTGAATTTATGGCATGCATCATGACAGGAAAATGGGCTAGGTGACAATGCAGACTGCCCATTTAAATTGAATTTTCAGATGTTTTTGTCCGGGAAAAGGGAATGAAGTGTGTGATCTACTTGATGGTGAAGATTAGGATAGCTGAGGAAGAGAGATTGTGCATTGGGTATCCGTAAAACTGTTGCATGTCAGTGGGAGAATAGGCTTGAGCAATTGGTGTTTTACTATCTTATGTTTCACAACTTTATATTAACATTTGCTAAGAAAAGCAGCGTAGATCAGGGTCAGCTCTGCAACGGAACATTGTTAAAAGTTTTATGCAAGTCAGCTGAATAGCTGAATTAGCTCTGAAAGTGTTAACATCACTGTTACAAGTTGGTACAATATGTGTTCAGTTTACTTTTTGAATAAAATGTGAAGTTTGACATAAAAAAAATTTGTCATTCGTAGAGCTCAACATATTTAGCTATATGTGTAGGAGTAATGTGGTAAGTTTGGTTAGATAAAGCATGTTGACTGGAGGTGCCCTTTTGTGATTCCAGGGTGACTGTTATTTAGACACCAAAGAGTCAAAGCTCACTTCCACAAATTGGAGCCAAACCTGGAACGTTAATGTGTTAAAATTCAACATAAAATAATCTGTATCTAAACCATCTCCAAATCCTAAACCTGTCTGTGCCCAAGAGGGGCCCTGGTTGTGGCAGCTGCACCTCATTCAGCATTTCAGCCCTTCTGAAAATCGGTGGTGTACAGTTCAGTCTCCTGGGTGTGAAGCATTTTTGAGTGTTCAGCTTTTCATCACCCAGCTTTCGAGGTTATCCAGTCTGCATCTGCTATCCTTTGTACTCTTGATCTATAATGGCCACACACACTGTTTGCAGTGGCCCAGTGCTGACTTAGCTAGGGCTGCAAACCTAACCACTTCAACAAATTGTCCTCAGCCTTAGCTTACCATCTCAGCTCATGTGATCCACACTTTGTGGTCCTCAAGTCTTTTTACACACAATCATTTTGCACCTCAACACTTTACCCGCCTATCCTTGCCCCTTGGATATTCTTTGACAGGTTCCCAGCTGGAAAAGAGTGTTCATAAATATTTGGGGCAGATGTCTCACATATCTAACTGCTTGCTTTAATAGCTCTTCACAAAAACAATTTGCCATAACATTATGACTGAATGTATAAATCCTTTACTGCCAGGATAAAGGAGCAGAATCAGAGTAGTGCACAGACAAAATCAAATGAGGGTCCATGAAGAGCAAGGGCATGAGAAATCTAACCTTTGAAGCCTTGATTGAGGCCACAGATTTAGAAAGTAGAAAACAACATAAAAGAGAGAATAATATGCAAGTGGAGTCAAAATGCTCCAAATCATCAAATAGGGCAGAGAGCTAAATTGGATAGCTATCAAAGAGCCTGTACCGATACTGTAGGGTTCTCTGGATAAAAGTGGAACTCGCTGTATGACAGCTTGGCAGAGGCAGAAACCTCACCATATTTAAACAGTGCTTGGATGTGCACTTGAAGAGCCGCGAACCAAGAGAGAGAAGGTGGGATGAGGCTGGCTTACCCTTCGATCACCACCCAGGACACAGTAGTTCAAAGTACGTATGCAGTATGTGACCCTTAAATTCGCCTTTGCCGTAGACAGTCACAAAATAAAGTAGAACCAAGCCGTTCAGCGAAAAAATCCAACCTCCATGTGCAAACGGCAAAAAATAAAAGCGATCGGAAACACAGAATATAAAACACGAAAGGCATGTGTCATAAATTTGATGTGAGAAATGTAACTTAATGGAAAACATCTTTAAATCAGCAGTCACCTGTTGAGATGTGGTCTTGTTAAGAAAAGATTGTATGATTAATGACACTTAATAAGAACAGTATTAAATGAAGGAGTTTATTGTCATGAGGGATTAAGAGAAAACATTAAAGTGTTATACTAAGTCCTTTATTGTCGCAATGAGGCCACACTCAGGTTGGAGGAGCAACACCTTATATTCCGTCTGATTAGTCTCCAACCAGATAGCATGAACATCGATTTCTTGAACTTCCGGTACTGCCCCCCGACCTCTACTTCACCATTCCCCATCCCCATTTCCCCCTCACCTTGTCTCCTTGCCTACCCATCGCCTCCCCCCTTTTCTTTCTTCCATGACGTTCTGTTCTCTCCAGTCGGGCTCCCCCTTGTCCAGCCTCACATCTCTTTCACCAGTCAACCTCCCAGCTCTTTACTTCCTCCCTCCCCCTCCCCGTATTACCTATCACCTATCACCTTGTGTTTCTCCCTCCCCTCCCCTACCTTTTGAATCTACTCCTTGTCTTTTTTTCTCCAATCCTGCCAAAGGGTCTCGGCCTGAAATGTTGACTGTATTTTTTTCCATAGATGCTGCCTGGTCTGCTGAGTTCCTCCAGCATTTTGTGCGTGTGTTGCTAAATCGCTTGCTGTAATTCTGCTCCCGGCTTCTACAACTGACCATTTCTCTCCCACTCCCATACTTGTAAGTCATCCTGGGATACCCTGATAAAAGACTCCATTTTTTAATACAACCCATTTGAACAGGGTCTTCATTGATCTGGGGCAGTTCCTAAGCATCTTGGATCCAGTGAAATGTTTCCTGAAGCTTTAGGCACTGTTTCCGTGCTGGAAACATTTTTGGAAATGTTAATGCAAGTGTGAATTGTAAAATAGATGTGTGGAGATACACCCTAATTCTACACCAAATACTGCACAGACTTTAGATATCTTTAAAAACAATCTACCCGTAAGACAGCAAAATTTAAAGTAAGTTAATAAGTTTTTCTTAAGCATTTCTGGTAATCATATGATGGAGGATGCTATTCAGTCCATTGAGTTTGCTGGTTCACAGAACAATGCTATCCCTCCACTAATTTTCCCTGTAATAAATTATCCCCATATTCCCATCCATTCTGTGGCACATCTACACCATGGACAGTTTGCATCGTCTCCTGTGAGCCTACCAACCATCTCGCATGTCTTGTGATGTGGGAGGAAACTGGAGCACGAGGGGAAACCGCTTGCAAACTTGACACAGACAATGCAGGGGGCCAGAGTGGAATCGGCTCTGCTGGACCTGTGAAACAGCAGCTCTACTTGCTGTGACGCTGTGCGGCAATGGTGCGCAGGGCTTAAAGTGAAACAAGATGTTTATAGCTGAACATTCAAGAGCATGAAGAAAGGACTCTTGCTGCGGGATGCATTTATGCTGCTGTTGGGATCGGCAGATGGTGGAAGTGTATTTCTGTTGTTGTGTATCAGCAAGCACACATCAGTACGCGATATCGTTCAGTTACTATTGAGAGGCATGAGAAAAAAAGATGCAACTACGAAGCTCAGCCTCCATATCAAATACGCAGCAATCAAAAATGCTAGGTTATAATGACATGAGCCAACAACAATGTGTTAGCAATCACTGTCAGGGCATATGGCAAGAGAGTTTTATCCCCAATTGTCTTCAGAGACATTTAATATATTTTTCTTTGAACATTCCAAGAGATTTAGATTAGTGTTTTTATTTCTTTAGCATGTCTCTGACAGTGGCTTTGTTTTGAGTTCAGTTAGTTTAACGATTTTCAGTCTATCTGTTGAGTTTAGTCTGTTTACATGGTTTTACTGAGACGGGGCTCAGAAGATCTTTTTTTGCCCCATATTAATGTTAAGTATGAAAGTTGGAGGTAATATAATTTACAGAAAACAGCCTAAAATATTCTTCAGTGTACTGAGAGGCTAAGGCTCCTTGCTCCAACCGATGACATGTGTAAAATATAGAGCTGTGTGGTTTAACCTAAATGAGCCCAACTTCCTGGTATTTCTCTGAAAATATTTAGTCTCTTGAGGGGTCCAAACCAGCTATAAATAGCTCTGGCCGTCTGTTCTCACTAAGCATGCTGACTGATGTTGTCCAGATGAAATTTACCCACCAGTTCATGCAGACAAACAACTAAACATTCATTTTGCAACATTTTTTTTCCTGATGTTGGTTTAATGGTTTAAAAATGTTACTCGTCGCATATCGTAAAGTTCCGATTTGAGATCAGAACTACATCAACTTGCCCTCATATCATCCCCTTTGTGCGTGCGATGGTGAGGGGAGAGGGGACAGAAGACCTTGGGGTGGGATTGGCATGTCTGTGTGCTTTGAAGAGCTTTTGAAATTGGGAACAGAGAAGCTAACACAAAAGGTCATTTAGAGCGTCGCTAGGAAGAAGGGAGACAGCTGGTACAGTCGCAGTAGTGGTTTCTGTGAGACAGAGGGTCAGTGGGTGGGAAGGATCGTGTGATGATGGGGTGGAACCTGGCCTGAGAGCTCTGTGATTTCTTCTTGCACCCCTGGCAATGGTAGTATATGATCTCAGAGTCAGAAGTTAGAATTAGAGGAATATACATGTTTACTCTTCACAGCGATGACATTGTATTTGCGTTTAAATATTGTTTGCTGGAGTTGCACGTTCAGTTTAATCTTCAGTGTGTTCACAAAAAGAGACCATTGACTTCATTCCCACTAAAGCTGAGCTGTCAGTTCCATCCCTGTACCTGGCTACTGATTTGGAGCAAGAAGGCTGTGAGTGAACTGCTGATTTTTCGGAGCAAAGGGAGTTTTTTTACTACTGGGGTTAAAGAGAGGCGAGACTGCGCAGGCGCATGATGTCAGCCAGTAGAGCGCAAAAGGTTTAAAAAGAAGGCAGCCGTATCCAGCGGGCAGCGGAGTGAGAGGCAGCAGAGTGACGGGGCTTTGGCTCAACAGGCTTCGGCGGTAACGGGTGAGGCAAGGTAGGAAGTATGCGTGTGAGGCCAGTTTTCTGTGCTCAGTGTCAGATGTGGGGGGTCCTGGAGTCTTCCCAGCCATACGGATGGCCATATCTGCACCAAGTGTGTCGAGTTGCAGCTCCTGAGGGACCGAGTTAGGGAATTGGAGATGCAGCTCGATGACCTTTGTCTGGTCAGGGAGAGTGAAGAGGTGATAGAAAGGAGTTACAGGTAGGAGGTCACACCAGGGCCACGGGAGACAGAGAAGTGGGTCACAGTCAGGAGGGGGAAGGGGAAGAGTCAGGTACTAGAGAGTACCCCTGTGGCTCTACCCCTTCACAATAAGTACTCCTGTTTGAGTACTGTTGGGGGGAGGTGGCCTACCTAGGGGAAGCGGCAGTAGCCTTACCTCTGGCACAGAGTCTGGCCGTGTGGCTCAGAAGGGTAGGGAAAGGAAGAAGAAGGCAGTAGTGATAGGAGACTCTATAGTTAGGGGATCAGACAGGCGATTCTGTGGACTCAGGAAAGAAACTTGGATGGTAGTGTGCCTCCCAGGTGCCAGGGTCTGGGATGTTTCTGATCGCGTCCAAGATATCTTGTGGTGAGAGGGAGAACAGCCAGAGGTCGTGGTACATATTGGTACCAATGACATAGGTAGGAAAAGGGAAGAGGTCCTGAAAACGGACTACAGGGAGTTCGGAAGGAAGTTGAGAAGCAGGACTGCAAAGGTAGTAATCTTGGGATTACTGCCTGTGCCACGCGACAGTGAGAATAGGAATAGAATGAGGTGGAGGATAAATGCATGGCTGAGGGAGTGGAGCAGGGGGCAGGGATTCAGATTTCTGGATCATTGGGACCTCTTTTGGGGCAAATGTGACCTGTACAAAAAGGATGGGTTGCACTTGAATCCTGGGGGACCAATATCCTGGTAGGGAGGTTTGCTAAGGCTACTGGGGAGAGTTTAAACTGGAATTGTTGGGGGGTGGGAACCGAACTGAAGAGACTGGGGAAGAGGAAGTTGGCTCACAAATAGAGAAAGCTTGTAGACAGTGCGAGAGGGAGAATAGGCAAGTGATAGAGAAGGGACACACTCAGACTGAAAGCTTGAGATGTATCTATTGTAATGCAAGGAGTGCATGAACAAAGTGGATGAGCTCGGAGTGTGGATCAGTACTTGGAGATATGATGTGGTGGCCATTACAGAGACTTGGATGGCTCAGGGACGGGAATGGTTACTTCAAGCACTTGGTTTTAGATGTTTCAGAAAGGACAGGGAGGGAGGCAAAAGAGTTGGGGGCGTAGCACTGTTGATCAGAGATAGTGTAATGTCTACAGAAAAGGTGGATGTCATGGAGGGATTGTCTACGGAGTCTCTGTAGGTGGAGGTTAGGAACAGGAAGGGGTCAGTAAGTTTACTGGATGTTTTTTATAGGCTGCCCAATAGTAACGGGGATATCGAGGAGCAGCTAGAGAAACGGATCCTAGAAAGGTGTAATAATAACAGAGTTGTCATGATGGGAGATTTTCATTTCCTAAATATCGATTGGCATCTCCCTAGAGTGAGGGGTTTAGATGCGGTGGAGTTTGTTAGGTGTGTTCAGGAAGGTTTCTTGACACAGTATGTAGATTTGCCTCCAAGAGGAGAGGCTGTACTTGATTTGGTATTGGGAAGTGAACCTGGTCAGGTGTCAGTTCTCTCAGTGGGAGAGCATTTTGGAGATAGTGATTATTATTCTATCTCTTTCACAATAGCATTGGAGAGGGATAGGAACAGACAAGTTAGAAAACTTAATAGGAGTAAGGGGAATTATGAGGCTATCAGGCAGGAAATTGGAGGCTTAAATTGGAAACAGATGTTCTCAGGGAAAAGTACGGAGGAAATGTGACAAATATTTAGGGGATATTTGTGTAGAGTTCTGTATAGGTATGTTCCAATGAGACGGAAATTATGGTAGGATACAAAGGCTGTAATAAATCTAGTCAAAAAGAAAAGAAAAGCTTAAAAAAGGCTCAGAGAGCTAGGAAATGTTAGAGATCTAGAAGATTATAAGGCTAACAGGAAGGAGCTTAAAAAGGAAATCAGGAGAACCAGAAGGGGCCATGAAAAGGCCTTGGTGGGCAGAATTAAGGAGAACCCCAAGGCATTCTACAAGTATGTGAAGAGCAAGAGAGTAAGTCATGAAAGAATAGGACCTATCAAGTGTGACAGTGGGAAAGTGTGTATGGAACCGGAGGAAATAGCAGAGGTACTTAATGAATACTTCAGTATTCACTATGAAAAAGGATCTTAGTGATTGTAGTGATGACTTGCAACAGACTGAAAAGCTTGAGCATGTAGATATTAAGAAAGAGTATGTGCTGGAGCTTTTGGAAAGCATCAAGTTAGATATGTCACTGGGACCGGACAAAATGTACCACAGTTACTGTAGGAGGCGAGGGAGGAGATTGCTGAGCCTCTGGCGATGATCTTTGCCTCATTAATGGGGACAGGCGAGGTTCCGGAGGATTGGAGGGTTGCAGATGTTGTTCCTTTATTCAAGAAAGGGAGTAGAGATAGACCAGGAAATTATAGACCAATGAGTCTTACCTCTGTGGTTGGTAAGTTGATGGTGAAGATCCTGAGAGGCAGGATTTATGAACATTTGGAGAGATATAATATGACTAGGAGTAGTCAGCATGTCTTTGTCAAGGGCAGGTTGTGCCTTACGAGCCTGATTGAATTTTTTGAGGATGTGACTAAACACATTGATGAAGGAAGAGCAGTAGATGTAGTGTATATGGATTTCAGCAAGGCATTTGATAAGGTACCCCAATGCAAGGGTTACTGAGAAAGTGAGGAGGCATGGGATCCAAGAAAACATTGCTTTGCGGATTCACAACTGGCTTGCCCACAGAAGGCAAAGAGCGGTTGTAGACAGGTCACATTCTGTGTGGAGGTCAGTCACCAGTGGAGTGCCTCAGGGATCTGTTCTGGGACCCTTACTCTTTGTGATTTTTTTAAATGACCTGGATGAGGAAGTGGAGGAATGGGTTAGTAAATTTGCTGATGACACAAAGGTTGGAGGTGTTGTGGATAGTGTGGAGGGCTGTCAGAGGCTACAGTGGGACATTGATAGGATGCAAAACTGGGCTGAGAAGTGGCAGATGTAGTTCAACTCAGAAAAGTGGGAAGTGGTTCATTTTGATAGGTCAAATATGATGGCAGAATATAATAATGGTAAGACTCTTGGCAGTGCAGAGGATCAGAGGAATCTTGGGGTCCAAGTCCATAGGACGCTCAAAGCAGCTGCACAGTTTGACTCTGTGGTTAAGAAGGCATATGGTATATTGATCTTCATTAATCGTGGAATTGAATTTAGGAGCCGAGAGGTAATGTTGCAGCTATATAGGACCCTGGTCAGACCCCACTTGCAGTACTGTGCTCAGTTCTAGTTGCCTCACTACAGGAAGGATGTGGAAACTATAGAAAGGGTGCAGAGGAGATTTACAAGGATGGTGCCTGGATTGGGGAGCATGCCTTTTGAA
The DNA here is from genome assembly GCF_030144855.1 of Hypanus sabinus. Lineage (NCBI taxonomy): Eukaryota > Metazoa > Chordata > Chondrichthyes > Myliobatiformes > Dasyatidae > Hypanus > Hypanus sabinus. The sequence goes on from NC_082707.1 coordinate 84,444,892, forward strand.
TACGGGTTGAGTGAACTCGGCCTTTTCTCCTTGGAGCGAAGGAGGATGAGAGGTGACCTGATAGAGGTGTACAAGATGATGAGAGGCATTGCTCGTGTGGATAGTTGGAGGCTTTTTCCCAGGGCTGAAATGATTGCCACAGGAAGACGCAGGTTTAAGGTGCTAGGGAGTAGGTGCAGAGAAGATGTCAGGGGTAAGTTTTTTATGCAGAGAGTGGTGAGTGCGTGGAATGGGCTGCTGGCAATGGTGGTGGAAACTGATACGAAAGGGTCTTTTAAGAGGCTTTTAGATAGGTACACGGAGCTTAGTAAAAAAGAGGGCTATGGGTAAGCCTCGTAATTTCTAAGGTAGGAACATGTTCAGCACATCTTTGTGGGCTGTAGGTTTTCTATACTTCTATGTCCTGGGCCGAATTTCGGATCGTACATCTGTCATCACAGTGACTGTCTGGTCCTCCATCCTGATGTTACCGTCCCCTCGTCTTGCTTCACCTCTGTGCTGCTGAAACTATCACCCATGTCTTTATCACCTCCAGATTTTACTCTGGTATCCTTCCCTGGCTCATCAGATGTCTCACCCACCAGAGACGTGAGCTTCTGCAAAGCTCTGCTGCTTTTCTCTATGCAGGAGTGTAACGAGGGGCAGCATGTCTCACTGGCCCCATCGCCCCTTTTTTCTCTTCCCTGCCCTCTCAATCTGCTCACCCTCCATCCAGTTCTGCTATTCATTTATAAAAGGATCTACTGTACTCTCCTATCGGAGTCTGTCTTCCTCACCCCTTTGTCACTTCCACCTTTTGCCTTCCTAGTCTCCTCCTCCCTGATCTGCAGATCATCCTCCTCTCAGCACATTCCACCTATCGCCCACCAGCCTTCGCTTCACACACCCCCTCCACCTTTTCGTACTGGCTATCTGCCCTCTTTCCAGTCCCAACGTAAGGTCTCAGCCCATGGATGCTGTCTGACCTGCTGAGTTCCTCCAGCATTTTGTGTGTGTGTTGTTGAAGATTTCCAACATCTGCAGTCCATCTTGTGTCTGTCCTTCATTATGTCAGTTCACCCGTCACCTCATCCTCATTCGCCTTATTTATTTTTTGAGATACAGTGCAGAGTAGGCGCTCCCAGCCCTTAGAGCCATGCCACCCAACAACCCCCGACTTAACCCTAGCCTAGTCACAGGACAATTTACTGTGTCAACTTGAGTATTGAATAGCCTCTCATTCATTTTCTTTCTTTAAATTAACTGAGGTAATGTCTGTATGAGTATGAGGATTGTTGATTTGTTCTAAGTTCATGAAGTGCAGCAGAGTCTCTTTATGGACAAGTGATAGGTGCTATTTAAGCACATTTGATAGCTAGCCTCTATTTTGACATGCATCATGTGCAGTCGATATTCTCTACCGATACCATCTGTATGTTTATGTTCCATGCCACTTGAATATTAACACTGAGCGACTTGATGTGTCACTTGACCGTAACAAATTAGTTGTATGTTTGCACATGCCATGCCATTTATGTGTTGTGTGTCCTGCTATGTAAACACGAGCTGTTTTGTCATCTGTTCAGTGATCCGAGATAACCTCCTGTACATTGATACTGGGTCTTCTGTCTGTCTATTTACATCTGTCATGCTCTGTGCTGTGACATGTGTCACTTTGTATATACAGCAGTGGCCACCTACGTATTTACAGTTGCTGAGCCATCTTGATGTAACTTCTTAATATTTTTGTGTAATATGCTATCTGCATACTTGATGCTTTATTTATTGACAGATATATGCCATTGCTGCAGATACAGGATATTCCACTTATATTTGTGAAATACATACCATTTCTTTATTAACATTTGATGATTTCTCCTGGTATGTTACCCAGACAGGCTGTGACTATGTTTATATATGACTTGGCTTCGTATGTTGACTCAAGGATGTGGCATCCATAAATTCACAAGTGACGTACTTCTCTCTATTTGCACAGGATATGCTAAAAGTGGAAATTTTTGTCCAGTGTGGTGTCAGCCATATGTTTGCAAATAGCATTCCAAGCTCCATTAACATATGTTCCATTAATGTATTAACTCCAAGGATTACTGTGGATAATTACATGTGATGGTCCCTTGCTTTCAGTTCTTTTTTTTTGGTAGTAGGCATTATTATCTTCTGTTTTTAAGTGTATTTACAGTTTTGGGGGTTTGAATGTCCTGATTTGTATTCTCTATATTGTGTTGTGGTTGGTCTGGAGTTTTTTTTGTTGCGGGGCTTGGGGAGGATACTAATTTTACATGTCTTCAATTTGGGTGCTTTCTCAATTATCTTTTTTTGTATTATATTATTATTGTATGTTTATTTTTGCACTGTATTAATGTTTTTCATTTTGATTTGGGGTTTTTTTTCTATCTGTAGCGATGTAGAAAATGCATTAAAAAACTAATAAAAAAAAACGTGATGAATTAATCTAAGTGTGATCTGTAACAGTAATACTTTAAAGTGTCCTGTGTGCCTTGTGAGTTGTAACATTTTACTCATGCACGTGTTGTACTTTGTCAGTATTTATTCCTGGTCTGCTATTTACAAGATAGAACATGTCTATTCACATTTAACATGGCATTTCTATCACTGCTTTCTATGTGCTTTCATATGAAATCCCTTAGCTATTTAGTGTCGTGGAATATATGTTTGCATTAATTTGAGTGCTTGACGTGCTATCTCTTTCACACACGTGAGCTATCTATATTTGTATTTAATAATTCATTTTCATGCATGAAGAATTTTTTATAAAGTCTCTACACTTAAATTGTGATTCTGTCTGTAATTTACATGTGATGTGTTATCTGTAGATTTCCTAGCATGTTAAATGGAAGTGCTGGCTGTATAGCTGAGCTGTACGCCACAGAGAACAAGCATTTTGTTGCAGTCAGTATCGGTTGTTTTGTATGTAACCCTGTTATTGAATATATGGAGTTGCTTTACAGAACATTGTGACTTTCTGAGCACTCTGTACTTGGCTGAAACTGTGAAAGAATTTATCTATTGTCAGTCTGCACAGCAGCTAAATATAGCACAAAAACTTGGAAGATGTAATAGTGTGTAAAGGATATTATGAGACTACAGAATGGTTTTATTGAAGAATATGGCATGACTATAGAAAATGGATAGTGCAGAGTACTGAGAGTGAAGTGAGCCTTTTTGATGATAGTTGGTCAGATTGCTGTACATCCTAAAACCAATATTTTCAGTGGAACTGAGCATGCCATCTAAAATGTTATGCAGAGAATAGGGCAGAATTTACGCAAGTGAAAACTGCATGAAGTGTAAGCATTTCTAGATTGTTGTGCGATTTGGCAGTGTGGTCTTCAAAGAACAGGTGTGGTGAGTAGCCACTTCAGCCAACATTGCAGGCAGTTATATATCCAGCATCTTGCAACCTATGCACAGTGTAATTCAAATTCTGCTTATTACGTCTTCCCGGTCTGTAACTAAAATAGAAGTGAAAGCGTTTCTAGAACACAGTTCAAATGCATGTTGAATTTTTCAGCTTGATCTCTAAGATAGAATTAACATGATTCCTAAGCGACAGTTTGCCCAGTAGTTCCTGCTCAGTGACAGGCATCTGATAGAATTGCTTTTCATTCCGGGTTGTCCAAGAGTGCTTCACTTTACACTATCTCACTTAAACGGTGCATCAACTCACAGTTAACAAACTACTGGGGGAAAAAAGTGGTTTAATATGTAACTTTAAAAGTAACCAAACTTAATAGCAAACAGATGGAAATGACTTCTGAGTAAATTATGCTGTTTCTTCCTGTCTATCTCCAGGGGAAAAAATAGCTTGAAATAGAAGAGGCACTTCCTCAATATATTAGGAGCTACTTACTCAGGCTTGGGATGCCCTGCTGTGCTTTAACATGGGAGCACTGTGATCCTGCAATTTTCTGTCATCAAAGATGCTTGCTCAACTTCAGAGAAAGGGAAGAATGGTTTGATATTCTAAATACATGTGGGATCAGGAAATGAAAATCTTTTAGAGAGAAAGCAAAATAAGGAACATTGTGAATTGTTTGCATTCTGAAATGTTTTTAAAGCCCTGTACACTGAGCAGAAAATTAGGTGTGAATTTAAACTAGTAAGGCATACATTGTATTTTTTAACTTGAGGTTAAGACTACTGTAAAGAAAACACTGGATTTGAGATGAGTTAGTACTAGACCAGTGAAAATGGAAGGTGCCAGTCAAAAAGATGAGCAAACAAATGGAATCCGTCAAGGTCAAGTCAACATTGAATCTTACTTTCTAAATTGCTCTTGAGATTGGGGTGGTGAGGCACTTGTTTGTGGTGAAGATAGTCCCACAAGTCAGCTAAGGTGTCCCTGGTTTGGAAGCAAAAACAACTGTGACGATATTCAGGCCATCTCCAGGATAGGAATGCATTCTGATCTCCAGACATGTCTAAGTTGATTTTGTCTGTAAGTTGGAAGGTACACAAAAATCACTCGATATCATGACTGTATCTCCACAGTATTGTAATGAATGGCATCAACTGCATATAAAACTTATAGGAAAGAACAATTGCTAAAATGCAGAGAAAGAGAAAACTAATCTTGCTGTTCACAGGAATGAACATGTGAATGTATGTATGTCAAATTTTGAATTAATAATATAATGGGTGGTCATTCGGTGTCCTTAAGTTGGGTACTTGCAGCCCGGGGAAGGCCTGTGTTTTGAAGTTGGGATGTTGTGTGATTTGGTGAGCTCTTGCTCGTATGCTGCCCATTGTAGGACCATGGCACAGGGACATAGTGAGCAATGCTGCTTCAGCAGCCTGGGATCAGTCCTGATCTCTGTCACTGTCAGTATGGAGTTTGCACATTCTCCTTGTGACTGAGTGTGTTTCCTCCAGATGAATCACAGAAATCTACAGCACTGTCACAGGCCCTTGGGTTCCACTAAACAGTTGTTTACCATGATCCCTATCTATTCTCTCATTTGCCTGCATTAGACCCGTATCCTACTATGCCTTTCCTATATAGTTACCTGTCCAAATGCCTTTTAAGCATTAATTGTATCTGCCTTCACAACCTTCTTTCAAGATATCACCACCCTCTTTGTAAAAACTTAACTGTGATGTCTCCTTTAGGTTTTCACCTTCGCACCTTAAACTTTTTTCCCCTAGTTCTAGATTCCATGTTATGGGAAAGATATTATCATTTCCCCTCTCAATTTTATAATCCCTTATAATTTTATAAACCTATATAAAATTATAGCTTCATGTATTCTAGTGAGAATAAACCTAACCTGTCCAGTCCCTCGTAAATATTGCTCTCTATTCTAAACAACAGCATACATTTTCTCTGTTGCTACCACATCCTTCCTGATGTGTGGCAACCAGAAGTATACATAATATTCTAACTGCGGTCTAACCAAAGTTCTGTACTACTTCAAGAATGCTCCATTTTCCTCCCAAGTTTCAGAGACCTGCAGGTTAACTGGTCAGTGTAAATTTTCCACATTTTCCCCAGCGTGTCGGTGAATGGTGGAACCTGAGGGGAACATGGGGATTAATTACGGAATAGTGTGGATGTGTGCTTGATAGCCATCACAGATTTTGTGGGTCGACACACCTGTATCTGTGTTGTTTTGACTATGATTTTCTAAATCGACAATGATTGTAGCATTGTGTGTAACATTATTTCTGCTGTGCTTCTCTCTCAAGAATTTGTGGTACAGAGCATGGAGCGTTACAGCACAGTACAGGATCCTCGGTCCTCAGATGTTGTGGCGACCTTATGAAATATTGTAATATCAATCTAACCCTTCCTTCTTACATAACCCACCATTTCATAAATGTCCCTAATGTATCTTCCTCTACTATCACTCATAGATTATTTGAACACATTTTCTATATTGTTCAGAATGAACTTTAATAATGATAAGCATGTTGCACTGGTTTGAAAACTATTAAATGTTATTTCAGATTGTTTCCATCGATGTTAAAAAGGGACCATTGCTTCCTCTGCTGCAATCTCCATTGCATTCCACGAAGAAACGAGGAAGTGGACTAATTTTCAAAGATCTGGTCTTGATGGTTTAAAGGGTCTCCTGTGTAATGAGACATACATACATATATATATATATATATATATATATATATATATACCATTTTAATTCAGCTGTGGATGAGAATACATAACAATCTGAAGGTCTTTGATCACACTCACTGTTGCTATCAATCTCTTGGAAGATCGTGCCAAATGAACTTGTATTCATCTAGGTACTTATGAACTAATATCCAAATCTTGTAGCTTCTTGAAGCCCCTGAGCATGCCCAGATATAAAAGAAAAGGTTGTGAATTTGTGACTGAAGTTCCAATTTGTCAAGTTTCTGAATTCTCCAGCAGGATACTTCCAGTTCCCAAGGGCTTGTTGTTTCTTAGTTAGCTTATAGCCTTTTGACTCTTTTCAATCATAGATGGTGGCAAATGGCCTGGATAGCTTACTGGGGAATAAAGTCAAAGTTGCTCAAGTTAGTGATAAAGTCTTGGTTAAGTAGGGCTTTAAATTGTTCCTTCTGGTACTGTGTGTCGCCACTCCCTGGTAAGTTCACCAATGTCTTTGGCTGAGTTGAGCATAGATACTTTTGAGGGGGTTGTAGAATCTGTGAACATCATGGTTAATAGTGGGTTGTTAGATCATCTCCTGTGCTCTTCCCATATGCTGATTGTTGGACCTCAGCCTTCAGATGCCAATGAAGCTGAAATAACACTGGAAACACTTACCAGCTCAGGCAGCATTATAGGAAAAGAAACCATTAATATTTCTGATCCCTTCATTCAACAGAGAAGTTTCTTTTCTGTGGTAGCCTGGCAGAGCTTCCAATCCAAGAATGTTTTATATTTGCAGTTAGTTGGCTTTTGAATCACCAAGACATTTTTCTTTCCAAACCGTTCCAAGTTCTGTAGAGAATCTGACAGTTACTTCACTGGTTCTCATTAGGCCAGTCCAAACACACTCGATAGTCTGCAGCTTTCTATTATTTGGGGATGGCTCAGAGGATTGACTGTGTGGCACTGACACTGCCTGGAGAGCCATCTTTTCAATTTCCTCGAGACATCATTGTTTTTCAGCTTGTATTCCCTCCACTTACGAGTCATTATCACCTCAGCTTCGATCATTGAGCTGAAACATGCAATTGATGCTTGTGTCTCAGCATGTTTGAAGGCTGTGTGCACTCTGTTATTGTTGAACGATTCTCTGAAACATGCAAGAGGTAATGGGTCTTACACTTACTATCCACAAAACTCCACTACCAACATCCCCCTGCTGTTGAACACTGCCCTCCATTAAAGTCCACAATGATTCACTGGAAAACGTACATTGTTTCCATACCATAGAAACCACTTCTCAGCAAACAACAGTAATGACCTTCACCATTGCCTACGGTGTGCCAAGCCGCCTGAGGAAAAGACCTAAATCTGGAGTTACACAGTGATGCAGATGGTGAGGTAGATGCTTTAGGCCTTCAGAGTCCTGGCTGGACCCCTGACCTAAAGTGCTGTAGTGTCAAATTTGGAGGTTCACCTTATGATCATTAGATTCTAGTTCCACTCTGTATGAAGAAGAAGCTTTTTGGATAAGGTTGAGAATTTCACATTAAAATGGCAAGAGCACATTGGAGCCCAGCCTAAAAAGTAGTAGGAATGTAGCAAATTTCATGCACCTCCTCCTTCACCTATGGCACAGTCTACCATTACCACATTGACTTTACGAGCCACCTCAGATTCCACAAAACTGGAGTAGAAGCTACAGTTTTTCTTAATCCTCAGGAAATGCCTAAGCATAAAAAAGAGGGGAATTTGAGTTTAGATCTGTCACTGTGTAACACCAGGGGGCGGTGTGTTTCCAGGTGAGCAACTGCAAATGGTGTATAGACATTTATTGCCATATAATAATGGGGTAAGGTGTGGTCAGAATTCATCCACTGTATACCATTGGAAGCGTTACCAATGTTTGCAGGGTATTTATAACATCTGAGGCAGTACTACCATTGATTAGTTTGCAAAATGTATTAAGAGTATGATTTGCTGATCATTTTGCCGCACTGTGATGAAACATTGGTGAGCCAGGTCTGAAGTTATACCTACAACAGGCTGGGATTCCAATGGTACATAATATGAAATGGAGGTAGGATAGGTCAGGTAGCCCCTTGGTTCTACTATTTTTGTAAAGGAGATATTGCTGTTCCTGGACCTTCAAACTGTATCTTTTGATCTTTCATATCTCCAGCTTGGCTTTGGGTAACTGGCTACTATAAATTGTCCATCAGGTTAGGATAATGGAAATAAAACCAAAAGAGAATTGATGAGAGGGACCGAGTAGCAGGATGCAGCAACGTAAGGGGAGGGTTGATAAGGCTAATAGAGTTGCTCTTTGGGAACTGGCAAGACTCTATGTCAGAAGTCCTTATTGTATGTTTTCATGTGATAAGATAAGAACTTCATAACAATAGTGTTTGGTGCTAGCAGGTGCAGAGTTTGTTACTCTGTAACACGGTACGGGTAAAACAGTTTGATAAGGTGAGCTAAATATTAATTCAGAAGAAATGTTTTGCACGTATTGGGCCAAGGTGATCTTTCATGTAACATGTTAAAGACCAGGTTGATTGGTACTGATGAGTGTGTTTTTAACGTACCACCTAAATGTGCTTTTACTGCTTCTGTCAAAAGGAAGAGTGGAGTATCTGCACACCTTACACAAACCCTATTCACATGCTGTTCATATATTCCCAAGGCAGGCTCTGTTGTAAGTAAAATTCTACCATTTGGACCAGATGGTTTAGCATAATTCAGTTCTCAAAACTGATGAGTATGCAAGTGTAATATAAAATGAGCATAAATTTGATTTTTTTAAATATAATTTCCTTGATATTTTTGGATTTTCATACTAGCAGATTGGTTCTAAATATTATTGGTTAGGTGCACATTGGAAACCTAGAGTGTTCTAACGTAGTACAGCTGCATAGTGCACAGGAGTGAATGATTCTGCTGCCATGGCTCTCTGTGGGTTTGTGTTTGCCTTTCAAAGATAGAAACCCCGTATGTTCCTTTTCTGTTGCAGTCTTTGTCTAACCCTTTTCAAGTTTTCTGCACCTTAAAAGATTTTTCTTTTAGATCAGTTAAACCATTCTCTCTAATCTTTTTATGGTTCACAGCAACTGAATAATCTGTCACTGATGTTTTAACCTTTTCATTTTATTGATTATGGTCATGAGAAGTATTCAATAATTTTGCAGAGGGAATCTCTGTTGCTCAGTTTGATATTCAGTGAAGTATCCCTTACGGCTGTTCTTTGTGTTTCATCAAATAAGTTTGAGAACAACAGACATTTTTATGCTTTTAGTATTGTAAAATTGTTACATGCATCATCAGATAAAATTTGATGTTTTGTCAATTATGGAGGTAATTGGGTATCATTAAAAATTGATTGTTATGATGAGTAAAGGGCAAGAGAAATAAAGGCACTATGACATTTATCTGATAAAACAAATTGGTCATGCCAACTTGCCTCAATCGTTCTCATCTCACTCCAATTTATATGACCCTTGAAGGAATTTAGTCACATTAGTTAAAAGTTTTATTAACTCATATCAGATAGAAAGAACATTCAAACGTAAGTTGAGGGAGACAAGCTGCCATAAGGTCACATGGATATTCTTCAGCCTCCATTTCACTAAGCAAGTAAAAATAGGCTTAAAGGAATTCTAATATAATGTGTGAGGATGAAGTATATATGAAGATCAAGTAAGTGATATGAGACTGCAGATGCTGAAATATGGAGCAAAAAATAAACTGTTGAAGGAACGCAGCATATCAAGCGTCAGTTGTTGGGGGGGGGGGGGAGAGAATTGTTGACGTTTTAATTCGGGGACCTGAATCAGAATGAGGAATGTTAACTGGTTGTAGTAACAGGTGTTCAGAGGTTTCAAAGGTACATTTAATATCAGAGAAATGTATACAATATACATCCTGAAATGCTTTTTCTTCACAAACATCCATGAAAACAGAGGGGTAACCCCAAAGAATGAACGACAGTTAGATGTTAGAAACTCCAAAGTCCCCCCTCCCGCACATAAGTGGCAGCAAGCAACAATCCCCCTCCCCCCACTGGCAGTAAAAAAGCATCAGCACCCGCTACCGAGCACTCAATCATGAGCAAGGCAACAGTAAAGACACAGACTTACAGTACTCAAAAGACTACATTGTTCAGCTGGCATTCGACATACCACAGCTCTCTCTCTCCCTAATAAAGGAGAAAAAGGTGTCCCCATTTCACAGCGAGAGGGGAGACATAACAAACAACTTGCTGGTTTACGATGTTAAAAGTTAAAAAGTGTCACTTTTTCCGAGCTCTGTGCCCAGAGATCTCAGGTCCCTGGGTACACAGCCTTAGATCTTCATCTCCCTTGACACACCAGTGTTCTGCTTGGACACCGACCACCAATCCCCCTGTCTACAGAGCCACAAAAAATAAGTCCTTGGAAGATGAGCGGAGCTCTTAGGCCGAGCTCTCGGCCTGCTGAACAATGGCCAGTTGTGAAACCCCGAGAGTGGGTCCCATTCCCGCAAAGAACCATAGTCAGCGTGTAACTCCAGGTTACACCTGAAACCTGAAAGGGAAAAATAGAGATATTAAAGATAGAAATAGAGCTGTTTCTGAAGATGTAGGAAAAGGAGTCGCCATTGACCCTCCTAAGCTCCACCTTCACTATCTTGGTAAGAATGTGGTTCAAGAACAGGAGATCAGTAGAAACTGTGAGAGTGGGACTAGTGAGAGAAGGTATGATGGAACACCCACCAAATAGAAGAGGGAAAACTCTTTCAAAGTTAGCATGTTTTGAAGAGACTTTGCAGTGGAGTAGTAACATGGAGACAGAAGGGTCTGGGCTATGGATGCTAGACTCTGGAGCAAAATAAAGCAAGCTGTTGTACTGATGCAGGGTCTCAACCCAAAACATGAACAATTTCTTCCCACCCTCTCTCCTCCACCCACTTAGTCAAATCATTTGGTTCCTCCAGCTTTTGCTTTTTTTTTGCTGTAAGTTATTATATATCCCCCAGGTCCTGAGTGGTTGAAATGGAAATATCGCAAGTCATAATTTTCCCAAAAAATTCACAAGTGGAAATTATGCCAGTTGATAAGAAGGAAGGTGTGTTCGAGAAAGGGGAACAGCCCAGATAATCTTATCAAGTTTTATGTCAACATTCAATAGTCAAAGTACAGGTTAGAATTACAGGTTAAGTCAAACACTGTTCCGTCCGCCAAAAGCTGAACTTCCCAGTTGCCAAACATTTTAATTCCAATTCCCATCCCTCTTCCTTGGCCTGCTCTTGTGCCAGATGAGGCCACCATCAGGGCAAAAGAGCAACACCTTATATTCTATCTAGGTAGCCTGCAATCTGGTGGCATGAATACCGATTTCTCCTTCTGCTTAATAAAAATCCCTCCCCCCTCCTCTTCCTCTATTGCCTCTTACATCTTCTGACCTGCCTATCACCTTCCCCTGAGTCCTCTCCTCTTTCCCTTTCTCCTCTTTCCCTTTCTCCTGTGTTCCACTTTCCTCTCCAGCCCTTTATCTTTCCTACCCACCTGACTTCAACTATCAGCTTTAAGTTATCCCCCTTCCCCTTTCCCACTTTATTCTGGTGTCCACCCCCTTACTTTCCAGTCCTGAAAAAGAATCTCAGCCTAAAACATTGACTGGTTATTCATTTCCTTAGATGCTGCCTGACCTGTTGAGTTTGCCCATCATTTTGTGTGTGTTGGTTAGAACTACTGATAACTTAAAGAAGCATGACCCTGTTAGAAATAGTATAGATTTGTTAAAAGGATATAATTTTGCATTAGTATAATAATTTTTTTTACAATATACTTATAGAAAAATATGATGGTATTATTGCATAACTCATAAGATTTCAGGGAATTATTAAAGAGAAAGGAGCCCCAGCAAGAGAACAATTTGGAGAAAAATGAGGTCTCATTTAATGCTTCATGCTTGATTTTATTTTCTATTTTCAATGGAATCAATAATTTGACAATTGAACAATGCTGTTAGTTACAAAGCAGCTTGGAGATCTGGCTGAGTGATGCATCTCACTCAATGTCAGCGAGACCGAGGCACTGAATATTGACTTCAGGAGGAGGAAACTGAAGGTCCATGGGCCAGTTTTCACTGGGGGGATCAGAAATAGAAAGGACCAGCAACTTTAAGCTCCTCGATGTTAGTGTTTCAGAAGGTATGTCCTGGGCCCAGTCTGTAGGTGCCTTAAAGAAGAAAGCATGGAGCACCTCTACTTCTTAAGAAGTTTGTGAAGATTCGGCATGGCATCTAAAACTTTGACAAACTTGTACAGATGTCTGTGGAGAATATATTGACTGGTTGTATCACAGCCTGGTATGGAAACATCAATGCCCTTGAAAGGAAAATCTTACAAAAAGTAGTGAATACGGTCTAATCCGTCAAAGGTAATGCCTTCCCTATCAAGGAGCACATCTACTTGGAGCGCTGTAGCAAGAAAGCTGTATCCATAATCAAGGATTCCCACCATCTAGGCTATGATCTCTTCTCTCTGCTGCCACCAGGAATGAGATACCATAGCACCACCAGGTTCAGGAACAGTTATTACCCCTCAACCATCAGGCTGTTGAGCCAGAGGGGATAACTTCACTCATCCTATTACTGAACTGTTCTCACAACTTAGGGACTTACTTTCAAGGACTCTCCATTTCATGTTCTCAATATTTATTGCTTATTCATTATTACTCTTTTATTTGTATTTGCACATTTTGTTGTCTTTTGCAATTTGATTGTTTGTCGTCCAGTTGGCTGCGATGTTTCACTGATTCTAACAACAACACACACAAAATGCTGGTGGAACACAGCAGGCCAGGCAGCATCTATAAGAAGAAGCACTGTCGATGTTTCGGGCCGAGACCCTTCGTCAGGACTAACCGAAAGGAAAGATAGTAAGAGATTTGAAAGTAGTGGGGGGAGAGGGAAATGCAAAATGATAGGAGAAGACCGGAGGGGGTGGGATGAAGCTAAGAGCTGGAAAGGTGATTGGCGAAAGTGATACAGAGCTGGAGAAGGGAGAGGATCATGGGACGGGAGGCCTCGGGAGAAAGAAAGGAGGGGGAAGCACCAGAGGGAGATGGAGAACAGGCAAACAACTAAATATGTAAGGGATGTGGTAAGATGGGGAGGAGGGGTATTAATGGAAGTTAGAGAAGTCACTGTTCATGCCATCAGGTTGGAGGCTACCCAGCCAGTATATAAGGTGTTGTTCCTCCAACCTGAGTTTGGATTCATTTTGACAGTAGAGGAGGCCATGGATAGACATATCAGAATGGGAATGGGACATGGAATTAAAATGTGTGGCCACTGGGAGATCCTGCTTTCTCTGGCGGACTGAGCGTAGGTGTTCAGCGAAACTGTCTCCCAGTCTGTGTCAGATCTCGCCAATATATAAAAGGCCACACTGGGAGCATCAGATGCAGTATACCACACCAGCCGACTCACAGATGAAGTGTCGCCTCACCTGGAAGGACTGTCTGGGGCCCTGAATGGCGGTGAGGGAGGAAGTGTAAGGGCAGGTGTAGCACTTGTTCCGCTTACAAGGATAAGTGCCAGGAGGGAGATTGGTGGGAAGGGATGTGGGGGACGAGTGGACAAGGGAGTCGGGCAGGGAGTGATCTCTGCGGAAAGCAGAAAGAGGGGGGAGGGAAAGATGTGCTTGGTAGTGGGATCCCGTTGGAGGTGGCAGAAATTACGGAGAATTAAACGTTGGACCTGGAGGCTGGTGGGGTGGTAAGTGAGGACAAGGGGAACCCTATCCCGAGTGGGGTGGCAGGCGGATGGGGTGAGGGAAGATGTGCGGGAAATGGGAGAGATACGTTTGAGAGCAGAGTTGATGGTGGAAGAAGGGAAGCCCCTTTGTTTAAAAGAGGAAGACATCTCCTTCATCCTGGAATGAAAAGCCTCATCCTGAGAGCAGATGCGGCGGAGACGGAGGAATTGTGAGAAGGGGATAGCATTTTTGCAAGAGACAGGGTGGGAAGAGGAATAGTCCAGGTAGCTGTGAGAGTCTGTAGGCTTATAGTAGATATCAGTAGATAAGCCGTCTCCAGAAATGGAGACAGAAAGATCAAGAAAGGGGAGGGAGGTGTCGGAAATGGACCAGTAAATTTGAGGGCAGGGTGAAAGTTGGAGACAAAGTTAATGAAGTCAACAAGCTCAGCATGCAGGCAGGAGGTAGCGCCAATGCAGTCATCGATGTAGCGACAGAAAAGAGGGGGATGGATACCCGTATAGACTTGGAACATGGACTGTTCCCCAATGCCAACAGAAAGGCAGGCATAACTGGACCCATACAGGTGCCCATGGCTACACCCTTGGTTTGGAGGAAGTGGGAGGAGCCAAAGGAGAAATTATTGAGAGTAAGAACTAATTCCGCTAGACGGAGGAGAGTGGTGGTAGAGGGGAATTGGTTAGGTCTGGATTTTTTTTTAGATTCACTGATTCTATTGTGTTTCTTGGATTTACTGTGTATGCCTGCAGGAGAACAAATCTCGGGGTTGTATGTGGTGACATATATGTACTTTGATAATTTACTTTCAAGCAAAGGCAGAAACAGATTGTTAGAGAATATCTGGAAGGTCATCACTGGTAGATGCTGGAATTCCAAACCAACACTCACAAAATACTGGAGGAACTCAGCAGGTCAGGTAGCATCCATGGAAAAGAGTAAACATTTAATGTTTGGGGGCGAGACTATTCTTCAAGAAATGAAGAAGGGTCTCAGCCTGAAATGTCGACTATTTACTTTTTTCCGTGGATGCTGTCTGACCTGCTGAGCTCCTCCACCATTTCGTGTGTGTTGTTTGCATTAGGCATCAGAAGCCCATATTACTTTAACCTTAATTGGCAATAAATTCTCTAAGATTATTCATCTTCATTAAACTCTGCATTAAACATCTAAGACAAAGATTGGATGTTCGAAATGAGAAGAGACCCATTCCCTGGACTTAAAGGTTCAAAGTACATTTATTGTCAAAGTATGTATGCAGTATACAACTCTTGAGATTCATTTGCTCATAGATAGCCACAAAACAAAGAAAACCAAAACAAAGAAAACAAAGAGTAACATCAAACCGCCAATATTTTAAAAAAGAACAAATTGCACAAACGACAAAAAGACGAGTGGAAAAAAATATAAGACACCAAACCACAAAGCTATCAAAAATGTGCAGGCATATTCAGTCCAGCCCAGCTCATCCTAACCTAGTGCTGTGTCTTCGCTATTCTGCAGGTCACAGAACTAGTCTACCCGGATCAAAATCGCACAAAAATAGCAACAAAACCAGAAGTGACTAGAAACACATCATAATGTGAACTACAGAGTCCAATCCACAAACGGCTTCGATAAAACCTTGCCCAAGACTCTGGCATCTTCGAGCGAGAAGGAGAGAGAGTCCATCCATATGCAGACACCTTCCTTCGAGAGCAGCAGGAGAGGGGGAGACAAAGAGAGACTGGTCACACGCAGACACTTTCCTCCGGCAACAGCAAGTGAGGAGAGGGGGACCGGTCAGCTGCAGGTAGTTGGTGCTGAACAGCCGTCCATCTTCTGCTCTCATCCTCTTTGGTTTCAGTTTTTGATGCTCTAATCTGTAAGAACTGGAGTCGATCATGGGATTGTGCTTTGTCGCCAGGCTTCTTAGCTTCCAGGCCCCACACTTGATAGCTCTCTGAACTCACTCAGAGATAGCGAAGTGCCAGATCGCTCAGTCAGCCCGAAAACACACCACAACAGTGCAGATCACAGGCTTAAACAATAGCAGAGCCACATGTGAAATAATAAGAGAAAGTAAAAGAAGTGAAAGAGGTAATTTTGTGAACTGTCTGGAGGGTCCCCCTTGGTCACGTTGTTTGCTGGTACCATCTTCTTCAAAATCCTTTTGAAAAGCTGAAATTTGGTTCTTGCTTTGACAGTTCAGAATTCCACCAGAATTAGCCAAAAGCATTACTTGCTGTTAAACCTTTGGGTTTCTGACTCTTCCAGTCATTGTTGTGTAAATAAGAGACCACAAGTTGTTGGAATTGCCTTGGGTTTATGACACTTTATATAAGAACCAGTTGCTGTGTGTTTCATGTGTACTTGACAACGTAGATGAAATAGTTTGTTAGGAATTCCAACTTCGCTTCATCGCTTCAGGCAATTCAGTGATATTTCTGCTAAAATGTTGTTTTGATATAAACTTGCTTGGTACCAGAGAATGATTAACAAATAACACTGAGAAAGCAATCGAGGGGTTTGTCTGTGATAAAAAGATTGACTTTTGAAGTTCAACAGTCTTTTACTTGTCTACCAAGTAATACATACAGTCTCAGCACATGAGGTATGAAAAGAATGGATGATTAAGTGTAACATGCTTTTTTTGTGCATAAGAGAAGGTGCAGTCCTATTCATCTGTTTGTCTGTATTTAGCATCATGACAAAATTAAATATCAACCTAGCTCCAGGATGAATTTGCCTCTCACAATGAATTAAATTGCAAGGGAGAATTGAAAGAATTTGAATTTCTTAAACTGGTTTATTTTCTTCTTGCCCTGGATTCCTTTGGATTTAGACACAGGCACGTTGGTGTTTACCTTGTTTTCCTGTGACTGTACCGTATGGCACGTTAGGTTTGTGTGCCCTTTATTAATCCATATGTGTTGTGCAAGGGTGGAACCAGTGACAGTACAGGACAATGTTCTCAAATTATTGCCAAAGTATTTTCAATCTTTTAAACAGGATGGTATTTTAGAGATATATTAAAGCGTTCAGCAGTAACAAAATTCCTGCTTGATTTCCAATAAACCACACTTCTGTCTCTCTGTGCAAAAGTCTTAGGCACCAGTAAAAAAAATTATGCAAAACAAAAATGCTTTCAAAGATAATGAAATGAAAAGTTTCTAAATATCAAAAAAAAATTAAAGAGCAGTAAACAGTAGAAAAACGAAATCAAATCACTTCGGTGTGACCACTCTTTGTCTTTAAAACTGCATCAATTCTCTTAGGTACTCTGTCCTGTAGTCTTATAAGAAAATCAGCTGTTAAGTTGCTCCAAGCATCTTGGACAACTTGTCATAGTTTTGCAGACTTTGGCTGTCTCGCTTGTTTCCTTCTCTAGGTAATCCCAGACAGCTTTGATGATATTAAGATCAGGGCTCTATATAAAAAAATCTAGGGTGCCTAAGACTTTTGCATGTTTTACATAGAAAGTAAAGCAATAGAGCACAGGCACAGGGCCCTTCGACCCACAATACCTGCTCTGGACAGATTTTGAATGCAGATATTGTGCATTACTTTAACCCAGAAACCTTGTTTTGATGTACTGAAGAAGAGCCCAGGCCCTTTGATCTAGAAGAGTGTTCTACTGCGAAAACATTGATTCCTGCAATGTCTGCGCTGAAGGATGCCGAATTGACCTCAATTTCATCTGCCTGCACATGTTCCATATCCTTCCATTACCTTCATATTCGTGTGTCTTAAATGCCACTATTGTGTCTGCTTCCACCACTACCTCTTGGCAGCCTGACAGAGGCACATTTTACATACTGTGTAAAAATAAATTTACCTCGTGCTTGTTCTTGAGACACTCCTGTCTCACCTAAAGTGCACGTCCTCTAGCATTTGACATTTGTACCCTGGGAAAAAGATACTGGCTGTCTACTTTATTGATGTTTCTTGTAATTTTGTAAACTTCTATCAGAAATAATTCAGTTTAATATCATTCTCACACAATGTATGACAGAAGCAGTTAAAGCTAGTTAAAGAATTCCCAGTTCTGTGGGAGTAAGCATGAAATATATCACTGCAAAATCTCTGGGGTGAGTCTATCCAGCCAATTCCTTATAGTATGTGGTGAAGTTAGCGGACTTCCACAGTTACAAGTTGCTGCTTTATAGCTGTAGTTGTCCATGTCAGCTAAGTTTGGCTTCAGTCTGTTCTTAGGGAGGGGAATTATGAAAAAGTTGTTGTCCAGGGCAGCAGTTTTGCTCTGCTACTTCTTAGTTGACAGGGACATACTTGAGGCAGACATGGAGGTTTATTGTCAGTTCTCTGTTTAAAGAAATTCAGCCTATCAGGACTATCAGGAAGTGTCTGTTAGAGATAAGTCTGTAATATTATTTTCCTACTTCTGTTATATGCTTTACATAGTCATTTGTGGATGATTCCATTAGGAATATAAAGTCTGGAATGAATAAGTAAAATTATGAATGAGTATTATGCTAAATGCAAGATTAGACAATATCTCATAAAGTCAGAGTTACACAGCATAGAAACAGGTTCATTGGCCTATCATGTAAATGTTGATGATCAGTTGCCCATCCACATTAATCCCATTTTGTAGCAGTTCTTAAGTGTGACACTACTCACTTCCAGCACACAATTCTACAGTGTTCAAGATGCCAAAAGTCTTTTGGATGGAACAAAATCTTTGTATCTCCTGCTCTTCCATTCAACCTATGCCTTCTGATTGTAGATTTTTGACTGTCTACCCTATCTAATCTGTCAGAATGTTGTATACAGGTTTCCCCCACAATCCGAAGGTAGAGCGTTCCTATGAAACTGTTTGTAGTCCGAAAAGTCGTAAAGCGAAGAAGCAATTACCATTAATATATATGGGAAAATTTTTTGAGCGTTCTCAGACCCAAAAAAAAACCTGCCAAATCAAGGTAAATAACACATAAAACCTAAAATAACACTAACATATAGTAAAAGCAGAAATGATATAATAACTTTACACCCTATATAAAGTAGAAATATTGTTGGTACGGCGTAGTTTCACTTATCAAACTTGGGCAGGTAGCGAACCAAAATTGACTTGGAGAAAAAAAATTGGCACTTACACACATACGTACGCGCGAACGTACGCGCATACACGCATGCGCAAACAACTGCCCGCACAAGGCTTCATGGTCATTGTAGTCTTTCTTGGGGTAAACACATACTTAAAGCGGGTGCCTTTTTATCGTAAAAGCAAAAATCCTCTCTGGTTAGCGAAAACAGGTACTAATGTAAGTCTTTCGTAACAGCGAGTTGTCGTAAATCGAACATTCGAAAAGCGGGGGCCACCTGTACTGTAGTCAGATCTCACCTCAGCTTTTGCAATTCAAAAAAAACCAATCCCAGCCTATTCAGTATCTTCTCATAAATGCAAGCACTCCTTTGAGATGATGTCCTGGTAAATCTCAGCACCACCTTCAATGTGGTCACATCCTTCTTAGGATCCATTGAGCAGAAACATACAGCAATCCTATCGTATATAGTTTTTATATACAGTGGTGCTAGAAAGTTTGTAAACCCTGTAGAATTTTCTCTATTTCTGCCAGAATATAACCTAAAATGTGATCAGATCTTCACGTAAGTCACAAAACTAGATAAAGATAACACAAATAAATAACACAAAAAATTATACTTGATCATTTATTTATTGAGAAAAATGATCCAAGGTTATGTGTATTCGTTGGAAAATGTATGTTAATGTCTGGAATAATGCCTTCTACAAAAGTTATTTGGAGTCAGGTGTTCCAATCAATAGGATGAGATTGGAGGTGTGAGTTGCAGAGGTGTCCTACCCTATAAAAAAGACACACAAAGTTAGGTTACTGTCAGACTCTACTCTTCTCAAAAAAGGTCTGTTTATGTGCACCATGCCTTGATCCAAACAACTTTCAGAGGACATTAGAAGAAGAATTTTAAAGATGCATGAAGCTGAAAAAGGCTACAAAAGCAGTTCTAAAGACTCTTCTAAAGACAGTTCTAAGACGCTGTTCCTCAGTCCACAGTAAGAGAAATTATCTACAAATGGAGGAAACTCAGTACTGTTACTACTCTCCCTAGGAGTGGGCATCCTGCAAAGGTCGCACCAAAAGTAACAGCAAAAGACCTGCAGAAATCTCTAGAACTTGCTAAAGTGTCTGTTCATGTGTCCACTACAAGAAAAACACTGAACAAGAATGGTGTTCGTGGAAGGACAACACAGAGGAAACCACTGCTCTCCAAAAACAAAACATTGCTGCACGTCTCAAGTTTGCAAAAGACCACCTGGATGTTCTACAACACTTCTGAGACAGATGAGACAAAAATTGAACTTTTTGGCAGAAATGCACAGTCCTATGTTTGGAGGAAAAAGTGCACTGCACACCAACACCAAAACCTCACCCCAACTGTGAAGCATGGTGGAAGGGGCGTCATGGTTTGGGGCTGGACAGTTTGCAGTCATTGAGGGAACAATGAATTCAAAATTATATCAGGACATTTTACAGGAGAATGTCAGGGTAGTAGTCTGTCACCTGAAGCTTAATAGAAGTTGGATAATGCAACAAAACAATAATCCAAAAGACAAGAGGAACTCAACAACAGAATGGTTTAAAAAGAAGGAAATTCATGTTTTGGAGTGGCCAAGTCAAAGTCCTGACCCATTTCCTGCACATCTGCCCTCAGCCCATCCTCCCGCCACCCCACTCGGGACAGGGTTTCCCTTGTCCTCACCTGCCACCCCACCAGCCTCCAGGTCCAACATATAATTCTCCGTAACCTCTACCACCTCCAACAGGATCCCACTACCAAGCACATCTTTCTTCCCCCCCCCCTTCTGCTTTCCGCAGAGATCGCTCCCTACGTGACTCCCTTGGCCACTCGTTCCCCCCATCCCTTCCCACCGATCTCCCTCCTGGCACTTATCCTTGTAAGCGGAACAAGTGCTACACCTGCCCTGACACTTCCTTCCTCACCACCATTCAGGGCCCCAGACAGTCCTTCCAGGTGAGGCGACACTTCACCTGTGAGTCAACTGGTGTGGTATGCTGCGTCCGGTGCTCCCGGTGTGACCTTTTATATATTGGTGAGATCCGACGCAGACTGGGAGATTGTTTCACTGAACACCTACGCTCAGTCCGCCAGAGAAAGCAGGATCTCCCAGTGGCCACACGTTTTAATTCTACGGCCCATTCCCATTCTGATATGTCTATCCATGGCCTCCTCTACTGTCAAGATGAATCCACACTCAGGTTGGAGGAACAATACCTTATATACCAGCTAGGTAGCCTCCAACCTGATGGCATGAACTTTGACTTCTCTAACTTCCGTTAATGCCCCTTCTCCCCTTCTTATCCCATCCCTGACATGTTTAGTTGTTTGTTTTTTTTTCTCTCTCTCTGCCCATCACCCTGCTTGTTCTCCATCTCCCTCTGGTGCTCCCCCACTCCCCCCTTCTTTCTCCCGAGGCCTCCCATCCCATGATCCTTTCCCTTCTCCAGCTCTGTATCACTTTCGCCAATTACCTTTCCAGCTCTTAGCTTCATCCCACCCCATCTGGTCTTCTAACATTTTGTATTTTCCCCTCCCCCCCACTACTTTCAAATCTCTTAGTATCTCTCCTTTTAGTTAGTCCTGACGAAGGGTCTCGGCCCGAAACATCAACAGTGCTTCTTCCTATAGATGTTGCCTGGCCTGCTGTCTTCCACCAGCATTTTGTGTGTGTCCTCACCTTAATCCTATAGAAATGTTGTGGAAGGACCTGAAGCAAGGAAGCCCACCAACATATCAGAGTTCAACCAGTTTTGTAAGAAAGAATGACCTAAAATTCCTCTAAGCCAATATGCAGGACTGATCAATAGTTACCAGAAATGTTTGGTTGAAGTTATTGCTGTACAAGGGGGTTACAGCAGTTACTTTTTCCAACAAATACATGTAGTATTGGATCATTTTTCTCAATAAATAAATGAATGAGTATAATGTTTTTGTATTATTTAGTTAATTGGTTTCACTTTATCTAGTTTTAGGACATGAGAAGATCTGATCACATTTTAGGTCATGTTTATGTAGAAATAGAGAAAATTCTCTAGGGTTCACAAACTTTCTAGCGCCACTGTAGTTTGCACCATACCTCCCTTCTCTTTTTTCCAAGCTCTGGCTAATGAAGGAAAGTATCCACTTTGCCCTTGGCCATGTCTTTAACCTGTGCTGTTGCCTTTAGAAATCTGTGTTCATGTACACCAGATTCCCTCTGTGGGCTCAGTACTTCCTACGGTATGTAAAGTCCTTTTCTTTCTCTAGTCATCTGATCCACTGAGTATTTGCAACATTTTCTGCTAACATTTCACATATTCAGAAGCTGCATTATTTTATTTTTTGAAACATTTTTGACGGAATAGCTGTGGCACTTATCCAGTAATGTTGCATTATGAGAATCTTGCTGTCTGCGTCATTGCACTACGTTTCCAAGAGGGACTTTTCAATAATGGCAGTAGTTTGATATTTAAGTGTTTGCAGGAGAATTTTGTCTTCAAGAGACACATTGTTTTACCCATTTTATAAAACTATTAGTATATTTTGTAATTTACCAGAAAATCTTGGAAGTTTAACTGCAGTGTATAGTACTGTGAATTCCAGGGCACCCATATGGTAGTACCATTGTAGCTCTTTCATGCACCATTCTGAGGTTTCCACAGATCCTCTATTGATACTTAATTCAGTGTTTGGGAGAGCACTTTACCATTTTCTCTACACAAAAATTGTGCAAATTCTATTGCAGCATTTTTCAACCCCATACTCTTAATCTTCAAACTGCTGCAGTAAATAAGGTTTCTTGGTAGCAGTAGTGATGCCTCTGAGGCTATCTCCATAAAATATAGCTACCAATAAGGAGGAAAAAGGACAGTTGGGTGGAAATAAACAAGGTGCGAGGCTGAATTTCTACAGGGCATTATGTAATTTCCATTTAGATTTCCCTATGTACAGGTAGTTATAATCATGATAGAATGTCAAGGGTAAACACTGAGATTCTGTGGATGCTGGAAAACTTGAGCAACACACACAGAATGCTGGAGTAATTTAGTAAGTCAGGTAGCATCTGTGGAGAGGGATAAACAGTCAGTATTTCGGGCCAAGACCCTTGACCCAAAACGTAGACTGTTTGTTGCTCTCCATAAATGTTGCTTGCTGAGTAGCTTCAGCGTTTTGTGAATGTCAAGGCTGTAAGAATGCTGGACCTGGCTTATTGGTAGAGACTATAGAAGTGACGCATAAAATCGAGGGATGCTGAAAATTGGAAAAATGGCTTACCAAGGTTATTGTTGCACTCTCAGTATCACTGAGACTGCCTCAAAAGAGAGGAAATGACAGGGACATATCACTTTAACCTAACTTACGTTCGTTGTGGTCTGCTCAGTTGTCATCTCGGCTAGAATATCTTTAATGTAGCGTGTTTCTTTATGACTGAATGCTAGGGCCATTGTTATTTTTCGCACAAAATTTGAGAAGGGAAGAAATAGATGTCAAAAAGATATGGGCAAGCATTTTGTATGAAAGACACCAGCCAATGACATTCAATGCCACTGTATTTCTCCAGGATGAATAAGAAGCATTAATAAAAATTAATTAGTACAAATTTATCAATAATGTGAGTGGGGGAAATAGTCTAGAAGTGCAGGTGTAGGTTTTCACAAATAAAACAACCTGAGGCATTTTATGTTTAAGAAAAACTGTAACAACTTATTTGCTGTTATTCAAAATACTGAACACACAGCACAGTAAAAGTACTTCACATAATTACATCATGACGTCAGACCAGCCTCTTAAAGTGAATCCCCACTCAATGTCGGTGGTTATGAATTAAGTGTGGCCTCTGTCAGTCGTGGTTGACCACGGGTACTGCATCTCTGGTTGTCACTGGTTTGTTGAGCAGCATTGACTGTGGCTGTTGAGGCTGATCCTGGAATGATAGGCTCTGCCACAGTTGCTGCATGTGTAGGGTGTCGTGGAATTGTTGTCCGCTGCCCACTGTGCTCTCCATTTAGCTCTCCGCTCCTCAAACTGGCTCAGGATCACTCTTTTGCCTTGCTCTAGGTGTTGCTGAAGAGTGCCTCGCCATTTGTTGCGGTCATCTGTCGTGTCCTCCCAGCACCCTGTGTTGATTTTTAAGGCTTTCATGTCGTGCTTGAAGAGGTCCTTGAAGCGAAGCTGGGGTCTACCAACGTTCTCTCTTGCCTGTTGCTAGTTCTCTGTAGAGGATGTCCTTTGGCAGCCTACCATCCTTCATATGATGGATGTGGCCCAGCCAGCGCAGTCTGCATTGTCTTAAAAGTGTGAACATTGTGGGAGGTCCAACGCTGGAGAGGACAGAGTTTGGGACTTTGTCTCTCCAGGTGTTGCTGAAGATGCGGCAAAGGCCATACAGGTGAAAATTATTGAGTTTCTGCTCTGGCTTGGAGTAGATGGTCCAAGTCTCGCTACCATACAGGAGGGTGCTGATAACACATGCATTGTACATAGCAGTCTTGGTCTTTGTAGTGAGTTTCGGATTCTCCCAGCCCTGCGAGGAGAGTCAAACAAGGATCAATGCTGCTTTCCCAGTACACTTATTGATTTCAGCATCGAGGGAGAAAGTGTCACTAATGGTAATGACTGGTGTCTCCACTACATTTTGGGCAAGGACATTTGTTTTCTTTAGGTTGATGGTAAGCCAGAAGTCTTTACATGCCTTAGAAAAGCAGTCCATGAGAGTTTGTAGTTGCTCGGCAAAGAGCGTATCACATATTAAGATCTTTCGCACCTTTGTTCTTGCTCTCGGGCACGCAGGGTTGAACAGCCACTCAGCAGACCTGGTGTGCATGTAGATGCCTTCTGCCGATGTCCCAAACACATGCTTCAGTAGCAGAGAGAAGATGCCGAATAATGTTGGGGCCAACACGCATCCTTGTGTGACTCCACTATGAATAGCGAAGGATTTTGATGAGCTGCCATTGAACTGAACGGAAGCCCTCATATTGTCACAGAATGACTTGATGATACTTTGGAGTTTTGGGGGACAGCCGATCTTGAGGAAAATCTGAAAGAGCCCATCCCTGCTGACAAGGTCGAATGCCTTGGTCAAGTCGATGAAAGTGACATAGAGGGGTTTCTGTTGTTCCCTGCACATCTCCTGGAGTTGACGGAGTGAGAAAATCATGTCGACAGTTGACCTCCTTCTGCAAAAACCACATTGGGACTCAGGGTAGGCCCGTTCTGCCAGAGTACGTTTCCTCCAATTACGTTTCCCTACACAGACCACTCCTGAATTCACTAAAACCAACATTGTGAGCCTCTCCAGAGCTAAGCTGAGCCGCCCAACTCAGGTCCTGTGTTCCATGGGTGGAGAAATAGTAGGTACCTCTGACTGGTGCAGAAGTGTATTGGCATGCTCATGGTCATGTTGTGACGACGGACATGGTAGCGAAATCAGTCAAATCCTGATGGGCCATTTTAAGGCGATCTACTGAAACACATTCAGGTTTACTCCTCTTATCTATGATAAAACTTTTCTCTCTCTGTTCCAAAATGCAGAACAGGGCATCGTAAGAGGGCCCAAGTTGACATTGGTGTGCATCATGACGGATGAAAACAAATGAGTTGGAGTGTAGGTCAAAAGAAACCCAAGGGTTCTGTATGCCATGATGGGAGGTAGGAAAAGGTGCAAAGGAATTGAATTTACTGAGGAGGGCAGAATGCTGTTGAGAGGCTGACCAGGTGGTCATGGCGTCAGGAATAAAAATCACCTGGCGCTCATAACAGCTGCCTGTATACCAACTCAGCCACTGACGACTGCAGATCCTCTTTTTGAGTTGTTCTGAGCCCCAGCAGCACCCTCGGCAGACGATCGTGTCAACACTGAATTGGCAGGGAAGCCCTCAGAGCAGCCTTTAAGGAGCAGTGAAAGTGCTTGCATAGGCCATTGGATTACAGGTGATACACCGTGATGTGATGTAGCCTAATGCCGAGGTTCTGGGCCATCACCGCCCAGAGATCTGAAATGAATTGGGGACCACGGTCAAAGAAAATATCAGATGAGGTGCCACACCGAGCAGCCAAAGTGCTGATGAATGCCGGAGTCACATCGGCAGCCATTGTCGATGCCATTGGGACACCTGTTGGCAGGTGCATGAAACTGGACTAACAAGGTCTATATTGACATGGTCGTATCATTGCTCAAAGACCTCAAAAGGTGCCAGTGGCGCCTGAACATGATTGTTAGTGTGTGCCCGCTGCCACTCCATAAAGGTTGCACTCCAATCGCGCATGTCCTTTAAGGCCATACCACACAACTTTAGTGCAACCAGTTTCTGTGAGGTCTTCCAGCCCGGATGCGAGAGGCCATGTATTGAGCTAAAAACCGTCTGTCTCCAGTTTGCAGGTACTATGGGGTTAAGGGCAACTGGTTGAGACATCGCACAGGAGAGAAACCCCAGGGTCCACGAAATTAATGTCAGTCAACCGCATGCCTGTGAGTGTTGTTTGGTAAGCCTGGAACTCTGGGTCAGTAACTTGCTGCAATGGTAGCATGGCCAATCCCTATGTGTATGGCCTCAATGGCTAACAGTGAGAGGCAATCAGCCACAGCATTATCTTTCCCCTTGGTATACTGTATACCAGGTGTGAGTTCTGATATGTAGACCAGGTGCTGTTGCTGCCTTGCAGACTGAGAGTCTGCTACTTTGACCATCACATGCATAAGGGGTTTGTGGTCAACGAACGCTGTGAACTGGCGATAATAGTGGAAAATGAGAATAGTAGATAGCCAGATAGAGACTGAGAAGCTCACATGCTGTACTTCCTTTTGGGGAGAGATCTGCTGGCTGAAGAAGGCAAGTGGCTGCCACATGCCTCTGATGAACTACTCATGCACAGCACCCACAGCATAGTATGAAGCATCAGTAGTAATGGCTATATGTGTGTTGGGGAGTGGATGTTGCATTGGAAAGAGTTTGTTTGGTATCATCAAATGCCCTGGTCATGTCCACTAGCCAGTCAAGCACATGATTTGGGGTGTTGCCTTTAAGTACTCCATACAGGGGGAGCATGAGTTCAGCAGCTTGTGATTTTCCCTATTTTTCTTAATTATTTTTTTAAGCCCTTCATGTCTGATGTAGTTTTTAAACAATGGGATAAACTGAGTATTAAATGTTTCTAGGATCTGTTTGTTGGAGGAAGTCTTTCTTCGTTCAAACAACTGTCAACTAAATATAGTTTTTCAATATAGTTTTTTGATATTTACAAATTAGAGACTTTTTGCGATCTCAATTATATACATTTCCTAAAAGTCTGATAAGAACATTAGATGAAATTCTTAATTTGAAACCTTTTTATAATGGTTCAATATCTATTATTTATGATATGTTGATGGGAATGAGAAATGATTCTTTAGAAAAAATCAATCTTAGGGAACAAGATTTTCAGACTTCAATTTCTGAAGAAACTTGAAATGAAATTTTAAACTAGTTAATACTTCTTCATTCTGTGCCCGTCATTCCCTCCTACAATTTAAAGTGGTCCATAGGGCTTATATGACCAAGGATAAGCTATCTCGTTTTTATATGGATATATCGCCCTACTATAATGGGTGTAATAATGGAGAAGCTTCATTCATTCATATGTTTTGGACATGCCGAAGTCTTGAAAAATATTGGAAGGATATATTCCAAACTTTTTCTGTACTTTTTAAAGTGAATTTTAAGCCTAACCCTTTGACCACCTTATTTGGTATTGTTGGAGGGAAAGATATCATTTTGAAGACATCTGATTTACACATTCTGGCTTTTATCTCTCTTATGGCTAGGAGGGCGCTCTTGCTTAAAGGAAGGATGCTGCTCCGCCTAATCACGCTCAGTGGTTACAGGATGTTATGGCATGCTTAAATTTAGAAAAGATTCATTGTTCAATTTCTGAATCTAACCAAGATTTTCAAATTTGTGGGGACCGTTTTTGAATTAGTTTGAAAACCTTTGATTTCCCGTTAAAGTACAAATACTGGTTAATAGCATATTTCACTACCTGATAAGATTTTTTTTCCCCTATTTTTCTCTTTACCAAACAGCTTCGGCTTTGGTAGTGGGTATAGATTTTTTTTCTATATGTATAAAAGATTATTCATATCTCAACATATGAATTAATCTAATCTACATGAATAAAGGGTACGGAGTTCGTCAGTGTGATTCAAATATAATGTATTTGTTAATATTATATCTTTTGTTTTATAATATGCATTTTCTTGAAATCTGTATTCCTATGTAGAAATTAATAAAAATATTGAAAAAGAAAGCAGCTTGCAAAATGAAGAGGTGATAGAAATTAACTATACCTAAAAACTCCTGTAGTTTTTTAGTCATCCAGACATGTGGGGAATCCTTACAAGTGGCAACTTTTGATGGGAGGGGTATCACACCTTTGTGGAGATGCAATGTTGTGAAAGTCAGTAGTTGACAACCCAAACTGGTATTTAGCAGGGTTAATAATCAACCCGTATTGGTTTAAGCACTTGAAAGTTGTGCAGAGATGAGACACGTGTTTGGATTTGGATGCACTGGAGACAAATATGTCATCCAGGTAAACAAAAAAGAAAAACTATGTCTTAATACAGAGCCCATCAGCCGTTGAAAAGTCTGTGCTGCAATTTTCAGCTCAAATGACATGTGCAGAAACTCAGAGGCAAAACAGGGTTATCACAGCCATTTTGGGAATGTCCTCTGAGCACACTGGCACCTGATTGTTGCCTGAGCAGCATCGCACTCTATGGACACCACAATAAACTGCAACTGCCCTTCAAATCCCTGGAGGAGGAATTCAAAGTTACAAGAGCCAGAGAAGTGATACAGTACAGGGACTCAAGTGATCCGAAGGTGGCTAGAGCAGAGATCCAAGTGAGGACTGGCAGGAAGTGGAGGGCAGAGGAAGCTGATCAGGAAGCAGAGGAAAGGCTGCATCACAGGAGGCTGGTGGGAGTGGTCACAGGAGGCAGAGCTGGGCTAGGATCCTTTCCAACTCCCCAAATGGACACCATCAGGGGGATGGAAAGGCGCAATCTAGTTCAGGAGGAGGTGAGAGCAGCAGTGGAGGAGAGGAGAACCTGCAAGGCAGTGGGAATGAAGCAACAGGGAGCTTGGACAAGATGGGAGAATACGGTGGAGAGGAAAGTGACCTGGGCTGAGCTTTGGAAAGCCGAGCCACACCGCATCCAATTTCTCATCCAGGCAGTGTATGATGTGCTTCCAAGCTCATCAAACCTGCACACATGGGGCAAAGCAGAGTCATCAGCATGTCCACTGTGTTCCAAGCAAGGAACCCTGGAGCACATCCTCAGTAGCTGCACAAGGGCACTTGGTTAGAGACGGTACTAATGGAGGCATGATCAGGTCCTGAAGACCATCGCTGAAGCCATCAACGCAGGAGTGGAGTGGGTGAAGCAGTCCCAACCCTCCAAACAGACCATTGCCTTTGTAAGAGCTGGGATCAGCCAATACCTGCCAAAAGAACATCGGCAGGTATCCTGACCTCTGCAAGAGACTGGCAGCTGTTGGTGGACCTTGAAAGGCAGCTGAGGTTCCCCAACCATATTGCAGCCACCACCCTGCGACCAGACATTGTCCTTGTGTCTGAGTCTACGAAGCAGGTGGTGATGCTGGAGCTGACAGTCCCATGGGAAGATCACTTGGAAGAGGTCTTTGAAAGGAAGCTATCTAAGTATGCAGGACTGGTCAGCAACTGCCAGCAGGCTGGATGGAGAGCAAGATGTCTCCTAGTGGATGTTGGTTGCAGGGCATTCGCAGCCCTTTGCTTAGCCAGAGCCTACAGCAATTTGGGCATCGAGGGAGAGAGGCAGAGGAGAGCCATCCGCAGCACCACCGATGCGGCAGAGAGGGCCTCAAGGTGGCTGTGGCTGAAGAGAGGGGAGCCATGGAGTCATGTTATAGCTAGCCATCTGGACACAAGCTGGGGTCTGATCAGCCCCAGCTGGGTCACCTGGAGAAGGGTGTATGATGTTGAAAGACCCGAAACACCCGATGATTCCAGGAACATCACTGATGATGTGTCCAGAAGCATCAGTAGATGTATGCACACAGCGGGCCTCAGCTTGTACAAACCAGTCAATTGCATTTTGCTCCCAAAACTCTGGTGGTTTCAAAGCAACTACGTTAGTCACCATGGTCAATAATTTCAAAATCTTCCTAGAGCGCAGGCATCTCCAATGTATGTTTGTAGGTTTTCGCGAATAACATGGTGTGAGGTATTTTATGTTTAAGAGAAACCGTAACAACTCGTTTATTGTAACCCAAAGCACTAAACACAAATGCATTAAAAGCACTTCACATAATTATGTCATCATGTCAGACCCGCAACTCAATGTCAGTATTTATGAATTATGTACGTTTCCACCAATTACATTACCCTTCACAGGTTTGTGCTTACATCTGAAGATGTGAAAATCAGGTGAGTAAAAGCAGTTAGCCAATTGAGTTTATAAATAGAGATGTAGAATGCAAAAGCCTGTCTTATTATGCTGACTCTGCTTAACTTTGACAACCTTAATGAGAAAACTAAATTAAAATCCAGGCACCATACAGAAGAAAGGACATAAAGGCTTTGGAGAACTTACAGAAATTTACCAGAAAAGTTTCAGTGCAAGAGAATAGTTACACAAATAGACTGGAAACATGGAAGCTACTTTCCTGAATAGCAAGGCTTGAAAGAGGTTTAATGAAATTGTTTAAAATCAGGAAGGATTTAAAGATAATAAATGTGTCTCATGGTGGCTAATGGGCTGATAACTGGGAACACACTTTTGTGATTAGTAAGAAACTGGCAGCAAGTTGAAAAAATCTTTTTTTTAAATTCAATGAGCGGTTCACTTTGAAAGGCATTTGGATGATATTGTCCGTTACAGTGATTGAAACCAATTTAATACTAGCTCGTAGAAGGAAAGTTAGGTAAACATTGGATAAAATTAGAGCATTTTCAAGTTTGCAAAATATCATGGCCCTTACTGGAACTTAATCAGTATTCTAGTCTATAGTAAAAATTCTGGTTGAAACTCAAAGTCATAGTCTGTCCTCTGGTTTGGGACTTGAAGATGGAAGTTCCAGAGTTTAGTCTTATTTGGAAAACAGGTTCACCTTGAATTATTTCAGCATTGGCGAGGAAATATGTGAACACTTGTTACACAAGTGGAAAATGACAAAGAAACCCAGGCAGCTATAACAAAAAGGTTCATATCGTATATTCTAAACATAAATGCTTAGTAGCATTGGCTTAGCATCTGTCCAGCTGGCCTCATCTAAAGCCATTGAGTAGATCAGCATCAGCTTACAGTGCTGACCTGCTGCTCAAGTAGCCATAAACAAAGAGATGAATCGAACTTGCACTACAAAGTGGACCATGTGTACAACCCACTTCATCAGTATCACCAAATACACAACAGTTTACCTTCTTCCTGTCCTTACTTTCAGATACTTTTCCATGATAAAGCCATATGATTTCAGATACTCATTTTTGTCCAGCTGAGAATTGAAAATCAGAGGGTTAATCAGAGGCTAAAGTTAATCAAAGGATTTAATAGGATATACCTGGATAAATTATTTATAATTATGGAATATCAAAAATTAAAAGATATAACTTTAGGAAAATCTCTTATAAATCTAAAGGAATTCCATTGAAATATTTGTTAGAATAGTTTAAAGTATGTTTGTTATCGAAGTATGTATACATTACGCAACCTTGAGATTCTTCTCCTTCGAGGCAGCTACAAAACAAAGAATCCAAAAGAAACACATTTAAAAAAAGACCTTCAAACATCCAGAGAGGGAAAGAAACAAACAAAAGTAAGCAAACAGCATTCAGACCTGAAGCTTTAGGAAAAACACAGAGCCAGATGTCACTGCAGACGGAGCAGGCCACAGCTAGGGCGGGGTAAACATCGCAGAGCAATGAGTAGAACTGGCCCATCCCTCACCTCTGGTCCCAACACCCTGACCATTTCAATCTAGCCCAGCACTTAAATCATCCAAACACTGGGCCATTCCTTGCTCTCAGACTGCTGTGGGGCCTGGACCCCACTGCCATGATTTGGCCCATTAAATTGATGAAACATTGGGTCTTTCTTCACTCTTGGGGATGCCTCGGCCCTGCCTCTGCCTCCACGTGCCTTGTACTCATTTTACTCGAGCTTCCTCGTCTGCTCGCCTCAACTTTGACTCACCTCTCTATTGTTAGTGGTGATTGTTATTAATAAATTATATAGCTGTTTTTGTTGTTTTGTTTGCTGTTATAGTCATTGGGCATCACTGATGCCATCTTAAACTGGAATATAACATGTTATCATCAGCTGGAAGAGAAGCTTGAATTTGCATGGAAAAAGTAGAAGAATTTATAAATAAAGATATAAAGATTTGCTGGTGGGAAGTTTTTGAAAAGAGGCATTGACCAATTGGACTGTATGATTCATTTGTTGTTGTCGGTTGATAAGCAGGAAAATTCTGAAATTGGTAATTTAATTGTTAATGGGTGATGTAAAAATGATAGAGGTGGTTCACAGGAGAGTGAAAATGATGTAATTTGTAAATGAAACGTGGAACATGGACAGAAAAAAAGACCTAAAGCTGAGCCAAAGAAGTAGATTTGATATTATGGTTTACTCTGTGGAGACTCTAGCTTGCATGTTATTGCTTTCTGTATTGTGTTGGTGATTGGAAGTGGTTGGTAGGTAAGGTTATCTGTATTTCATTTGCATGTCCTGTGCGCCTGGTTTCAAAGGGTGTGATATTGTATCTAGATGTGAATTAACTCTAATTTCAGTTACAAATGCCGAGGTTTCAATCTCCACAGGCTATTATAAAAGAAGGTCTTCTAATGAAACAGACAAGTTCATTTCAGCGCTGGAAAAGAAGATACTTCAAGCTCCGAGGGCGGATACTGTACTATGCAAAGAATTCAAAGGTAAGACAAATGCAGAATTTTCATTGTGGTTGAATAGTAGCAGGAATGACATTATCTCAGTGTAACTGACTATGTGATGTCGTTGTTTTGTCAGAAGTTTTTTTGTTTTGCATTATCTGTGAGCTTTATTCCAAAAAGTAAATTCTGGGAACTGACAAAAGTATATCAGATGAGGTTTTTAAATGCTGTCCTTGAGGAAATAAAGCAATTTGAAATACTAGTGAATAACCTTGGTATTTGAAAACATCATCAACAGTGACAAAGAGGAGGGAAGGGACTGGCATGAGCCTATGGTCAAAAGGAGGGGTGGAAGGAGAGTTAATGTTATACACATGCAGGTGGGAATTTAGTATTTATGAGGAAGGACTACAGTTTTGAGTTCTTCTCCCACAGGAGTGGGAGGGGTAGGGTGGCAGGGAGTTTACCCCTCAACAAATATGAACCAGCAGAGTGTCATGTGAGTGGCTGAGGGTGGGGAAATGTATAGAATGTAGAGGAAACATCTGTAACAGATTGAAAGTTATCGAATGGTTCATTGTAAATAATTTTATTTTTGAATTGTGTATTTTGTTTAAAAAAAATTATGTTGTTGATGTACCAAGAGGTAACATAGATCAATGGACAGTTGGGTGAATCAAAAGAACTTGATCTACACAGGGAAATTTTGGTTTTGGTCAAGTTTAGATAGATGAGGAAAAGAATCCAAAGCTATCATTTATTTGGAATTTAAAATTGATTGTTAATTTGACAAGTGAAGTGAATATTCATGTTAACCTGTTGTTTTAATAATCCAGATTACTTACGGGTTGTCAGTGAGGGAAAAGACGAAGGGTCTCGGCCTGAAACGTCAACTGTATTTCTCCCTATAGATGTTGCCTGGCCTGTTGCGTTCCACCAGCATTTTGTGTGTGTGACAGTGAGGGAGTTAGTTAATTAGAAGGAAATGTAAAATCAAAAGCATGGGGTATTTGCTGAACTTAAAAACGGGGTACATTATAATCTTTTTTTCTTAAATGTAATGCTTTTTAGCTAGCCAGGTTGAAAAGTACCAGGCAGGGAAACTAAGGGTAGAAGTTTATTGTGAACTGCCTTTAGGATCCAATTAGCAAATAGTTATCTTTTGTTAGAAGTGTGTAAAGGTTTGGCAATGTTGGCAGGTTGTTATCAGCAGAGGAAAATTGAAGGCTTCCTTGAGGGTCTTGGGAAAATCATTCCTTCTCCTGTTTCACAAGGAGTGAACTAAAAGTATTTTGCTTTATTGAACCATAGAGCCCTGTTATACCCATTTTCTCTGTGCAACTGGTAGCCGATTGTTAAGTTTATATCAGGATTCAATTTGCATGCAGCACTTCAACCCTGTCATAAAAGTGAGCATGTACAAAGGTTGAGGCCTAGTATTTACTATCCTGCTGTCATAGGATGATTATTTTTGAGGCTGATCACAAACAAGAGAAAACCTGCAGATGCTGGAAATCGAAGCAACATACACAAAATGCTGGAGGAATTCAGCAGGCCAGGGAGCATCTATGGAAAAGAGTACAAACAACGTTTCGGTACAAGGCCCTTCTGCGGTATATCTTGACCTTTGCACATTAGATCTCTCTGTGATTCCTTCTGTTCATTAGTTTGTACTGCTTTTGAATACATTCCGCAATGGTTTTGTTCTTTTTTTCACACTCCTCTTGGAATGAAGTCTTTGACTAAGACGAAAGAACTGTAAACATTGCTATCATATCTATTTCCATCTTTTCCCCTGTAGCAAGTTCAGGCACCTGCCATTCTCTCCAAAAAAAAAGCCTTGTAAATCTCCCATAATACTTTCCCCTCACCTTAAAGCTCTGTCCTCAAGTATTTGACTGGGAAAAAAGGTTCTTCACTTTCTATCCTATCTATGCCTCTCATAATTTTATATACTTCTTTCAGGCCACTTCTCTGTCTGTGAAATTCCAGAGAAAACAGTCTGATTTTGTTGAATCTCTCTATGTAGCTGATACTTTCTAATCCATGTAACATCTTGGTGGGCCTCTTCTGCACTTTTCCAAAGCCTCTATATTCTTTCTATAATGCAGCAACCAGAACTGCATGCGACTCTCCAAATGTGACCTAACCAAAGTTTTAGCCAGCTGCAGTATGACTTCCTGACTTTTGTACTCATTGTCTCTACCAATGAAGGCAAGAATGCCATATTCCTTCTTTATTGCCCTATCTACTTGTGTTACCACTTTAAGAAAGCTATGTACCCCCAAGATGCATCTGTATACAAATGTCCATAAGGTTCTTGCCATGGACTATATACGTTCCTCTTTCATATGACCTCTGAAAGTGTAACACTTCACGCTTCAGATTATTATCTATCTGTCCTTCTTTGCCCTTATTTCCAACTGTTCCATATCCTTCTGAATCCTTTGGTAGTCTGCTTCACTATCCACAAAACTACCAAATTTTCTGTCTTCTGCAGATTTACTAATTAGCCCATCTAGATTTTTGTGCAAATCATTTACATATACATCATAAACAGATGTCCCACACTCATCATTGTGGAAACCCACTGGTTGCAGACCTCCAGACAGAAAAGTACTCATCCACCACTTCCGTCTGTTTCTATGGTCAAGCCAATTTTAAATCCAGTCTGAATGGGCCCTAATCTTCAAAAATTTCACTAAAGTCCATGTAGGCAATGTCCACAGCCCTGCCCTCATTGACCTTCTTAGTTGCCTACTCAAAACACTCAAATAAATTTGAAAGACATAATCTTCCCTACACAGGGTTGTGCTGACTATCTCCGATAAGTTTCTGCTTTTGCAGATATAAGTAGATCATATTCCTATATTCGGTAGCAATTTACCTACCACTGTTGTAAGACTTATTGGCCTGTAATTTTCTGGTTGTCTCTATTGCCATTTTTAAACAAAGGAACAATATTGGCTGTTTTTTTTTAGGCTCCTACTCTTCACACGTGGCTGAAGAGGGTGCAGAGATCTCTGTCAGGGCCCCAATGATCTATCTCTTGCCTCTCTGAATAACCTAGATAGATCCCACTAGGTCCTGGGGATTTATCCACCTTAATATTCTTTAAAGCACCCAACAGGCTCTCCTCCTTGATATTGACATGCTGTAGAATAGCAGCATACTTGTCTGATCTCACGATCCTTCGTCATTCTCCTTGAAGAATGCTAATATAAATCACTTGTTTTGCATCTTGCCAACTTCCTCTGCTTCCAGGCATAACTTCCCTCTTCTGTCTGTCAGTGGTTCAGCACTCTCCCTAGTTACTTTCTTATTTTTAATGTGTCTTGGGATTGTCTAATTATATTTGTCAAGGACGCTTCATGGCCCCTTTTAGACTTTCTG
Organism: Hypanus sabinus; assembly: GCF_030144855.1. Taxonomy (NCBI): domain Eukaryota; kingdom Metazoa; phylum Chordata; class Chondrichthyes; order Myliobatiformes; family Dasyatidae; genus Hypanus; species Hypanus sabinus. The sequence continues at coordinate 84,481,085 of NC_082707.1, forward strand.
GTTCTTTCCTACTTCTAATATTTCTTGAGGGGCATGTACAATTGCAGCTTCTTAAAGCCTTAAATACAGTATGCTTTTTCCTTTTTGAATATATTTGCAATGACCCTTGTCATCCAAGTTCCTGAACTTTGCTGTCCTTATCGTTCTCCTTCATGGCAAAAATTTAAACTTTCTGACCAGCTAACCTTTAAACTTCGCCCACATGTTCGATGTAGACTTGCACAGTAACAGCAGCTCCAGGCCTGTTCTCCCCAGCTCGTAGCTCATACTCTTGTAATTAGCCTTATCCAATGTAGCACTTTCTCCTAGGTCCAGTCTTATCCTTATCCATAGCCATCTGAAAACTTACAGAGTTATAATCATTGTCCTGGTATTTCTGGAATAAAAACAGAAAATGATGGATATGCTTAACCATGTCAGTGACATTTGTGAAAAGAGAAACAGTAAATATTTAAGATCACTGAAGGTTGATCAGTGTTTCCCAAACTTTTTATTTTTATTTTAACTTTTAATAGATATTTTGTTTTTGGATTCTTGGTGGAATCAGCTGGACGCTGCTACCTAGTTGCTTTACTAAATTGTTATTTTTACTTGTATTCAGGTTGTGACAATGGATAGGCAGTTCAATAGTGGTGAGACGCAAGTAATCAGAATCAGGTTTAATATCACCAGCATATGATGTAAAATTTGTAAACTTTGTGGCAACAGTACAATGTAATATATAATAAATATAGAAAACACTAGATTGCAGCAAAGTATATTAAATAGTTAAGTTAAAATAAATAGTGCAAAAGGCAGAAATAATGAAAAAAAGTGGTGAGGTGATGTTCATGGGTGGAATATCCATTTAGAAATTGGATGGTAGAAGTGAAGAAGCTGTTCCTGAATCATTGAGTGTGTGCTTCAGACTTCTGTACCCTCTTCCTGACAGTAACATCGAGAAGAGGGCATGTCCTTAGTGGTGGGACTCCTTAATGAAGGTTGCCGCCTTCCTGAAGCACTGCACCTTGGATACTACGGAGGCAGGCACTCATGATGAAGCTGATTAATTTTACAGCTTTCTGCAACTTACTTCAATCTTGTGCAGTAGCCACCTAGCCCCCCCCCCATACCAGGCATCGTGTTCTCACTCCATACCTACGCATGGCACTTTCCAGGAGTTATCACCAGATAGTAATCTGGACTGTAGAATGCTGAGACTAAATTGTAGTGAGGTTTAATTTCCAGGAGTTTCATGAAAGCCAAAAATTACAAGGTAGAAGATAAAGATTTGATCTCCTTTCATCAGCAGTGCCAGCTATTCCAAAAAGTCTTCTTTCTCTTCCTCATTCATTTACCTTGTGTTAATTATCCTCTACTTCACATGCTTTGGTTTGTATTCAGCTGCTGCTCAATCTTCAATTTCCACAGCCAATGTGCAAAGTAATCTAATTTTGTAAAAGCCTGTTACAAATAGAGTTCTCAGCTGAATGATAGGAGCTGCAAACAAAGCAGGGATTACTGCTCGAAATAAATTCACTCCTTTGGCATGGTGCTTTTGTCACTCCCAATCCTAATATGGTGCACTGTGCAGTGCTTTTAGAAAATCCAATAGAAAACAATTTGTGGTGCATTCAATTACGTTATTATTACTAAGAAACAGATTTGTTCTGAGCCACTGATTCTGAATTGGTCATTCTTGGACTGGAACAGTTGTCTACGTTACTGTTATACTCTGCAGTCATGAGAAATGTTTAAGAATGACATATACTGGAAAATTCTTTTCTGTGTGTTTAGTGCCATCTACAAATTCACACGGTATAAATTTAGCTTTCCAGCTCGCAGGGCCAAAGGCCTCAATCATTTGGCAGCTATCTAAAGACAAACAAAAAATGTAGTTTACTCAAGCAGGAAGTGGTTGGGACGGAGAGTACTTTAACTCAGATTCTACTGTTCTCATTCCCAATCTAACAGTTTTCAGGGTAATATTTGATGCTAGGGTCTTCCTCTGTTTATTATATGTTTTATTATTTATCGTTATATCCATTGGAACAAGATTCTCCTTTCTCCCAGGAAGTCCATCAACAAGGTGATGTAGCTAACATATTAGCTCTTCCCTCCTCCTTCCCCCAAATTAAAGTACTCATTGGAGGCACAGTCCCTTCCCATATCACTCACTGATCTTTATAACATAGAACAGAATGGGCTTCTATTCCTTCAGTAATCTCGCTGTAAAATATTTATGGATTAGAGTACCTCACTGATCTCTCAGTAATGTGACGATGAATCAGTTTTCCCTCTCATCCCTCTAAAGCTAACTAAGTATCAGGTAATCTGTTTCTGCCCCCCCCCCCCCCCCCAGGCCCTGTTGTAAAAGAGGAAGTATTAAGGTGTTTATCTGTTTGAAGGTAGGTATGTAATTTGGGGCAGATTAAATATATCCCAGGCTGTGAGAAAAGTACAGAGGCTTTGAATAGAAATTTTCACTCCACCCTAGCTTCAGGAGTAGTGCTAATGATTGGAAATGCCAGTAATACTGCTGGTATTTTTTTTAAAGGGAGGAAGAGACAAACCGTTTAAAGGGGAAGGTGAACATGATCAGTAGACAAATATTGGAATCCATTTGAAGAGATATTATAAAACTTCATTTGGAAAGAACTGAGAAGATTTGTTAAAGAAATGAAATTTTTGAATCAACACATAGGTTGATGCTATCAGTGCATTTGATGTGGTCTGCATTGATTTTTGCAAGTCTGCTTGACAAAGTCTCATCCAAATAAACTCCGCTGTTCCAAATTAGCTCAGTGGCACAAAGAGGAGGATAATGGTCAGTGGATTTTTTTTTTGACTGAATGCCTCTATATCAGCTGTTTGCTTTTTGTAATGTGTAATAATGATTTAGACCTAAATGTAGGAAGCATGTTAACGAAGCCAGCTGGAGATACATGAAAAAAAGGCCAAGTGGTTGATAGTGAGCAGAAAGCTTTAGATTGCTGGTAGGAGGCAGATTTGGGATTTGGGCAGATGAAATTTCATAGGAGGCACTGCATTTGGGAAGGTGCAGCAAAGCAAAGGAAATCAGTAAATCGGATAGATAATGGTTTAGAGAAATAGAGAGTCTTGCAGTATACAGTATGTCCACAGAGTATTGCAGACTGCTGGACAGGTCAAAAGTGGCTAAAAAGGATACGGGATTATTTCTATTATTAGCCAAAGCATAAAATATAAGAGCAGGGATAATATCAGAGAATCGTATACAGTTCTGCTTCAGATGCCCTGTCCTGCACCTTGTGCTCCATCTAATGATGAGCCGGTGGTCTCTGTGTTGGCCTCACCAGTTACTTAAGTGCACACAGAATTAGAATGGAAGAAAGTCATCCTCAATCTTGCGCCCCTGCAGATTTCTTTCTTTTTTAAAGATATTTTTTATCTGGACCTGGTGATTAACTTATTTTTAAAGCTGATAATACCCTTAATTATTATTCTTCTACAACTGGGCTGGGGAGTGGTTCAACTATATGCTTTTTTTTAGAGATATTAGGTAAAGGCTGGAGATCTGCAAGCAATTCTTGTCACCACATTACAGGAAAGCTGTAATTGCACAGGAGAGGGTGCAGAGGAGATCAATGGCAATGCACCAAGACTGGAAAATTGTAGCTATGTGGAAATATTAGATATCAACGAGGAAATATTCTTTAGCCAAGGGAATGCTTAATTGAGGATTATGCTACACAGCATAATTAAGAAGATCCAGTTTCTTTAACTGAAGAGCCAAAAACAAGCCATAATATTATCATAGTGCCTTCATTTTCACTGCTGTCTCTAAGGAATTTGTACGTTCTCCCCATGAGTGCGTGAGTTTCCTCATGGTGCACCAGTTTCCTCACACATTCCAAAGATGTGCGGGCTTATACAGTAGGATAATCAGTCACATGAATGTTATTGGGCAGGAGGGGCCTATTGCTGTGCTGTATCTCTAAATTAAAAAAAACAGGTGGCACAGGTTTGAAGTACTAGATAAGAGATTAGAGGGAAACTGATGAATGAGTTTTTACACCTGGCATGGTTCTGAAATTCACCGCCTGAAAAGTCGGTGGGAGGCAGAAGCCCTCGATACCTTTAAACAGTGCTTGGATGTGAAGAGCTTTGACCAAGGATTAATGCTGGGAGGTGGAATCTGGCCAGGTTGTTCTTTGACAACAGATGTGGGCACAACAGATCTCCTGTATCATAACATTTCCATGATTCCATGATTGATTTCTGCAAAGTATCTTTTAGATTGGATCCTCCCACTGCTCTAAGGGGACTGTGGGGTCAAGCGACCCCATTAATCACATTGCTGTGTGGTATTGGTCCAGTTTTACAACTCAGCAAGCTTTGATGTAACATAGGGCACACTGCTTCCAATAATCTTCTTGTATTTTTTTTCTTCTTCTAGTCCATCATATTTGATGAGGTCGATTTAACGGATGCCAGTGTTGCAGAATCCAGCACGAAAAATGTTAACAACAGTTTTACAGTGAGTAGCTCAGAAATGAATGAAGAAATGAAATCAAGAATTGGGCTCCATGTATTGTTGTAACTGAGTAGATTTTGTTAATTATACACGCATATAGGGCAATTACTTATTAAACCAGTTGTTACAATAATTTACATTTATTTTGTATTTTTAATTAACAAAAATGGAACACTGGATAATTTTGATAGTTTTAATTTGTTATAACTATAATGATTCTGCTTGATTTTACACTAATTAGTGATCTTCCATGCTACATCCCATAATCCTCTGATGTCTCAGAGCTAAATAAGAATTTCTAAAGTGCATCCATTGTCATAATTTCAGGAGAAGTGCTGTAGATATAATTTGTGCAGGAAAGATCCTACAAATAGTGAAAATATGAAGAAGCTGATAATCTGTTTAACCAAAGTTAGTTAAGGCATAAATATTGGCAAGAACTGCTCTTAATTAGCCCTGAACTATCTTAAAGAATTATTTTTACTGTGATACTAACTCTATTTCTTGCTTTTATTTAATTGTCCTAGTCTATAAATTCTATTGTACAAGGGAGAATTGAGCACAAGTTCATAATTATGACAATCTGTTGCATATTGTTTCATCTTAAGACTCTGAGGGTTTGGGGAGATCAGGTGTTATGAATTACGATATGAAAAAATTGCAAGGTTAAAAGTTTACTGATGTTACATGAAATGAGCTAGAATGTTGGGCAAAAGGTTTATAGAGACTATCTGCAACAGTAAAGAGGTGATTGTTGGATATTGATTAATAGGCAAGAGGGGGTGACAGGAATTGCATTTACTGGGCTAAACTGTATAAGTGGAATGATTATAGAGAAAGGTCTCAGAAGAATTTGGGCTTTTAATTTGATATATAGGGATACTAAAACTGAGAAGTTAGTGCTTTTTGGCATTAAAACAGTAAGAGCAATCTTCTTAATAGTATTTTAAAAAAAAACAAAATTTCCAAATCCCAGAACCATGCTTGCAGGCTCCCTTAAAGATAACCCTCTTTAAGGAACGTTGAACAATAGTGGTAGAAATTCCTGAGTTTGTAACAGCCTTTCTCACAAGTCTAAACTTCGGAAGTAATCTTTACGGAGTGATCATACAATGCAACCAGTGAGTGGTAGCAAAGGATGAGTACATGTTATGCAGTGATGGAAGGATACATGGCTGCGTTCTCCCAAGGGAGCAGGAGATCCATCACAGGGACCTGAGATCAGTGGAGCTAGGGCTCGGTGTCCTTGTTCAAAGTCTTCATGGTAGAAGTTTGTCAACAAAATGTCTATAAGGGAGTGAGGGCCCTCTGTGAGTGCCAGCATTGAGGGGGGTGGTTCTGCCTCTATAGACAAATGCACAATTGGCACTTACCAAAAATGGAAGGTTCCTCACTTTTCAGCAGTTAGTAATTTGTTCAGGAGAGACTGCCTGCCAAGATTCTGATGCAAATTTTCCAAGAGCAAAGAGAATGGCAACTTTGACTTTAAGAGAATTGCAAGCACTGTTTGTTGATTGAGTTTTATCAAGCAAACTAAAATCAAGGTCGGTACTTCTCTCAAAATCCAATTCAAGGTTAGTCTCATTCAGAAACATTTCCTGAGGACCTGACCTTGCAGATTTTTTGTGATGATATATGAAGCATATAAGGTTTAGTCATTCACACTGTTGCAGGAATTGAGAATAGTTTGGTAAGCAAAATGGGATACCTACAATTTTTGACAAGTCCAACTATTACATTCACTCAAGAAGAGGCATGTCATTCATAGAGGACATAAATGCCTTACAGACACCTCCAAGATAATCATCTCTGCATGTCATCATTTCTGTCAAATGTCGTTTCTTTTCACTCATCTCTTTACTGATGAACATGGTGTCATTTCATTTTTTGAACAATTTCTTTACAAGTTTGTGACCATTTTATTTTCAAGGTAGTGTATATGGATTCCAGCAAGGCATTTAACAAGGTACCTCATACAAGGCTTATTGAGAAAGTAAGGAGGCATGGGATCCTAGGGGTAATTGCTTTGTGGATTCAGAACTGGCTTGCCCACAGAAGGCAAATGATGGTTGTAGATGGTTATATTCTGCATGGAGGCTGGTGACCAGTGGTGTGCCTCAGGGATCTGTTTTGGGCTCCCAACCTTTTGTGATTTTTATAAATGACCTGGATGAAGAAGTGAAGGGATGGGTTAGTAAATTTGCTGCTGACGCAAAGGTTGGAGGTGTTCTGGATAGTATGGAGGGCTGTCCGAGGTTACAGTGGGACATTGATGGGATGCAAAACTGGACTGAGAAGTGGCAGATTGAGTTCAATCCAGGTAAGTTTGAGGTGGTTCATTTTGATAGGTCAAATATGATGGCAGAATATAGTATTAATGTTGACACTCCTGGCAGTGTGGAGAATCAGAGGGATCTTGGGATCTGAGTCCATAGGACACTCAAAGCTGCTGTGCAGGTTGACGCTGTGGTTAAGAAAGCATACAGTGCATTGGCCTTCATCAATTGTGGGATTGAGTTTAAGAGCCAAGAGGTAATGTTGCAGCTGTATAGGACCCTGGTCAGACCCCACTTGGAGTACTGTGCTCAGTTCTGTTTGCCTCACTACAGGAAGGATGTGGAAGCCATAGAAAGGGTGCAGAGGAGATTTACAAGGATGTTGCCTGGATTGGGGAGCATGCTTTATGAGAATAAGTTAAGTGAACTTGGCCTTTTTGTCTTGGAGCAATGGAGGATGAGAGTTGACCTAATATAGGTGTATAAGATGATGAGAGGCATTGATTGTGTGGATAGACAGAGGTTTTTTCCCAGGGTTCAAATGGCTAGCACAAAAGGGCACAGTTAGTTTTAAGGTGCTTGGAAGTAGCTACAGAGGAGATATCAGGGGTAAGTTTTTTACTCAGAGAGTGGTGTGTGCGTGGAATGGGCTGACGACAGTGGTGGTGGAGGCGTATACGATATAGTTTCTTTTAAGAAACTGCTGGACAGGTATATGGAGCTCAGAAAAATAGAGGGCTATGGGTAACCCTAGGTAATTTCTCAGGTAAGGAGATGTTCAGCATAGTTTTGTGGGCCGAAGGGCCTGTATTGTGCTGTAGGTTTTTCTATGTTTGTAAAACCTGCTGAAACCACCGAGGCATTTGGTGACTGACATTCTGTTTGCGCCAATTTATTGTGGTTTTTCTGACAGAGAGCTGTGCATCATTCTGCCTGTATCTGCTTGTGAGATGTGGTTAAAGCCAGCCAGATTCGAACTCAGGACAATTTGCCTCGAAGTCTGGTGCAGATGCCACTACACCACTGGCTGGCTAATGAAATGCTGTGCACATATATTAATGTTCCATGATTTGTTTACGTGCACACCCAGATTCTGTGCACGTTCGGTGTCTTGCCATTTCAAAAATACTTCACAATGCTATTTTTAACTAAAGTAGGTGACTTCATTTTTTCCACATTATACTCCTTGCGTCCTGTCCTTGCCCATTCACTCTGATGCACTGTATCCCCTTGAAATCTGCTTTCATATTGAATAACATGTTTCAATTTTTATATAAAATTCCATCATCATCTACAACAGAGTTCTGCCTTACAACTCAGCTCAGCGCGGGTTTCAACATCATCAGCTGTTTAGACAGCAACAGAAAGTACAGGTAGTCCCCGAATTACAAACGTTCGACTTACGGACAACTTGTACTTATGGACCGAAGAAGGAGAACGCCATTCACCATTTTAAGTCGGATCGTGATGCCGTCCGCCATTTTAAGTCATTGCCGTTGACCCTGTGTTGAGTGTTTAACTTTGTATTTGACTTAAATTTTTCTTAGTAAGATTCATCCTGACCCCGCCTGCCCCCCCCCCCCCTCCATTCCGGTTGGCTGGTGGCGCAGTGACATCAGTGCTGGGCTGGAGAATGGAGGTTCTCGAGTTCGACCAGTGATAGACCATTCCTGTGCTGTGTTGATGTCAATCCAGTGATTCTCGTAACATCCATGCTGGGTTGATGTTGAGCTCGCAACTCGACCTAGTTAAAAAAAAAACTGCCGCCTCCAGTTTAAATTCCCACGCAGGCTATTGTGGATGATCAAATACCCAAACCCAGCACAGCCCCCACTTGTCCTATTTAACCTGTCTCAGTACGGTGGAGTTTAGTACCCGGGGAATTCAGTGCTGTAGTCCTTAGGACCCAGTGGACCTCGGGAGCCACCGCCCACAGTGTTTCTGTGCCATTGGTGGGAAGCGATCGCGATTGAAAATAAAGTGGAAATAATAAAGCGTTTGTGAAAAGATGAAACGCCATCGGTCATTGGAAAAGTGTTAGGTTACAGTCGGTCAACGATCGGAACAATTTTAAAGGATAACAGATAAAGTGAGAATAATGGAGCATGTGAAAGGCCCTGCCCCGATGAAAGCTACAATTATTACTAAGCAACGCAGTGGTTTAATTATTGAAATACATACGTTTCTTAAGTGTTTTATATGCATAGAAAGGTAAAATATATACTATATACTAAGACAAATGTTTGACTAACTGACGATAAATAATACCAGACGTACTTGCTCTGACCTGTACAAATCCGACTTAAAGACGGACTCAGGAACGGAACTTGTACTTAACCCAGGGACTGCCTGTAAAGCTATTTCAGGCAAAGGTACAAATGTTCAGCAGAAGATAAATAATTAAGATCTTCCACATGTTTATAAGAAATAACTGATGAGCTTTGATGGCACAATGTAATGAACACTGATTTCCTCTTCCCGTCGTTATTCTCTGCCCCTGTGGTTCAAATGTGTCCTGGATTTTAAATCTCACAGTATAGCAACAAAAGGAACAAGTTATTTCTTAAAATTCCTTTTTCCCAGATCTAGATTTCATCGTGAATTTTACCCCCAATTCTATTTTCAATGGACAATGGAAACATAGTAAGCATGATTTAAATGAAGAGTCATTAATATGAAATTAATTTGGTTTCTCTCTCCACTAATGCTGCTTTACTTGATGTGTGTTTTAAATTTAAATGTCCAACGTCTGCAGATTTTATTTTAATGTTCTCATGGAAAGTTACTTGGGGTTCCAGGACAAATGTAGTGGAATTATTTGTTACTCTCATTTATACTAGAAGATCTGGGTTTGTACTGCTGCATACAATCTGTATAAGAGATTATCTACAAACAGGAGTTCTTGATTACAATAGTCTGTAATTTATGTCATACAATCCATGTGTTGGAAAATAAGTTGAACAAGAAATGCATTTGAGGTATTTGGTATTCGGTCAAAATACTGAAAACAAATTTTGTTTTACTAAACATTTAGGATTAAACGTTAATCCAAATAACTCAGATATGTTCCAGCCTTTGCCTGGATCAGTGACAGTGCAGACCTGAATACTGGCATCATGGTCCAAGTTTTCAAGCTTTGACGCAGGGACCAGATTGTAACCCAATTGATAACTGCACAGTTGGCTTAAAAATTTGATTTTGGTTTTCCTTTGAACTTCAGAACAAGTTCTGCCAACTTACCCTCCTACGCAAGTAACTCTCTGATGACCAATTAGAATAAGTTTTGGCTTGAAGAAACACTCATTAATGCCAGGAAAGCTATCTTGTGGATGTTTCTGTGGATGTGGTGTTTCTGACCTCTTTGGACAACAGCTACTTGAAAAGCATCTTTTCAGGTGCCTTTGAGAATAATGCTCTGAATTAGCGTCTCTGTTCCAAAATAAAGGAAATGTTTTTGTCCTGCAGTTAAACATAGAAATTTGAACTTACTCAGTGCATTTTATATCCATTTCAGAGCATCTGCAATACTTTTCAAATATAGTCACTGTTGTAATGTATTAATATATCCATACATTCCTTTTATTGCAAAATTCTTTGTTGATGACATTTGGGAAAAAAATAAGGAAGATATTATTAACAGTAGAATCTTCATATCAATAATTAATGCTGAAATGACTATGTTAGTCCATTTAAAGAGAAATTTTTCTTTGCATTTGACTTAATTTCCAAGACTAAAGCTTGCCCCTTTTCTGTGCTTTATATGTCCTTGCAACTAGCTTTATGAAATATGATGCATTTTTTTCTCTCAACGAAGTTTCCTGGCTTGTCTGTTTTTCTTTAAGTGACAGGCAGATCATTTGTGAGTGAAATTTTCACCATGTTTGAAAACAACCCTCCCCTAATTCCTGTTCATCATAGAGGTATGAATGTCGTGCAGTTCATGAAAGTGACTTGTACCACTTTTCATGGCATCTAGAAAGGTAATAATTGTGAAATCTAGATAGTTTGTTCAGATGCTTAAAGACTACATCTATGTATGTATTCCTTTGCTCTCTAACCAATGTTTTGGACATTACTACTGTTGCCCATTCTAGGAATCGGGTATAAAGAGTATTATATGGGATGATGATAAGAGCTCATTTGGTATTATGTGAACAGAGGTGTTCAGCTTTTGTGCTGTGCATTTTAATAAAACATTTCACTCCCTATTTACACTTGAATTGCTTTGCCTTCTTACTTTATCTGGGAACACAGCCAAAAAATGGTATTGTGAAATGGAGAATTAATTAGGGGAATGGTAAGTGATTGAATTCTTGTCTATTATTTGTGCTGCTGTTCTTGTCATGGTGATGATGCCTTCTACTGCCACAGAGAATATACATTTCTGTAACTGTGCAGCTGAATTGTCTTGACAGATGGGATTTATTTAGCCATGTTCCAGTCACCAGGATGAAAAAAAACAAGACCAATGCTGATTTAAGGAAAAAAAGCCAAGCTACAAAAATTGCTAGACTGACCAGAAGTGCTTTACTTTGATTTCTGTTCTTTCTAGCCAGTACCTTACACATTTTAACATATCCAGCATTCCTTTATATATACTGTACCATTTTGCTTCATTTCCAGACTTCTCATCTTGTGATTCTCTCTTCATTTTCCACACAACATATTGTGTCTCAATCTATGCTCATTTCCCTCAACTTCATTTCTCTGCCCTATTACTTATTCCATTTCTTACATTCCTCTGTTTCCTACTCTCTTATCCACCTTCTGCACACCCAGTGATATCTCCAGTTAATTTTTCCTTTACCTTCTGATATCCTAGTTCCTATTTCCTCTCAGACTTGATCAGTGATTCCTTTTTTTAACCCATTTCCTCACACAGATTTACAAAACGTCTTCTATCAAAAAAAGGCTTTTCCTTCCCATGATCTCATCCTGGAGGAGCTTTTTGATAATCTGACTGATTTAAAACTCACTAATAGTCAGGTTCCTTTCTAAAATTGAGATATCCCTCAGCTTGACATTGGGAAAGCCTCCTCTGCAACCTTTCTAATTCCATCTCATCTTTCCTGTGATATAATGGCCTTATCAGCAGACAGTGTCCAAGCTGTGTCTTGAAGGAGTGAGACACCCCTCATCTATTCTGCCAGTGGGAGGCACTGCAATAGGCACGCTTGCCTCACATCCTTATAGCTTTCTTGCCACTACCTGTACATTCAAATGCTGTCCTGTGAGTTCTTCAGTTTTTCATTTGGCAACAGAAGATGTATGAAAATTGCAACTCATCCCCACGCTAGTGGGAGACATGCAGCAGTGGCCAATAGGATTTTAGAATCATAGAACGGAGTTACAGCATGGGAGCAGGTCCCTAGACCCACTCAGCCTGCGTCAGTCATTAAACATCACCAATCCTACCCCAACTCATTTTATACTTACCTCATTTCCATCAACTCCTCCCTCCTCAGTCTGAGGGTTATTTATAATGGCCAATTAATCTACCAAGCCTGCATATTTTTGTGATGTGGGAAGAAATTTATGCTATCACAGGGACAATGTTCAAACTTCACACAGAACACACCAGCTTCACAACTGACCTCCTGCATATACGTGCATTTGATGGGATATATGCAAAATGCCTTCTATCTGACTTTGGGAGGATAAATGGAAGGTGAAAGCATATAGTTAGTGGCAGTACCTTTAACAGTGTTGATATATAAAGGGATCTGAGGGTTCAAGTCTATAGCTTGAGGTAAGCGACAACTCGTGCAGATAGAGTGGTAAGGAAAGCGTATGTCATGCTTACTTTCGTCACTAGGGGCGTAGAGTCAAGAAGCAGTATTAGGAAGATTTGGTTAGGTCACACTTGAGAGTATTTTTTGCAGTTCTGCTGCATTCTCTGTGGGTTAACTTACAATGTCCCTGGACTGGGATTTCCTGCTGCTACGTGGCCAACCTACTGGACATGAACTCATTTCCGCATTTCATCCTGTTAGTGTTGAGCAGACTGTGGATTGGGACATGAACCTTCAGATGAAGACTGCTTGGCTTAGAAGGAAGAAATGGATAGCAATTACTTTTTGGTTGAGGTATTATTTAAACAATGTATAGATATAACATGGTTTCTAATACAAGCAATGTCACAAAAATTACTGGCAAAATAACTTCAAGGCAAATTTGCCTTTTATTTATATACAAATGCCACAATCCCAAACAGCAGAAATTCAAAGATTGACACTGCTTTGCTTGCTATTAACTTTATAAACTATCAGCTTGCAGTCTGACAAATCCAAAGAGTGGCATGAAGTTCTTGCAGCTTAATGTAAATGTGAAGAAAACTCACAGTAGTTGGTGCTTGTACATTTCAGAACTAATTCATAGTGTTTCTTTTTTTATTCTTTCTTAATCCAAGCTGTTTTTTCCTCTTTTCCTTCCTGTAGCTGACGGGACTTCGAATTCACTAACTCTACCTTATACTTATTGAATATTTGGACTATTCTGATTAGTTAAGGGATCATGCATTTGGTTTTCTTGTTAGTACTGATGTTTCAGGATTTTAAAATAGCTGATCATTTTGACAGCCAAAAACAGAAATGCATTTTAAATACTTTATGAAGTTAATAAATTTGGGAATTAGATGGTAGGGGTTTAAATTTAGGATTAGCTAGCCATAATGTCATAGCATCTCTTGGAGTTTTTTTTTATCTTGCTATTCTTATTTTAACAGGCAGCATTAAAAATCTCCTATACTTGTAAAACTCCTATTGCTGGATTTCAGTAATATGCTGTAGATATTATTTCTTTGGGAAGTCATTGATGAAGAGCCATTAGTTGAAAATTGTGAGTGCTATTATGAGGTCAGTGGTGATTTTCTGTCAGATAGTCCTCTTGGTGTTGTAGATGACTGTTCCTCTTCCAGCATTTTGTGGAGTGGGACTTATGTTTCTTTTGACGTGAGGTGGATGTGCTTGACAAAGTGAGTAAGGCATTGGCCCATTTGTCTCCACCACACCCACAGAACATGTGTCAACATATATGGACATACACAATCACACACACCCTTAGTAGATTCTAATTACACACACACACGCACACACCCATACTTAAAAGATTCCAGCTACACATAGACACACCCTGTGGGTGCAACTCTGTACACCACCTCAACACTCTAGTCCTCTTCAAGATTTCCCTCCCCTTAATCCCCCCACATATGTTTATTCTTCCTTAACCTTTGCTTTCCTCTGTACTGCCTCTTTCTCAATCTTTTTCTGCTGAACTCATTCTCTCCCTCAATAGTTAAGTCTTCCCATGCATTCTTTACCAGAAAACAAGATAAACATTTGAATAAGGGGTTAAATACTGTATTGCTGTAGTACAGGGCTAGTACTGTACATTGCATTTAACTGCTATAAACTTGATGTTAAATTTACTTAGTGCTTTTTGAATTGATTTGAACTAGACCAGATTTGATATCTTCCCAGTGTGATATAGAAATAAGACAGCTTAATTTAGATCTTTGTTTTTTGCAAGTAAGCAATTAGTGTTCAAAAAATCCTTCAGTTTGTAATGTATACTCTTTGTTCATCTTCATTAACTGACTCTGCAAATTGTCAAATATAGTAATGTGATGACAGGATTTCTTGGTTAACTATTAAATTTGCAGTTCATGCTGATCTTAATCCAAGCCCCCCACATGGAGCAAATTGATTGCACAATTCTTAAGTTTGAACTATAAATGTATAAACTAAATTAGCCCATCCCAGCGAATCCTATAGATCAGCCTGTTTCATTTTTTGAATTTCATATTACCTATTCACCACACACACCCACTCGTCCCCTATCCCCTCTCCCCCCCATCTCCACTCCCTCCCCACCCTGCCCCCCAGTGTACACAGTGCAAAGTTCTTTTTACATTCATAGTCAATGTACTCTGTAATGTAAACTTTTTTAAAAATTATAGTATTATTGGCAGTCATGTGAACACCTGGATGTTCGACCATTTCATTGAGGGGCACTGCCACCCAACAGCCTCCGATGTGCGGTAGCAGAAGGAGCTAACACCATGTTCCTTCCCCACAAAATCTTTGCATTGGTGCTTCATTGCATCTGTCAGCATGTACTCTTGCACCCTGAAATGTGCCAGTCGGCAGTGTTCCCTTATAGACACCTCACTGTGCTAGCTTATGTTGTCTTTGCTAGCTGCAGAGTGGGGAGAATTGAGCTAAAACCCAGCATAGACTTTAGTTCAATGTTGAGATTCATCAAACTCTGAGGGTCTCAGATATTAACAAATGAAGGATAGCTATTCCCTTGCAGGCTACATAACAGGACCTATTTGTTGAATGGATCCTCAATGATGGAGGTCAAAATAAATCACATTTATTTTAACCTTTAATTGTAAAGTGTTAAAATAAATCACATGGATTTATAGTTTCACGCAAAATTTACAGATAAAATTTCCCACCATTTCCAGCGATGATAGTGTTAAAAAGTTGAAGCAGCAGTGCAATTTGTCCTTGGGAGTTCTGAATGGGTCAGTTCCGCTGCAGGGCATTCCCTGTAGGCTTTGTACTATTTTAGTCTGTTTGTCTGTAACAGACCTTCCTCATTTCTGTGAAGGGTGTGGTTTAAAGACAGTCAGGAATTTGAAGTACCTCAGATCTTCCTGGTACCACCGCTTGCAGCTCCAGCGCAATAACCTTTCACCAGAGGCTTGGCTCTCTCACAGCAGGATGTGTGTATTAGTCACACAATCAGAGGGTGTTGAAGGCATGAGAGTTCCTTAAGTGATGCAGGAACTTTTGCCACCTCGCTGTTCTTGTTTAACTGCTGTTGTAGGTTTGCTGCTAAATCAGAGGTGTTACAGAGTACACGTTTCATGTTTGTGAGAGGATTTCTTCATAGTAGTGTAGGAGTTGTGGAAGGAGGACAGCATAAGAGAGAGAAGGCCTGAGTGCTGAGGTTTTTCAGAGTTTGAAGCCTGTCCACGATGGTACATCCTGCGAAACGTCAGCAGTAAGTGACACTTTTCACTTTTTACCACGCGATCTGCTAACCCTTTGGAGGTTGAGTGCTTAGTCCATCTTTCACAATACAATCTTTTATGTCACTTGTGCTAAAGAGATTTTTCTGTTTTTTTCTGAAGGTGAATGTTTAGAAGTGGAATTAGTGTTAGGTTTTGTTGTGAAATATATAAACTATTCCTTGAAGTTGTCTTTCTGCTGAAACCTCAGGTATAATTTTCAAAAAGATCTTGCTTAAAATTAATGAAAACTGTGTGGAGTAAATGCATCGATTGTGTTTTCCATGCTGACGGGTCCATTAAAGTTCAGATATTTTGTTTTACTAATGTTCAAATTTTTATTTTTTGTGAATTTTAAGACAACATCCTGCATTAGTCAGTAACACGTTCTAGACAAACTTTTGATTTTCACTCCCTCACTCCCAATGACATTCAACTATAAATGTTAGAAGGGATTTCGACAAAACATATAGTGAGAGAAAGGAAACGTTACCGAATCTTAAGTGGGGAAATTGTGAGAAACACAATTCAGGGAACATAGTAGTAGGCAGCGGTCGATCCCAGGGGATCATGGGTTTGCACCTCTGGTGGACTGTGTCCTCTCCAGGGCACAGGCATGGGTAGGAGGATTTGAAGAACCGGCTGTTGCCCCATGCAGTGGGCTCCCCCCACCCCCACGTCATTGATGTAGTCCAAGGGAAGGGCAAGCGCTGATACAGTTTGGCACCAGTGTTGTTGCAGAGGTTGCCAGAGAGGAGTTGTAAACAACATCAAACTGCCTTAGGGACCCCAGCTCGGATTTCTTCCTTGGGGTTTACTCCCGAAGTCTTTTCCATGGGTGGGTATAACCACAAGGCAGCAGAGGTTTAAAATCAGAGTTTTCTTTCTCCTAGGCGGGCTGCCACCCAAGGCTGATGAGCCCCACCTGCCCGAAGCAACTGGTTTTGAGGTGCCAGTGGTCCTCCTTTGCCCCTTGTCAGTAGAAACAGTTCCGCCGGGCCTAGTAGCTAAGCCACGTGTGAAGGCCAAAAGATGGACTTGGTTGTCAGAGGCTGTTAGAGACGCATGCCATTTGGAGCACTTTATGGGTAGTGGGAGCTTATCCCCACTATCACCCCAGCTATAACAACCTTAGGAACCTCAGGGAATATATGCAAGACTTAAGGTGTATCATGTGGGAATTTTAGTACCAATATCTTAGTGATTACAGGCCAAAACACTGATGCAATGTACTCATATGGGTAAGTGCCACAATAGCATATCGAGCTAATGTAATTTATTAGAGCAGGCCTGTCAGTGTTTACCACGTAAAATGAATTTCTGATGGTACAGATTTGTCATGGTCCTGTGAAGTACAGTATAATATTATATTTAAACACATTGCAATGGAAACAAGATTTTAATACTTTTATAATTGAGCAATAAAAATGGAAGATTCTAGAAGTTTTCCATCATTAGAGAATCAGTATGATAATTTCAGGCTAAAAACCTACCATCAGACCCGTGTAGAAGAGGCCAAGGTCAGTGGGATTAATTTGGGGAAATAATATGATAGCCTAACTGACTTACACCTATTCCTAACATTAACCTTGTTAAAAACTAGATTTATATTAGCTGCCCTCCTCTTTGAATAGCAAAGTGTAGACTGCATTATCTTACTCAATGTGTGTGTGTGTGTGTATATGTGTATATACATATAAAAAAATATACACACAATGGGACCCGCAGTCCAAGTCGTGAAGCATCATGCTGGCCCAAAAACTGAAATAGCTGGGAGAGTGTAGGATTTTTTAATTAGCCCCTCATAGCTTTTCCATGCCAAATCTGTGTTTAAACCCATTTATTCACATTGGTCATGATTATCTTGACAAGCAGAACGCTGGCAGTTTTACATTTTACATATCACATTGATACTTACACCCACTAACTTTCCAGAGGGGCAAATTCCATACGTTCATCTTCCTTCTGTGTTTGCTAATGGCTTTGGTTGTTGTTCGATGTATGGGACCCTGGCTCTGTGTTAAGGGCATTGTGAGCTCACTGCAAGAACACTATAGGAAGCTAGAAAAGAAACTGCAGGAGCCCTGGCTGAGATGTATGTATCTTCAAGAGTGACAGAAGATTGGTGAGATAAGCTACTAGAACTATACAGTTGGGAGCATTTTGAAAGACTGTTATTATGGGTTTGCACAAGGGGGATTATGCCTTGCAAATCTGATTGTTTTATTTTGAAGAACAGTGAGAGTCGTGCATTAGCCATGGTCTACATGGACTTCAGTAAGGCCTTTGGTAAGGTTCTGCAAAATGGCTGCTATGGAAAGTTAGATTACATGGAATTCAGGAAGAGCTAGCCAATTGGAGACAGAATTAACTTGGTGGTAGGAAGCAGAAGGTAATGGTGGAAAGCTGTTTTACAAAATGGAGGTCCATGACCACTGGGTATTTCCTGGAGCTTGGTGCTAGGTTCATTGCTATTTGTCATCTATGCCAATGACTTGGCTGAGAATGTAAGTTTGCAGATGACACTAAGATAGATGGTGTCATTGACTGTAACAGTGGTTTCAGGATTTACAGTGGGATTTTGATCAGCTGGGTAAGTGGACTGAGGAATAGCAAATGGAATTTAATTTGGGTAAGTGCAAGGTGTATTTTGGGAAGACAGATGGAGGTAGATCTTTCAGAATGAACTGTAGGGTCCCAGAGAGTGGTGTGGAACAGAAGTACTTAGTACAAGTACTTGGTTCCTTGGAAGTGACGTTGCATGTAAAGAAGGCTTTTGGCACACTGGTGTTCATCAGTGAGAGCACTGACTATGGAAGTTGGTAGATTATATTGTAGCTGTATAAGCTGTTGGTGAGGCCACATTTGGAATATTGAGTTCAGTTTTGGTCACACTGCTCTCAGAGAAATATTCCATTAACTGAAACGAGTTTGAAGAAAATTTGTAAGCATGTTGCCAGGACTCAAGGGACTGAGTTACCAAGGGAAGTTTGGCAGCATTTATTGGAACATAAGAAAACGAAGGTGGTCTTATCAAGGTATATAAAATTGGTTAATTTGGCATAGAATTGTTGAATGTGCCCAGTCTTTCACAGGTGGAATTAAGAACTAGAGGGCATTGATTTAAGGAGAGAAGGGAGAGATTTAATAGGAATCTGATGGGCAGCTTTTTCACCCAGCAGTGGTCAGTAGATCGAATAAACTGTCCGAGCAAGTTGTTGAGGCAGGTACAATGCAACTGTTTGAAGATACTTGGACATGTACATGGATGGAGAGATTTAGAAGGATATGGACCGAATGCAGGCAAATAAGACTAGCTCAGATGGGAATCTTGGTTGGCAAGACCAGTTGGGCCAAAGAGCCTGTTTCTGATTTTGTATGTCCCTCACTGCAGAGATGTGAGCTCAGGTTTTAGGTTAGCACTCCAATGTTTCACAGCTGGAGGTGCCATCTTCAGATGAGAAGTTTAATTGAATCAGTGAAATACTTGTAATGGCTACAAGCCCAGGAGAGAGGCATGGTGTTCAAAAGTTCAAAGTACATTTATTATCACAGTATGCATGCAGCATACAATCCTGAAATTTATCTTCTCCATAAACAGTAACAAAACAAAGGACCATGAAACTACCCATTCAATGAAAAATGTCAAACATAAACCCCCCCTCCCCACCCGCAAAAAGGTCGTGAAAATGGCAACAAAAAACACAGAATATATATGGAGACATACTAAGTCAGACACCATCCTGACTTGAAAGTATATTGTCGTTTATATTGGTATTAAAATACCAGAATGCTCCGTATTTTACTACTGTAGGACTCACCACTCAACACGACCCTCTCAAGAGTGGCTAGGCTTATGTAATAAATGCATCGTTAGCAGAGGTGTTCCTTCCCATATAATAATTTACAAAAATATTCCCTGATTATCCATCTGATCCTTCAGTTCTATAAACTAAATATTGGTAGGATTTTAATTATCTTTAATAGTGCTAAGAGGAACCTACAACAAACAGTAATTAATTATTTTTATATTTATTGTAATTTGAATTTTGCACATCTTTTTGAGATGTGTGCCTGAGTGTCTGAATAGAGTAACATCTCGTGAGAAACCAGTTGTCAGGCGAAGCACAGGATGTAGAATTTCACTTTTTGAGAATCGGCTATTAAAATTAATTTTTTGAATATATTAGAAGCATTGAAGAGAAAAGTGGAAAAAAAGAGCTTAAGCTGGTGAGCTGTTTATAGTTCTGAGCTAGGAATTACTGTATGTTGAATCTGTGTTCCTTGTTGATAGTTAAGTTGCATTAGGTGCAAGGTGTGAATTAATGACATGGGAGACTGCAGTATTTGAATAGTTGTGTACCATTAAGCCAGTAGCACACACATTTACTTCAATATTGACCGAGGAGCTGCCTTTCAATATTTACCATTTTTAAACAAAGATGCCATTTATTGTTGACAATTGTTATTTCGTATATTCTACTTTGCTGATCAGCAGTCACCTGCCTGCTGAATCAAGAGTAGGAGCTCAAAGGGAGCCTGATCTACTTTCATCTGATGCATATTTCTGGAATCGAAGAATTATTTTAATGTTCAGTTATATTAATCCAGGTTCTCCTTTTGAATAATTTTTGGAAATTCACTAATTAATTAGAAGCTAGTATTGCTTTTGAAGGTGACACAAGAAGTTGTAATCTAGAGCAAAATGCAAACTACAGGAACAACTTACTGGGTCAGGCAGCAACCCTGCAGAAGTCCTTATTTGGGGCTTAAACACAAAACATTGGCTATCTCTTTGTCACCAAGTATGCACTGAAATTCCTGATGAAGGGTCTCAGCCTGAAACGTTGGCTACTCTTTTCTCACGGATGTTGCCTGACCTGCTGAGTTCTTCCAGCGTCGTGTATGTATTCTCTGAATTTCTCCTGCAGTTTGCTTTTGGTGTTGTGACTATTAAAAAAATTAGTAACCGCAGGTCAAGATGCTAGCATAAAATAATTTGCAGTCTATTTTTATGTATTTTTCTAAGCAGTCTCAACTATGGCATTTTGTTTTAATATAAAATGTCACATACTGGGTGTGGCAAAAGAAAAGTCAGGACTGCTAGAAGCTCCAGTCAACTTAATTGCCAATTCTCAATTATATTCAACTATCAAGTTGTTTGTTAGCAGGACAAAAGATTGCCCTTTGACTGATAAGTTGCAGGTGTGGTTTTGGCAAGGGTTTTTGACTGTTGCCTTTGTCCTGAATGGCTGGTTAGTGCTTATTTAAAGAAACACACTCAAACTACTGGAGGAACTCAACAGGTCAAGCAGCATAACCTGCTGAGCCTCCAGCGTTTTGTGTGCGTTGCTGTGGATTTCCAGTATCTGAAGACTTCCTCGTGTTTACTTATTTAGAGGGCAAGGAAGTTTTCACTGAATATACCTCCTGCTCATTTGGCCGTTAAAATGCCATTGAACCCTAATTTGCGTGGAGTCAAAATCTTCTGTCTAATTCAGGCAAATCCAAACAGAAGTACTGCAGTTTACCTTTAATTGCTTCTCTTCAAGAGCTCTACTGCATTAACATTCCTCCAGCAGTGTTAAAGACAGTTTTGCTCAAAGTAGGGCAATATGTGTCAGACAAGTGGTTGTTAGCTTTTACATTGCTGGTTTGTTCCCTGTCTTTACCCTTCTTGTCTTCTGTTTAAGTACTTCTGAGACTCTAAGCCATCTACAAAGGTCTTTTTGGCATAGAAAGGCAGTAGGGTGAATGCAAGTAGCCATAGTAGTGGGATACTGAATGGCTCATTTGTACAAGTGAACCTAGGCAACCAGCAACTAGAGATGGCAGAGGACACACCTAATAAATAGTCCAAATTGTGTATGTGTCCAGTAACGCACAAATCTTCTATGCCCTTGGTCCATTTTGTGATTGTCTCCGCTGTGATAGAAGCAGTCCAATGAAGAGGACCATAGCCTGCAGACCATAAGACATAGGAGCAGAGTTAGGCCATTAGGCCCATTGAGTCTGCTCTGCCATTCCATCAAGGTTAATTTATTACCCTTCTCAACCATGTAATCCTGCCTTCTCCCCATAACTTTTGACACCCTGACTAATCAAGAACCTATCAATCTCCATTTTAAATACAATAACTTGTCCTCTACAGCTGTCTGAGGCAAAGAATTCCACAGATGTACCACCACCTAGCTTAGAAATTTTTTTCTTATCTCTGTTCTAAATGGGTATCTATTCTGATGCTGTGTCCTCCAATCTGAGACTCACCCACTAAAGGAAATATCCTTTCTATCCAGGCCTTTCAATATTCAATAGGTTTCAATTAGATCCTCCCCCGCCCCCCAGTCATCTAAACTCCAGTGAGTAGAAGCCCAGAAATATCAAACGCTCCACATATGGTAACCTTTTGATTCCTGGAATCATTCACGTGGACTTCCTCTGGACCCTCTCCAATGCCAGCACATTTTTTCTTAGCTAAAGGGCCCAAACCTGCTCACAAGATGCCAAGTGCAGTCTGACCAATGCTTTATAAAGCCTCACCATTACATCCTTGCTCTTATATTCTAGTTCTCTCGAAATGAATGTTAACATTTCATTTGCCTTCCTTATCACTGACTCAACTTGCAAGTTAAACTTTAGAGAATCCTGCACAATGTCTTCCAAGTCCCTTTGCACCTCTGATTTTTGAATCTTCTCCCCATTTAGAAAATAGTCCACACCTTTATTCCTTCTACCAAAGTGTATGGCCATACATTTTCCTACACTTTATTCCATCTGCCACTTTGTTCATTCTCTTAATCTATCCAAGTCCTTCTGCAAATTCCCTGCTTCAACACTACCTGCCCCTCCATCTATCTTTGTGTCATCTGCAAACTTGGCCACAAAGCCATCAATCGGTCATCCAAATCATTGACATATAATGTGAGAAGAAGCGGTCCAAATACTGACCACTGCGGAACACCACTAGTCACCAGCAGCCAACCAGAATAGGCTCCCTTTATCCCCACTCCTTGCCTCCAGCCAGTCAGCCAAGCTTCTATCCATGCTGAAATCTTTCCTGTAATACCATGGGTTCTTTTTAAGCAGCCTCATTTGCAGCACCTTGTCAAAGGCCTTTGAAAATCCAAGTAACCTACAACAACTGACTCTCCTTTGTCTATCCTGCCTGTTATTTCCTCAAAGAATTCCAACAGATTTGTCAGGCAAGACATATCCTTAAGGGAACCATGCTGACATTGGCCTACTTTATCATGAGCCTCTATGAATCCTGAAACCTCATCCTTAATAGTGGACTCCAACTTCTTCCCAACCATTGAAGTCGGGCAAATTGGCCTACAATTTTCTTTCTTCTGCCTCTCTCCCTTCTTGAAATAGTATTTGCAATATTCCAGTCCTCTGGAACCATTCTAGAATCTAGTAATTCTTGAAAGATCATTTAATGCATATAAAGGAAAGCAAAAGAAACACTGACCAGGCTTTCATAAAATCATGAACAGCAAATAGAAGAAATAGGACACATACTTGGGATTTACACAGGAAGCATTTACATATATTTGATATCTGAAATACAAATTGTATTGACTTTAATTTATAAATTATTTGCCTGGATAGAGATATAACAACTTAATTGCTTAGGACAAATGTGAAGGTGCCACCATTGATATTAAAGAAGATAGATTAGCTTTACTTATCGCATAAAATATCAAACAGCAAAACATATAATGAAATATATCATTTGTATCAAAGGCCAGCACAGACCAAGGATGTGCTGAGAGCAAACTGCAGGTCTCCCCACGCTTCCAGCTCTAACATAGCATGAACACAACTTACTAACCCTAACTTGAACATTTTTGGAATGTGGGCGAAAACCAGAGCACCTGGAAGAAACCCATGTGGTAATGGGGAGAATGACCATTTCCTTACAAACAGCACTATGAATTGAACCCTGATCGTGCTGATCCCTACGTTATTGTGCCACCCTGATTTTGAGCTATTCTATTGAACCCTACTAAATTCCCAAACTATTTTGACTTTCTTATCTAAAAATTAGGTTTCTGTGTTAATCTTACTGTTCTTTGTCTGGAGTTGAATTGGTTTAAAGTCAAGCTAGGTGATAATTTAATCTGTTAATGATTTGATTATGTAATTGTACATGTGCACTTGGCATACACATCATGGCTTTCAATATGTGCCTGGCTCATCAAAACATGTTCACACCAAATAATAAAATGAAGGCAGAAACAAGTTAAAGAATTGAGACAATTTGAATTTTTTATGAACTTGACTGTTCAGCTGGCTAGCTGAGGCTGTAATATTTTCATACATCATCAAAATGTCAAATTTGAGTTTTAAAATGTAGCAGTGCACTAATATTTTCATACATCATCAAAATGTCAAATTTGAGTTTTAAAATGTAGCAGTGCACACCACACTGAATTACAGACTAGTCTATTTTAAGATAATTCAATAACACAAACCAGAAAAGTTTAGTAGAGATCACAAGCTCCACTGGAAGACATCTAGTCTGGAAGTTAAAATTATGAAAGCAGTTCTCAGCTAACCTCTTGCTTGCACTACACTGGATTGTGTGGCATTCTCGAATAATGTGTAAATTCCCATAAATCCATTGTAGGTCATTCTACCAAGCTTTTCCAGGTTAAGAAGCACTAATCAGGAATTTGAACCAGGCTCTTATGTAGAGTTCTTTGCTGTGTGTGTTTAGTTTGTTAATCATGATATTACTGATGTGTTCCTTTGCTAATTTCACAGTATTCTGCTGTGAATTTGGATGATATTAGTTGAAATTTAGCACATCAAGAAAAAATGAAATTTCATGCATTCTCCTTGTATCCTTATTTCTTTATCTCAGTTTGTAGTCTTATTTTTGTCATTGCTTTCTTCAACCATTCATGAATTTTATTTCACAATTCGCCTCTATTTGTTATTATGTTCCTAAACATAATATACTTCCTGCAATGTGGGAGTAACCCAGAAAAAGAAATGCATTCTTTTGGTTATTTATAGAGTGGGCTGGTATTTTTGGGATGAGATTGATCAAGGAAGCTACTGACTCTTCAGTATTTCAGGTATTCATCTTTGTTTGTTACAAGAGCATACTAAAATGTAATCCTGTTCTGTGATATAAGTTCCTGAGGATTTAGTCTTTAAAAAATTAAATGCCTAGTAAAAATTCAATGTAAAATATGATGCATTGATATATTGTACAATAGGGAAGGACCAACAGTAAGGGTTTGATTTTACTCTGTGAAAATTGGATTGTTTACACTTTCATCCTTGATGTCCAGTTTTGTAGAAACAATCAGATATATCGTCAAAGGTCCATTATAAAAATGAGGCTTTAGATTAAGAAGATGGAAGATCTAGAACATAGAATAGTACAGAACAGTACAGGCCCTTCGGCCCACGATGTTGTGCCAATCTTTAAACCCTGCCTCCCATATAACCCCCTACCTTAAATTCCTCCATATACCTAAGATGTAAGAGGCATAAGTTCTTCTTTGACCATGTTTTTACATATTAAAAAAATATGAAGGGCTTTTGTAAGCTGTGGAGCAAACTAATGGAAAAATAATGAAAGGTGCACCTGCACAGAATCTGAAACATGCACAGTGTTATAACTGGGCAAACAACAGTCACTATATGTGATAGAAAAGACAAATTAATTGTTAGTTTGAGTGTAGCCCATTCTTCAGAACCTAAAGATAGTGGTTATTTTTTATACATTCAAGAAAAAGAGGTGAAAATATATCTCTAAATATTTTATAAATGGCTGAACAGAGCTGGGCAAGGGAACACTAGTTAAGAATTGGAGAGAAACATTAAGACAATAAAAATATAGAAGGATATTTAGATAAGGAAGTGAAGGTTTAAAAATAAAGCAGTTTTAAAAGGAAACTTCAGTTACAGTTTCTGAAATAATTGTTCAGAAAAAAAGGACTGCTGATTTCTTCAGCAAAAATCTTGGGTTTATATAGGAGCCCCATGGAAGTATTATTGACCTTAAAATAACATCTGTGCACAGAAGATGGGAACAAATGTTTGTTTTAAGGAATGTCCTAACGGGGGACAGGACAGTGAACTGAAGATACAGCTGCCAGTAGGAGGTGAAAATGGAAGCAAAGCAAGAATAAATGTTGAGTTCTCCAAGGTTTATTAGCTAAGGGAAAATATAATATTGTTCTCATGGTTTTAATGACCTTTATTGAAGCATAATAAAGGAAAGTGAAGTGTATTGTCCTTTGCACAGGTACGTGTCTGCATAGGTGCAGTCTAGTTCTAACAGAGGAACACAGCGCATATACTGTAAGTAGAATTCAGAAAGAAAATATAATTATACACAATTTTTACAAGATGAAACAATTAGAACAAAAGAAATGTCTTCTATTGCAAAATGGTCAAAGTGTTCTTGGTATTGCTAAATTATGGTGATTAAGGTTCTTGCTGGGTGGTTCAAAAACCAAATGGTTGTCGGGAAGAAGCTGTTCTTGCACTTGGTGGTGTGGAATTTCAGGCTTCTGTACTTCCTGCTGAGAAAAGATGGCATGGCCAAGATAGCAGGGATATTTGATGACAGATGTTGCTTTCTTGAAGCAGCCCATCCTATTGATGCAGCCTATGTGGGGGGGAGAGGATGTGTCCACGATGCATTGGCCAGAATCTTGACTCAGTGCAGCTTCTTACGTTCCTGACCATACCAGACCATGATGCAGCCAGTCAGAATACTTTCAGCAATGCATCTGTAGAGGCTTGTTAGAGTGTTTGATGATCAGCTGAACTTTCTTAACCTCCTAAGAAAGTAAAGACGTTGGGATGCTTTCCTTATGATTGCATTTATGTGCTAGGCACAGGACAAGGCATCCGATATGTTAATGGCTGGGAATATAAAGCTGCGGAATGCCTCCACCACTGATCTCCCAATGTAGACCGGCACATTGTTTGCCCTCCTTCCTGTTCCTGAAGTCAATTAGCTCTTTAGTTTTGCTGATCTTGATTAAGAGGTTTTTGCGGGACCAATCAACTACATGATCTACAGTATCAGAATCAGGTTTAATGTCACTGATATGTTGTGAAATTTGTATTTTTTAGCAGCACATAACAATAAAAACTATAAACTGCAATATGAAGTGTATATAAAAAAATAAATTAACTATGTAGTGCAAAACGAGGGGCGAAAAATACTGAGGAAGTGTTCATAGATTCATTGTCCATTCGGAAATCTGATGGCAGAGGGGCAGAAACTGTTCCTGAAATGTTCAGGCTTCTCACTTCAGTAAGCTGACTCACCACCCCCTGCGATTTATCTAACAACAATGAAGTCACCAGTTAATTTGAAAGTGAGAGCAGGTTCCTAAGCACACAGCCTTGAGGTGAACCTGTGTTGACAGACAGCGAGAAGGAGATGTTATTACCAATCCTCACTGGTTGCTGAAGAAGTTAAGTATTCAGTTGCCGAGGGAGGTGCAGGCACTCAGGTCTTGAAGCTTTATGATGAGCTTGAATGGGATAATTGTGTTGGAACACTGAGCTGTAATCAATAAATAGCAGCCTGACATACAAAGTCCTGTTGGTAGGCAAACTGAGGTGGATCTAGATCATCTGTGAGGCAGGATTTGATCCATGGCATTATTAACCTCTCAAAGCCCTGCATTAAGGTGATGGAAGTGCCACTGCATGGTAGTCATTGAGACAAGTCACCACACTCTCCTTGTAGAACAGATACAGATGAGAACCTCAGAATGCAGAAGCAAAGGGTTGAATGTTTGCATAAGTACTCCAGCCAGTAGATTTGCACAGATCTTTCATTTTCAGCCACAAGCACCATCTGGACCAGATACCTTTCATGAATTCACCCACTTGAAGGATGCCCAGAGGTGGCTTCAGAGACTGAAATTACAAGGTCTGTGACGATATGGTGGCTCATGAATGTACCATAGTTCTCCCTACCAAAATGTACATAAAATACATTGAGCAAAACTGGGTGTGATTGGTCATTGACACTTATGTTACCTGATCTCACTTTGTAGGAAGAAGGCAGTAATAGAAGATTAGAGTGGAAGTTTAGAGCATGTTGTACTTAGGACCCATATGGTCTTTCTGGCTAGTCTGATATTAGGTAACATCATAATTGGCAAATAAGCTCTTCCTGGGCTTCCAGCCAAGCACAGGTATAGATTTTAACCAACATTTCAATGACAGACCATGCCATCTTCATCAGGAATGATGCCTAGGTATCTGTTCCGGTGGCATTTATAACCCTATCGTCCGTCCCTACTGATTAGTTAGGCCTAATCCAGTCAGGGTTCCACTCTCCCACCTTGTTTACAATTGAATTCCAGTTCTTACTTAGAGTGAGACCTTTGCCTTTGTTAAAATTCTTTTTCTCTAGTTTTATTTCTGTGGCTTCTTTCACCAGGCAGTCCCAAAAGCCTTTGGCGTGGCACAGTAGTTTTATACTGTTGAAGTCAATCGTATGGCCATTGCAAATGCAATGTTCTACTACCGCTGATTTCTCTGGGTAACCCAAATAAATACACCTCCTATGCTCCTTGTTGCGAGTTTCCATCTTGCATCCAATCTAGCCGATATACACTGCTCTGCATTTACTGAAAACTGACTGGATGAGGACTAACCAATCAGGAGGAATGGACAACGGGGGTATAAACACCACTGGACTAGACATGTCCAGGCATCATGTCTGATGAAGGTGGCAGAACTTATCATCGAAAGTCGGTTAAAATTGATACTTGTACCTGGCTGGAAGCCAAGAAGAGTTTATACACTAGGAAAGCACAAGATCCTTTTTTTTAACATTATATTTGGTTTCACTGGCATAATTCAAGCTCTGTATTTTTCCAGCATTGACTGGTTATCACATAATATCAGATAAGTATTTTTGCAGGAGTAATTTGCAGCCAATTATCATTTTGTTGAGGTTAGTGTGTTAGCCCATGAATACAGGGATTAGAGAATTAAATCACAAGGACATGTTGCATAACCTTGTATTCCCTTGAATTTAGAAGATAAAAGGGTGATATGATGAGATATTTAAATATTAAAACAGTTTGATAGCATAGATCAACCTATTTCCTCCGATAAGGGCAAGAATAAAACAAAATCTTAAAACTGAGATGGATTTATTTTGAAGGTAATCAGCAAGCAATTTCCCCAGACATATTAAAATAAATTTCTAGAACTGAACTATGCCTTAGATATTGATGGGGCAATTTAGACTTACAAGACTGAAGCTGATAGATTCTTTTGAAATAAGGATATCAAAGATTACAAAGTAAGTTGTTATGATTTTGAATGCACTCGATGAAAGGGTGAAAGAAAAAAAATTCAATTGTATCTTACAGAAGAGAATTGGATAAAATTTTAGAGGCTAAAATTACAAAATTATGGGAAAAGAGAAGGTAGTGAAAGGATTCTGAAAGAGATGGCAAACCTATGATGAGCTGCATGGCATCCTGCACTCTAATATTCTGTGATTTTAAGATGAAAATATGGCAGGTAATGTGTTATAGATTAATTGTGTAGGGAAAGGACACTCAAAGGATTGAATTATTTGCTCATTTATTGGAACAGAATATTGCTTTATGAATAACCCACCACTAATAAGCCTAGAATCAGAAGTAAAGGGAGAAAGCTTGGTGCTTATCAGTTTCCGCTTCAGAACCTAGGTTGAGACCTGTGTGCTGAATTATTAGGATTGGGTTTTTTGATTAATTTGATTTTTGCTTTTAATTCAAAAGGAAACTGACAGTTTCTACTTTGCAGAATCTTACATGAGGTAACTGGTGATATGGAAAGGTTTTTGCAGTCAGTTATTTCATATCTGGGCACATCATGCTTTCCCATCAGTTCCACTGATTTCTACTAATAAAGGTCGCAAGTGTAAATGCAGTATTACATTATTGCTCTCCGATATCTTTGCAGTCTTTATTAATGCACACTGTCAGCCATGTTAAACGTGTAAATTTATCAATCTTGATGCAAGGTTTCAACCCACAAATCAACTGTTCCTTTGCCTCCATGGGTGCTGCCTGACCCACTGTGCTCCTCTAGCTGTTTGTTTTCAGTTCAAGATCATATTTTTGACGCTGTTTTTTCAGCCCTGGTTTATAAGCTTAATGATCACCTTGTGAATACTTGGGCTATATTAGGATGAAGCAGCCAAGCTTTTAAAGCACACAAAGTGTTCTGATCTCTGAATTGTGCTTCATTTTGGATTTGGGGTGATCTCTGGTTGGAATTCATGTTTGGATGTGCCTGTAAAATGTAATGTAGGGAAATATGAGATTATCCAGTATGGTAGCAAGTATGGAAAATAATATATTCTTTAAGGGGAGGGAGACCAAACATTGTGCTGAAGAGAGGAATGCCTTTCCAGATCTTCTTTATTCTCTTTTTGGGATATAGATGTCACTGATAAGGCCAATTTTTATTACCCAGCCTATATTGCCCATGAGAAGCTAATGGTGAGCTAATCTTCTGATCCACTATTATCCTTCTGGCGAAAGGATACAATTTACGTCAACGATTTAGATGAAGGCATTGAGAATAACATCAGCAAATTTGCTGATGATACTAAGCTGGGTGGCAGTGTGACATGTGATGAGGATGTTAGGAGAATTCAGGGTGACTTGGATAGGCTGGGTGAGTGGGCAGATACTTGGCAGATGACGTTTAATGTGAATAAGTGTGAGGTTATTCACTTTGGGAGTAAGAACAGGAAGGCAGATTATTATCTGAATGGTGTAGAGTTAGGTAAGGGAGAAATACAAAGAGATCTAGGAGTCCTTGTTCATCAGTCACTGAAGGTGAATGAGCAAGTGCAGCAGGCAGTGAAGAAGGCTAATGGAATGTTGGCCTTTATTACAAAGGGAATTGAGTACAAGAGCAAGGAAATCCTCATGCATTTGTACAGAGCCCTGGAGGGACCACACCTGGAGTATTGTGTACAGTTTTGGTCTCCAGGGTTAAGGAAGGACATCCTGGCTGTAGAGGAAGTGCAGCGTAGATTCACGAGGTTAATTCCTGGGATGTCTGGACTGTCTTACGCAGAGAGGTTAGAGAGACTGGGCTTGTACATGCTGGAATTATGGAGATTGAGAGGGGATCTGATTGAAACATATAAGATTATTAAGTGATTGGACAAGATAGAGGCAGGAAATATGTTCCAGATGCTGGGAGAGTCCAGTACCAGAGGGCATGGTTTGAGAATAAGGGGTAGGTCATTTAGGATAGAGTTAAGGAAAAACCTCTTCTCCCAGAGAGTTGTGGGAGTCTGGAATGCACTGCCTCTGAAGGTAGTGGAAGCCAATTCTCTGGATGCTTTCAAGAAGGAGCCAGATAGGTATCTTATGGGTAGGGGAATCAAGGGATATGGGGACAAGGCAGGAACCGGGTATTGATAGTAGATGATCAGCCATGATCTCAAAATGGCGGTGCAGGCTCGAAGGGCCAAATGGTCTACTTCTGCACCTATTGTCTATTGAAAGTACTTCCATGTGTTTGTAGATAGGTAGCTCCCAGAATTAGACCCAGTAATAATGAAGGACTGGAAAGATATTTCATAGTCAGGCTGGCGTGTGAGGGGACCCTTTAAGTGAGGTGTTCTAACATGCCTGATGCTCTTCTGCATCTTGTTGGTGGAGGCTGCTGATTTGGAGTTACTGCTAGTATAATCAAGGCAAATAATAGTAGTAGTGCGATCATTCGAGTAGAGTATAATGTTCTCCAAAGGGGCTGTCTGTTGGTAGGTCCTCAAGAGGACAATCTGGGATTCTGGGAGGATCTTGTTAATGGAGAACACCTATGCATGACTTTGTTTAACATGGGGAGGCTAATGCATGGGCAGCCACCGCAGAGTCCTTGACTGATTGGGGTCAGGGTCCAAAGCTATGGAATGCAAGACGAGTGGAGACCCTTCACTGCCTTTGTGATGTGTCATCTTTCGCTGCCCCATTGTTGAGGTCTTGGTTGGATTGCTCTTCATCTGAAACCTCTCCCTTGACCTTACCACCATGGGTGATCCTACCAGGAGCAAAGCACTAGATGGCTAAACTTCAGATGGCATCGCTTTCGGGATTTCAGGAACTCACAAGCCTTTCCAGCACAACAAGATGATGATCCTTGGTGAAAAATCAAGACAAATAGCTGCAATGCACTTTGTACGCACTGACACCATTGTGCACTGATTGTGTCGACAATGAAGGTTTCGGGTGTAAATGAGATACCAATTGAGTAGACAGCTTTGATCTGGTTGTTGTCAATTCAGGATATGAGAATTTTTGGAGCTGTACTCATCCAGGCAAGTGGAGAGTATTTTTCTTTGAGCTTTTGATTGATAACATAAGGATTTTGTAACGTCAGGAGATGGCTCACTTTCTACAGGAGACCATGCAAAACTTTAAAACATCAGCTACATCAAATATTTAGGAGTGTTGGCCTTTATGCCCTAATGAATGGTGCATAAACATAGGAAAAATACAACTAAACAAGGCATTGAAAATAGCACACCTGTGTATAGTTTTGGTCTCCATGCCTGGAGAAGAATATACGTGTATTGGAGGTAGTTCAGAGAAGTTTCACAAGGATTATTCCTGGGTTGTAGAGGGTGTTTATGAGGAAAGGTTGTGCAGGTGGACCTAGAGTTGTTTTTTTAAAACATGAGGGGTGATTTTATTGAAATATAGATTCAAGGGGACTTGATGGATCGATGCTGAGCAAATGTTCCCCTGATTAAGGCATACAGATCCAGGGGTATAGCTTTAGATTAAAGAGTTGACCTGTTTAAGACAAAGATGAGGAATTCCTTCTCTGACTGTCATGTGGAGTGATGTTTATATCAATAATCAGATTATGTTGAGTTAGCTTAACTGTTCTGAAAAACATGTGAATGGAAAATGTGAGTATATTCATATATGGTGCGATTTTGTTGTGGTTTATTATAGGATATGAGCAAAAGAAGATACAGATACAAGGCTCTTAATCACACGTACACTCACTGCTGCTGGGCTAAATATATCTTTAGCATTGATATAATCTTTAGGTCAGTGATCAAACTCACTTCCGATGTGAAGACCAATCCTTTCCACTTGGTTGAGCATAACAAATGTGACCATATTTCAGGGCATGAGCGGTGAATGTAAAACCACTAAGCTTGCAAAGAGAGAAGTAGCATTATGAAAGGTAGTAATGTAAACTCAATGAACCACTCTGCAGATTCTGCCAGCTTTCACCACAGGGTTTGAGAAGTTTTTGTAATTTTATGTTATAAAAACACCAATGCTGGAAGAAGTCAAGTCAAGTAACATCTGTGAAAAGAAAAACCAGTTAACGCTTCGTATAAAGTCTCTATCAGAACCAGTTACTCTTCACCAATCAAGTAATTGGGAATGGGTAGAACAGCAAAATGCCAATTCCCTCAAGAAGTAAAAACAAAATTTCTGAAAATTCTCAGGTAGTCAGAGAGTAACTGTGAAGAATTAAACAGAGTTAACCTTGCAGGCTTATGGCCTTTTGCCAAAGCTGTTGGATGTTAGAGGTTTACAAAGTTCTAAGAGTACACAGAAGCAGAAAAATTGAATGAAAGGCAAAAGACATTGGGAAGGTCCATGATACGATGGAATGCAAAAGTATATTTACATTGAATGGTGATGCAAGACAAAAGGGGGCAATATGAAACAAAGAAATTAAAGATGTGTTTGGAGAAAATGCAGATTACAGAAGCAAAACTATTACCAAGCTTGTTTTCCCTTGAGGTGAGCTCAGCATCGAGTCTGAAAGTGCAGTTTGCCTAATAAATATTTGAATTACTTTTGAGTTTCTAGAGGGGTATTGAATTAAAATCACAATCAATGCCTGTAAACTGAATAGTGAAATTTTGGAAAACAATGACCCAAACTGGATTGTACTGCTCAATGTGTTTAGGTAGACTCACACAAAAAATAACTTTTGACAAATCTATTAAAGTTCTGGGAGGATAGTTAAAATTGAACAAATGAATATAGTACATTGTGGCGACCCATTTCCTGGCACATCCGAACCGACTCACAATTAGATAGCCTACGGGGGTTTGCGAGCACAGAGCTTTGGAGCCTCTGCGCCATGGGGGGCAGGTTGAGGGAGGCTTAAAAGTGAGGCTGAAGATTTCGAATAAAGTTTTTCCTTCGACTGCAGTTACTGACTCCGTGTCGTAATTTTAGCGCTGCGTGTAGCACACCGCTACAATTGGTGACCCCGACGGTCCAAACGATTTTTGGACCAGAAATGACCGACGCCGCCTCTGTTCATGCGGTTTCGTTGAAACTGCCGGGTTTCTAGACACAGCGCCCGGACCTATGGTTACAGCAAGCCGAAGCCCAATTCCACGTTCGCCAGATCACCTCAGAAGACACCCGCTACTACTACGTGGTGAGCTCCCTCGACCAGGACACAGCGGCCCAGGTCGCGGAGTTCGTACAGTCGCCCCCGGCAGACGGCAAGTACACGGAATTCAAAGCCCTGCTCCTCAGGACTTTCGGACTCTCACGGCGTGAGCGGGCTGCCCATTTACTGCACCTGGATGGCTTGGGCGACAGACCTCCATCGGCTTTTATGAATGAGATGTTGTCTCTCGCCGACGGACACACACCCTCCCTCATGTTTGAGCAGGCATTCCTGGAGCAGCTGCCCGAGGACATACGCCTGCTGCTGTCCGACGCGGATTTCAGTGACCCCCGGAAGGTGGCAGCCCGGGCGGACTTGCTGTGGAACGCCAAAAAGGTGAGCGGGGCGTCCATCGCACAGATCTCCCAGGCACGCTCCCGGCAGCAAACCAGTCCAGGCCCGGCCGCAGAGCCCGCCAACCCCCGGCCCAATGAACACTGGTGCTTCTACCACCAGCGGTGGGGCGCAGAAGCCCGCCGTTGTTACCCGCCCTGCAAGTTCCCGGGAAACGCCAGGGCCAGCCACCGCTGATGGCTACGGCGGCTGGCCATCGGGATAGCGTCCTGTGTGTGTGGGATAGAAGGTCGGGACGCCGGTTTTTGGTCGATACTGGGGCTGAGATCAGCGTTTTACCTCCAACGAGTTACGACACCCGCAGCAGGGCACCGGGTCCCCCCCTGAGGGCCGTGAATGGCAGCACAGTAAGGACCTATGGCACCCGTCAGGTGCAGCTACAGTTCAGCTCCAGCCAGTTCACGTGGGACTTCACACTGGCCGCCGTAGCCCAACCGTTTCTGGGTGCGGATTTTTTGCGGGCTCACAGCCTACTGGTCGACCTGCCCAGGAAGAGACTGGTACACGCCGAGACCTTTCAGACGTTCTCCCTGGGTGCAGCCCAGTTGCCAGCCCCTCACCTCGGCTCCATCACGCTGTCCGACAACGACTTCACCAGGGTCCTGGCGGATTTCCCATCGGTTCTGGCACCGCAGTTCACTGCGGCCATGCCCAGGCACGGCGTACAGCACCACATCCTGACCCAGGGACCACCCCTCCACGCCCGCGCTCGGCGGCTTCCCCCAGACAAGCTCCGACTGGCGAAGGAGGAGTTCCAGAGGATGGAGGAATTGGGGATCATCCGGCAGTCCAACAGCCCATGGGCCTCCCCCCTGCACATGGTGCCCAAAGCGACGGGGGGGCTGGAGACCGTGCGGCGACTACCGCAAGCTGAACGAGGCTACCACACCGGACCGCTACCCTGTGCCGCACATTCAGGACTTTGCAGCAAACCTGCACGGCGCACGGATCTTCTCCAAGGTAGACCTCGTCCGAGGGTACCATCAAATCCCGATGCATCCTGACGACGTCCCCAAAACGGCTCTCATCACCCCGTTTGGCCTTTTCGAGTTCCTCCGCATGCCGTTCGGCCTGAAGAATGCCGCACAGACGTTCCAGCGGTTAATGGACGCGGTGGGACGGGACCTGGACTTCGCGTTCATCTATTTGGATGACATCCTCATAGCCAGCAGCAGTCGTCAGGAGCATCTGTCCCACCTCCGTCAACTCTGCGCCCGACTGAGTGAGTACGGTCTAACAATCAACCCCGCCAAATGCCAGTTCGGACTCGATACCATTGACTTCCTGGGCCACAGGATTACTAAAGAAGGGGCAACCCCTCTGCCCGCTAAGGTAGATGCGGTCCGCCTCTTTCCCCGACCCACCACGATCAAAGGCCTTCAGGAATTCGTAGGTATGGTCAATTTCTACTGCCGCTTCCTCCCTTCAGCTGCCCGGATCATGCGCCCCCTGTTCGCCCTGATGTCGGGTCCGAGCAAGGACATTACCTGGGACGAGGAGTCCGCCGCCGCTTTCGTTCAAACGAAGGAAGCTTTGGCGGACGCCGCAATGCTAGTACATCCCAGAATGGACGCCCCTACCGCCCTCACAGTGGACGCATCAAACACGGCAGTCGGTGGGGTGCTGGAGCAACTCATCGCAGGTCGCTGGCAACCCCTGGCATTTTTCAGCAAACACCTGCGACCACCCGAGCTCAAATACAGTGCTTTCGACCGGGAACTGTTGGCGCTCTACCTGGCAATCCGGCATTTCAGGTACTTCCTAGAAGGTCGGCTCTTCACCGTGTTCACGGACCACAAACTGCTTACCTTTGCGTTTACGAAAGCGTCCGACCCCTGGTCGTCCCGCCAGCAACGCCACCTGTCCTACATCTCTGAATACACGACGGATGTCCGGCACGTCTCGGGTAAGGACAATGTCGTGGCGGATGCCCTCTCTCGCCCTACCGTTCATGCCCTTTCCCAAGGGGTAGACTTTGAGGCACTGGCAGAGGCGCAGCAGGCGGATGAGGAGATTCCGAGTTACAGAACCGCAGTCTCCGGTTTGCAGCTCCAGGACCTCCCCATGGGCCCGGGTGAGAGGACCATACTCTGTGACGTCGCCACTGGCCAGCCCCGCCCCGTCATCCCGACAGCCTGGCGGCGCCGCGTTTTCGACTCCATTCATAACTTGGCGCATCCCTCCATCCGGACAATTGTCCGGATGGTTTCCAGCAGGTTCGTTTGGCACGGACTCCACAAACAGGTCAGTGAATGGGCCAAAACGTGCATGCACTGCCAGACGGCCAAGGTGCAGTGGCACACCAAAGCCCCACCGCAGCAGTTCCATCCCGCCCACCGGCGTTTCGACCACATTCATGTGGATATCGTGGGCCTCCTGCCAGTGTCGCGCGGAGCGCGGCACCTCCTGACTATCGTGGACCGGTTCACAAGATGGCCAGAGGCGGTCCCGCTCACCGACACCACCTCCGAATCTTGCGCCCAAGCCCTGATCGCCACCTGGATATCTCGCTTTGGTGTACCAGCCCACATTACCTCCGACAGAGGCGCCCAGTTCACCTCCAGCCTGTGGTCAGCTATGGCCAGCCTTTTGGGGACTCAGCTGCACCACACCACTGCCTACCACCCACAGTCGAACGGGCTAGTGGAGCGTTTCCACCGTCACCTGAAGTCGGCCCTCATGGCCCGCCTGCGAGGAGCCAACTGGGTGGACGAGCTTCCCTGGGTCCTACTCGGCATCCGCACAGCGCCCAAGGACGACCTGCACGCCTCGTCGGCCAAGTTGGTATACGGCGCGCCCCTGGTCGTCCCCGGGGAGTTCCTACCAGCCCCAAGGGGGCAAGAGGAAGATCCCGCAGCAGTCCTGGGCAGACTATGCGAGAAGTTCGGTAACCTGGCCCCCATACCCACTTCACAGCACGGGCGGCACCCGACCTGCATACTCAAAAGACCTACAGAACTGTAAGTTTGTGTTTGTACGAAGGGGCGGGCATCGGCCACCGCTGCAGCGGCCATACGAGGGGCCGTTTATGGTGCTCCGGAACAACGGGTCCACGTTCGTGCTGGACGTTGGGGGGAAAGAGGAGGTTTTCACGGTGGACCGCCTCAAACCGGCCGAGTTTCCGGCACCTCGGCGCAGAGGCCGACCTCCCAAGCAGGTTCTGGCCCAGACTGTGGACATTGGGGGGGTGTATCGCCGGTTCTGGGGTGGGGGGGTTATGTGGTGACCCATTTTCTGGCACATCCGAACCGACTCACAATTAGATAGCCTACGGGGGTTTGCGAGCACAGAGCTTTGGAGCCTCTGCGCCATGGGGGGCAGGTTGAGGGAGGCTTAAAAGTGAGGCTGAAGATTTCGAATAAAGTTTTTCCTTCGACTGCAGTTACCGACTCCGTGTCGTAATTTTAGCGCTGCATGTAGCACACCGCTACAACATTTCAATTTTTCGTAATACATTTGATAATGTGCCACATAAAAGGCTGTTAACCATATTAATGCTTCAGGTTTAGATTTGACATAATTATACATACTGTAAGCATGGTTGGTTAACGGAGTGGGGGAGCAGCTAGAAAAATATAGTACATATTAGATGGAGAAAATGGCACATATATAAAAGTTCAGGATGATCTTACATAATGATAAATTGAAGAGATAATGCTGAGGCTTTGTAAGACACTAGTCAGGCTGCACTTGGAGTATTGTCAACAGTTTTGGGCCCCATATCTCAGAAAGGATGTGTTGTCATTGGAGAATGTCCAGGGGATGTTCATGAGGATGATTCCGGGAATGAAGGGCTTAACATATGAGGAGCGTTCGACAGCTTTGGGCCTGTCCTCACTGAAATTTAGAAGAATTCATGGGGATTTCATTGAAACCAACCAAACCAGATCTGGGCGGTACCTTCCAAATATCCAGACCTGACTTGCACTACCTTACTTCCCCTTTTCTATTTTCTAATTATGATTTATAATTTAAATTTTTATTATATTTACTTCAATTTGTACTTCAAGGAGCGCGAAGCGCCGGATCAAATATTGCTGTGATGATTGTATGCTCTAGTATCAATTGTTTGGTGACAATAAAGTAAGGTAAACTAGGTTGAAAGGACTAGAGAGGGTGGATGTGGAGAGGATGTTTCTTATGGT
This sequence comes from Hypanus sabinus, assembly GCF_030144855.1. Taxonomy (NCBI): domain Eukaryota; kingdom Metazoa; phylum Chordata; class Chondrichthyes; order Myliobatiformes; family Dasyatidae; genus Hypanus; species Hypanus sabinus. The sequence goes on from NC_082707.1 coordinate 84,519,827, forward strand.
GGAGATATCCAGAACTAGAGGGCACCACCTTAAAATTGAGGGGGTGACCTTTTAGGACGGAGGTATGGAGGAATTTTTATTTTAGCCAGAGAGCGATGAATCTGATCAATATACTGTGTGGCATGTCACATAGCCTGTCCTTCCAGAAATAATTTACATAGAACAGTACAGCACAGGAACTGGCCCTTCAGCCAACAATGTTGTGCCACACCAAAAAATTAGTGATCACAAGGCCAACTATACTAATCCTTTCCATATCCATATCCAAGTCCATATCCCTCCATTTCCTTCAAATTCATGTACTTATCTAAGCGTCTCTTATGTATGTGCCTCTACCACTACCCAAGGTAGCACATTCCAGGCACCCACTAATCTGTGTGTAAAAAAAAACTTACCTCTCTCATCTCCTTTCAAATTATTCCTTTTCATCTTAAATGAATGCTCTCTGGTACTAGACATTTCAACCCCGGGAAAAGGGTACTGTATGACTACTCTGTGTATTCCTCTCATAATTATATAAACCTCTATCAACTCTTCCCTCAGCCTCTAGAAATAATTGACATGGAACCCCTTGGTGACATTTCTCAATTGTGTCCTCTTTGGGAGTTAAGCTTCACCCACTACCCATTCCAAAAATAATGTTTAAAATGCCATCTAGAAATACTATGTCAATTATCTCGGAAGAAGAAAATTAGAAACATCTTTTTTAAAGATTAAAACAATATGATCAAGCTCTATCTTCATTTGCCTAAAACATTTCTGGTAATTGGGGCAAACAGTCATAACATCCGTTTACCCGTATTTGAGGTTCAAACTCAGCCAAAGGTTATAGAAATACTCAGTCTCTCGCACAGCCAGAGGTGACCCATCACTCAGCCATATAATGAAAGTCTCGTCAGAGCTTGATTGCTGAAAGGTGGCAGCTGCCTCCCAATGCAAAATCCAGGTTATTCGAGCCCTCAATGGTATGGCACGAGATGAACCTTTCTTGCTCAACAGTTTATCCCCATGACCACCCTGGTTTTATCCTTTTAAATACATTATTCCTCCCCCCAACCTCCTTGCTGCTTAACAAGCTTCTTAGCTCTCCTTCCCAGTTCTAAGAGTCTTCAATCTGAATCATAAGGTTTGTTCTCTTCCCACAAATCTAGCCTGACCTGCTTAAGTATTTCCAGTATTTTCTGATTTTATTTTAAATTTCCAGCAATTGCAGTTCTGTTTTATTTTAATATTTTAAGTCATATTCCGTTAGTGTCCATGACTTTTTACTCCCAGATTTCTATCTACGCTCTAAGTCCATTGAATTTATTTCCAAGAATCCTTACATCAATGCATGCACAATGAAGGAGCATCAAACTTGGTGTTTGCAACCTTTGTCCCAGCCTTTGTTTCTTCTGTTTTCCAGAACCATTCCTCCATCTTGTTTCTTAAATCCTTAACTTCTACATCCAGTTTTGTGTCTTTCCCATTCCATTAACAATGTAATTTATATTGCATGGTAGCATAGTGGTTAGAGCGATGCTATTACAGGTTGGGGCGTTTCAGTTCGGAGTTCAATTCCAACATACTTTCTTCCCATGGAATGTGTGGTTTTTCTGCGAGTGTTCCAGTTTCTTCCCACAGTCCAAAGACGTACCGATTAGTAGGTTAATTGGTCATTGTAAATTGAACTATGATTAGCTGGTGCCAAACTGTATTTGTTCCTTTGGGATCATCAGATGCATGGACAGGGGGAGCTTGCTATATGGGCAACAGCATGCTCTCCATATTGTACTGCCCTGGCTTGTTTAGACAGCTGGGACACAACACCCATGGTTAACCCTGACCGGTGGAGGCCTCATACATTCATTCGATGGTTGCAATGTTGAGATTCAACTTGTCCAGTTTATGCAGGTCTTACCTCCTCCAGAAACAGCCCAGTGGCCAAGAAGCTTAAAGCTTATCCTCCTGCAGTATCCCTTCAGCCTTATGTTCACCTACTCATACTCAACTTCACTACGTGGTGGTCAGCGTAAAGACATGTTCCAGTTGGGTTCAAGGCTCTGGGTAGGGGAGGGATCTGGGTGTAGAGAGGCAAGGCAGTCATGATGGAAAGGTGAGAATTCAGACAATGAAACCATTAGCAGATGGGCATTGAAAGAATCATGATTGCTTCTCCTCCAAGCTAGTCTGTTGGTATCACAGATAATATTTCTGCTGCTTTCAACTAATACAAAGTGGTTGTCTGTCCTTCAGTGTTTCCATTCAATAGTGCCAGAAAACCAAATGAAAGCTCAATTTTATTTTTTTGGGAAACATTCTGGCATTAGCAATGCTGAAAATGTTAAGTTTACGTTATTACATTGCTATTTGTGGAAATGTGTGCAAATTGACTGCCATATTTCTCACATTACAACAGTGACAACAATTCAGGAAGTACTTTAATAGATGTAAAGTGCTTTGTAACATCTGGAAGTCATAAAAGGTGCTATATAAAATAGGCTTTTATTTACTGTAACTTGCTGGCAACACAGTCCATGTGAATAGAGAAAATGGTTTGAGGGTAAGTGCAGGTTGAAAGTTGATTGGAACACAGGGTGAGTAAAGGGATTAGTGTGAATGGTGGCTTGATGATCAGCTTAGACTTGATGAGTCAAATGCAGCATAGACACAGCATTACTTGATGACTGTGACTTGGACTGAATGAAAAAGCAAACTGCAGGAGTATGAAGGAGAGGTTAATAAATCCTGTCAGAGTCAAGGAAAACTTATCAATTGGGAACGATTTCCATTAGCACCTTTAACATGGGGGAAAAGCTTTACAGGTTGCTTCATGGGAACACTACTAAATACAATGCCTTGAAAAAATATTTAGCTTCCAACCCTTTGTTCACATAAATGAGTATGACAACCAGAGATTTTGATCAATTTAAATAAGAACTTTTATTATTTATGTACCATGTGCTCCTTTTTTCACAGTAGAGCACAAAAAACGGAAAATTACAAAGCATGAAAAACCAAAAATTCAAAAACTGAAATGTAAGCACTTCAAAAGTATTAATTCTCCTTTTGATCAGTATTTAGTTGAACCACCTCTTGCAGATATTACAACCAGTAGTCTTTTTTGATATGTCTCTATTGGCTTTGAACAGCGTGATGAGGCAAGATTTGCCCATTCCTCTTTGCAAAACTGCTGTAGTTGTGCCAGGCTAGTTGGGGAGCAATTTTGAGATCTTGCCAGATATATTCAATGAGGTTAAGGTCAGACTCTGACTGGGCCATTCAAAGACATAGAATTTCTTCATTTGAAGCCACTGTATGGTCACTCTAGCAGTGTACTTTGGGTTGTTATTTTGCTGAAAAGACAAACTTCCTCCCAGTTTAAGCTTTCTGGCAGAGGCTAGCAGGTTTTTATCCAGGAGCTCTGTATTTAGCAGCATTTACTTTTCCCTCAATCCTGACCAGATTTCCAGTCCCTGCTGCTGAAAGGCATCCCCATAGCATGATGCTGCCTCCACCAGACTTTACAGTAGGGCTGGTGTTACCTGGCTGATTGTAGTATTAGATTTATGCTGCTCATACTGCTTAGTGTTGAGGCCAAAGCGTTCCACTTCAGTCTCATACAACTACAAGGCTTTCTTCCTCATCTTTACAGTATCTTTTAAGTGACACTTTGCAAAGTCTTGATGAGCAAGAATATATGTCTTTTTTTAGCTAAGGTTTCTTCCTTGCCCTTTTTTTGTGCAAGTCCTTAGAGATTGTGGAGTCATGAACTTCATCTCCAGTTGCAGCCACTGACTTCTGCAGTTCACTCAGAGTGACTGTTGGCATCATAGTAGCCTCTCATATAACTGCCGTTCTTCTCTGGCAACCTAAGAGTGGCCTGAGCTGAGAAGTGTGGCTGTGGTTTCATATTTTTTCCACTTTATCATGATGGACTGCACTGAGCTCCAAGATATGTTCAGTGCCTTTGAGATGGTTTTGTACCCTTCCCCAGATGTGTGCTTCTCTGTTATCATATCCCTTTTATCTTCATTTTGGTTTGGTCTGTTGAAAATCTACAATACTGTTCAATCTTGCAGAGGAAGGAGTTATTTATTTATATGAATTCATTGAAAACAAATGATCTTTCAATTTTCTACATCAACATGGGTGAGTTGGTAAGTTAATACTGTATATTGCATCTGAAGAAAGTAAGTGTAGTAATTACAATGGTGATGAATACTTTTTCAGCTTCACTTTGGTTTGGTTTTTCAGCTTTACTTTGGTTTTTAATACTTAGTTAATTATTGACAGGTTTTGGAATTTTTCTTTTGATTTGACATGATACACAATGTTTTGTAGATTATTTCAAAAAATCCTATTTCGATATATTATAAGTTTATAACATGACACATTAAAATGCAGAAATAGTTGTAGAGGGCTAAATTCTTTTTTCATGACATGATTAAAAAAAAGTTGTTGCCAAGCCAGATAAATGGCTGTTATAGCCAAATGATCAAAGACCTGATCAAAGTAGATTGTTAGAAACTTCAGGGAAGGAAGGAGATTCAACAAGGTGGAACAAACTATAAGTGAACTCTGAAGCTGTAGACCTTGGGAGCAGAAAGCATAGCTGCCCTTTAAGCACATAATTCCAAAATTATTGGAGTGTACATGACTCAGCAGATTGTAAAGTTGGAGATTACAGGAACAGAGATAGGTGAGAACATGGACATATTTTAACATGGGAAATTTGTTTGGTCTGGAAGCATAGCCCCAGAAACGTAGGTTCAGTTCTGATTTCTGATGCTGCATGTGTGGAATTTGAACATTTTCCTTGTGCCTGCATGGGTTTTTTCATGATACTGGTGAACCCTATGTTATGTTCCTGAAAAACTGTGCACATCACGATTTCCAGTTATGCAAAATACTATTTCCAATGAAATTCCTGGTTATACAGTAAGTGGACATGCATTCTTATGGAATATTTTTCTGTCAACTATAATGAGTATTGGTACTGCAGTAGCTAGTTCATAACAGATGCCTTGTCAATTTCAGAGCAAAGTTTTGAAACACAACAAGTTTATACATAGAAATACTGAAGTCAACCTATCATTCTATTGTATGACAAAGACAGAGATAAGGACAAAGGAGGGATGAGCTGAAACAAGAATGGAGACAGTTACCAAGGTAGAAATTGGTAATATTAAATATGCAGGGGTCCAAAAGCTAAACTAGGAAAAGGACTGGTATTAGTAGTAGAGGAACATTTTTGGCAGTGGAGATCTAAAGCTAATCTAACAGAAGTCTGTATGCAATATACAACTCTGAGATTGAACCTCCCACAGATAGCTATGAAACAAAGAAAACCATGTAACGAACCCATTTAAAGAAAACATCAAACCCCCATGTGCAAAAAAAGCAGATCACACAAACAGCAAAAAAATGAACAAAGAACTCAGAATACAAAACACCAAATCGCAAAGACATCGAGAGAATCCTGCCATATTGAATTCAGTTCAGCTCAGTTGAATATTTAATTGAAGATCTCTGCATGTCAGGTCCCAAATGTCACACAACTTGACTAAGATTTGAAGTTGGTGAGATAAGGCTGGGTTTCATAAACATTCAGACAGAAACTGGTGTAATATTTTCCAGTGAAGTAACAAGATACAGCATGTAAATGAACAATTGTGCCTCTGATTATCCTCTGTCAATAAAAGAATAAATAAAAATGCTACCAGGCAAATGTAGTCCTATCTCATAACAGAGCAATTGTAGAACAAAGACGGCCAGTGTGATGGAAAGGTAGACACTGCCAGTGAGTGGAAAACCATCAGACATTACCACATAGTTCATTTTGGGAAAATTTTTGTCAGAGATGTTTAATGGATTTCAAGTCATGATGTAGTGGATGCTGGAAGTCCAGCTAATTCTTCAAATATTTTCAGTGGTTTATTTGAAAGGAGTCATTATTTTTGTTAAATGCTGAAATCCCAAACAGATGTTGTAGGTAACTTATTTTTAACTTACTCTATTTTTAGATGTTTGGATTATGGCAAAGGCCTTTTGTGATAATGTTGCTCTTTCCAATCCAGAACATATTAGCTGTTGGTTGGGAGTAACCTGACTTCACTAAATTCAAATGCTCCATTTGTCAGAGCTATGATATCAGCAATGCCAATGGGCTTTTCTGTCTTGACCAATCTGATTTTCTCATGTCATTCAACCATTTCAGTCACTGACTATTCAAACAAATGGCTATTCTGCTCAATCTTCCTCTCTCTAGCTGGAAGTGCTGTAGCAGAAAATGTTTATATATACTGTAGTTAATTTGATGACATTTAAAGACCAATTGCTCATGCCAATACAGCAAATGTGAGTGAATGGTTACAGTACAAATTAGAATACGGAGTACAGTACTGTACAAAATTCTTAAGCATTATACCTAGGGTGCCGAAGACTTTGCTTGGCACTGCATTGTCAATGTGGAGCAGAGATCAAGCTTGCAAATCTGGCAGGAGCAGAGGATGTTGGGAATGCCATAGGAATGGTGTGGGCCGGGTGACAGAAAGAATGCCATGGATGGGGGTGGGGCCATACCCAGCCAGTGTCTCCCTGGTGTTTCCTGCCCCTTCCCCTTTTCCCAACCATGATTCGCTTCTCCCTACCCCTTTCCCACTTCCAGTCCACAACAGAGTTCCATATCAGAATCAGGTTTATTATTCTTCACCAATGTCATGAAATTTGTTTTTTCTTTTGCAGCAGCAGAACAGAGCAATATATAAAATTACTACAGTACTGTGGAAAAAGTCTCATGCACCCTAGCGCATGCATGCTCTCTCTTTCTCTCTCTCTCTTTCTCTTTATCTCTCTCTTCTCTTTCTCCCCCCTCACTCTTCCTCTCTCTCCCTCTGTCTCTCTCCCACCTCTCTCTCCCCCTCTCTCTCCCTCTCTCTCCCTCACTCTCTCCCCTCCCTCTCCCCCTCCCCCTCCCTCTCCGTCCCTTTCCCTCTCCCCCTCTCCCCTCTCCCTCTCCCCCTCCCTCTCTCTCCCCTCCCACACACACACACAGTAAGACCTTTGTACAGTACTATATTTTTGTCAATTTAAGCCTCTTTCTGCTAATATCAAATAATAGCCGCAAGTAAATTTATAACTAGGTATATGATACTTTTTGTTTGCAGATAATTACTCCTTTCCGAAAGTTGATTTTGTGTGCTGAAAACCGCAAGGAAATGGAAGATTGGATCGCTGCAATGAAAACGATCCAAAACAGGGATCACTTTGAGGTGAGATTGCTCTATACTTTCTGGAATTTGTGTCTGTGAATTGGTACTGGGTACTTGCAGAAGAGGAGAGAAAATCATCAACAGTTTGAAACTTGAAAGAAGAGTTCAGGCAGTATTATAATTTCTGTGAAAGCCTTTGGAACATTTCAGGAAGATAGATTGTTATATAAAGAAAAGGGCTATCTATCCACGCATTATTGCAGCCTTTATTCTTTTGATTTTGGCATTCTAGTCAGAATCAGGTTTAATATCACTGGCATATGTCGTGAAATTTGTTAACTTTATGGCAGCAGTATAATGAAATACATGATAAGTAAATATAGAGAAAAAAGGCAGAGTTGCATTAAGAATATATATGTCTATTAAACAGATTAAGTTAAAATAATGCCTTCTCTACAACTGCATCAATAAGTTGCATCTAGCTTAGGTCCTTGGAGATACTGACGCCCAGGAACTTGAAATTGCTCACTCCCTCCATTTCTGATCCCTCTACGAGGATTGGTTTGTGTTCCCTCGTCTTACCCTTTCTGAAGTCCACAGTCAGCTCTTCGATCTTGCTGACGTTGAGTGCAAGGTTGGTGCTGCGACACCGCTCAACTAATATATCTTGCTCCTGTAGGCCCTTTCATCACCATATGATGGGTAATTTATATTTTCCTTTTCCTAGATTAATGATTCCAGTTTAGCAACACCATGCACTTAATACTTATGCAGTGATTAAAGACAGTCAGCATGGCTTCATACATGATAGGTCAGGTCTAACCAATCTTATTGAGTTTTTTGAGGAAGTTACCAGGAAAGTGGATGAAGGCAAGGCAGTGGATGTTGTCTACATAGACTTTTGCAAGTTCTTGCATGGAAGATTGGTCAAGAAAGGTCAGAAACTCGGCATACAAGTTCAGGTACTAAATTGGATTAGAAATTGGCTTTGTGGGAGAAGCCAGAGAGTAGTCATTGATGGTTGCCTCTTCAACTGTAGGCCTGTGAATAGTGGAGTGCGGCATGAATCGATGCTGGGTCCTTTGTTGTTTGTCACCTACATGGACGATCTGGATGATAATGTGGTTAACGGGATCAGCAAATCTGCAAATGACACCAAGATTGGTGTGGTGGACAGCGTGGAACGCTATCAGGGCTTGCAGAGAGATCTGGATCAACTTGAAGAATGACAGGTGGAAATTACTGCAGATATGTGTGAGGTGTTGCAATTTGGAAGGACTAAACAGGGTAAACTACACAGCAAATGGCAGGGCATTGAGGAGTATTGTAGAACAAAGGGGTTTGGGAATACAGGTCCATAATTTGTTGAAAGTGATATCACAGGTAGATACGGTAGTAAAGAAAAGATTTTGGCATGTTGGCCTTCATAAATCAAAGTATTGAGTACAGGAGATGGGATGTTATGTTAAAGTTGTATAAGACTTTTGGAGTATTGTGGACAATTTTGGTCACCTACCTACAGTAAAGATATAGATAAGATTGAAAGGGTAATGAGAAAATTTGCAAGGATGTTGCCAGGTCTAGAGGACCTGAGCGAAGTTTGGATAGGTACATGGATGGTAACGGTATGGAGGGCTCTGGTCCAGGTGCAGGTAGATGGAAGCAGGCAGTTTAAGTGGTTTTGGTGTGGACTAGATGGACTGAATGGCCTGTTTCTGTGTTGTACTTTTCTATGACTGTATTCTTGAGATTAGGTGGCATTGAAAAGACAGCGTTTATTACCATCACTTAACTGCCTGTAGCTGTTTATGCGGAAAGTACTACGAGTGCCATGTTGTGCAAGCTTGGATTGCGTATCAGTGAAATCAGAAAATAGATGGTCTTCCTAGTAGGATGATTGTGAACATTTTGTTTGGGTAAACACGAGAAAGTCTGCAGATGCTGGAAATCCAAAGCAACACGCTCAAAATACTAGAGCACAGCAGGTCAGGAAGTGTCTATGTAAATGGATATTGTATTGTAGGCTGAGACCCTTCTTCAGGAAGGGAGAAGATGCCAGAATAAATAGGTGGGGTAGGGGAAAGCTCTAGCTTGAAAGTGGTAGGTGAAGGTCAAGGGCTGGTGAAGAAAGAATCTGATAGGAGAGGAGAATGGACCACAGGAGAAAGGGAAGGAAGAGGGGACTCAGGGGAAAGTACTAGGCCGATGAGAAGAAGTAAAAGGTCAGAGTAGGGAATAGAGGAAGAGTGGTTGGACTTGTTTACCAGAAGGGGAAATTGATCCCCATGCTATCAGGCTGCAGGGTGCCCAGTTGGAACATAAGGTGCTGTTCCTCCACCTTGAGGGTGGCTGCACTTTTATGATAGTCAACAGTATGCTCACATAAAGGGGAAGATTTTGGAAAAAAATACTAAATATGATATCTTAGCTCTGGAGCCATCAGGTCTTGGCACTGCATTAAAATATGGAACCGATTGAAATGACTATCACCAGTGTAATAAATAGCCATGTAACTTTCAGGTGGTTTGCTCATTCTCATTTACGGTAGCTGGATCTTCAATGGCCAAGGTAAATAACTCCCACATCTCTCACTGTAAACACAGAGTGGCTAACCCTTCCATTTAAGGACTGTTTGTGAGGAGTGCTTTATTTCAAGATGTATAACGTATTTGTAGCGCAAGTAGTTTTGCTGCCTAAAGTTTATTGCACAAGTAGATCTGTGTAGATCTATGTAGATCTAGTACTGAAAAGGAGTATGAGCAAGCTGAAATCCCGGTATGAACTAATAAGTCCTCATACAAAGTTTTCATGAGTTTATGAAGCACATTTCATGTTAAAGAATAAAGCGGAGAAGAACAGAAATGGAGGATAAGAGTTGGATGGTTAACCAAAAGTGGGAAAATGCTTTTTGAGATTGAGAGAGAGATTTGACAAATTCTGAAGTTCCAGAGGTTGTTATTTACATTGGTAAAATCATTATCCAAATGAAAACCCCAGGTTTGATTAACAGAACTGTGCTGATTCTCTCAATTAGATTCCTTCATTCCCATTGCTCTCTTCCCAATGAAGTCTTGATTTTTTCCAGTCTTGAAAGCCACTTCATTGACCAATGGTTCATTGACTTGTTTCCTTTTTTAAATAGACATGTAATCTTGCCTAGCTTTTAATTTTCAGATTGCTTTCAGAGCAGTTTTTGGGACAGCTCAAATCTAATTAAATTCTGCTTTTCTTTTTTTTTCCAAATATACTTGTATGATATCTTTTGGGTCCTAGGGACTTGCTAATTTTTCATCTATTATTTTGCCTGTCTGCAGTTTTACAGTCTTTCTATCCCTATTTTCCCTGTCTCACATCTCCAATCTTTCCTGTTTTTTGTTACTTTACGGTTCACCCAGACAAAATGAAAATTTAGAAATTTTACTTTAGTCTTATGCTGTGCTGTTTTTCTAATTATTTAATATGAACATCCTTGTTCTTTAAGCATTGTCAACCAAGTGGTGTCTTTGTGTAATTCCTTTGCTGTCAAATTTAATTTATTTAATAAAACAGCTCTCTTCTATTTGCCCACTGCTACAGAGTACTTACAGTACAGAATAGGCCATTCAACTTACCGGCTCCATTCCAGTGCTCCACATTAGTATTCTCCCACCCTTCTTCAGCAAACACTGTCTAACCTTTTCTCCCTTGCATATTCATCCAGCTTCACTTAAGTGCACCTTTGCTATTACATGTAGCTATTCTTCATAATAGCAAGCTCCATATGCTAACCAGTTTCTGGATAAAATGATTTCTCTTAATATCCTCTTAGTGTTCCTTCCTATTGTGCAACTTTTAAGGTCTTCAAATATTGCCACAGTTTTTCAGCTTTGAAACTTTCTTAACTTTTGGATATTAATTCTACTGCAATACTTCTTTGTAAGCTTGTAGGCTTACGTTTCTTTCCAGTGTTTTAATGTTCTTTTTGTCCCTTAATTCTGCCATTGTGATTTCATCCAGTTAGAGTTCTTCCACTCACCCTAAAAATGTATTTTGATAGTAGTTGCATCACTTCCCCCTCCCCATGTTTCATTTTTGTTTGCTTGTCTAAACTCACATATTCTGTTCTTTTTGGCTCTGACCAATGCCCAAAGTGCAGATTGATTGTTGTAATGTTTATCACTTCATTTTCCCTTTGCAGAATATGCCTTTATTTTCAATTGTAGCACTTCTGGCATTGGCATCGAGATAATTTGTTTGATTAGCTACTTTCCTGCTTTTTGTTTTCTCATCTGGTACTCCCCTGTCCTCTACTGACAATTAATTAAAAACTTTGTGAAGGATTTCTAGCCTTATTGTTTTGTTTATTTGAGTTTCATGTAGGTCCTGAGTTGTGACTCTTTACACAATTGTTTTGATCGTGTTATTCTGTTAGATTTATGTTACCCTGCAAGGTGATGTACCATCTCAGAATTCAGAACACAGTGAAGTAAGGGTTTATCCCTTTCTCTAACTGAGGGCATGATTGTGTCTGATTTGGGAACTGTTCATTTTGATGGTTAATGTTCCATTGCGTCATGATGCTGCTCATGATTGCCTCTTTCCTGTTTTACTGCCCTCAGCTATAGTGTAAGCACAGTACGCTCGCAAGAGACCATTCTCCGAGTTTCTGACTACTCTTTGCGTAATCAAGTGAAACGATTAGATACCAGATAACTGATTGCCTTTTTTTTTAAGCCTGTTTACAGCAAATTTTCGTGTGGTGATGGTAACATTTGACCATATTTTGTGATTCATTGCCACCCCTATCTCTACCTGTCCCACAATGTCAAACCGCCCACAAGCTACAATCAGCTAAAGATTTAGCAAAATCACCAGTTTAGACATTGTGATTGAGGGAGTGACCAGCATTAAGTTATGCAGTTGAGAATATGGAAATTAGGAAATTGCATTGTGGTTGATTTAAACAGTGTATTTCAGAACTGCATTTAGATTCATAGCTTGAGAATAAGAACAAATTAGGAATTGAGAATGTCTACATTTTCCCTTGTGCATTGCCAATGAATTTTGGCTATCACCAGATGATTTAGGACTAACTAAACAGTGCTTGGGGGTGGAGAAATGCTGACATAACAACAGAAAGATATGTAAGATGGCATAAAGCTAAGCATCTTTCCACTGTTTGCTAGCTGGTCTCACCAATTTCAGCTTGCCTTAATTGGATCAAATAGGGTGACTAACAAGAAATTGCATGGTAATACCTGCTAAATGTTTTGAATATTCTTTTCTCTGAGCAGTCAACCCAATACAGCATGGACCATTTCTCAGGAATGCACAACTGGTACGCTTGCTCACATGCACGACCCACATATTGCAATGTCTGTCGAGAAGCCCTGTCTGGCGTAACATCTCATGGACTGTCCTGTGAAGGTAAGAAGATGATATAGCAATAGTTTCTCAGTTCATTCATTCTCACTAACCATCCCTTAGAGCTAATCAAAGATATTTATTGACAGGAGGTTTAATGGTTACACTTCTTCTGACTTGACTGTTAACGTTGGCCTTTCTAATTTTAATCCTCTCCTTACTCTAGTTTATCCTGTTAACACTGCCACACTTATGCCATTTCCTGCACTCTCCTTGTGCTACTAGCTCATGTGAGGACAATCAAAGTTAGTAATTACCTCAATAAGACAAGGCCAAGTAAGTATAATTTCGTTAGTAGAGTGACCTTTGGTTTTAGTGCACAAAACTAAGTATAGGGTACTTGCAAAACTGAGTGTTGATCTGGAACATTCTGACTATATTCTTCCTGAATGAAAGAAATATGCTTTTAAATCGAGAAAACTTCTTGATAGATATTCCCTCATTAAGAGAAGTGCTTTATTGATTTACAAAAGGCATAGGAATTTACCCTCTCTGAGTAGGATTACTGTGCATCTCCATCATAAGAAATGTTTAATTTTTCTGAAATTAACATCTTGTAAAGTTATAAAGAATGCCCTGCTGTTTCTTGTTATTTTTTTGTCTCTTCACTTTTTATTAATTTTTTATTTACTTTATTAATTGCCAATGTTTGTATCATTTCAGTGTTTGTTCTTATTTCCTGTTTTAACCTGTGCCAATAATGTAACCATTTAACCAAGTCATATAATTATCAATACATAATACTTAAATTTACAAAAAACTGTAGAATTAAAGCCTTAGAGTATTTGCAGAAGTGTGACTCTCAGAAAATGTTCCTGATAATGAGGCTACTTCATTAGTACCATATAATTTCACTCTATGAAGAGTCCAGGAGGTGAACTCTTAGCCCCATGTGCTGAGGTCCTATTAGTGCAAATCTGCAAAAGGTCTAAGTAAATATGAACCAGTGATAAATGATACTTTTGCTCTGTAAGTTAGATATTTCCATAACATGGCAACCTAGATCTCAGTGACTCAGAGGACTTGTAAACTAGGCTTGTCTTGAGTTACTGAAAATCAAAGGTGTTCAGATGCTGGAAATCTAAATTAAAAACTGAAAATGCTGGAAACGCTCAGCAGGTCAGACAACATCTGTGGAAAAAGTAACAGAGTTGAAGTTTCTAGTGAAAGATTTGGCACCTTGTTTGTTTTCTCTCTCTCTCTCTCTCTCTCTCACTCTCACTCTCTAACTGCCCTCTTTCAACTCATTGGCTCAGTAGTTAGAATCATCCTGGCAATCCTATCCTTTCTTTAATAGAGATATTCCCTTTGTCCTATCCACCCATTTCCCACTCTCTCTGCAACTTAAAATTTGTTTATTTACTTTCCCAATTCCAATGAAGGGATTTTAATATGGAGGGTTATACTCTGTTCCCTTATGCACAGATGCTGCCTGACTTGCAGATTGCGCATTTCTTGTTCTTTAATCTTTGGAAATATTATATGAATTCCTAATGTCCTTATTCAGAGGTATAACATCCACCTGCTTAAATGGGAGTGATTTATACAGCAGGGACTGTCATATCTTAAGCAACAATGATTAGCACAAGCTTATTTACGGCGGTAAGATGGTCCATCTTTGAAATCCTAATGGAAACAGATTAGTACTTGCTTGGCTTTAGGATTTGAGATTTTGCATTTATTGCATTGTACGTCTTTCCATCCCTCCTCTCCCGCCTCTGCACAAAAACATTGGTCTTGTACTTGCGGTGACCAAACAAGTATACACACATACACTTGCACCTACACACACCACACAAACACAGAATAACTGTTGATGAGTCTCTTTTTCTCTTTCTCTCCCTCTCTTTCTCTCTCATGTGTCCTTTCCTTTCTGGTTCACAGTATGTAAATTCAAAGCTCACAAACGCTGTGCTGTGCGAGCCACCAACAACTGCAAGTGGACAACGCTGGCCTCAATTGCCAAAGATATAATTGAAGATGAAGATGGGGTATGTTGTAAATGGGAGTCAAGCAAATGCTGATAAATGAAAATCTGAGCAAGTGCTAAACAGAGTCTGGAAATCATCCACTGCTTTTGAATGATACAACATGATTAAGATGTTGATATTGTGAGTTCAGATCCTTTTGGGGTTAGAGTCTAGACTGATGAGAGATGAATTTAAAATGTTCCATGAAATAGTTTACATTGAACAAGTATGTGGTCACCAAGGAGCACCAAGGGTTTTTCTGGAGGAATATGCCCTTGCAAAGCTGGTTTTTACCAGGAGAATGTGGTAACTGGAGTCACTGGAGGAAAGAACACAACAATGTGCAGCAAGCAGTTACCTGGGAACATAGAACTGAGCAGTGAATGGTTGCGAAATTGAATGAAGTAATCGTTTTCAGGGGGTTACCAATGGGAAATCATGCTTGATTGATGATGATTACAAGAAAGAATGCTGCAGAGCTGGAGCTCTCTTCGGAAATCCTCAATCTGAATTTTAAATATTGGAGCTCCCTCGATTGGTAAGACTAGGTAAAGCCAAACATTTTATTTTAGATTAGTGAGATCTTTGTGGCCAAATACACACTATCTCTCACAGCCTCAGAATATTTTAAAGCCCTTGAAGACCAACAAAATCTTTGGTAGTAAAGTCACTATTATAACATAAGACAAGCCTCAGAAACAGCAACGGTATAAAGGGCCAGATGTTTTTAGCAAATCAGATTGAGTATTAGGACATCATGAAAATTCCCATGTAATGCTTCAAATAGAGCTCTTGGATTTTTTTTACTTCCAACTGAACAAGCAGCTCCTCAGTTTAACATTCAATCCAAAAGATAAAACCTCTCACAAGGCTTCAAACTGTAGGGTGAACACTAATTTATTTTGATGCTTCTACAAGGATTAAGTTATGTCTGTGTTCCCTTCTTGCATTTCCAAGAAACAGTGCCAGAGGAATATTTGCCAATGTTGCAATTGTGAGACGGTTGCACATTTCATCCTTTGCTTCCATTTGAGTTTACTTGCTTACCAATGTACATTGTACATTGCAATTTTTTTTAACTGTGCTCTGTTAATTTTCATTTCTGCAGCTGAATGAAAAGTTGAGAGAGAGAAACCTCCCCTCAGGCATGTACTTGTCATCCATGCTGGGATCTGTTTTACTTACTTCCTCAACACTGTTCAAACACCCTGTAAACCTTATCACCAGGTTCTGTCTTTCTCATTGCTGTGCTTGCTGAATAATCACAAAATCTTTATGAATTATGAAGCCTTTATGTTGAGGGTTGCCCTAATCTCGTTTACATTAAATTAGCTGGACTTCATGGCATACTTTAGCTGAGATCTATGCTAGTCCCTTGCACAAAATCCAAAAATAGTTTATGTAGAAATTTGTACTTGTCATAGGATGCTAGAATCTGTTATTCCCTTTGTTGCAACAATCATGTGATATTTAGTTGAGGTCTGTGCTAGAATGTTGGGTAGGGCTCTTAGCTAGTCTCTTACACGGGAATCTAAATCCTGTTGAAGCATGGTCTAATCCTACAATGCAGGGGTCTTCTTGCATTGCTGCCATGTGCTTTTAAAAACTGAGATATAAGCTGGAAAATTAATTGGTGGTTTTGCTGCTTCATTAATACATTGTGTGCTGGTCCACTTACCCAAGAACCAAAATGTACATCAGTCCTTTAGCCTGGATCAGTGCTCATTTCTCATTTCTTATTAGATCATAGGACATAGGAACAGAGTTAGGCCATTCAGCCCATTGAATCTGTTCACCATTCCATCATGGCTGATTTATTACCCCCCCCCCCCACTCCCCGACTACATTTGCTTGTATTCTCCATGTAACCTTAATGCCCTGACTAATCAAGAACCTATTAACCTACACCTTAAATATACTCAGTGACCTGGCCTCCACACCCATCAGTGGCAATGAATTCCATAGATTCACCACTCTCTGGCTAAAGAAATTCCTCCTCACCTGTGTTCTAAATGGACATCCCTCTATTCTGAGGTTGTGCCCTCTGGTCCTAGACTCTCCCACTATAGGAAACATGTTCTCCATATCCACTCTTTTGGCCTTTCAACATTAGCTAGGTTTCAATGAGATCTCATCCTCATTCTTCTGATCTTCCAGCAAGTATAGGCTGAGAACTATCAAACGCTGCGCATATATAAACCCTTTCATTGCCAAAATCATTCTTGTGAACCTCCACTGGACTCTGTCCAACGCTAGCCCATCTTCTCTGAGATAAGGAGCCCAAAACTGCTCACAGTACTCCAAGTGCATTCTAATTCCAATGCCTTATAAAACCACAGCCTTTCATCTTTGCTTTTATATTCTAGTCCTCTTGAGATGAATGCTAACATTGCATTTGCCTTCCTTACCACCGACTCAACTTGCAAGTTAACCTTTAGGGAGTCCTGCTCAATGAAACCCAAATCCCTTTGTATCACCGATATTTGAATTTATTTTGAAAATAGTGTACACCTTTATTCCCTCTACCAAAGTGCATGACCTTACACTTCCCTGCATTATATTCCTTCTTCTACTTCTTTGTCCATTCTCCTAATTTGTCCACATCCTTCTGCAGGTTCATTGCTTCCTCAACACTACCTATCTCTCCACCTATCTTCATTTCGTCTGCAGACTTTGCCACAAAACCTTCAATTTTGTTATCCAAATCGATGACATATAATGTATAAAGAAGTGGTCCCAACACTGACCTCTGAGGCATATCACTAATCACCAGCAGCCTATCAGAAAAGGCTCCCTTTACTCCCACTGTTTGCCTCCTACCAGTCAGCCAATCTTGTATCCATGCAAATATATTTCCTGTAATGCTGTTATCTTGTTAAGCAGCCTCATATGTGACACCTTGTCAAAGGCCTTCTGAACAACATCCATTGACTCTCCCTATTTTGCCTGTTTTTTTCCTCAGATTTGTCAGGTAAGATATCTCCTTGAGGAAAGCATGCCAACTTTGGTCTATTTTATCACGTGGCTCGAAATACCCTGAAACCTCATCCTTAATAATGGACTCTAACATTTTCCCAACCACTGAAGTGAGGCCAGAATCAAATCATTCTTGAAAGATCATTACTAATGCCTCCACAATCCTTTCAGCTATCTTTTTCAGGATCCTGGGGTGTAAGTCATCTGGTCCAGGTGAGTTACCAACCTTCAGACCTTTCAGCTTCCCAAGCACCTTCTCAGTGACTAGACTCATTTCTGCCCCCTGATACTCTTGAATTTCTGGCATACTGCTCGTGTCTTCCCTTCCCTTTTGAGCCACAAGGCCAGATTCAGTGCCAGAGACCCAGTTGCTGTGGCTTCCTCCTGGTAGGTCATCTAACCCCCCCCTCCCCACACACCCACCCCCCAACAGTATCTAAAGCAGTATACTTATTATTGAGGGGAATGGCCACAGGGATACTCTGCACTAGCTGCCTATTCTCTTTCCCACTCCTGACAGACGCCTAGTACCTGCCTAACCCATGGGTGACTACATGCCTCACCTCCTCATTCTTCCATCTGAAACAAAAGTCATCAAGTTGCAGCTCCATTTCCTTAAAATGAACTCTTGGAAACTGCAGCTTGATGCACTTTGTGCAGATGTATTTAACCGGGAGACTGGATGTCTCCCAGACTTCCCACTTCTCATACGAAGACCATACTGCTAACCCTGGACCCATTCTCACATATAGTAATAGACAAAGAAAGAGAAAAATAACTTAGTCGAAACTACCTCAGCTAAACAAGTGACTGCTCATGATACTTGCAGCTCACTGAAAAAAGGCCCAGAGCTCTTTTTAAACCTTGCACTGCATTAGCCAAACAAGCTGTTCATGCTGGTCTTTGCTAGTATCAAAGCTAATTTTTTCAGCTGGACTGTCTGCTGATTTCCTACTTTATGATCTGTGCCATTTTATTAACAGTTCCCATTGTAGGAAAAGGGGGTGTTCTTTGGATCCCTTTATAAAGCATAATATCAATACAATGAATGAGAAGAGGAAAATGGTAGGCTGAATTATTGTTCTTTTCTGTTTAGAATACAGCTGAAAATAGCATCTAGGATATCCTAAGAAAAAAGAAACAGGACCAAAGACTCACCAAATTACTGTAAACAATGTAAACATGATAAAGAATTGTGTGAAGTCAGAATGCGTCACTCAGTATGTTTTTGTACTGAGATTTTCTGTGTAGTTAAGAACATCATAAATGCTCTGACTATAAGTGACTTGCTTTCAATTATTGAACTGTTCAGATTCAGAAATGAGTTTAAATCTCTGGCATATGTCATGAAATGTATCATTTTACAGCTGCAGTACATTGCAATACATGATAATAAAAATGATAAGTTCCAATAAGAAGTATATATAATAAAAGAAAATTAAATAAGTAGTGCAAAAAAGACAGGGAAAATATAACATTGAAGTAGTATTCATGGATACATTGTCCATTCAGAATTCTGATGACAGAGGGGAAGAAGCTGTTTCTGAAACATTGAGTATGAGTCTTCAGACTCCTGTACTTCCTCCTTGATGGTAGTAATGAGAGGAGTGATGGAGGTCCTTAATGATGGATGCTGCCTTTTTGAGGTATCGCCTTTTTAAGATGTCCTCGATGCTGGGGAGACTAGTGCCCATGATGGAACTGAATGTTTTTACAACTTTCTGCAGCTTCTTTCTAATCCTGTACAGTAGTACTTCCATACCAGATGGTGATGCAACCAGTTAGAAGGCTCTCCACTGGTAGAAATTTGTGAGTTTCTTTGGTGACATACTAATTCTTCTCAAACTCCTAATGAAGTATAACCAGTGTCATGCCTTCTTTATATTGCATCTGTATTTTGGATCCAGGGTAGATCCTCAGAGATGTTGACATCCAGGAACTTCAAGTCAAGTCATGTCAAGTCACTTTTATTGTCATTTTGACCATAACTGCTGGTACAGTACACAGTAAAAATGAGACAATGTTTTTCAGGACCATTAGATGATACAGTACAAAAACTAGACTGAACTATGTTAAAAAAAACACACACAGAAAGCTACCTAGACTACAGACCTACACTGGACTGCATAAAGTGCACAAAAACAGTGCAGGCATTACAATAAATAATAAACAGGACAATAGGGCAAGGTGTCAGTCCAGGCTTCAGGTGTTGAGGAGTCTGATAGCTTGGGGAAGAAACTGTTACATAGTCTGATCGTGAGAGCCCGAATGCTTCAGAGCCTTTTCCCAGACAGCAGGAGGGAGAACAGATTGTATGAGGGGTGCATGGGCTCCTTCATAATACTGTTTCCTTTGCGGATGCAGCGTGTAGTGTAAATGTCCGTGGTGGGGGAAGAGAGACCCTAATGATCTTCTCAGCTGACCTCACTATCAGCGGCAGAGTCTTGCGATCCAAGATGGTGCAATTTCCGAACCAGGCAGTGATGCAGCTGCTCAGGATGCTCTCAATACAACCCCTGTAGAATGTGATGAGAATGGGGGCGTGGCAGATGGACTTTCCTCAGCCTTCACAGAAAGTAGAGACGCTGCTAGGCTTTCTTTGCTATGGAGCTGGTGTTGAGGGACCAGGTGAGATTCTCCGTCAGGTGAACACCAAGAAATTTGGTGCTGTTTACGATCTGTACCGAGGAGCCGTCAATGTTCAGCGGGGAGTGGTCGCTCCGTGCCCTCCTGAAGTCAACGACCATCTCTTTTGTTTTGTTCACATTAAGAGACAGGTTGTTGGCTCTGCACCAGTCCGTTAACCGCTGCACCTCCTCTCTGTAAGCTGACTCATCGTTCTTGCTGATGAGACCCACCACGGTGGTGTCATCGGCGAACTTGATGATATGCTTCGAGCTGTGTGTTGCAGCACAGTCGTGGGTCAGCAGAGTGAACAGCAGTGGATTGAGCACGCAGCCCTGGGGAGCCCCTGTGCTCAGTGTGATGGTGTTGGAGATGCTGCTCCTGATCCGGACTGACTGAGGTCTCCCAGTCAGGAAGTCTAGGATCCAGTTGCAGAGAGAGGTGTTCAGGCCCAGTAGGCTCAGCTTTCCAAACAGGTTCTGAGGGATGATTGTGTTGAATGCTGAACTGAAGTCTATGAACAGCATTGGAAAGTACGTGTCTTTTTTGTCCAGGTGGGTTAGGGCCAGGTGGAGGGTGATGGCAATGGCGTCGTCTGTTGAGCATTTGGGACGGTACGCAAATTGCAGAGGGTCCAGTGAGGGGGGCAGCAGGGTCTTGATATGCCTCATGACGAGCCTCTTGAGACACTTCATGATGATGGATGTAAGTGCAACGGGACGGTAGTCATTTAGGCAGGACACTGAAAATTTGAAACTTCTCACCCTTTCCACTTCTGATCCCTTGATGAGGACTGATGTGTGTTCCCTCAATTTACCCTTCCTGAAGTCCACAATTAATTATTTGGTCTTACTGACAAAGTTCAAGGTTGTTACAGTGACACCATTCAACCAGCTAATCTATCTGACTTCTGTAGGCCTCCTCGTCTTCATCTGAAATTCTACCGACACTAGTCGTATGGTTGGTAAATTTATAGATGCTCTTTGAGCTGTGCTTAGCCACTCACCACAGGTGTAGAGAGAGTACAGCAGTGAGTTAAGCACACATCCTTGAAGTGCGCGAGTATTGATTGTCGGTGGGGAGGAGATGTTATTTCCAATTACACAGACTATGGTCTCCTGGAGAGGAAGTCAAGGATCCAGTTGCAGAGGAGGGTACAGAGGCCCATGTTTTGGAGCTTGTTGATTAGGTGTGAGGGTATGAATTGTTGAATGCTGAGCTGTAATCAATGTACAGCAGCCTGATGTCATTCAAGGCCATTGAGGTTGCATCTGCTATAGATAGGCAAATTGCAGTTGGTCCAGGTCCTTGCTTAAGTAGGAGTTGATTCTAGCCATGACCAACCTCTCAAAGGACGTTATCACAGTAAATGTGAGTACCACTGGGTGATAGTTATTGAGGAAACTCACCCACTTTTCTTGGCCACTGGTATGATTGTGCTCTTTTGAGCAGGTAGGAACCTCTGACTGCAGCAGAGAGATATTGAAGATGTCCTTGAACACTACTGCCAGTTGGTTGGCACAGGTTTACAGAGCCCTACCAGGCATGCCATCAGGTCCAAAAACCTTGCAAGGGTTCACCCAGTTAAAAGATGGCCTGTCATCAGCCTCCAAAACAGTGATGACAGGGTCACCAGATACTGCAGGGATTCACACAGGTGTAGTTTCAAACCGTGCATAGAATGCGTTGAGTTCATCTGGGTGCGAAGTGTCACAGTGATTCATGATACTAGGTTTTGCTTTGTAGGAAGTAATGGCCTGCAAACCCTGCTAGAGCTAAAATGCATCTGATTTTTGCCTCTAATCTCAATCGGTGTCATTTTTTTGCCCTTAAAGTAGCCTTCTGTACTTTGTGCCTAAACTTCTTGTGTTGTTTTGAATTACCTATCTTGATTGCCACAGATCTCAATAGACAATGAATGTGTCGGTTAATCTCTTGGCTTTTGGTTTGGGTATGTCTGGTATGTTCTCGAAAGCACACACTCATCGCACAGGTCTTGATGAAGTCGGTGACAACTGTGTTTCAGATTCATTCAGACTTGAAGATGAATCCCTGAATATTGTCCAGTCCACCAACTCAGAGCAGTCCTGTAAGCGCACCTCCACCTCTCTTGAATAAATTCTTTTGGTCCTCACCACTGGTGCTGCGGTCTTTAGTCTCTGCCTGTACACCGGGAGTAGAAGTACAGCCATGTGATCAGATTTTCCAAAGTGTGGGTGTGGGATAGCAGAGTGAGCATTCCTGATGGTGGTGTAACAGTGGTCAGGTGCATTGGCTCCTCTTGTTCTACTGGTGATATGTTGATGGTAGTTATTCAGAGACTTCAAGCAGGCCTGGTTAAAATCTGCTGCAATGATATGAAAGGCATCGGGTGTGCAGTTTCATGTCTGCTAGTTACGCTGCTCAGCAACTCCAGTGCTTGCCTGACATTGGCCTGAGGTGGAATGTACGCCGCTACTAGGATGATGGCGGAAAACTTCCTCGGCAGATAAAAGTGGACATTTGACTAGATATTTCAGGTGGGTGAGCAGGACTGAGACACAACCACCACTTCTGTGCACCACGGTGAGTTAATCTTAAAGCATATCCCACCTCCTCTGCGTTTTAATTGTAGCTGTAAACCTGCCCAGCATCTCCACTTCTATTTTCTTAAAGGGGAACTGCACTCTCAACCCAAGTCTACCGTCCGATGTTCGTCAATTTTGATATCGATAGATTTTTAAAACAATGCTACTTACTGAAGTACCCATGGCTATGACTGGATTTCCGCTGTAGTAGTCCTAACCGGGAATATTTGATCATTCCCATTGGAGTCGCACGCAAGCATTTGCCACATAATGGCACTATCTTTTCAAAATGTTTCATTTATAGTGAAATTATTGTGTTATCCAGTTATTAAAGAGAGGCAAAAGAGGGAAATCAGGAAATTAAAGACTAGTTAGCTGCATTATCTGTTATATAATAGAGTGATATAACACAATAAAGATTTTCAGTTCATTTAATGTTATGGTGTTCACCAACTTGGCAGTTAGCTTGCAGATCCAGTCAAGGTAACATCCTCAGTGCACAGTTGTTGGTGTTTCTCTCTGAGAGTGTTAGCACTTGTATAGGCCCCTGTTCACATGCCTCGGTCCTGATTGGCTACCCCTGCAGTTGACTATTGGCTCTTAGGGGGTTCAATATGTTTGTTTAAGGAGTTATCAGAATAAATCCCCTTCTTAAAATTCTCACACCTGCTTCGTGTTTGCCAGCATCAGATTCTCCACGATGTCCCTGTTAAACTGGTGTTCTTTTGTCTTCATGTACCGAGAAGAACACCAGATGCACAGATCTTACTCAATTCACGACCTTGCCCTGTGTCAAGAATATCTCAGAAATGACAGCTTGAATTCTCGAACCTCTTAGCATCACAATTGCTCACAAACTAATGTTGACTTTATGGAAGCTTGTCTCAAGAGCCAAGATACCACTAAAGACAACCAACAAAATCAATCTGGTGTACAAGATTACCTGTGGAGACTGCAACAAGAACTACCTCAGCCAGACAGGGCGTATACTTTAAACTTGTTTATAGGAACACAAACTGGCAGTGCAGACACATGATCCACTGTCACTGATCTTGGTACATGAAGGTCGAGAAGGACACCATTTTAACTGGGTTACAGTGGAGGTACTGGTGCAGCCAAAAATTAAGCTGGCACGTGAATTTTTAGAAGTGTGGTTCTTTTCTGATAACTCCATAAACAAATATATTGAAATAGACACCATCTGTGAACCCCACAGAGCCAAAGAAACATGAGTCAACAGAATTCAAAGGTCAACTGTAAGAGGTAGCTAATCAGGACTGAGACAAGTGAATGTGAGCATATTATAAACACTCCCAAAGTGATACAGCAACAACAGTGTGCTGAGGATGTCACTGGGCTGGTGATGAAATGTCTGCAAGCTAATTGCCAAGCTCGGTGAACACCACAACATCAAGCCCCTCAACCTGAGCTACCAATATTCACAAGCATTTTCAGTTCATTGCAGAAAGCCCATGTGAATTTGTAGAGGATAAGGTGACTGGACTGAATTTTTCCAGATGTGATTTGACAGGGAATTACTGTGGATGTTACTTTTTTGAACTTATGAATGTCTTCATCAAATGCCTTCTGGAGAGACTGTTAACTTTAATTAATGCTCGTGGAAATGAAGGCAAATTATTACCCTATCTAGAAAACTGACTTGTTGACTAAGTACATAAATAAGGGATAATTGGCAGGTACCTAGATTAGCAGATACACAGATCAGCAAGATATAAGCAGTGACATGTTTTGAGGATTTCAACGAAACATACATTTATTCACCATATTTATAAATGATATAGATGATAGATTAGAAAAGCATGTGTGTGAATTTCCAGAGGTAAGCCATGCAGCAGGTAGTGTAAATGCAAGTATTAATCTAGAAATATTTAATAAGATTTATTAAATCGAATGAATAGGTAAGAAAGTAGCAAATGGATTTTAAGTGAGAAAAATGTGAGGTTATCCACTTTGAATCTAAAAGCAGGGTGCTTTCTATATTGTAATAAGCTGGAAAGTAGTGAAGGTTTAAATAGATTTTGAGGACTATGTGCACAAATCATTTAAAAT
Organism: Hypanus sabinus; assembly: GCF_030144855.1. Classification (NCBI taxonomy): domain Eukaryota; kingdom Metazoa; phylum Chordata; class Chondrichthyes; order Myliobatiformes; family Dasyatidae; genus Hypanus; species Hypanus sabinus. The sequence continues at coordinate 84,544,631 of NC_082707.1, forward strand.
ATCTTGAGGAGTTAAGAAATAAAAAGGTTAATTGTGTGCTGTCCTTATATCTAAAGGACTGGATTACAAGGGCATAGAAGTACTGCTACAGCTACAAAAAAGCTTTGGTTCACCCACAGGTAGAGTCTGTCAGCAAATTCTGGTAACCCACATATCTTAGGAGGAATATATTAGTTTCAGAGAGAATGCAGCATAAATTTACCAGAATGATAACTTGCATTGCCAGTTATTAAGCTAAAATGGTGATTTGAATGCAGTTTCAAGCAATTAAAGGAAACTAACTGACAGGATAAGTAGAGAGAAATTATTTTAGACCAATTTAAAAATTAAATGAGGTATCCAGGAGTAAAGTTAGAAAACACTTCTAAATGTGTGTATGAATTATGGAGGAAGTGGTATTGGCGGCATTAAAACATTTTGAGGTGGGTAAGTTCCTAGGACCTGACCAACTGCATCCTCAGACTTTGTGGGAAGCTAGGGAAGAAATTTAGGAATTCTTGCAGAAATATTTATTCAATCTTTAGCTGAAGATGAAGTTCAGAAAGATTGGAGATGGCTAATGTTGCAGCATTATTTAGGAAGGGTAGCACAATGAACTACTGACCTATGAGTCTGACATCGATGGTAGGGAAGTTGCTGGAAGAGATTCTGAGGGCTGGAATCCACCAGCATTTAGATAGACAAGATCTGATTAGGGATTGTCAATATAGCTTTGTATGCCAAAAATTGTGTCTGATAAATCTTTTAAAGTTTTAGTAGAAGAGGTGATCAAGAGGATAGATTAGAGCAGGGCAGTGGATGTTGTGTATATGGATATTAGTGAGGTTTTTGACAATATATGGCCTGGAAGGTTAGGTCACAGGGGATCATAGGATAGATAGCCAATTGGATTTATAATTCGTTCAGTGGTGAGAAGCAGAGTATGATGGTGGATGGTTATTTCCTGGACAGGAAGCCAGTGAATATTGGTGTCAGTGCTTGGACCTGTGTTGTTTATTATCTATATAAATCATTTGGATGAGAGTGTACGAGGCATGATTCGTAAGATTGCAGATAAAACTAAAATAGATGGTATTGTAGACAGTGAAGAAGATTATCAGAAATTACAGAGGGCTTTTGATTGGCTATTTAAATGGCTGAGGAGTGGCAAATAGTGTTTTATTCAGATAAGTGTGAGGTGTTGCTTTTTTTGAAATCAAACCAGAGTAGTACTTGTATAGTGAATGGTAGTGTCTTGGAGAATGTTCTGGGACGAGGGATGTAGGTATAATGCACATAGTTTGTTAAAAATTGCATCACAGGGAGACAGAGTGGTGAAGAAGGCATTTTGCATGCTGGCCTTCATCTATCAGAGCACTCAGTAAAAGAGTTGGGGCGTTATATCACAATTGTACACGGCAGCGGAAAGGTTACACTTAGATTATTGTGCACTGTTTTGATTACTCTGTTCTTGGAGAGGTATGTTTAAACTGGAAAGAGTACAAAGATTCATGAGACTCAATGGCCTGAGTTACAGGGAAGGATTGGGCAGACTAGCACTTTATTCATTAGAACATAAGAGACCAATGGATGATCTTATAAAGCTGTAAATAATTATGAGGGCATGTAGATAAGATAGGGTGAACGCTTATATCTTTTTCTCAGCCGAACACAAGCAAGTTGGACTAGCTTAGGTGGGCATCTTGGTTGGTATGGACAAGTTGAGCTGAAGGGATTGTTTCTGTGCTGTTTTACTAATGGATAATGAAAATTAGCTATCTTCTGCACATGATGTCTGAGGGTTGGTCATTTGTTAATTTTCATTCTGGGTTTTGATAACTAAAAATAAATCCGAAGAGATTTTATAAATATATTAAAGTAAAAAGAGTAGCTAAAGAGAGAATAGGGCCCCTCAAAGACCAAACTGGACATCTTTGGAGAGTATTTCTCCTCTGTTTTTAGCATGGAATAGGACATAAGGACCTCGGCCCAGTGGTGTTACCCAGGGACTGTACTATGCCTGTTACCATTTGGCATCTATGTGAATGATTTGGATGAGAATGTACAATGATAATTAGTAAGTATACAGATGACAATAAAATAGATGGTGTTACTGATAGTGAAGGGGGCTATCAGGATTTACAGAAGGAACTTGATCAGCTGGGTAAACGGGCTGAGAAATGGCAAATGGAGTTTTGAGTAGATAAGTGTGAGGTGTACTTCAAGGAGACAGGTCAGGATAGGACATTATAATAAACAGTGGAGCTCTGGGAAATGCTGTAGAACAGAGACCTGGGAGTACAAGCACACGGTTTCCTGAAAGAGATGTCACAGGTAGACAGGATGGTGAGGAAGGCTTTTGATATGCTGGCCTTCAGTCAGAGCAGTGAGTATAGAAATTGGGATGTTATGTTGCAGTTGTACACCAGTCAGCCTGCATTTGGAATCCCTTTGTTTCTCCTTATCCCTGTGACTCTTTTACCCCTTCTCTTTCTCCTCCCCTGTCCACCTTCCTCCCTCTCTTTCCTCACCTCCTTCCAGTTATTCCATGGCCTGTTAGAGTCCTCCTCCTTTAGTTTATGTCTTGCTCCTGTCACCTCCCAGCTTCTCTCATCATTTCCTTCCTGGGCACTACCTACCGTCCCCCACTCAACTGGATTCACCTAGCACCTGCCAGCTAATGCTTCTCCCCCTCCCTTACCCATTTCTTCTGGCTTCTCCACACTTCCTTTGCAATTCTGATGAATGGTCTTGGCCAGAAACATTGACTGCTCATTTCCCTCCTTTTATGCTGCCTAACCTGTGAGTTCCTCTCGCATTTTGTATGTGTGTTGCTTCAAAATTTCAGCACCTGCAGTCTCTTATTTCTCCATTTGAAAATTTGTTTTCAGTTTTGGTTGCCCTGTCATTAAGCTAGATAGAGAGCAAAGGTTATGTATGTTTCGGGAAATGGGATGACACTAAGGGCTACTTCCATGCTCTGTGAATCTGTGTCTCTATACAAAGCATAGTAGATTAGTTCACAGATCTGCCAGGATCACATTGAATGTCAGAAGTGGAGTGGGAAACTAAATATTCTAGCTGACCATTTAGCTGGGTCTGTACTGGTTTCAGCCCTGTTTTTAATATGTACTGTAGATATGTGCTGATAGCTTTAGCTGAGATTTCTATTGAACACGTAACCAGGATTAATTGCAGTCATGTTTGATGGGATCTATCCTGGCTGTATTTCAGTCTGACTACGTTGGTGCTGCTATTGTAGTCTGCATTGATGTTTATTTTGCATCATGATTGTCTTTTCTAGGTCTCGATGCCACACCAGTGGTTGGAAGGTAACTTGCCTGTCAGTGCAAAATGTACTGTCTGTGACAAGACATGTGGCAGTGTTTTGCGCTTGCAGGATTGGCGCTGCCTGTGGTGTAAGGCAATGGTGAGTAGAAGCGTTTTTACTACGTTGTAAATCACAGCAAGGTCTTAATACTTTTGTAATAAATGATATTTTCTGTTGATTGTTAAGTTTTCAGTTAAGTGAATGAAGTAGAAGTTTTAAATTTTTAAATGTAATAAATTAATGAGATTAAAGAGAGATGTCCTTGACCAGTCCAGCCAATTGGAATAGGATTTCAGTGCTTTGTCAGGGTCTGATGCCTTCGAGGGTTCAGTCTCTTGAAAGATGTTGTGACGTCAGCCTTTGAGACAGATCTCACAGGGTTGCCAATTGCTATAGAGATTCACACAGGTATTGTTTATTGTTTTATTATCCCTTTCAAAGTGTTCAGCTCTTTGCCACGGGCAGTGAGGCTGGGGATAGGCGGAGTGAAGCATCACAGCCACTTAAGATGTTAAGTTTTGCCTTGTAGACTGCAAACCCTACCACAGCTGATGTACATCTGATCCTATCTCTAACCACTCAGATTCACTCTTGGCCTTCCATAGGTCATATACCTGGACTTCTTGTAGAGTCCTGGATCACTAGTCTTGAACACCATAGATCTAACATTCAGCAAGCTACAAATCTCCTGGTTCATCCACAGCTTCTGGTTTGGGCTGTCCAGTATGTACTCAAAGGCACACACTCATCCACATAGGCCTTGCTGAAATTGGTGACAAATGGCATATTCATTCAGATCAGAAGATGAATTCCTGACTATGCTTCAGTCTACCAATTCAATGCAGTCTTGTAGGTGCTCCTCCACCTCCCTTTACCATATCTTCATGGTCTTCTCCACTGATGATGTGGTCCTAAGTCTCTGTCAGTATGCCAGGAGTGCAAATACAGCCAGAGTTGCCTGTAGAAATACAGACTTGCCGAAGTACGGGCACAGTAAGTGTAGGCTGCTTTGGTTCCACAAGTGTCATATTGAAGGTAGTTGGTCAGAGACTTCTTCAGGCTGACCTGCCAATGATTTGGAAGGCATCAGGAGGCACTATCTTGTGACTGCTGATCACGGTGCTCAGCTCTTCCAGTGCCAACCTGACATTGGCCAGGAGTGGAATCTAGATTGAAAAAATCCCTCAGCAGATAGAATGAACTACTCTTCACCACCAGATATTCCAGGTCAGGGGAGCAGGACTGAGACAGAAGTACCACGTCTGTGTACCGCAATGAGTTAATCATGAAGTAAATGGCGCCTTCTTGCCTTTACCTGTTGCCACTGTCCAGTCCATATGGTGGAAGGTGGAGTCCTCGGACTCAAGTGCTGTGTCAGGATTACTGAGGTTAAGCCATGTGTCTGTGAAGCAAAGTACACAGCAGTGCCTGATGTCCTTAGGTACTGAAATCTTGCTCTGAAGGCTTCAAGTTTATTTTCCAGAGACTGTACATTAGGCAGAAGGATGGTAGGAAGAGGGTTCCTCAAGGTGCTGTAACTCAAGTTTGCCTTAAAGGGAAACTACTCACTACCTGGATAATCTGCAATCTGGAGTCTGCCGATTTTGACGATCAATAAACATCTGAAAGCAATGTTGCCAACTGAAGTACCTTCGGACGAGCTGTAGATTTCAACTGTAGTAGTCTAAATGGGAATATTTGATGATTCCCTTCAGGCACGAAGCGTCGCTATTCTCTAGTGCCATCTCGCTTGTTCATTCCTCTTCATCCCACTAGTTGTCTCCATGCACTTTCATTCCCTTTCCCAATTCTCATGGTAGCTCGTCACTGGCTGTCTTTACTCCAATTGCCATCTCTGCTTCTGTCTCACTGTCAACCATCTCTCTGTTCCAGATATTTAAGTCTTGGTTGGTAGATAATTTGGTCTTCATGGGCTGCATGATCAGTATCATGATCATTTTTAATCTGGCTGCAGCTTTTTTTTTTCCTGGATCAGTCCCCGGGACAAACATAGAGTAAAGAAGCCATGCTTCTTGCATGCAACTATGAAACTGAAATATTTGTAAAATACCTGAGAAAAAAATTGTCGAATTATATTCATTGAGCTTTATACATAGGAATAAATAAGTGATGTACATATTGAAACATCTTTTATTTCAAATTAATAAGATGTATTTTAAATTATGAAAACATTCAGATTGTTGACTTAATTCATATTTGTCTACCTGAGCATAAAGAGAAAGGCATCATCCTGCATCAATTGAAATTTCGCAAATGGTAATTATATGCACCCATTAGGAATGTTCCCTGTTACTCTGACACAAGCTTTCTGTTTTATATTACTTTGAACCCATCTTGCTCTGTCTTTTTCCTAACTTCCAAGTTACTCTGTTCATACATATTCATTTTCCATACTGTATAGAAGATTGATTGCTAACTTCCGTATAATATTCGTTATCTCCAGGTGCACACAGCTTGTAAAGACATGCTTTCCATAAAATGTCCTCTGGGGCAATGTAAAGTTTCCGTTATTCCTCCTACTGCACTCAACAGTATAGACTCTGATGGTGAGTTAAAGACCTTCTTTCCAGTTGCTGTTATAAGCAGATTTTATATATGTGGAATCTGGAGCACAAACAAACTGCTGGAGGAACTCAGGAGGGCAAATAGTATTTGTGCAGGTGAAGTAATAGCCAACATTTCAGGTCAAGGCACTGCATCGAGACTGAGAGTGTATATGGGAGACAGCCGGTATAAAGAAGTGAGAGGAAAGGATGAGATGAGGCTGGCAAATGATGTATGGAACCCAGGTGAGAAGGGAGAAAGTGAGTAGATAAAGCCAGATAGGGGAGAGCACGGTAGAGGCAGTAAGTGGAAGTTAGAGGCTATGAATGCTGAATAGATTAAGTTAGGAAGGTGATAACTGCAACCAGATTGGGGGGGGGGGGGGATCATTAGCGGATGGAACCTGTTAGAGAGTTGTGGCGGGCATTGAAGAATTAGAAGGTGTGTGGGTAATAGACAAAGGAACAAGGTGGTGAGAGGGGAGGGGTTGAAACTGAGTGATGTGGAGGATGGTGGGTTGGAACCAAAAGGAAAGGGGAAGGAGTCCAGGCAGTGTAGGTTAACTAGTTGTAAAATTCTCCTGTCATCCAGTTTCTTTCCCCTCCCCTGACAAATTCTATCTGCCCATTATTCTCCCTTTATCTGGTTCTACTTACCATCTTCCTTGCTTCTTAAATTCAGTAGCTCTAGCCTCTTGTTATCACTTGTCACCTTCCAGCCTCTGTCTCTATCACTCCCTTCCACCCACCTGGGTCCATCTGCCCCTTCTTCATCTGTCTCTACTTCTCACCCACCAGCAAGTTTCTTGATTCTACTTCTCCTCCTTTCTCAGCTTGCTCATTTGCCCATCATTTATCCCTCCTCACCTTTTCATATCTGCTATCTCCCCTGATGCAGGGTCTCGATTCAAAGCATCAAATATCCCTTTGCCTGCACAGATGTTGCTAGACCTGCTGAGTTCCTCCAGCAGTTTCCCTTGTTTTTCCATTGTGCTTCCTAACTGAAGTGAATAAGCAGGATGAAAATAGGAGACATAAGAGATTCTGCAGGTGCTGGAAATCCAGAGCAATACACATGAAATGCTGGAGAAGCTCAGCAGGTCAGGCAGTATCTATAGAAATTAATAGACAGTCAACATTCCAGACCAAGACCCTTCATCAAGTCCTGAACTTGTTCCAAATGTCTCCTATTTTCATGAAATGCTGGAGGAATTCAGCAGGTCAGGCAGCATCTGTACAGGCAAAGGGATATTTGATGTTTTGGGTCAAGTCCTATGAAGGGTCTCAGCCTGAAATGTTGACTGTTTATTCTTTTCCATAGATGCTGCCTAACCTGCTGAGTTCCTGCAGCATTTCGTGAAAATAGGAGACATTTGGCCACAAATTTTGCCTGAAACTATACATTGTTAAGAAGTTAGATGTGAGGATAGAAATGGATAACATACCTAATGCAAGTCAGAATGATCTTGTGAAGCTGTGGAAGCTGTTGTTGGAGTACATGAAAGACAGTTAGTAGCTGATTGGTGCATTGTGAGAGTGAATCACCAGGAGAGGGTTTAGAAAAATTTGTGATCAGGTGTGAATGGTTGAGATTGTGACTAAGCGGGTCTGGGTTTGAGTGTGTTTGTGAAAGTGTTTGCAATAGTTTTGCGATAGTACAAGGGAGTTTGTTAATGACAGGGAGTGTTACAGAGAGAGTTTGCAGTTGTTTAAAGACACATCAAAAAAAAATAAGTGTCTATCATAAGACTTGGGAGAGTCTCTGGATGAAATGGGAGTACTAGCAAATTGTAGGACCATAAAAATGGCGAAGGATACTACAGCCACCCATAACTTATCCAGTCCTGCAGTGCCCAGCCACTTGCTGTCTTCTGAACAGAGGCACAGCGATCTGTTAGAATGTAGAATTCATACCTTCAGTGCTGCACCTCTTATTATTGGCAAGAAGTAAGTTAATACCAGCAGTAGTCCAGACTTGCAAATCAAACAGTGTAAGAGTTATTGGGAAGTAGAATGGTGGGATGGGATGGCGTGCCAGAGTGGACAGGGTCGAAGGGTGATGGTCATGCGAATGCTAAAAGCACCACTTTCAGTGAATAGCTGAGAGCACAACTAATTCAGTAACATTCTGTTCACATTGCCATTCTCCAGGATTTTGGAAAGCAACATGCCCACCATCCTGTACGAGTCCACTTCTGGTCTTTGTGAATTCGAAGAGTGGAGATAATCAAGGGGTGAAGTTCTTGAGGAGATTCAAGCAGTTACTGAACCCGGCTCAGGTGTTTGACTTGATGAATGGAGGCCCACATCTTGGGTAGGAGGTGCTTCAAGTTTCCTTAGTGCACACATCTTTGTAGTTCAGATTTACTAAACTACCTGTGTAGGTTGGAGCAAAATCAAAGCAGCAAATGCTGGAAATCGGAACTAAAATAAAATGTTCTCAAGTTGCTTCTGGAGAGAGAAGCAATGTCTGGGTCAAGGATTCTTCCCTTCGTAAGAGCTAGAAAAGTGAGAAAATGAGCAAGTTCCTAGTTGTAACAGGGAGAAGGTGGAGAGGACAAAGTGAATGTCTATGACAGAGTGCAGGCAAAAGTTGCCAAGCTGACAGGTATTTTAAAGACCGGCAGAGGGATCAAATTAAATGCAGAGACAAATTGAAGGGTAACAAATTGGCACAAAGGGATACAGTAAGATCTCTGGGGTATAAAGAGGGATAAAAAAACAATCTGAAGCTGTTAAACTCAATAAAAAACTGTAGATTTTAACACACCTGGTGGGAAGCTGAAGAAACAATGTTATTTGTAAACACAAGAAATAGCACTTGATCTTCTAACTATTGCACTCAGACTTTATATATTTACTTGGAGATACACTGCGGAACAGGCCCCTCTAGCCCAACAAGTTGGCTCAACAAGTTACACCACCCAGCAGCCCACCTATTTAGCCCTGGCCTTATCACAGGAAATTTACAATAAGCAATAATCCTACCAACTGGCATGTACTTGGAAAGTGGGAGGAAACCTTTGCGTTCACGGGGAGTACTAACAGACTGCTTTACAAGCAGCACCAGAATTGAACTCCGACCTTCAACACCCCAAACTGGAATAGCATTGCCCTAACCATTACACTATCGTGGCACCCTTAATGTAAGAGGAACTTTTTCTTCCCCACAGATTTGGCTGGACCTTTCTGTGTTCAATTTATCATCTCAGTTTGTCTCTATCATTTTGTTCCAGTTGCTGATTTTTATGGTGATTATTACCTGGATAATGCTAGTGTGCACATTCTTGATTTTGCATTTTTCCAGTTCTGATGAAAAATCCTTGATCCAGCATGTCGACTCTTACTGTCCTCACTAAAACCACCTGACCTACTGAGCACTTCCAGCATACTTTTTTTTTATTTGAGTATATTGTTAGGTGCATTTTATTAGAACAAAAACAGAATTGCTGCCAAATGGGATGGAGTGGCGGAGGGTGATAAGGAGGATGGATAGTGGGCGATGATGCCTGATAGCTTTTGGCTTAGAAAGGGAAAGATCAATCAGATTTCCGATATCCTATGACCATTCACTGAGCACTGCTGAAAACTTTCATGATTGCAAGTCAGGTCGTGACTGAATGATGCCTACTATGTGATACCTTCCTCACTGCCCTGGTCCTTATTCAAAGCATAGCCATGGTAAAGAACCAGTTTTTTTTCATTGAATCCAGCAAAACCTTAAATTGTCAGAACTGTGGAGCTAACTGTGCAGTTTATAACAAAAGAGAGCTACATGAGTTTAAATTACAATTGAGATGCATTTATGGGAGTTACAATGCAATTATATTGTATGTGGGTATTATTCGTAGTTCGGATTACAGTTATGTGAAATGTTATGATTGGTGACGTGTTTACTTATTTTAAAATATTGAATAAGTGAACTTTTGTGTTGAAGCACAGCATTTTTTGTTATAGGGTTGTGATTGATTTCTCAGTTAATATGTTGCTGTTCCATCAAGATAATGGACAGCATCTTTAACATTTCTACATCATGATTCCAAACGTCAATAACCTAAAAGGAGAGAGATGCTGTTACTGGGTTTAAGTTGATGAAAGGGGAAGTTGACGAAAGTGACGTGTAAATGACTTATTAAATTGTAAAACTGAGTCGCAGTTTAGATGAATGTATTTAAAATCCAAGATTTAAAAAGGCTTATAAGTAAAATAATCAGCAGGAAAATGAGTTTATACTGTAAACACAAAGTACACTGCAGATGCTGTGGTCAAATTAACACAAACAAACAAGCTGGATGAACTCAGCAGGTCGGGCAGCATCCGTTGACTGCTCATTTCAACAGATGCTGCCTGACCTGCTGAGTTCATCCAGCTTGTTTGTACGTGTTGAGTTTATACTGTGTTGCTTTTTGAAGATTTCTCAAACCAAACAGGTGATTTCTGTGTTATACTATTCTCATAGAGTAATTGAGAACAGAAATAACCTGTTCGGTCTATTATGTCTTCTATCCATCAAGTGCACATCTTTATTTACATTTAGTCCTTCCATGCGTTGGAGATTCAAGTGCTCATCTAGTTCCTTGAATGTTCTGAGAATACCTACCTCAGGGTGAAAAAAATTATTCCTTAGATCCTCTCCTAACCTCTTTTATGAGGAAGTGTTTCCTATACCCATACTATCTACACTCATCATAACATTGTATATCTTTATCAGGTCTCTCACCAGTGTCCTCTGCACCGAAGAAAGCAAACCCATTCTATTCAGTCTTTCCTTATAAATGCTTAGCCCCAGGAAATATCTTGGTGAATTTCATCTCCAGTCTCTCCAACACAATGGCTTTGCTAGTGTGTGATGATCAGAGTGTATGTGGCATTCTAGCTGTGGCATAACCAATGTTTTATAAAATTTTATAATAATATCCCTGTTCTTACATTCATAGCCTTTGAAGTGTCCCAAATTCCATCTTCATCATCGTTTTTACTTGTGCTGCCATCTTCAGGATTCTCAGTCTTGTACATCCAAGGTCTCTCTGTTCTTCAGTATATCTTAGAGCCATACCATTCATTGTGCAAGTCCTAGCTTTAATAGTCCTCCCAAAGTCAATTACCTCACACACATCAGGATTAAATCCTGCCTGCCAATGCTTCACTCATTGATCAATGTCATTCTGTAGCTTAATGCTATCCACCTCACTATCAACAACACCACCGATTTTTGAGTCATGTGTGAAGGAAAATATGCAATGATGCTTGAATTAAGTCTTGTCATATGGCACAGAAACAGGTCCATTAGCCCTTAGCATGTGGGCCAATCATCTGCACTAATCTTTAGTTTTGCACATGCCCTCATTAGTTCCCTATGATTTTTTTTCCTCTCACATTCCCATTAACTCCTCTCAGCACCTTATTTACTGCCATCGACCTACTCTAGGTGCAACTTACAGTGGCTTTCCAACCAGCACATATTCGGTAACATGGGAGGAAACCAGATAACGCAGATCACAAGAAGAACGTGCAATCGCTACACGGATAGAGGCCTGGATTATTGAACCTCTTTGGACTTGTGAGACAGCAGTGCTAACGACTACGTAATTAAGAGAGTTAACTTTCTTGAAATGTATGTTTAACTTTGCTGAGAAAAATGGTCAGAGATGAATGAAAAGCAAGTTGAGGGAAAATTGGAATGCAAAATTGAAGGCAGAGACCAAGGTGCAAGCAGAAATATTAGGAACATGAAATAGGTTTCTTGTCATTTGCAGTATTTGGTTTCAGATGGGATAGACCGTCTGATACTGTCATTTTAAATGCTGTTTTCATTTTCAGATTGCGATTATTCCAGAAGTTTGACACATTTCGCATCCTTGTGTGTGGCGGAGATGGAAGCGTTGGGTGGGTGCTGTCTGAAATCGATAGCCTGAATCTCCACAAACAGGTACTGCTTCATTAGGTACAGCTTATGAAAGAAAAGTAATTTGTCTGCATTGATTAGAGTTTGTGGCGCAGCAACATATATTGGTTGCTGTTCATGTTTCCAGCTGTGTGCATAAATAACAACGAAGTGTAATTCAGCCAATCAACCCTACATTGAATGAATTAAATTAACTTTTGCATTATATAAAAAATAACCTTGTGGAATTGGAAATTGCTTGAGCATGATGAGCAACGACTTTAAGAGTGGTTTATCGGATGCTGTGTCTGAGGACGATGAGGATAAGAGTTAGACAATAACATGGTAAGAGGCTATGTTTGAGTGCTAGTGTGGACAAGTGCTTGACAGGGATATACAATACTGTGCAGAAGTCTTAGGCACACATATATAGGGTGCCTAAGGCTTTTACACAGTGCTGTATATTATGGCTTTCCAGTTACCAAATAACACTTAATACTACTGAGCTAATACAAAGCTAAGCACTCTTATTTCTGTTTCCCAACCACCTTCCTATTTTAGCCAATATTCAGTCCTATGCAAAAGTCTTAGAAGCTATATATATACACACACACATCCTCCCACAGTCCAAAGACGTGCCAGTTGGTAGGTTCATTGGTCATTGTAAATTGTTACATGATTACAGTAGGATTAAATTGGGGGATTGCTGCATGGCACAGAAGGCCCTATTCTGCACGGTATCTCAATAAATTAAAATATGAGCCCAAGACTAGTGCAGGAGGCTGAGGGTGATGCAAACAAGGGCTTCATAGTGGGCTAGTACAGAAGGCTGTGCAGTATTCTGGTGACTAGTGAGGATAGTATAGATTGAGGAGCTAATAATTTGCAAATCTAAGTGTTTACTCATAGAAAAGTAACAGCTCTGCAGACACACAAAGACAGAAGCCCAACAAAAGAACACATGGTGGTAGAAAGAGTCCAGGATGCTCAGCAATCACTAACCATCATGGCATGCATGAATTCATCAGTGTTGCAAAAGTGTCCATGTCCCATCACACTGAGCTAGGAATGAGAATGAACTCATTAGCAACGAGAGAGGTAGTCAGTGATTTCTGGAGAGAACTCTGATGATTTCCTCAACCACAGTTCTGTCCTTGACACGAGTGCCTGTCACAGCATCCTGTAGCAAGCTATTCAGACTGGTCTTGCTCTACTCATGACAAAAAAAAGGAAATAAACCCCAATTCAGAAGTAACAAATCTGCGGGAGCAGACAGTATCCCCTCTGAAATCCTGAAACTCAACTCTACAAAGCTGCAGTCACAAATCCATAGTCCCATCATTAACATCAGAAAAAAGGATATACCATTCGGTGTAATCATGATCATCTTCAAGTGCAACTGGGTAATGACAGATGAGTCTCCCTGCTGTCAAACACTTGGAAAGAAACCACAGGGCTGCCCTCATTTGCCTCCTTTAAATCATAGTATGCATATTATCCATCTAGTGCCCAAGTGGATATAATCACTTCTCTGTAAACTTCAAAATAGAAACAGGATGTAACATCAGCCACTGAACATGGTCTTGGAATCATAGAAATGTACAGCAGAGAAACCTCATACAAACCAACTGTGGTATCTGTCAACACTAATATCATTAGTATGTATTAGGCTCGTATTCCCCCACTCTGTCCAAATGCCTTAGAAATACAGTAGTTGTGTCTGACTCCATTATCTCTTCTAACAGCTGGTTCTATGTGAAGAATTTACTTATATATTCCAGTGAATAGAAACCCTCTCCATGCAGTTTAAGGGTTGTGTAGTTCGAGTTCAAGATAAATTGCATTTTAGGATAGGGTGCCTCTAGAAATTGACTTTAAACCTTCTTTTAAATAACTTTAACATTTTTTCAGTGCCAGATGGGAGTACTGCCTTTGGGCACAGGGAATGACTTGGCACGAGTGCTGGGATGGGGATCAGCCTGTGATGATGATACACAGCTGCCTCAAATCCTGGAAAAACTGGAACGAGCAAGTACAAAAATGCTGGATAGGTGAGAAAATCCTTTAAGAATTCATCGGGTTTCTTTTGTTCCATTATGTCAGTGGGATGTAGCTGTGTCCTTTAGTACTGCTAATATCATTGATTTACACATCTCTCACTTGCATACTTGGAGGCTTAATGACTTTGTCGCTTTTAATCTCAGGAGAGAGGGAGTAGTTAGGGTTCCTGTTTTGGATTACAATCCACTGATCTCAGTTGCTAGGTGTACATTTGTGGATGAGGGCAGCACTGCCATAGTCAAGTAGCCTGCTGGACACTCTGTACGTTGAAGGCATTTGTTCATGTTTGTTGAACTGCTAGCCCAGTGTTAACAAGAGTGACTGTAACAAATCTAGCATGAAGCAACAGACATTTGTGATGGAACAATAAATGGTTCGTGATTGAGAAAGATGAGCTCGGGTTTACAGACTAATTGATGAAACATCATAACACAGTGTGTATATGTATAGCTGAGTTGATGAGAAGCATTGCAAAATCCTGGACATTTATAATCCCAGGTGGGCTGGCAGTGGCAATGGGCAAATAATGAGAAATCCTTTATATGTTAGAAGCTAGTTACTGAGTCTGCACAAATTCACACTAGTTAGGAATGTTTGGATGGGAATGGAATAATGGTATGTCATGATAGGAGCTAAAATATTCATGCATAGAAAGGGAAATATTATGCATGGTATGGAGGGTTCATTGTATACAGTGTAGAGAGTTCATTGTATACGGTGTGGAGGGTTCACTGTATATGGTGTGGAGGGTTCACTGTATATGGTGTGGAGGGTTAATGGTACATGGTATAAAGAGTAGTGGTACATATTGTGTTTGAAAGGGAATGCTGCATTCATCAGGGAAAGTAGTAGGAGTACATCATAAGGTGAAAGGGAAAGGGTTCATTGTGGAGGGAAGAATTGTAATTAAATATAATGGATTACTTCTGAGAAAATGGAAAAAAAGAAAGCTCATAAAGAATGGCTAACCATTACATTCATATTTGCAGATGGGGTATTATGGTTTATGAAACTAAGGTTCCTCGACATTCTTCCTCTTCAATAGGGGTAGAGGATTTCAGTGATGATTTAGAGGTAAGAAGTTACATAGTATAATAGAAAAGCAAAAAAAAATATCCTTTGTCTCATGTTGCTCATTATGCTTCCCTTCTAAAATTTTGTGTCATGGATATTATTGTTCAAAACAGTTCTCCGATCATGTACTAGTCATGCTCCCACATTTGTCAGGAGCTTGGTGATGCTGTATTAATCCTTCAGTAATAACTCAGGGGCCACTTTATTAGGTACACCTTTCCACCTGCTCATTAATGCAAATATCTAATCAACCAATCATGAGGCAGCAACTCAAGCAAAAAAGCATGCAGACATGGTCAAGAGGTTCATTTGTTCAGACCAAACATCGGAATGGGAAAAAAATGTGATCTAAGTGACTAACTTTATTAAATACCTCCTGAATCTAACCAAGTGGTCACGAAGTTTGTACATTGTACATCCAACAATATTAAGCACTATAGATTGACTAATAGTGCTCACAGGGCAACGCAGTAGCCGAATGGTTAGCGCCAGCCAGCAATCAGGATTCAATTCTCACTGCTGCCTGTAAGGAGTTGCACGTTCTCCCTGTGACTGCGTGGATTCCCTCAGTATTCTCCGGTTTCCTACCACGTTCCAAAGGTATGTGGTTGCAGTTAGTAAGTGGTGGGCATGCAATGTTGGTGCCAGAGACATGACGACACTTGTAGTACAATCCTCACTGACTTGGTTTGACGCACATGACGTGTACGTGTGACAAGTAAAGCCGATCTTTATCTTTAAAAAAGGGAAATACATATTCACAGATGCAACTGTACCATGGGGCACTGCTGGTTTGCATCTTTTAATAGGTTCCTTTTTATCTTTTTCACCAGTGTTCCATGCCATCTCTGTGTGGATCTCTGATCACAGTTTCTTTGCAATGAAAAATTTTAACAAATGGTAAAATATTGACAAAGATAATAAATGATTTCATGGGTTTGATGATTTGATGATTCAGTGGAATAGCTGGAAGTAAAACAGATTAATATCCAATGGGAAAATGTTTACAGTTGAAGTCAGAAGTTTACATACAACTTAGCCAAATACATTTACTCCTAACTAACCTAAGACAGGGAATGTTTTCTAGGATTAAATGTCAAGAATTCTGAAAAACTGAGTTTAAATGTATTTGGCCAAGTTGTATGTAAACTTCTGACTTCAGCTGTATGGTGTAATCCTGAGTTTGCCTTGTTTGTTTCCAGATGAGATAAACAAGATAATTTTGTTCCCAATTTTGTTCAGAATGAAATAGGCTTGGTTGTATAAGAGCAGCTGATTTAGTTCTCATTGTCTATTCAATTTTCTTCAGGTACAGCAGATTTCATCTTATGAGGATTCAGTTGCTGCACATTTGTCTAAAATCCTGACATCAGATCAACATTCAGTGGTAATTTCGTCAGCAAAGTGAGTACCATGTCACAAGTTGAACCTGGACAGTCCCAGAACATTACTTTTAAAAGTCTGAGTGAATTCAACTATCCTCTCCTCCACTCTTATCATTATTTCTTCCATCTGCAAGTCCTCTTCACATTCCATTCTATAAGTGAGCCAAGTATTAAATTTGTGACCTTTTCATCCAACCAGAACAGCAGCCACAGTTCTGAGCATTGAAATGTCTGCTGACATACATTGGTGAAATACTATGTGATCAATAGATGCAAAATTGTTGTGCATATCTATTTTGGCTTAAAGAATGGCTTAACTTTCTTGAATCAAAGTCAGATGAAATGTGATAAAAACAAAAGAATATGATGCAGATGCATAATCGATTTTATGTTTTAAAATACTTAATTAAGTGTTGTAACTCCTCACTGTTTTTAGTTGTCAGGACTTCTGATTCCACAGATCAGCCTCACTATTACCCCTATGTCTTAGCAGTGGTTGAGAAATTACTAGGAATGGCAAAAAATTAAAACTTTTAAGCTCATTTAATCGCAGGTTTAAAGAGAATAATTAATAATTCACTGAAGTTTTGTTATACTGCTAAATAGTAGTAGAACAATTGATGATTTGAAGTCGTCATCGGTGGGCCTGTCAATACACATGAAGGGCCAAGGAGACTTTGGACTACAAAGCACACAGCTTCAGGGAGACTTGAGTTCATAAGGAGTTGTGTTCAGTGTTTATCTGATAATGTTCTGCATGAGCCTATTTGAATGGACATCACTGTTGCCATGGCTCATTGGGCTCAAAGACAGTTGCTGTCCCAGAATCGTTTATCATAGAACATGGATAGGATCTTTCAGAGGTGTGTAATTAATATGTACTTTCTTGAAAATAAACATTAACTTGCATTACATTAATCACAGGAATTTACTACGATTAGTTGATAGTTTAAATTATTAACAAATTACAACCAAGGGACTGAAAGAAAGAAATGGCAAGTGAAGTGATATTATAATTTAGCACATGCATAATGTACCAGCTATCTAACAGAATAATATCAAATCCATTGTTCAACCACTTTCTCCTTACAGAGTGCTTTGTGAAACAGTGAAAGATTTTGTGGCCCGGGTTGGAAAGGCTTATGAGAGGACTACAGAAAACTGGGAAGAATCTGAGACTATGGCAAGAAAGGTATGGAGAAATAGCAGTGCTGTAACCAGAGTTTTTTCCCTTCGGTTTCTATCTTCACTGATCAGGATTTCTTCATATAGCAAAATTCTGATAATCTGCTGTTCAGTTGTTTGGAAATCCCAACAGCTTTGCACATTTCCCTTGAGGACCCAATGCCTGTGCTTCCTTTAAGCTGACCAGGACCCCTTTCTCCACCTGCTTTTAGACTCCTTGTTCTGTTTCCAGCAGTTCTTTGAAACTCTCTAGAGTCTGTTTCCTGCACTCAGCTCATTGGAAAATTTGTGTAACATCTGTACAGCATCTAAAAAAAATGTGAATTAAAATGATATTAATTAATAGTTTGAAAATCTGTTAATTCAGTATCACCTGTCGGTGCTGAATTAAGAGCTTTATTGTATTTAATTTTTGCCTCTTCATAAGATCTTCAAATCATTTACATGTACTCTAAGGAGTTAGGAAGACAGAAGAGACTGTAGTTGCGTAAATCTGGGGCAAAGAAAAAACAAACAGCAAGAGAAACTCAGTGGGTCAAACAATATCTGTAGGGACAAATAAATGATCAACGTTTCAGATCGGGACCCTGCACCAGACCTACTGGTGTTGCTCCAGCAATGTTTATAGTCACCATAAAAGGACACACTGAATAATGTTTTTTCTTAACTGCAGTGCTCTGTCTTAAAAGAAAAATTGGACTCACTGCTCAAAACACTCAGTGATGAATCTCAAGCATCATCCTCTTTGCCAAACCCACCGCCAACAATTGCAGAAGAGCAGGAAGACGGTGAGGCAGCCAATATCATGTGTGACCTTGCAGAAGAAAGATCAGCCTGTTCACCCAGACCACAGATATTTCGTCCCAGGGAGCAGCTAATGTTGCGGGCAAATAGTTTGAAGAAGGCGATACGTCAGATCATAGAGCATGCAGAGAAAGGTGAGAAATCAACAGAAAACTTCTCTGTAATTGTGCAGTGAATGCAGGCATTAGACAACCTGACCAGTTCCTACACAGATTCCAAGCCACTTTGTACACAAACCTCAGGCTCCCAGTCATTGAATCAAAGCCCAGTAGCACCAAATTGGGATATGTTTCACTCTCCCATTGATGGCTGAAACATTGCTGACTGGAAATTTGCCGTGGTACTTCCTACTGAGCTTTAACATTGTGGTCTCCGAAGTGTGATATTTTGACGTAGTGCACTTCCTGAACCATGGTGTCCTGAGGATATCTGAAAGATACTTTCAGAATAACATGGTTTTAATTCTATAGCATCAATCTTGAAGAGAGTGAAGGGTCCCAGTGATTTAAATTAAGTCTTGGGACATAATCCTCATTAAACCAACTGCAAAATTCTTCAGTCTGGTGTTCTTCATACTTCACTCAAGTATTCAGCCAGTCCCCAATCCATTTCCTGCTCCAATGTACAACCAGTCTCTGATTCATCCCATCACATGTTACATTATAAGTATCCCATCCCTACATTTACCAGTCAATCAATGTATTACTGATCCAAGAGCACCTTCTCTCTAGCGCAGGTACAGATATAATTAGAGCTATGGCCAATCCCCTGAGCCTGGTCACCAGAGAAGAAGATATAGCATGTTTTCAACACCAGAATAAGCAATACCTGTTGACATGCAGCTGAAACCTGGATCTCATAATTGTATCTTAATGTGGTAGGAAAGCAACTACCATGCTCATCATTGAATTACTTAAGCACCATACACTGGAACTTCTGTGGGTTGGTGGAAAATTTTGGTTTAAATTTTCTACAGAAATTTGACGTTACAGCAAATGTTTTGAATATAGCATCATTTGTAAAGTATCTTTACTTTGGTCTAGAAACACATTTGAAAGAAGAGAGTCACTTGTGAAAATATCATTGCTGGCTTTTGTCCTGATATAGAACTGATTGTAATATATGAGGTCTGTAATCTTCCTGCATTGTCCAGCTGTTGATGAGCAGAATGCACAGACACATGACCAGGAAGGTTATACTTTTGGTGGTTGCTCTGAAGAAGATGGAAGAGACACCCAGAATGAAGATAAGGTCTCCCTGCACTCCACATATAGCATCAACATTAAAGGAAAAGTCAACCGGAAAGGTATTAAACTTCTGAAAAGTATTTTTTTATGATGGGTTGGTGTAAGGGGTGCTCAACACATTTGAACCTGGGGTGGGTTTGTACTCTTTGCAATGTATAAAGAATTCAGGATTTTCAGGGGTATCATTGAGTTGGTCCAAGGAAAATAAAGAAAGGTCGCAGAAGAGAAGGGTTAAGCGTAAGTATAAAGCAATGAAGGCTAAGAAGATGAACAAGAGATTGAAAGACTATTATGAAGCGGATTGGGAGATAGAGGAAAGGAGTGTTTTTATAAAGGGTAAGTGAATTAGAATTAAGTGAGGATGGCATTGAAAGTGGTGACAGAAATAGCAGACTGATAGTATGTAACAAGATATAGGTTAAGGGTGCTACTTGGAGATAGTTCATATCAGTGATCAAATTTTAAGCAGGGCTGCCCTCTACTGTGTCAATGGAGAATTACAATAATCAAAACCTTGGCTCCAAAATTGTTTCATAGCAACATCTGGGATCACACTAGCATAGATTGTGCTCTAAGGAGGAAAGGGGCATGAATTAGTCATGGGACAAGAAAAGCATCATCCATTGGAGACTAAACAGAGTGCGGATGCTGGAACCTGGAAGAACAAAAAATCTGCTAGAGGATCTCAGTAGATCAAGCAATGCCTGCTGGAAGAATGACATTGTCTATATTTTGGGTTAAAACCCTGCACCAAGGCTGGATTTTGACACAAAATATTGACAATTCCTTTCCTCCTGCAGATATTGCTCAATCTGCTGAGTTCCTCCAGCAGATTTTTTTTTTGTTGCTCTAGTATCATTCTTTGTCTGGGGCCAGGAGCAATACCAAACAAAGTCTGAAGATAGGAATACCAACTGAGATTTGTAAGAACGGAAAAGGCTGAGTTCCACAATTTATAATGTCCAAGGTCTGATGTCAAAAATGAAAAAGATTTTTATTTGATGCATCTGCCTTTTTGAATAATGAATGTTGAACAGTGCAGCAGAGGTACCAGTAAAGTTAGATAGGTAAAATGGATCGTGGTTTTTATACAGGTGATTCAGAAACTCCAAGCAGCAAACTCAGCAATTATTTCTCATTTCTCAAACCTGTTGCTATTCTCTTGCCTGTTCCATATCATGTTTCGAGATGACTTGTCTACAAGCTGTCAAAGTAAAGAAACATACACGTAAATAGAAAGAGGTTGCTTTCATAGTTTATTTCTCATTTCATGGAGTTCATTTTTCACATTTGTTAGTTTGGGGTCATACTATGTTTATATTCATGAACAGCACCTTCTGGATTTTAAATCTCTAAAGCACATTGCTTTTAGTTTCAGAAATCTTTAGATATCTCTTAAGTGTAAATGAGTGGATTAATGGCAAATAGGTGTCAATAAAATGTAGCTGAACACCATGGTGCTATTCTTATTGCAGTGCCAAAGTCTCCCTGTGAGAGGAGAATCAGTAAAGGAAGCCTGTCCATTGGGAGTTCCTCCTCGCTTCCTACTCCAACAGGAAATAGAGACAATTTACCAATGCTCAACTCCAAGATTCTTTACCCAAGTAAGTAATTTTATGAAACATAAATTACCCATGACACAGGGACCTCTTGAGGGTGACACAGTGAGAACACTGCAACAGTACTGATATATCCATACGTAATTTCTAAATTGCCACCTCAAAGTTCAAAGTAAATTTATTATCAAAGTACATGTATGTTACCAAATACAAACCTGACATTCATTTTCTTGCAGGAATTCATAGTTAATACAAGAAACACTGTAGAATCAATGAAAGATGACCCCCAACACATGCAAAATACAAAAAGTTTAAAAAGAAATAATAATAATAAATAATTAAGCAATAAATATCGAAAACATGAGATGAAGAGCCCTTGAAAATTAGTCCATAGGTTACGGGAACAGTTCAGTGATGGGGTGAGCAAAGTTGAATGAAGTTATCCCCTCTCATTCTGGGGCCTGATGGCTGAGGGGTAATAACTGTTCCTGAACCTGGTCGTGTGGGTCCTGAAGCTCCTGTACAATCTTCCTGATGCCAGCAGTGAGAAGAGAGCATGGCCTGGATGGTGGGGGTCCTTGATGATGGATGCTGCCTTCCTGTGACAGCACCCCATGTAGATGTGTTCAATGGTGGGGATGGCTGTACCCATGATGGACTGACCCATATTCACTACTTTTTGTAGGCTCTTCCATTCAAGCGCATTGGTGTTTCCATACCAGGACATGATGCAACCAACTAGTATACTCTGCACCACACATCTATAGAAGTTTGTCAAAGTTTTAGATGTCATGCCGAATCTTTGCAAACAATAGAGATGTTGCTTTGTTTTGTTAGTAATGGCACTGTGCTGGGTGCAGGACAGATTTCCTGAAATGATAACACAGAGGAATTTAAAGTTGCTGTCCCTCTCCACCTCTGATCCCCTGATGAGGACTCTGCTTTCATCCTCCTAAGGTCGATAATCATCTTCCTGATCTTGTGAGAAGTTGTTGTGGCACCATTCAGTCAGATGTACAGTCTCTCTTCTGTATGCTGATGTGTCACCACTTTTGATTCAGCCAATGACAGTGGTGCCATCAGCAAACTTAAATATGGATTTAGAGCTGTGCTTAGCCTCAACAGTCACAAGTATAAAGCAAGCAGAGCAAAGGAGCTAAGCGTACAGCCCCGTGGTGCGCTTGTGCTGATAAAGATTGTGCAGGAGATGTTGCCAATACAAACTTACTGGGATCTGCAAGTGAGGAAATTGAGGATTTCAGTTGCACAATCTGAACAGGTATTGAAGCTAAGCTCTGAAGCTTATTGATTAGTTTTGGGGGGGGTAATTGAATGACGTGTTGAAGTCAGTAAAGAACATCCTGATGTATGCATCTTTGCTGTCCAGATGTTGCAGAGTTGAGTGAAGAACCAATGAAATGACATCTGATGATGACCTGTTGTTCCAGTAGGCAAATTGGTGTGGATCCAAGTCACTTCTCAGACAGGAGTTGATACGTTTCATCACCAGTTTCTCAAAGCACTTCATTAATTACAGACAACTCCAAGAAATTATGGAAGGATAGCCAGAAACTGGTTACCATTTTGAGGGTCTATCCCAGTTTTTACACTGAATTTGACCTGGTATTTTAACTTTATGAGAGTTGTACATTGAAATTGTTGAGAATATTAAATGGATTGTTCTGGTCCTACTGTTGCTCGCACACAATAATCTGCAAATTATTTTAGTATTTTGACTTTCCTTTCTCAGTTCAATGCCTGACATCATCATCTGGGATATTATATTACACAAAGTGTGGGGAGAGGAAGCTGAGGGCCTGAACACTGATTTCCGGGATCTGAACTTTTATTCAGGTGGGGGTGTGGGTGCTTCCACTTCATGTTGCAAGTTGATTTTGCCACTGACTCTCTGTCTTGTGCACTGCTCTTCAGGTTTACGAGCCGGATTGGCTGCTTCTTTGGCTGGAGGATCTGTCATCAGCAAAATGTTACTTGTCCATGCTGACCCTGTGATCTCGGAGCCTGATATTCTGTATGTACCGTGGGACACTTTATAGTTGTTACTTTATTCTCCAAGTACTTTCCCTTGTTTTTTGGCATTCCATTTCCAGATGTGTGGTCTGTTTTATTTTATTACTAGGTTTAATTCAGGTTCTGGTTTTAAAGAATTTTGTTCTATTCAAGATGAATTACAATTGCAGGGGAATTTTAATGATTTTTTTTTTGCAACCTCTGCGAGTTCCACTAAATTCCAGATCAGATATAGCACAGATAGAAATTATTTAAAGCTTCTTATGAGAAATCTCATCGAACGTTTCCAGAGCAATTGCAGCATGGGTTATACAAAGAATTAAAATCCCTTCTCACTGATCCATTATCTCATATTGCTAATGTAACCCCCTGGGTCACCTCAGGCTCGCTCAGCTCATTCTCGTCTAGGGGGAGCAGCCTTCGGCACCGCCAAACTGGATAATCAGCTGGTGTGGATGCTGTGTGATGTCCCCGCCTCGCCCAGAAACAGACAGTACACCATAAGCGATTAAATGAGTACAATTTATAAAGGTTACTATAACTAAGTGATTAATAATGATACAGTATATATGAAGAGAAAAAATAAAGAAAAGGCGCCAAACTTATCAAAGTCCAAACCACTTAGTGCACAACCGTTGGAGCTCAATTACTGAAGTCTTGTGGCCACCATTTGATCCCCTCCGAACTCCTCGACTCGCAGCTCAGGACCCTCCGAGTGGTCAACCAAGCACATCTAGCTTCATCCCCCCTCCTCGGAGTACCTCCTGGCCTCGGACCCCCGCTTGGGGTCCATTCCTCGCCCAGCTTACAGCATTGTGTTCTCTCTCGCAACCCCCTCGCGCCAATCTCCCCAAAAGACCGTCAACAAAAGCTTACAGACTCAGAAGAAAGAACATTAGTCCCCATTTGGTTTACAAAGGAATACAATTCTCGTTATCAGTAAATTTTAACCCAAACAAGCTTCCAGCACTCTCTCGCAACAACGAAGCATTCCTGCTAGTTAACAAAACAAAGAAGCCCTTTTGATTACACAGTAACAAAGAAAAAAAGAAGAAACCCCCTTTACACTAATTTTGTCTGAATATGCAGTCAGTCATTGGGCATCAAGCATACAAATTTAATTGAATGAGACTGCAATATTATTTACTCCATCTACAGACAGTGATGATGACTTCTCATAGAAACCTTAAACACTGCCATAGTTTGCTCATTGGGAGCCAAACCCTCCTTTTGGTTCTTTTTGAGGAGCACAGATCAACTGTTCATTATTCTGCCTTCTTTCAGCAGCTTGGTTCCCTTATAGAGTTAAAGAGTGCTCTTTCCAGATGGGAGTGATTTTTTTTTTGAGGGGGTAAGGATGTTGTACTTTCTCAATCAATCTTGGCATGATGCCAACTTTCTACTGTAGTATTTTGGTTAGAAGTTTGCTCTTGTTAAGACTGCAGGTAAATACTATTGCTGTCTATCTGGTGAATGTACCTTCATAAGATAGAACAATCTAAAATAGAGGAGAGTTTTCTTCATGTGGTCTCATTGATATGTAAACTAAATAAATTTGTTTTGTTCTTCAGAAATGGGTACACAGAAAAATGTGTCATGAATAATTATTTTGGAATTGGATTGGATGCAAAAATATCGCTGGATTTCAACAACAAACGGGATGAACATCCAGAAAAATGCAGGTGAGGAAGCTGGCAGCAGGTTGAGTGTTGAACTGAAAGAATACCCAAACTGCTACTTATTCACAAGCTGCACATCTTTCCCTCTCCAGGTTTCATGTTCCATAATATTGAAGGAGATAATTGTTAACATCAAATTATGAGCAAAATGTCAAGAAGCCCCCAACTGCATCTCACTTTGAGCAGAAATGTAAAGCTCTAAATTGCTGATCATACATAATCCAATAATTTTTATTCCTGCCGACACAGTTTATGCCCAAATATTCTCCTTCTCTCCTTGTTTTATACCTTACCCCAGAATGATTGTAAATAACTATTCTCCTCTTTCTTTATCTTCTCATTCCTATTTGTCCACTGTATTCTGACTCTGTCACAGACTGCATGAATTTTCCTTCCACACCATATTCAGTATTGGCTGACAGGATTCCTTGGGTTTAGTTTCTACCAGTTCAGTAATGACTAGGACATCAGTATGAACTGGCAAGTATTATTTGTTTTTAGCTATTGGTGTCTTATGAATTGTATTTAACTTTTTATAGTTTTTTCTCAGGAGTCGAACAAAAAATATGATGTGGTATGGGGTTCTTGGAACCAAGGAGCTACTACACAGAACGTATAAAAATTTGGAGCAGAAAGTACTTCTCGAGGTTGGTATCTTATTTACTCCACATTTTCTAGACCATCAGTCTTTGGACATAATTTTAAATAATCTTCTTTGCATGAACCATCCCTACATCACAAAACAGGGTGTAAAAGCTGGGGATTCAAACTTCCACGAGACCAGCTTGAGTAAAGTATAGAGGTCAAATGGTGAATCTCATTCCATCCAATCCCATCTCATCCATGCGGACATTGTTGACCATTGGCAGCATTGATAGTGCCCAGAGGTCCGTGAGTTCAAGACTCAATTCAGAGGCAAACAATGCAATACACTTTTCAGGTATTGTTAATAAGGCCCTATCCAGATAGATGCAGAATATTCCTTGGTGATATTTGATAAAAAGCAGGAAATTCTTGTGGCCAACTTTTCTTCTTCAAAAGCAATGCCCCTATGTGTGAAAGATGAGGTCATTTCCATGTTGAGTAAAAGATGCAAGGAAGATGGAGCCCAGTGAGCTTGGAAGGAGCATGGAAAGCAAGCTGCAGATAATTTAAAATAAGCATGAAAAGCAGATCACCAATGAATAAAAAAAAGTGAGAGTGCCTAAGCAAGCTTATAAAAGCACCAAAAAGGGAGTCATGGAGAGTTTAAACCATGGGGAATGTTGAGTCAAAGAATCTAGGAGGACAGTCTCTGAGTGATTGTAAAAAGGTGCAGAAGTGTCTTATTGAATTAGATATGTACATATCAATGAGTTTAATTAAGTATTTGCTTTAAACAAAGCAAGGAATTATTTGATGAGGCAATGGGAAGCATTGAAAAAGAGGGAAAAGAATGAAAAAGATAAATAGCACCAAACCAGAAATAGGACATTTTTAGACAGAACCAAAGTAAGGACAAAGGTTTATAGTACATGAGATAAGTATAGTAGACCATAAGACATAGGAGCAGAATTAGGCCATCTGGCTCATCGAGTCTGCACCACCATTCAATCATGTTGATTCCTTTTTTCTTTCTCCTCCTCAACCCTAGTTCCTGGTTTTCTCCCCGTAACCATTGATGCCATGTCCAATCAAAAACCTATCAATCTCTGCCTTAAATACCCAACGACCTGGCCGCCACAGTCGCATGTGGCAACAGATTCCTCGAATTCACCATTCTTTGACTAAAGAAATTTCTCTGCATCTCTTACCTCTCTGTTTTGAAAGGGTGCCTCTCTATCCTAGACTGTCCCACCATGGGAAACATCCTTTCCACATCTACTCTAAGCCTTTAAACATTTGAAAGGTTTCAATGAGATCCTCCCTCATGCTTCTGAATTCCAACGAGTACAGAGCCATTAAACATTCCTCGTAGGATAACCCTTTCATTCCTGGAATTATCCTTGTGAACCACCTCTGGACCCGCTCCAATGCCAGCACGTCCTTTCTAAGACGAGGGCCCAAAACTGTTCACAGTACTCAAGGTGAGTCCTCACCATTGCCTTATAAAGCCTCAGCATCACTTCCATGCTCTTGTATTCTAGACCTCTCAACCCCATTTTCCTGCTGCCTTCTCCCCTTATTGATGCCCTTACTAATCAGGAGCCTATTAACCTCCGCTTTAAATATATCCAATGTCTTTGCCTCCATGGCCATCTGTGACAATGAATTCCACAGATTCACAACTGTCTGGCTAAAATTCCTCCTCAACTCTGTTCTAAAGCGACATCTTTCTATTCTGAGGCTGTCCGTCTGGTTGAAGACTACTCCACCATGTTCATTCTATAGGCCATTCAATATTTGATAGATTGTCAATGAGATTCTCATCATTCTCCTAAACTGCGGTGAGTAAAAGAGCCTTCAAATGCTCCTCATGCATTTAACCCTTTCATTCCTGGGATCATTCTTGTGAACCTCCTCTGGAGCCTCTCCAATGACAGTACATTGACTTACTACTCACAGTACTCCAAGTGCAGACTGACCAATGCCTCAGCATTACACCCTTCCTTTCCCTTGTAGTCCTCTCAAAATGAATGCTAACATTGCATTTGCCTTCCTTGCCACTGATTCAACTTGCAAGTTAACCTTTAGAGTATCCTGCATAAAGACTCCCAAGTCCATTTTGGCTTCTTATGTCTGAATTTTATCCTAATTTATTCCTTCTACCAAAGTGGATGACCATACACTTCCCTACACTATATTCCATCTGCCTCTTCTTAGCCCATTTTCTTAATCTGTCTTAAGTCCTTCTGCAGACTCCCTGCTTCTCTCCACCTGTCTTAGTATTGTCTGCAAATTATGCCACAAAGCCATCAATTCCATTATCCAAATGATTGATCTATAATGTGAAAAGAAGTGCTCCAACCTGGGCCCCTGTAGAACACCTCTGCTCAGTAGTGCAGCAAACCAGAGAAATTCCCTTACGTTGCTGCTCTTTGCTTTCTGTAGGTCAGCCAATTTCCTGTAATACAATGGGCTCTTCTTGTTTAGCAGCTCATCTGCAGCACCTTATCAAAGGCCTGAAAATCCAAGTAAGCAGCATCCACTGATTTTTCTTTGTCTATTCTATCTGCAGTTTCCTCAAAGAATTCCAACAGATTTGTTCAGGCAAGATTTCCCCTTAAGGAAACCATGCTGACCAGCCTATTTTATCATGTGCCTCCAAGTAACCCTAAACCTCATCCTTAATAATGAACTTCAACATCTTACCAAAATCAGAGCTTTCTGTATGGCCAAGTAGGGTGTTAAAAAAAGCATCACTCTGGTGCCAGATAAGTGAGAACTAGGCTGTTTGCAGGAAGTTTAGAGGAGAATTAGAGAAGGAAATAAGAGAGGCAAGGAGGGAGAATGACAAGCAACTAACAAAACATAAATAGAAATCCAAATTTTAATTGAGTCGTTATGTGAGCAGTAAGATGGTTGTAAGAGGAGAGCAAAGTTTTATTAAACAACAGAAATGGAAATGCCTAAAATAAGTGTAGTGCATGATAGCGCTTATTAGGTAAGTATGTCATATTTATCTTCATCAATGAGGAACGTGCTGCTGAGGACTCAGCAAAAGAAGATGTGATTAAAATTCTGTATAACTAAAAATCGAACATGAAGAGATGATAGAAAGGCTGTCTGCAGCTAAAATGGATAATCCAACTGGTCCATATGGAATGTACATGTCCTAGCCTTAATCCTCTAAGCATCTTAGATTCAAAGGCCCTGGTTGTGGACTGGAAAATTGTAAATATTGCACCTAACCTTGCTCAGTCGTGTGAGTTTCAGAAAAATTAATCTCGGGTCGAAGTAGTTGTCTTTTAGTTAAGGAAAGCCAGCATAAATTTGCTTAAGGTAAATTGTAAATTATTATCTTGAATGAGTTGTTTTGATGAAGTAACAGGTATAGTTGATGAAGGAAGTGCTTTTGGTGTATGTGGACTTCCAAAAAGTGATTGATAAAGTGATGCATGTCATCAGTACTGAAGTCCACAGAATAAGAGAGGCTAGAATAGCTGCAAAGTAATAAGAAGAAACAGTAGTAGTGAAAGATTGTTTTTCAGACTGGGTGGAAATATACAGCTGAGTAGCTGAGTTCCCCAAGTGTTACCACTGGCTTCAGAATGTTTCTGAATATTTGTGACTTGTCCTTGAGTGTACAGGATACAATTTCCAAATTGCAAATGACACTAAACTGGAAGGTGTAGTGAGTGCTCAGGAGGATAATACTAGTAAATTTCAAGAAGATACAGTCATGTTGGTGAAATGGACAGACAGGTGACAGATAAAACTGTGATATTATACTTTGCTTGAAAGAAGAGACATTGTAAATTAGAGGTATAATTTTAAAGCAAATCCATAACCAGAGAGATCTGGGAATATGTGTCTGCACAATTCTTTATAACTCTCAAGGGAAGTTGACAAAAAACATTCACAGCTTTAGCTTTAATGAATACAGCTGCAGAACATAATGGTAGGGAAATTATGATAAACCTTTATAGGACATTTGTTTGGCTGCAACTGGAGTATGTTGTACAATTTTGGGTACCACACTGTCTGAAAGTTGCAGAGGTTTGAGAAAGAGTGCAGAAGAAATCAACTAAAATGATTTCAGATATGAGAGACATTGATACATCTCTGTATTCATGAAACAAGAGATCCAGGTCTGCAATGCACGGCCAAATGTTGTAAGGGATGTAGGTTAAATTGCCTTTGTCTGCACAACAGTTTCTGTATTTTGAAAATTAATTCACCTGCTCCAAATTATTTGGCCATTGTGGGATTAAAATTCATTGTGCCTTAAGCACATTCTTTTCAGTGTTTGGTACCGAGTGATTCAGATAGAAAGTAAATCTTCTGCTGTTTAAGTGCAGAGAATGCAAATTCATTAGAATGACATCAAACAACAATGAAATGAGGGAAAGTGCTTGAGGAACTGAATAACCCACTGTAGTGCTGCTCACTTTACTTTAATGTCTCATGTGAAAGCTTGTAGCTAATCCACTGTGGTATCCAATCCTGAAACATGAAAAGAAAACTTCTGGCGTATTGAAAATATAGTCCTCCTCAAATCACGGCCCATTCATCCTTTGATCTTTCGGTTCTGTCACTTCTTACCATTATCAATGAAGAATTATCAAGGTCAAGTACAAGTTTAGTTTTAATTATCATTGATGCATACATTAATATAGCCAAACGAAACGGAGTCCGTTCAGGACCAAGGTACAAAACATGTTACCAACAGCACACTGCACAGAGCACAAATAGCACACATGGTTACAAGTTCAAGAAAACATACAGTCACAAAGGAGAAAAAAAACTCATATCTTTGTTTTTTACTTCAATTCTGCTATTAGTGCTATTGATAATGTCAATGTTTATTCAGTATTGATAAGTTTGACAATTCCTATAGATGCACATGGAAAGTATCCTAACTGGTTGCACCATGGGCCAGATACAGAATTACTAATCCCTAGGAATGGAAGAGACTGAAGAAAGTGGTGGATACAACAGAGTCCATCTCAGACAAAGACCTCACACTATTGAGTATATTTACAAAGATAGCAGCATTCATTATCGCCATGTTCTCTTCTCCCATCTACCATCAGGTAGGAGATACAGAAGCCTTAGGTTCCACACCACCAGGTTTAGGATCAGTTATTACCCAACAACCAACAAGCTTCTGAGCCAACGTGGATAATTTCACTCACCACAACTCTGAACTGATTCTACAACCTACAAACTCACTTTCAAAGATCTTTTGCAATTCATGTTCTCAGTATTATATCATTTATTTGCACAGTTTCTTTTTTTCCATATTGGCTGTTTGTCAGTCTTTTAGTAAATTCTATTGTATTCTTTATGTTTCCTGGAAATGCCTGAAGTATATGAATATCAAGGTATGTATATGGTAACATATATATGCTTTGATTATAACTTTGCTTTACTTCATTTAATTTGATCTTTTTCTCCCCCTTTTCTATTACAGTGTGATGGACAGCGCATTCCCCTACCTAGCTTGCAGGGTATTGCAGTACTAAATATCCCCAGCTACGCTGGTGGTACCAACTTTTGGGGTGGAACCAAGGAAGATGATGTAAGTACAACTTTAAAACTGGTTTTGGTAAATGTAAGTAAATAGGGTTGCAGGTGTAGCATTCATTACGTGTAAGTAAACTTAAATCATAGAGCCATGGTACTCGTATCCATAGAATGATGCTGATCATTGCTCTCTCTCGTGCATTAATACAATTGTTGACATAACCCTTGTTGATCACTCTGCAGATTTTCACAGCTCCTTCTTTTGATGACAAGATTTTGGAGGTGGTGGCTGTGTTTGGCAGTATGCAAATGGCAGTTTCACGAGTCATCAATCTGCAACATCATCGAATTGCTCAAGTAAGAGAGCTCACCCATGCTTGTTTACTCTCTTCTTTGATTCTTTTTTTCCCTCAAGTAGATTAATTAACACCCTCCCTCAAAACAATGTTAACTGCTATGCCAAGGACATTTGTTCAATAGACTGTACTTCCCTCAATTTCAGAGGACACTCAGAAGTTGCCTTCTGGGCCAACAGTAGATTAAGTTCCCATTTATTACTGTTTCTTTGCCACCGAGTACAAAGTATGGGAACTAGTCCAAAGATTACTGTTAAGCCTTGCTTTGGCCTCTTTTCTAGCTCATAAAACTCTCTTTGGGGTGTCACCTCATTTGTTAAATTATAAAAAATCTGGCATTTCCCTTCTCTTTTATTCTTCCACTGTCCACTAATATCCTAACCTTTGTGACTAATTTCTCAACAGTAAATTCAATAGTACACTTTCTTGGTAACCCAAATGCATCAGAAAATGCAACCATTCAGAAAACAGAGGAACACACTACCAGTAGTCAGCCTGACACTAACTAAGAACCAAATGTTCATTCTCATCTTACAGTTGTAGATGAAACAAGAGGTAAAGCTAAAAAAAAATGAAAAATGCTAGTGATACCCAATGCGGAATCAAATCCAATAAATGGGAGTTGTGGATTGGGAAGAGAAAATAAAATAATATTTTGGACTTGTAATAATTCAGTTGCCTCATCATTCTCTAGGGAAAGGGAGCTGCCATGATCATTTGTTTGGGCATGCATGGTTCAGGCCCATGCACCATAGTTAAACATATTCACTCTAAACTGATGATACTAAAACAAGACAGAGGGAGGAAGCCTGCCACCATCACTTGGATCAGTAGTATAATAGCAAAACCAGTCTTGCCAGTGTTACTCACAACCTGAGAACAAATAAACCAAAAAATAAACACAGCGAACTATAATGGAGCTAGGATCTCGGTACTCAGCTCAGCAAAAGCAAGATTAGTGAACTCTTTCAGAGGCTGTGAGCTTCTTTCTTGATCTCGTATGGTGCATAAATATTAATACTGTAGACATAGGGTCTTTGTTTATTGAGTAACAGCTATAGAATAGAATGTTTGCAAGTATTTGACTTATTTCGATTGGAAGCACTAAGGGTAAACATTAAGAGAACCTTTTTTAGATTTTTATCGGCCTCCTTAACTAGGATGCACTTTCTTCCCATTTCTAGTGTCGTTCAGTAAAGATTACAATTCTTGGCGATGAAGGAGTCCCAGTACAAGTGGATGGGGAAGCTTGGATTCAACCCCCTGGCTACATAAAAATCATTCACAAAAACCGTGCACAGATGTTGACTAGAGATCGGGTAGGTATTGTCTGGAGCCTGGGAATGAAAGCCAAATTAATTTCCAGAAATACCTGAGGTAAAATAGTTCTGTTTTACACTATAAAATCCCACTTTGGCAGCAGGTGTCAATCAAGCAGAAATAACATTTCATTTATCTTTAAGCATGTAGTTTACAAAAGCCCACTTACAATTTTCATTACTTGATCTGATGTATTAGCGTCACTACACTAAGTAATAGGTAGACAGTATATATTTTAATATTAAAATGTCTTTGAATGGGATTCTTTTGTTATTACTGACTTCAAATTCACAACAGTATAAAATCTGTTGCATTTCTGACTGAACTTTCTTTAATAACAATATTACCAAACACAGCTAAAATCCAAAAAAAGTCCTGAACTGTACCAGAAATTATGCTCATAAACTTCAAGCCACTCTAATGCTAAACTGTATTGGGAAGAATAACATATCAGTACATCAAAATGTTTTCTTTCCATGTGAGACTGTTGTATTTGTTTATGTATATTTTTTGGGATCTGAGATCCCTTGCAAGGCCTTGTCTTTAGCACTCACCTGGTGGGCTGAGTCATTATTGATATTGCAGTTGTTCTTGGGAGTCTCCTCCTGTGATTAGTTATTTAATTATCCACTACCATTCATGACTACAGCTTTGATCTGATCTGTTAATTATGAGATCATTGAACATGATATATTGTACATTGCATATTTATGCAATTAAAGCCTCTTCCATAGTGTACAAATAAATACAGATTAGTCACTGCATAGGTGCTTTTGTACAGATTCCCTTGTTTAAAGGTTCTCCTGTTACATTAGTCGTTTTGATAAACATAGGGCTTGTCAAGAGAGTATAGCAAATTTCCCAACGTTTAACAGAGACGGAAGATTTTCTGAGCATTTGCCTTTCTCAAGAAATACTACACTGGAACCAAACGTACTATATCTTAATCACATGTGATGCCACCTCTTTATTCCCTATAACCGTTAGGTTTAAATTAAAGGAGGTAGATTGGCATTGATTCCAAATGCAGTAGAAACCTGAGTTGGGATAGGTGACCTTGAGTTAATTTGCATCTGCCCATCCCACAGGCTTTTGAGAACACCCTCAAATCTTGGGAAGATAAACAAAAATGTGAACTACCTCGTCTGTCATCCCAGCATGCCTTGCAGCCTGAGATAGTTTCAGAAGAGGAAGCTGCTGAGATCAACCAGTTCGGCCGAGCGGCTGGAACACTCATCCATCGGTAAGTGGTTCAAAGGAATTTGTCTGAACTACACATCATCTTTAAGCATAGACCGCAGGATAGGTCATACTGCAGACATCCTGAGAATGACCTCTGCAATGGTTCGAGAAGACTGGGGTAAAACTGTAGTCCTAGAACATGAGTGGCAAGAGAAATACACTCTTCAGCTATGAATATTGAAGGGAGGTTGAACTTTTCTTCAACCTTTACAACAATTCATCACCCAGATAAAGTTGAGACAGTGTGTGGTACAAGAGAAACATTAGAACAGTAAGCAACAAATTGAAATGTGCCTTGTAGAGAGGAACAGTATTAATATAATCAATGTATAACTATATTAATATCCATCTGCAATTTGCAGTGGGATTCTATATGGAATTTGCACGACTTCTGCATGTGCAGCAAGCCATGAATTAGATCGAAGTGGATAGAAGGCATTTGGAGTGCCACCGTAGTGCAGCATTTAGTACAATGCTATTACAGCTCGGCACCAGAGTTCAGAGTTCAATCCCAATGCTGTCTGTAAAGAGTTTTAATTCCTGCCCATGAATGTATGTGTTTCCTCTGGGTGTCTCAGTTTCCTTCTACACTCTAAACACATACTGGTTCATCAGTTAATTGGTCATAGTAAATTGTCCTGTGATTAGGATAGGGTTAATTAGGTGGGTTACTGGGAGTGCAGGTTGCTGGGTTGGAAAGGCCTATTTCGCACTGTATCTCCAGGTAAATAAATAAGTTACCTGTTACATGACTTAAAGATGCCAGCTTGTTGTTCACTCAGGGGCCACTTTATTAGGTATACACCTGCACATAAATGCAAATATCTAATTAGCCAATCATGTGGCAGCAACTCAATGCATAAAAGCATGCAGACATGATCGAGTGGTTCAGTTACTAGAGAAAGTCTGCAAATGCTGGAAATCTGAGCAGCATACACAAAGTGCAGGAGGAACTCAGCAGGCCAGGCAGCATCTATGGCAAAAGGTACAGTCAAGGTTTCAACCCAAAACATCAACTGTACTTTTTCCATAGATGCTGCCTGGCCTGCAGAGTTCCTCCAAGCATTTTGTGTGTGTTGCAAGGGGTTCAGTTGTACTTCAGAATGGGGAAGAAATGAGATCAAAGTGACTTTATGGAATGATTGTTGGTGCCAGACAGGATGGTTTGTGTATCTCAGAAACGGCTGATCACACAGGATTTTCATGCAGAACAGTCTCTAGAATTTATAGTGATGGTGTGAAAAACAAAACTAAACATTCAGTGAGCAGCAGTTCTGTGGGAGAGAATGCCTTGCTAATGAGAGAGATCAAAGGAGAATGGCCAGACTGGCTCCAGCTGACAGGAAAGCAACAGTAACTCAAATAACCACATTACAACAGTGCTCTACACAAGAGCAAATCTGAATGCACAACCCATCAAACCTTGAAGTGGATGGGCTACAGCAGAGGAAGTCCATAAATATACACTCATTGGCCATTTTATTAGGTACAGGAGGTGATTAACAAAGTGGCCACTGAGTGTATATGCTGGGGTCAGTGCCCTACACTTTCCGTTCAGTAAAACAGGTCACACTGTAAAGCTTTATTAAGTATAGGTTGTCTTTATTTCATCATTAAAAATGCTTATTATAGAGAGCACAGTAATGAGTGTAGGTTGTATGTCACATGGGGAAAGGAATAATGTCACTGGACCCCCAAAGATAAGGCAGTGACAAGCTTGATTCATGATATTATACTATAGAGCATTTTTCTGGTCAACTTTCATAATGGTTGATTTACAGCAAAATTGTTCTAAGCAGAATTAACTCTCCTATATTGTCTTTATCAAGCAGCAGCGTTGGCCTACTCAACATTACAGTGGCTTTGTTTTCCAAAAACTTTTTGCATTAGGCCTCCATCTTCCATTTCACTATTGTTCTGATTTTCCCCATCTTTTCTTTTTGTCCCTTATAATGTCCTTCCTCCTCCTTTGTCTCTCTGTCCAGGATTCGGGAAACCGCACAGCTTCATCATACAATGGAACAAGAGCTTGCACATGCGGTAAATGCCAGTGCCAAATCAATGGATAAAGTTTATGCAAAGTCAAAAACAACCGAGGTAAGAAATGATACTCATGACTGTGGGCTAGGGAATGCAAATCTACAACTACTGAGACTGGGTGGACTATCTTCTGATTTTATATGGTGGTTGGCAGTCCAGCTTAAAGGTGCATTACCAACTGGACTGGAGCGAGGTATAGAGAATTGGGGAAAAAAAAGATGTGTCAAATGAAAGCTGAGTTACCCCAAAAAGCCCCGTGGGTTGTAAGAAGTAGAAGACGATACTATGAACTAAAGTCTTAACATTAACTTAATAGTTAGGTTTTGAAATGAAAACTATCAATCCACAAAGATGGTAGTGAAAACTGCATTTGGTCTATTTCAACCTTGTATGCTTCACACTGTAATAGTGCATGTTCAGCTCTTTCATAGTGATGACAAAACCTACACAACCCAAAATGATGTTTTTCAACACGATATAAGGAATAATTAAGCATAGTATGTCCAATTCTCGAGTTCTGCATTCAGGCTGGATACAATTATAAGGAAGTGGAACTAGGAAGAGTTAAATGGGAACAACTGTTTTCGGCAAGTTGAGAAAGCTTATTCACTGCTATGATCTTTGTGGGGGAGAAACTAGCTGTGCGGAAAGTGAGCCTGTTGTCAGTTGGCCTTGTGTCTGCAGAAGCTGTCACTTTTCAGTAGAAGCCAGTTCCAGGAAGCCTACTGGGATTTGGCTCTGCAGCCTGCCTATTTGTCAGTCACTTAGTTTTGAAAGTGCTATTAGTATTCATTTGAGGATTTACTCAGGTTTTGTCCAATAATTAGTTTTCACTTTGAAAAGTAGCATGGTTTAAGCCAATTACCTCATCATTTTAGACTAGCTAGTTATAACCAGCCACTCAGGCTTTGGAACACAACCAGTCAGTATATGGAAGAGTAACCTCATGCTAGTACCAGCATCCCCAGCAGATTTAGTGTGGAAAATTCACCCATGTTTAGAAATTCCGAAAACAAACCTAGTTCCATTTGGCCTCTACAACTATCTCCAGTCGTATATCAAAGCTTATTAATTTAATTTCTGCACCTTCCTATTTCCCATAACTACACCTCAATATACATCTGTCTTTCAACAAATGGAAAACATCACTGTCTCTTTTAACCCTGATCTCTATCAAAACTACTCTTTCTAGTAACATTCCCAATTTGAAAAGCCTCTTCAGAGTCTACCTGACCATTGTTTTGGTTACCTTGACTGACCTTGCTTGCTCTTCCCTACAAAGATCCTCCAACTGTTCATTACATAAAGCATGCCTTATAAGTGCAAGCTCTTCATGACTGTAAAGATTCTGTGAGCTGTTAAGTATGAGCTGCAGATAAGGTAACGGTCATGTGTAAGAGGAATGTCATTGCTACTGAGTAGACTTGAAGACATAGTGTGGATTTAAAGTTGTCTTATGTTTTCATTTCATTTCATTTCTTAAAGGGCTTGAGTTGCAGTCTGGTGATGGAAATGGTCAACAATGGGAAAGCCCTGCATAATGAGACCGAGCTTCTACTAGCAGGCAAGATGTCCCTGGTAAGCAAAGACACAAATAGTGGGAACAAATGAGTCCCAGTGCTTATATGTAGGATAATTAAGTGAGTCACAATTTAAATGAAATATTTCAGGTATTAAAAAAAGTGGCAGGCTGGTATAATTGGAAGCCTCAAACAATTTGTATATCTAATAGCATAACTGGTTATTTAAGCACTGGGGTCTAATTGAGCTATTTGGACAATGTACATATAAAAGACTATTAGAAATGCTGGAGTAAATTACTAGCTGGAAAGTATTCGAAGCGTTTTGTTCTATAAAAATAATAATATATAATTGAATGAGTGCAGGCAGGCTGGAGTCTAATCAAGGTGTGGAAGGTTTATTCTGCATGTAAAGTAACAGATACATGGGAATGAGCAACTGTCTATAAATGATTTCAGCAAAACATATTTTGTCACATACAGGACAACGAGTTTTAAATCAGTTGTATTTGTGCAGAAATCATTATTCTAGCATTAAAGTGACAAGTGGGGTGGCAGGGTAGCATAGCAGTTAGTATAACATTTTACAGCACCAGCTATCCAGGTTCAATTCCCATTGCTGTCTGTAAGGAGTTTGTACATTCTCCCCATGACCACGTGACTTTCCTCCAGAGGCTCCAATTTCCTCCCACAGTCCAAAGAAGTACCAGTTGGTACAATTGATCATTGTAAATTGTCCTGTGATTAGGCTAGGGTTAAATATGAGGGTTGCTCGATGATGCAGCTCGTTGGACCAGAAGGACCTGTCCCATGCTATATCTCTAAATATATTAAATAAGTAAATAAGTATACTCATGATTGTCAAAAAAAATCTAATTCTGAGTGAAACAGTATTTAGTACAAAATCACATTATGACTCATAATATCATTGTTGGTAAATGGGAAAAATTATTCTTAATCTAATTTAATAATGTTCTGTAGTCTAACTAGCACATATCCTTCCATACTTTATGTACTTTTATATATTGGTATATTCCTGCAGGTGATCCTTGCTGGGTCACAGTTCTAAAATTGTTACCAACCTCCAATACTATTTCCAAATGTCCACTTACCTTCATTTGATGCCAAGTACTGCGAGTGAGCAAGGAATTCAACTTTAGGAGGTCATGACCAAGACTGTAGGTATTCCATTGAATAAAGCCATGGTCTAGAAGTGATGATTTGGCATTAATTAAAAGCAAGAATGTTGCCTAATTTTCCTCTTTCTCAAAGTACTACACTATTGCAACTGCAGCCTTGAATAAGAGCATGTACACAGTGGAAATTTAAACTTTTACCTTCTGTTCTAAAGAGCTAATAAATGCCACCTTTTCTTAGGGGATCGACTAAAAATATAAGCCTGGTCCATCAACAGTGTTTAATGCTACTAATGTGTCTTATGTCGCTGCAGCTTGTGTGTAGCTTTTATTATTAGCAATGATTGAATGACTCAAACTACTCACTTCTGTTCAATTATGTTGCAGCCACGTAAATCTTGAGTTACATTTGGAGTATTGTATTTAGGTCTGGAAACCACATTATGGAAGGATGTGGAGGCTATAGAAGAGCTTCACCAGGTGGACAAACATGGTTTCTCTGCAACTTCTGCCATCTTGAACAGGACCCTACCACCAAATACGCCTTTGCCTCCCTCCCACCCCCCACTCTCCACTTTCTGCGGGGATTGCTCCCTCCACAATTCCCTTGTCCATTCATCACTCCCCACTAATCTTCTTCCTGGCACATATCCCTGCAAGCGGAAGAAGTGCTCCACCTGCCCGTTCACCTCCTCCCTCACCACCATTCAAGTCCCAAACAGACTTCTAGGTGATGCAACACTTCACCTGCGAATTTATTGGGGTCATCTACTGTGTCCAGTGCTCCCAATGCGGCCTCCTCAATATTGGGGAGACCCAACGTAGATTGGTATACCATTTTGTTGTGCGCCTCCATTCCACCTCATGATGTTATATACATCTCCTTGAGGCGAACCATTTTAATTCCTGTCTCCATTTCCATTCTGATATGTCAGTCCATGGCCTCCTCTACAGCCACGCTGCAGTCACTCACCTTCTCCAGCTACTGACAATTTTCTCCCTACCCCTTCTCTCTTCTTCAATTCCTCACTCTAGCCTCCACTTACCTCTTCTCCTCAACCACCTATCACCTCGCCATGGTGCCCCTCCTACTTTCTTTTTTCCCCATGGTCTGCACTCCTTTAAATCAGATTCCTTCTTCCCCAGCCCTTTACCTTTTCCACCTATCACTTCCCAGCTTCTTACTTCAGCCCCCCTCCTCCACGCACCTATCTCCATCCTCTCCTTCACCTTATTTGGCCTCCCTCCCCTTTGCATTCCAGTCCTCATGAAGGGCAAAACATCGATTGTTTATCTGTTTCCATAGATGCTGTATGACCTACTGAATTCCTCCAGCATTTTGTGTGTGTTCTGGACAAACATGTAATGTTTTATTTGGAAAATTAGAGGCTGAAGAAGTAGCATGATAGATGGATATAAAATCATGAGAGGTATAGATGGAAAGGTAGCCTTTTTCTCAGGGAGAAAATGGATTTAAGGTGAGAGAGCTAAAGTTGAAAGGAGATTTAAGAGGAGAGTTCTCTTTTAAACAGATGGCGGAAGGTGGTTGGAATGCACTGGTGGAAGCCAACATGATAGTAATGTTTAGGAGAAATTCAGCAGGCAGGAGATGGAGCAATATACAGTGCCTATAAGAACTATTTCTCCTCCCCACCCCTGGAAGATTTTCTGTTTTGTTGTTTTACAACATTAAATCACAGTGGATATAATTTGGCATTTTTTGAGACTGATCAACAGAAAAAGACTCGTGTCAAAGTGAAAACATATTTCTACAAAGTGATCTAAATTAATTACAAATATAGAACACAAAATAATTGATTGCATAAGTATTCGCCCCCTTTAATATGACACCTCAAATTATCACTGGTGCAGCCATTTGGTTTTAGAAGGTATGTAATTAGCTAAATGGAGATCTGTTTTTGGAGACCTGTGTGCAGTCAAGGTGTTTCAAATGATTGTGGTAAAAATACACCTGTCTCTGGAAGGTCCAACTGCTGTTGAATCAGTATCCTGGCAAAAACTACACCATGAAGACAAAAAAAAAACACTCCAAACAACTCCACAAAAAGGTTATTAAAAAGCACAAGTCAGGAGATAGATACAAGAAAATTTCCAAGGCACTGAATATTCCTTGGAGTATAGTTAATCAGAGAACTGTGACTCAGGAGAAGATTTGTTTTCCAGCAGACAATGACTCCAAGCATAAAACCAAAACTACACAGCTTAAAAGCAACAAAGTTAATGTCCTGGAGTGGTCAAGTCAGAGTACATAACTCAGTTCAATTGAGACTTTTTGGCTGGACTTGAAAAGGGCTGTTCACTCATGATCCCCATGCAATCTGACAGAGCTTGAGCAGTTTTGTAAAGAAAAATGGGGAAAAATTGCAGTGCTGTGATGTTCAAAACTGATAGAGACCTATCCATACAGACTCAAGGCTGTAATTGCTGCCAGGGGTATATCTACTGAATACTAACTTGAAGGATGTGAGTAATTATGCAATCAATTATTTTGTGCCTAATAATTGTAATAAATTTAGACCAATTTGTAGAAATTTGTTTTCTCTTCGACACGGAAGAGCTTTTTCTGTTGATCAGTGTCAAAAAGGGCAAATTAAATCCATTGTGATTCAACGTTGTAAAACAATAAAACATGAAAACTTCCAAGCAAGAGGTGAATACTTTTTATAGGCACTGTAGACCATATGCAGACAGATGAGATTAGACAATGTATAATATACTTTGAAGTTTGAACTTCAATTTGATCATCACAGGCATTGTGGGGCCTGTTCCTTTGGTACTGTTCTG
This sequence comes from Hypanus sabinus, assembly GCF_030144855.1. NCBI lineage: Eukaryota > Metazoa > Chordata > Chondrichthyes > Myliobatiformes > Dasyatidae > Hypanus > Hypanus sabinus. The sequence goes on from NC_082707.1 coordinate 84,585,941, forward strand.
TTCAATTTTACTTGCAACTAATGACATGGAATAAATGAGCTAACATTTTTGTGTGCTGTTATGAAGACATTGTAAGTTCTTTTATGTGTTTCTAAGATAAACCAGGGTTTTATAGCGTGTTACAGATTGGAGTACTGAGTTTGTAAATAAATGGTTTGGTAGCTATTTCACATTCATGACAGCCAACTAGGCTTACAAAGGTAGTTAGCCTGCAGCACTCCTTGGTGAAGACACTGAAACCCATAAGGTAAAATTATTTGATTAATTATTTCTTGCCATGGTACAATACAAAAGGGAAAAGAGAAAATGTGAAGAAAAGAATACAACTCCATGTTAAAGGCTAGCATTTGTTTTTTGTTTACTGATTAATACTGAACATGTTGCTCTATTCTTTTCTGGTTACAGCAGTTAGATCCCCCTCAGAAGGACGAGCTCACTGGGGCTCTGGCTAATGTGGACCTTCAGCTTCGCAAGCTGGCAGAAATTCCTTGGCTGTGTCAACTGATCGAACCAAGCGATGATGAGGTAGGCTCAGAAGCAAACAAAGAATGTTACTGAATTGTTGATTTATAGAATGTGTTCAGTAGGCAACCTAACTGTTTGTTGCTTTTCCATTTTCTTTTCCTCCTGAAAGTGCTAAAATGGGGTTGGGTGAACAAGTGTAAGAAAGCATTTGCTGGTGTTAGTTAGGCCAAGACTCTTTAGTCTATAACAAAGGCCAAGACTTGTTTAGACACAAATCTGCTTCCCAACTTGACCCTGATGTCAACAGCATATGAATGTGTGGAATACTTTCCTCTGTGTCTAATAAACTGAAAGTTATTGCTGCTTTTCTCTTCATGTGTTCTTCACAGGGGCAATTGCTGGAATATTCCAAACGGACTCGTAGTGCCAAGTTCCGTCTTGTGTCAAAGTTAAAAAAAGAGAAAAATAACAAAAATAAGGAAACCAGAGGGAATTTGGGTTTGCCAGGTGTGTATGTGAATTCCGAATCTCATTTACTTCCATGTGTTTTGTCATTATCATCCCCTTTGCATATGTGTTTTCTAGTCATGTGAGAGATTCAAGTTCAGAATGTTACCCATGGTTTACTGTTTTGTACCACCTTTGATAATTGGTTGTCATTTTCCAATGGTCCATTTTAATGTTAGCTGTCTAACTAAGGCAAGGGGAATTCAAGGAAATTAGTACACTTCTACCTTTGTCTTCTCACAATTTGATGCCTTAAAACAGCATCATAGATGTTCTGATAAGGGGCACTAGGTAGAATTCCCAGTGATATGCTTGTAAATTAATTTATAATCATCAGTTGAGATAGTGAAGTAGAAGCCATGCTGTTTATCAGGATTTGTGTTCATAACAAGTGGTACCTATGTGTGTTTAGATGATGCAAGGGGAATTTAAAAACAATATGTTAATTATCTCAATGACTTTAATATATTCAGCCAGGATTGAGAAAATCCTGAGTTCTGTTCTTAGCTACAGAATTCTTAGAGACAGGAATTCTGTGAAGATTGAAATTGTGAAGACAGTCACTTGTGCAGTTTGAGCTTCAGATTTTAAAACTGACTGGGGCCTGTCAGACTTTCGGTGGACATGGAGGTCATTTGGGTTAACAGGCGCTTGGCAAAGGCCAATAAAAAGAAGTTGGATTTAAGTAGAGCATCCACTGTGGGAGTGGCTATGTGTGAGTGGACAGAGTTAGAATGGGAAACTGAGGCGTTGACGTAAGAAGTTCAGTGAGAAGAGGCAGATGCTAAGTTGAGGTTGCTGTCAAGTTTCACTTTCTTTGTCCATTAATGCCTAGCTAGAGTAGTGAGAATAGATCCAAGGTCAGTGGTGTGCTCCTCATGCAAGATGCAGGAGATCTGTGAAACCTCCAGTCTCCCTGATCACTACACCTGTGGGAAAGACCAACAAAGACAGACTCATTTCTTTCTTCACCCAAAATTCATTCAGAAACCCCTAGGTCCAATGAAATAAGAACAGTAAATGGTTTCTTCCGTAGATCAAGTGAATCAGTGGCATACCTGACAAATGAAGTTCTTCAACTCTGTTGCTAACTCAGGACAGATCATAGGTTATAGATTGGATGTTTTGCTTAAACACATACAAAATGCTGGAGGAATTCAGCAGTTCAGTTAGTATCTCTAGAGGGAAATAAGTGGTCAGCATTTCAGGCCTTCAACAGGAAGGGTCTAGGCCCAAAAAGTCAACTGTTCATTGACCTTCATAAATACTGCCTGATCTGCTGACTTGCTCCAGAGTTTAGTGTGTGTTGATCCACATTTCCAGCAACCGCAGTCTCTCATTTATCCGGGTGTTACTGCTGTCAGTATCTTGGTGAAATGTCATATGATTCTTATGTCAACATTATTTTCTTTGTCCAGCAGGATTATAGTCAGGCTGGAGGCAAGGCTGTTATTTTTATCAATTTGATACTGTAGCCTGGAGCTTCCCACTTAAAAGCATATATTTCATTTCAGCAACTGTGTCAGTTACCAGATTGGATTGCATGTTTACTGATTCAAAGTATCCTCTTGAAATTCTTCTTAAGAGATTAATTCTCCACTCTCTGAAATTTCTGTGGGCCTCTTTATTGCTAATGGGTGATGGTTATGCATTTCTCTTTGCCTTTGGGATTGTGGGTACTGAAGGTCGCGCTGCTCTTCGCTTTCCCACAGTGCATCAGTGGGGTACTGAGGAGGTGGCGGCCTGGTTAGAGCATCTTAGCCTGTTCGAATACAGGGACATCTTCATCGGACATGACATCCGTGGCTCAGAGCTCTTGCATCTGGAGAGGCGAGATCTGAAGGTACTGCGTGACATTCTCACTTCTGCATGAATGACAAACTAATATAGCCTGGGCTTATCCTTACTGTCTTCCTGCATTAACTTTCTGTGTGGGCTGAGATCACATCACTTGAAAGGTGCATTGAATCTATAACTTCTAAAGGAATTTGTAAATGATAGTTAGGAAAAGGGATAAGAAAATTACAATTAGGAAGTGCCAGAACAATTCATGCACTATAGTTTTCTATATGCTTAAACAGCTTTAGACAAAAAAAAACAAGCTAAGACTAAACAAAAAAATGGTGAAAGGAAGGAGGACACAATAGTTAGAGGGAATTTCTAAAATGGTACTAGAGGCAGCAACAATTTTATTGGTAAGAAGGGAGTTCCCTTTTATTTGAAAGGAAGCCTAATCTAAATTGAATTCCAGTCTTAAGTGTGGGAGTCAAACCAACTATCTGCACTGGGCTCCTTGAAGGCAAGTTCATTAGATGACAACAACTTGACTTGATTGACTCTGGATAATACCAGATTGATTATCTAGATGAGATCTCATTATCTTTATCTAAGAGCCAAGGTAAATACTTGGACTGCACTTTATTCCTCAGCCTTTTGCACAATAAAAAAAATAGATTTTTTTATTATTGTGGTGGGGAATGTATTATCAATTTGATGTGATGTCAGTGGCTGCCAAGCTTCTTGGGTATTTCGAACACTTCTTTTCCCCTTTGGTTGGTTAATATTTCTCAATATTAAACTCTAATCATTGTCTAATCTCATATCTGGGTAGATTTGCACTCAATGTTTTGTAACAAAAATGCTTAATTTGATACAGGATCACTCAGATTCATATAGTGATACAGTGTGGAAACCAGCCCTTCAGCCCAACACGTGCATGTTGAGAAGGATGCCTATCCATGCTGATCCCACTTGCCTACCTTTGGCCTATTTCCCTCCAAACCCTCACTGTCCATGTACCTGTCCAGTGTCATTAACTCTGTAATTGTATCCACTTCTACCACATCCTGGTACAGCTCATTCAAAGTACCTGTGACCCTCTTTGGGAAAAACTTACCTCTCTGATCTCCTTTAAACCTATTCCCTCTCACCTCAAACCTGTGCCCGCCAGTTTTAGACTCCCCTACATGGAAAAGTGACTACCCCATCTATGCCACTAATCATTTTATAAACCTCTGCAAAGTCAACCTCTAGCCTTCTTCGCACTGGAGAGAAAAAAGCTTATCCAGCTCTCTCTATAACTGTAGCCCTCCCTTTCAGGCAGCGTCCCTGTGAATTTTCTCTCACTTATTTATATCCTTCCTGTAGTGCAGAACTGCACACGATACACTATTCGCAGCCTAGTTTACCGTATGTAGAACTGTACCGATCAGAAGCAACCTAACTTTTATACCGTATGTGTACGTATTAGTATAGTGTTTGTCATGTTTTACTTGTGCACAGTTGCAATTCTCTATCAAAAAGATTTGTGCAGTATTTTTGTACAACGTGTTAGTATTTCTCAATTTACCTATCTGCCACACTAAGAACAGGAATTGTAGCAGGCCTTCTTCCTAACCTATTCTACCAGTCATTATAGGTGTGTTCATCCATGACATTATTATTATGAATAATCACAATTTGTAATAGTATTTTCATATTCAGCAGATACATCATTCCATGGGGTGCTACACTATGTTAAATGGGATAAATTCAGGACAAGTACAGGAGTTAAAAACAACCCATCAGTGAAATACTATGGGTCTTCAGCAAGTCCAGAATTACATTTGATACCATTCTTGAACTTTGCTGTTTGACACTCTGTAAAATTGTTGCCTGCTGGTCAGTGTATCAATTGCAGTTAAGTGAGGAATACAACACTGAATAGTGCTGAGCCTCTGGAGAACCAACAATATGGAACTAAAGTCATTGCAGGAATGGAACCCGGCCGTGGTCTTCTGCTGTAGCTCATCCGCTTCAAGCTTCAATGTGTGTGTTCAGATGTGCTCTGTGCACACCACTGTGTGTGGTTATTTGAACTACTGTTGCCTTCCTCTCAGCTTATATCAGTCTAGCCATTCTCATCTAACCTTTCTCAGTAGCGAGGAATTTTCACCCACAGAACTGATGCTCACATGATGTTTTTTTGTTTATCGCACCAATCTCTGTAAATTATAGAGAATGTAGTGCAAGAACATCCCAGGAGGTCAGCAGTTGCTGAGATATTCAAACCACCCCAATAATCATTCCACACTTAAAGTCACTTGGAACATATTATTTCCCCATTCTGATGTTTGGTCTGAACAACAGTTGAGGCTCTTGACCGTGTCTGCATGCTTTGATGCATTGAGTTGCTGCCACATGATTGGCTAATTAAGAATTTACATTAACAAGCAGCTGTGCAGGTCTTGTTAATAAAGTGGCCACTGAGTGTATATATGATTGAAGTACAGAAACCAACCTGCTGTAAGCATAGCTAAGTTATCCCGTATCTAATTGATCAATTAAAGCCTAGTGGCCCTGTCAGACCCAGTTTACATATTGGTGAGGAATTAAATAACCACAGGGGAAACCTCATCATCAATATTAGTTGAGTCCATTACAAGTTGAAAAGACAAAACAGAGTTGATGCACTTTTAATCACCTTCAGCCAGAAGTATCAAATAAATCATATATCTTGGCATCTTCTATTTCCCATAATCTCACACATTATTCTTGGCACTTTAATTCACCCTGCAAGATACCAAAAATAATGGGGTTGCACATACTAAATACAGCAAAAACTAGGGTCTTGAGAGTGTCTGGTTGTATTGCTTTAGCTATGGTCTAAAAACAGTTCAAGCGTTTGTTTCTCTGCAGCTGTAGACAGCCATCTGATAATATGGAAATTTTCCCACATATATCCAGCCTACAAAGACTAAGACAAATCCTGTTTGGCCAGTTACAATCCCATCAGTCTGCTTTCAGGCTTCAGCAAAGTGATGGGAGGATATTGATACCAAACCATGACATCTCCTCTGTACCTACTCCCAAGCACTTTAAACCTGTGCCCTCTTGTGGCAGCCATTTCATCCCTGGGAAAAAGCCTCTGACTATCAATGCCTCTCATCATCTTATACACCTCTATCAGGTCATCTCTCATCCTCCGTCGCTCCAAGGAGAAAAGGCCAAGTTCACTCAAACTGTTTTCATAAGGCATGCTCCCCAGTCCAGGCAACATTTGCACCATCCAAGTACTAGGCAATGAGTATTTCCAGCAAAAGGCAATCTAACCACTTCACAGGTAATTTTTGATGACACTACCATCAACAAATCTCCAATCATGAACTACTGGAAACTGTGTTGAGCAATGTAGGTCAGAGCTGGCTGACTAAATAGATTACAGTTACGTGGTTGACAGCAGTTCCAAAAACATTGAACGTGCAGAGCACAACATCCAGTTACCAGCTGCCCTGAACATTCATTGCTTCCACCATTGACACATTATGGCTGCACTGCTTAATGCTACAAAATGTATTGTAGCAACCCATCAAGGCTTCATTAATTTAATTCCCAAACCCACAACCTCTGCTACTCTGAAGAGCAAGGGCATTTTGGACAAAGAATACCACCATTCCCAGACATACTTTGATGACTTAATGTATTGTTGTTCCTTCATTGCCACAGCATCAGCAACTTGGAAAGACTTAGCTAAGCTTTGTGATCATCACATGAACCATCAAGGATCAAAAAGTTGCTATCAAAGGAAGTTAAAGTTATTAAATGGCCTTAGTTTTGTCCTCAGATATGTATCAGAAAGCCAGATATTTCCTCCAGGTTCTTCATGTTGTCAGCCAACTGCAATTATATTTTTCAAAAATTGCAAACTGCACTATCTGCCCTTTAAAGATCTGAATAAGCAATAAATATTGAATTCCCATATTAACTTTCCATTCAGAAAACCTACTTAAGCTTGCAATCAATAAATAGAACTGAATTATGCCATTTCATTTGGAATACCACTCTACCCAGCCGCTGCTAATTCTAATTCTTTTCAGAAAAGTTTGCTAGGAATATTACATTCAGAACAGAAATAGGAATAGGCTAGACTTTCATGTTCATCTAATTGTCTGAGCTAGCTGAGAAAAGTGATGTATAATAAGTTGTCTTTTCAGTAAAGATTTAACTATCAGGGGTATGTGCAAAATGTGCCACGTTTTGTCAGAGGGAGGCGGCACTGCTCTACCCCAGTAGAAATCAGACTGTATTTATCCAGTGTGTAACTGTGCAACAAGGGCTCTGCATGAATGGCGTAATTCTTTTCATCGGCATGCTACTCCGCTGGAAAGGCACTACTAATACAATGCTTGTTTTATACATAGCTACAACTACATGATCACATTCTGAATATGTACCTTATATGTAAATCTTTTCCATGACGCCAGAAAATGAATATTTGGACAGTGACCTGCACTGATCCCTGCAATTCTACAGTTGAGGCATTGAGTCACCGAGTACTATAGCACAAAAGCAGGCCCTTCGTACCGTTCAGTCCATGCTAACCTGATCCACTAGCTAGTCCCATCTACCTCCATCCAAACCATATCCCTACAAATCTCTATTATCCATGTACTTGTCCAAACGTATCTTAAATATTACAATTGAACCCATATCACTGGCAGCTATTCTAGACTCAGCTCACTCTCTGAATGAAGAAATTCCCTTCTTGTATCCCTCCAAAAGGTCTCCCCTCATTCTCCTGCATTCCAGGGAATAAAGTCCTAAACTGTTCAACTTTTTCCTGTAATCAGTCCTCAAGTCCCGGCAACATCATTGTAAATTTTCTCTACACTCTTTCAGGCTTACTGATATTTTCCTGTAAGTGGGTGACCAAGATTATACTTGGTGCTCTAAATTTGGCCTCACCCACATCGTGTACAACTTCAACATAACATCTCAACTTCTATATTAATTGCCCTAATTTATGAAAGCCAGTGTGCTAAAAGTTCTCTTTTTTACCCTATCTACCTGTAATGCCTCACCTCAGTATTTATCATTCACTGACTTAGCATGGTTTATTCTCCCAAAGTACAATTATCTCACACCACCTCTCTTGCCTCAGTCTGCATTAAATTCTGTGTGCCATCTTTCAGCACCTTTCCCCAGCTAGTCCAGATCATGCTGCAAACTTTGATAGCCTTCCTTGGTGTCGTCCACTTATCTACTGATTCAGTTTACCACATTATCATCTAAGTTATGAATATAGATGATAAGCAATATCAGACCCTGCACCAATCCTTGTGGCAAGCCACTAACAACAGGCCACCAGTCAAACAAACCATCTCCAACCACTCTCTGGTTTCCCCTGCTAAGCCAATATCGGATCCAATTGACTACTTCAACCTGAATGCCAAGCAAATTAACTTTCTCGACCAGTCTCCCATGCAGGACTTTGTCAATGACCTTGTTAAAATCTATGTAGACAATGTCCACCATCTTTTTTTCACCAGCCTTTTTAGTAACTTTCTTAAAGGCTATATAAGATTGATTAAACATGAACTAAAACACACAAAGCCATGTTGACTATCCCTAATCAAGCCCTGTTGATGCAAATACTTGTATATTCTAGAATATCTTCCATTGTTTTACCTATGATTGACGTCAGACTCACTGGCCTATAGTTCCCAGCTTATTATTAGAGCCGTTCTTGAACAACAGAAAAGAACATTATCTATCCTCCAGACCTCTGACACCTCACACATGGCTAAGGGCATTTTAAATATCTCTGCCTGGGCCTCACAATTTTTGCAATAGCCTCCCATAAGCCACATTGTCAGGCCCTGGGATTTATCTCAGTGCAACCAGCACCTCCTCTTCTGTATCTGGACATGGTCCATGACCTCACCACACTTTTGCCTCAGTTCTATACTCTCTCTGTCAGTCTTTGGAATAAATATAGATGAAAAGATTAATTTAAGATCTCGACGATCTTCAAGAGGACTGATTTTGTCCCTTGCTATTCTTTTGTTTTAATATACCTATAGAAACCCTTTGGATTCTCCTTCATCTTGTCTGCCAGAGCAGCCTCATTTCATCTTTTAGCGTCATAAAGTCATAGAAATGTACAGCACAGAAACAGACCCTACGACCCATCTAGTCCTTGCCAAACCATTTAATCTGCCTACTCCCAGTGACCTGCAGCAGGACCATAGCCCTCCATACCCCTGCTATCCATGTACCTTTCCAAAATTCTCTTAAAGGTTGAAATTTAGCTTGCATGCACCACTTGTGCTGAAAGCTCATTCCACACTCTCACTACCCTCTGAATGAAGGAGTTTGTCCTCATGTTCTCCTTAAACTTCACCTTTCGCTCTTAACTCTGTTTGTAGTCCCCTCAACCTCAGTGAAAAAAGCGTGCTTGCATTTACCCTATTTATACCCCTCATAATTTTGTATACCTCTATCAAATCTCTCAATCTTCTATGTTCCAAAGAATAAAGTCCTAACCTATCCAATCTTTCTTTATAATTCAGGTGCTTCAGACCCATCAACATCCTTGTAAATTTTCTCTGTACTCTTTCAACTTTGTTTACATCTTTCTGGTAGGTAGGAGACCAAAACTGCACACAATACTCCAAATTAGGCCTCACCAACTTCTTATACAACTTCAACATAACATCGCATCTCCTGTACTCAATACTTCGATTTATGATGACCAATGTACCAAAAGCTTTCCTTACAATCCTATCTACCTGTAATGCCACTTTCAATGAATTGTGGGTCAATATTCCCAAGTACAGACTCCTGATTTTCCTCAAGGGTTCTCCTGCATTTCTTGTACTCCTCAAGCACTTTGTTTGATCCTAACTGCCTGCACATGATATGCCCTTCTTCTATTTTCTTTAACAGGGTCTCAATATCCCTTGATAACAAAAGTTCCCTAGACCTGTTGGCCTTGTCTTTTATTCTAACATGAATATATAGATTCTGTACTCTCAATATTTCACTTTTGGATGCCTCTCACTTACCAAGCATCTTTGTACTGGGAAACAACATGTACCAGTCCACATCTGCCATTTCCTTCTGATACCACCAAAATTGTCCTTACTCCAATTTACGATCTCAATCCAAAGACCAGTCCTATCTTTCTCTTTAATTATCTTGAAACTGATGGAATTGCAATCACTGGGTCCAAAGTGTTTTGTGTGCACTTCTGTCACCTGCCCTGCCTTGTTCCCTGAGAGGAGGTCCAATGTTATGCTCTCTCTATTTGAACCTCTACATATTGATCAAGGGAACATTCCTGAGGACATTTGACAAACTATCCACAGTATGGGTGTCCCTGTCAATATGTGGAAAGTTAAAATCACCTATTATCACAACGTCATATTTACAACTGTCTGCATTCTTCTACAAATTTGCTTCTCTAAATCCCGCTGACTATTTGAACATTTATAATACAGTCCCATTGATCTGGTCTTCCTTTATTCTTATTCCACCCATATTGCCTCAGTAGACAAATCCTCTAGTATGTCCTATCTGAGCACTTTCATGAGATTTTTCCTGATGAAGAAGGATGCTTCTCTCCTTTAATACCACCCCTCAGTCATGTCTAAACCATCAGAACCCCAAAACATTGAGCTGCCAGTCCTGTCCCTCCTGCAACTAAGTCTTACTGATGGATACCACATCATAGTTCCACAAGCTGATCCAAGTTAATCTGGTAACCACTGTTCTATTTAAGCTCCTCTTTCCCATTCGTAACAAAGGGATGCTTTATTTCAAGGGAAGAAAGCTAATCAGTCATTTGAGATACACATTGAGTTATTCAAAAAGCTCTGTTACAGAAGAACTTAGGGGTGTAACTAGATCTTAGCTTCATATTTGTCTAGGAGTACTTAAAAGTACATTAATCATCAAAGTATATATCCAGAATACAACCCTGAAATTCGTCTTCCCGCAGGCAGCCATGAACAAAGGTAGACAATTGCAGTATCTTCATCTTCCCCACATAACAAGCAAAGAAGACTGATACTTTATTAAGTGGTTTTGGTGTAATGTTTGGTTGGTGAAGACTTGTACCAGTGGGATGTACATGGTCTCACCAGAGAGGAAGGCATTGCTTGCCATTCAGTCACTTTGGAGTAACGTTTCATCCATTTAAACCTATTTCCTTTACATGATATTTTTACTTCCTGATCTACTCTCTCATTAATACTGTAATATTTATGAAGTTAATTTACTCCCAGTAAAAACCTGTCTTCTGATCTGTGTTTGGCAGGACTTGGGGATAACAAGAGTGGGCCACATGAAGCGGATTCTACATGGGATCAAGGAGTTGAGCCGGAATACACCTGTCAGCGAAGTGTGATGTACATGTTCAGCTCATGTGTCAACAGAGCTACCTAAGCCTCCAGCCCACTGAACAGAGGATGAGAACACCTAGCCTTTAGCTGTATGTGTTTGCCTCACCTTCAGCTTATCAGAAAGTGTGGTGGTGGAGCATCTAACAAATAGCAATGTTATAAGTGGCCTTGTACTCAAATCTTATGGCCAAAAGAAAATGGGAACAAGCCTTAACCAATCAAACTAATGCTGGATTCAAGGAAAAATCTGTCAAATCAGAATGGAAGTTACCTCAAACATGGCACCCAGGGCAACCAGTTTGTTTGGATTGTTACGCTGAAAGTTAGCTCAGAGTAAATGGAGTGTAATTGGTCTAAATTTAATCATGGTCCCAACGAAGAGGGATCTTGTTTTTTCGACAAAGGAATATTCTACACAACAGTGACCTAATTTCTAAATTTCATTTATGAAAGGGACAAAACATTTCTTTCTTATAAAAGAAGAACATATATGGCCTAATGAAACTGTTACTCTCATCGACAGAAATTAACATTTAATGTTGTGATCTTTGAGAGTTTTTTGGATGTTTGTGGACTCCTACATCTTTCTCTCAACCCAGAATCTGTACAGAGTCCTTTTACAGAACAGAACTTGAAGAAGATGGGAATGCTATTACAGTGTCTTCCTGTACTGTTTGCCTTCAAAGCTCCTGCCATTACTGCATTGGTTTCTGTTGCCTAAACAGTAACTTAAGAGTATAGGGAGGCAGGAGCTCATGTCAATGCTCAGACTCCAAAAGTGGAGCTTTCAGTGCAACACTGCCAAAAAGGGTATTCAAACCCACCCTAACCCTTTGGAGTAAGCCTGGATGATATTGTCCTGGAGTGTTAAAGATGAATGAGAGTCAATTCTTGTACGTCTGGGAAGTAAAAGAATCAGTCCTGGGTTGACTGGAATGTGTGAGAATAATTTTAGAAGTGTTTGCAGTATGTGAGACTAATTTCAGAAGCATTACGAATGTATGAGAATGTGTCCTTAAAAAGAATTTTATTTTTACAACACTTCTGGTGATCTCAGGATGTCAAGAAACATATAATAGCCCATAATTTTGAAGCATGTCCCTTTTGTACTGTTGAAAATGCTAATAGCAATATCCCATGAATAGCAATTGATAACAGCCACAGACATTTATTAGTTGTGTCAGTTGAGGATCAATGTCGACTCGCACAAGAAGGAGAACTCTTCTGCACTTCAAATAAAGTCATGGACTGTAATGCCCAGCTGATAGGGAGCACTTGATTCTGACATCTCTTTTAAAATATCCCATCTTTAATAATGCAGCACTCTTTTAGTACTGTTAGAGTGCAGCCAACTGAGCCACAGCTGACACCTGGAGAATATGGAATGTGAAGTAGAGTAAATCTTAAATCATGTGAAGTATGGTGGTGAGTCCTGGAATGTGTGAGAGTGAATTAAGACTGGAATATGGGGCGGTGGGAGAAGAAAGTAGCGTCCAAAACACATTTGTTATGAACTCCCCGTTCTGTGTCTGTGGCACAGCAGCACACTTAACAAAGGCACTGCCATGTAGCAACGAAGTACCAGGTTCAGTGCTGTCCTTGGATGTCAACTCTGTGGGGTTTACGCATTCTCCCTGCGACCACATGAGTTTCATCTGGTTGCTCCAGTATCCTCCTGGGTCCCAAAGACATACAGTTGTTAGGTTAATTAACTGTTGTAAATTGCACCTTCATTATAGGTGAGTTATAGAATCGGGGGGGGGGGGGAGGAGAAGGGATGAGATTGTCAAAAGATTAACAAAAATGGAATTATGACTAAATGGATGGTTGATGGTGGACAGTAATTTTGTGGGATGTGTCCGTGCTATAACACATTTCACAATACACATCCTGTTGGGTTACATCTTTCTGCCAATTAGAAGGTTATTGTGGTTTAGAGCAAAACAGGTTGACCGAAGCTTTGGATCATTATGTATCTCCTTCAAGAGACACTGCTTAATCTTTCTGCTGTTCTGTTCATCCCTCAGCTTAGAAAAATGAAGCTGCTAGATGCCTGATTTCAGGACCAATGAGATCTTATGCCCAATTCAATTCACACAAGTTATTATTTGATAATGTCCTTATTTCTATATTTAGATTCTAATAAAGCCCAATCCCTCCATTTTTCTATATCTTGTGAACTCACTATTTTCCATTCGTTCACCATTTGCTTTCTCTCACCTTTGCCAACTTGTGGATTTCCTTACTCATTCACTATATTTCTTTTTAACAAGGATTTACTTAGCATCTAATCTTGGCAATTATTTAGCCCCTTAGTATCTTTCTTCAATTAATTGATAATCCATTCATTTCCAGATACTTCTTTGAAGGTCCTGGCTTCATTTTTTTCCCACTTTATAGGCACATTGTAAACACAAGCTGAATTCTTGAATACTACACACTTCATTGAAGAAGTGGAGGCAGTGCTATGGAGAAGACTTAGTGGAATTACAATGTTGGTACACTGATGATACATTAACAGGGTAAAAAAGGGTCCAATAGTGGAGGTTTATTTACTATTAAATGGAGGTATTGGCTGCATTTTTCTCCTTGATACTATTTAAAATAACAGAATAGCAGTGAAAATGAGGTGGAGATGCACACGTCTTAAATTTCCTCTCCCAATAGCCACCATTAGGTATCTTTATCTAAGGTTGCAGATTATGCTGATAAGGCTAAGGACCAGGATCGCTTTGAATTTTTTTGGAATCCATATGTCATCTTCATTACCGTGGGAAAAGAACTGCAGGCCAAACAAGTCTCCTTAACGATCTTGAACCTTGACCTCCCTCGAGACAAAAGGAAACCTCATAAAGTAGCGTTGTCTCATCTGTCTCCCTTATTTACATTGAGTGAAGGATGTTTTGGGGGGTACCATTGCAATATTTTTGGACAGAAACTTGTAATACATATCAAATAAATCTCAGACACAGAAAAATGATTTGAGATCAGAGAGATGTGAAGATATATATCATTATTGAAGAGATTGAGAGATCTGCTATAAGAGTTAAATGGGAAAATGAAGAAACATGGTACTTTAATTGAGCAAGAGAAGAATCAACAATCTTGTTTTGAGACCTTACGTTTTTGGTGCAGTGAACCCTGTGAGATTGCTTCCTATGTCCTTAAAAGACAGTAGGTTGCTTTAATTTTTCAGTCAACAACGAACTTCTGACATTTATGGTGAACGTATCTCTATTTTAAGGAAGACAGGAGGGTTCTGTTGAAAACAGTCCACAAGTCTCCTTAAAGGGAATCAGTGTTTGATGAATGCTTGCCCTTCAAGAGAGATTTGGCGCCTTATCTGAAAGTAAATCATAGCTTTATTCAAAATTCTTGATTAAAGGATGGTTGTAACATTATGTTTTAAGGTATACTAGATCTGTTTAAAGGGAGATAGCAATTCCCTGTTTGAAGGGTAACTGTGGCACTCTTTGAAGATAGCTGCTCCATGGTGTTGATATTTCTAAGTTACTCTAATAATTATGATAATTAGAATTATCTGACTGCTTGAATGAGAGCAGGTCTCACTGCACCACACTTTAACAAGTAACAGTTCCTTGTTACTAACCTCGCTCTCCCTTTGGAGAGAGCAGAAAGTAGATTGGGTTTTTTTTTTGGTTCTTTTCTGCCTTGTCATGAGATCTGCATATTGTATTTATTCTTAATTTATATATAAATATGGCTGTGACTGTATTTTTGTACATATTAATTGTCAATCGATGTACATATTTCCTGTAAATACAGTGGGATTGAATCCAATCTTCTAGTAAAATGTTTTTATTCTCATTTTCCTGTTCCTTGGAATTTTTTTGGATGTTTTTTGTATGGTAAATGGTGAAATATGAACCCAAACAAGTAAATATCTACCTAATACTTCTCTTTTTGTTAGTAGCGTTGAATTTTGCAGGATTTACTTTGTAAAACTAACCAGGAATCCCATTTTCCACTTGTTGCACAGAGTAACCATGCAAGAAGATTTTGGTTCATCCTGGTATCTGACAGAGATTCCTAGCCAATAATACTATTCCAGTCACTTGTTCACACACTCATCTCTTCACTCATTCACCCATTCCCTCCATTCACTTACTCCCACACCCATTCTTCACATTCATGTATACTCACGCATCTAAATGTTCCCATATTCACATGCTCTTACCTACACTCACTCACAAAGTGCTCTAGTTACTCCCACTCTACTCACATGTCCTAAACTAATTTACTTGCCCCTTTTCTCGCTCATGTATTACTGTGTACGTACCCATATGGTCCAGGACCCCTCTGGATAATGAACTGTTTACTGATAGATGCCTTTCTCATGTTGAAATGTGAAGAATCCATTTATTCTTGAGGAAACGTAGACAAAAAGATCAGTAAGCAACCTTATAAAGTTAATAAAAATAGTGCCTCTCTTCCCACAGAGTATGTTTCAAAGCAGAAACAATGATATTGTAAGTAATATCAACTAAAACTATGTATGACTGATCTCAAACTGAAAGTCAGAAACCACTCCAGGCACTTGACAAACAATAAAGTAGAATACTGATGAGCTTGATTTCTAGCTAATGATTTGGTTTCTTTCCTCTGAAAGGAAAATGCTTTCTGTTAAAATATTAATTAAGATTGCCTTTATCAAGAGCTGGATGGACCATTCAGGCTCTGTGTATATCCATTGGATGAAGATATTAGAATGTTTTGTAGCAATTGATAATTATATAATCATCAAGTGATAAAGGTAACAAAGTCCTTCACATTACAGACAACTGAGCATACTCATAACAATTCAACAAGAGGGAGGTGTTAACTAGCCCAGTAACAGAAGGCCTTTTAAGGACTATGGATTTTCAAAATGCATTTTAGACCTTAAGGTCTTTAAAATTTCACTGACACTCAGATTTCAGCCATCCATGTGTCTGTTATCATTATCTCTCTCTTGCCACCTTGCTCTTCAGCACAAGGCAGTTTGCCAGGAGGAAAGTTGTACGTAGATAATAAACAAGTCAGACAAATTGAAGAGTGGTTTATGGCATCCAGCCAGTTTACACACATCTTCAGAGAGGGATGAAATTTCACTCATTTCTGCTCAAAATATCTTACAAGAATCTGAATCGTATGGTGTCACATCTTGCTTGGGCCTGAAAGGAAGGAAAGTTTGCACACTCATTTTTCTTGTAGGACATCCATCGGACAGATTGAAACATAGCAAGTTCCCACAAATAACAATGTGATAACTAAATAAACTATTTGAATTATGTTAATGGAGGCTTAGGCCATAAACATTAGTTCAATATTCCTTATTTTTCACTATTTGTATGATTTATCATTTTATGTCTATGGTACTACTATTACAAAACAACAATTTTTACATCATTTGCCAGTGATAATAATTCTGATTCTTCATCCTTTTAAATTTGTCTTTCAGGAGCCGCTATCCATACTAATGATATTATCTCTAAGGCTACATCCAAACTACACCGGATAAATCCGTAACCGAAGCTTTTTCTCTTCATTTTTACCCTTCGTCCACACTAAAACGGTGTTTTCGTCCCCCGAAACCAGAGCTTTTCAGAAACGCTCTCCAAAGTGTGTATTTTTGAAAATGCCGGATTGGCCGGATCAGTGTAGATGGGGTAACCGGAGACTTTTGAAAATGCTGTCAGACGGCAGCGCGCTATTTCATTGTTTTCTTGAATGCAACCCAACAATTTCAGAACAGACAGCAATGAAACCGACGCCAGAAGAGTCAGAAATGTACTCACCAAATACTTTGACCCATAACTTACTTAATAAATAAGTATACTCACTTTACCCTGTTTTCTGTCCTTGCTCATATGAAGGTGGTTTACCTATTTATGCAAGTACTTCTCTGACAATAGATGTGTAACAGCCTATTGTAACATTGTATGGAAATACAAGGTAACACTGATGCAGACATGTTTTATACATTTAACAAGGTGCTTTATTAATGCAACAGAGTTCATCAGTTTTTCAATGTTCGTCGTCAACTGGGTTATACAGTCCGTGAACTCCCAGTCAGTTGCCTCCGTACGCTCCAGTATTTGTTCTTTTTTACTTTTAAGTTCTCCTGCGTGAAAGCCAACAGCTGTCCGTCGTTTTAAGTTTTTCTAGTCTGTAACTACACGAGCACACACTTTTACGGCGAAATTCAACACCAAGCATGTTGCTTGTTTTCGGTAGATATGTCCTGCACATGCACAGGAGGAGGAGATTCGCCGAAATCTCCATTTCAATGTGGTTAGAGATATTTTTAAAAATACATAGTGTGGACACCTATCGTTTTTACGTGAAATCGGTGTTTTCAAAATTATCCGGATGTAGCCTAAACACTCAATATTTATTTGACAGTCGTGCTTTTTAAGCAGTCATGCAAATTCAAACCAGTCTATACCAAAGTAGAATTTCCCAACAAATGGAGACAATAAATCATTTCCTCAATTGGATGTTTTCTTTTTATATATACAGTATACAAAGAAAGCAACTCAAAAAGTTCAGTTGGAACACTCAGCCATGACTGGGCAATCCCAGATCCATATTCACACTGATTCCTTTTCAAAGTGTCCATTCTGCTTCATGAAGCCTAAGATTTGACTGACATGTGGCTAAGGATGTGAGCATTGTTGGTTAGACTAATGCTGCCCATCACTCATTTGAATCAAATACATAGGCATTTTCAAGGACAAATGGATATCAACATATGGTCAATGGTCACTTAAGGAAAAGGCCAGATACCCTTCTATGAAGAACAACAAGCCTTTTTGTTATAATCCTGCAGTTTAATCACTGTTATTATTTTTATTCCAGATTTGTTGAAGTAGTTGAATATAAGTTTCCTTGCTTTAATATCAGTCCTGCCGAAGTGTTTCAACCCAAGATATTGACTGTACTTTTTTCCATAGATGCTGCCTGGCCTGCTGAGATCCTCCAGTATTTTGTGTGTCTTGCTTTAATATCTTTTATTAGAGGGTAAATCTTAACTTCTTGCTCCTAGTCAATAGCCTAGACCTCTGATTACTAGTCCAATGACTTACTAAATAGATTACTATATCCAGTGTGCCTTTCCTCATTTTGAATAATGACTTGATATTTGCAACCTTAGTTTCTGTTCTTTGAACATTATACCAAATTGAGTGGATTGAGCACAGTTCTCGGATCAGATTATTCCAGACCTCTGCATGCCCTCAGGAAAAGTGTTAGTCTGAGATGAGATGTGTGTCGGATACCTGCTGGAGGTCAGCTTTACACTGGTGCTGACTGCTGAACAAATGGCAACTCTATTTGCCTGAATGTGGTTTCCAGCACTATAGAAAGAAGTATAGGTAAATGACGTTATTTCAGTTTTTAACTTGTTTGCATTTTTAGAATTACTTAAATCTGCTTAAATAAAGATATTCCGAAACATAGAGCATAAAAATCTACAGCACATTACAGATCCTTCGGCCCACAATGTTGTGCTGACCATGCAATCTACTCTAGAGACTGCCCAGAATAGCCCTCTATTTTTCTAAGCTCCATGTTGAGAGTCTCTTAAAAGACCCTATTGTATCCACCTCTACCACTGTTGCTGGCAGTGCATTCCATGCACTTTCTGCTCTTTGTGTGGGAAAAAATTACCTCTGATGTCTACCTTGTACCTAATTCCAAGCACCTTGATACTGTGGCCCCTCGTGTTAGCCATTTCAGCCCTGGGGAAAAGCTTCTGGCTACCCACATGATCAATGCCTCTCATTTTAAAAACAGCTCAGAAGTATTTCACAACTTGAGCTATGAAAGACCCTCAGGACATTCTGGGGGATGGAGCTTTAAAAGATAACTGTATTGATGCTTGTCTGTCTCTCAGAATTAACTCCACCCAGGGAGACACCTCCTGGCTGCAGAGCCTTATCTTGTCTGACCCCTGTGTCCAGGCGAACTTCTCCAAGTGAAAAATGGGCCCAGCAAGCAAGTCTGAGTGACAAAATGGATTCAGCAAGACGCAGACTTGAGGATAATTCCATTCTGTACTCGGCACAGGAAAAGGGGCGGGATGTTGAGGGTGGATGTGGAGACTTTTAAGGAGGCACAGTAGCACAGTGGTTATCACAAAGCTTTACAGTACAGGCGACCCAGGTTCAATTCCTGTTGCTGCCTGTAAGGAGCTTGTCTGTTCACCCTGTGACAGCATTGCTTTTCTCTGGGTGCTCCGGTTTCCTCCATGGTCCAAAGACGTACCAGTCGGTATATTAACTGGTCGTTGTAAATTGTAATGTGATTAGGCAAGGATTAAAATTGGGGGATTGCTGGGCAGCATGGCTCAAAGGGCCAGAAGGGCCGATTGTGTGCTGTATCTTAATAAAGAGAGAACAGACTGAGCAGGCAACAGCAAATTCATGGTTAGCTATAGTGTCCGTTGAAGTACTCACGATGAGAAAACACTTTCATTGATGTATCTTTCAAATTCTACAGTATTTCTCTCTCACTTTTGCTTGATTTGTCAGCCATCATTTATTTACCCATGGATTCAGATGGTTTTGAGTAAATATTTGAAGTTACTCATTAACTGAGGCTTTCTGGTGTTTGATTGTGCTTGGTGTTTTAAATGCAAGAAGCTACCTAATGGCTGTCTGATGAAAAGTATTCCATCTGGATTTTTGTGGACAAATTATATTTGAAGGTACTGCTCCATATTGTAGTCCAGCCTTTGTATCAATTACTATTTTGAAAAATAAACATCTTTATTTTGTCAGTGCTGATACCTGGCCTCTTCAGTGGGTCTGCATTGACCTCTGGCCTCTGGAGGGGAGTCAGTGCTGACCCCGACAGTGCTTATCCCTGGATTCTACAGCGGGTCAGTGATGAACTCTGACCTTTATGATGGGTCAGCGCTGATCTCAAGCCTCTGCAGTGCACACTCTTTTACCTGGATTGGCAACTGATCCATGTGGATTTATGAGTTCTTTTGTGAGTCTTTGTTGGTTCCTGGGATTTGCCGTGAGTCGGTGTTGGTTCCGGAGTTCTGCAGAGGGTTGGAGGTTGGTTCCTGCGATTTGCCGTGAGCCGGTGTTGGTTCTGGAGCTCTGTAGTGGGTCGGCATTGGTTCCCGGGATTTGCAGTGAGTTTAGCGTTGGTTCCTAGATTTTTCATTAGGGCCAGCCTGTGTGATGGATTAATATTGTTCTCAGGTTACTGCAGTCAATTGGTCTCTTCCTAGCTTCTACCATGGACCACTGACTCTCCTTGCTCGTGCAGTGGGTCACTTTATGATGGATTGATTATGTATCCTGTGCTGTAGGTTTGGTCGCAGATGTTCCTCAGCTTTACCAAGAGTCACAAACAATCTCCGATATGTGTATTTAGACAGTGATGGCCGTTAGCATGTGTTCTAGTTCACTGGTATTCCCTGACAGTGTGCTGGTCACTGGTGTCCATGGTGTGTGTTGTAACTCAGTAGCAATCTGTGGCCCTTGTGCCGGATCACTGTTTGCTCCCTGACCCAGGGGTTGGGTCAGTAGGCCTGTGTTCTGGGTCACTTGTACAGTGGGCCTCTGATGATCTTGGGTCTGTGCAGATCCCTAACCTTTGCAGTGATTCCAGCCCCAAAAGTTCAGTTCACCAGAGACCTAGTACACAAGCCAACAGATTCCCAAGTCCTGCCATTCTTCAGTGCCTGTTCCTGGATTCTGTGGTGGGTAAATAATGCATCTCAGTGTCTGTGAAGGTTCAGCAGAAGTACCTGGCCTGACGATTGTTCAGTGCTGATCCCATGTCACAGTGGCCTCTGCAGTGAGACAGAGGTAGACCCTGGCCTGACGATTGTTCAGTGCTGATCCCATGTCACAGTGGCCTCTGCAGTGAGACAGAGGTAGACCCTGGCCTGACGATTGTTCAGTGCTGATCCCATGTCACAGTGGCCTCTGCAGTGAGACAGAGGTAGACCCTGGCCTGTAGAGTGGACCATTTTTTTTTACATCTGTGTAATGAGTTACTTTAAGGTGGATGGTGGGCTGGGCCATTAATTATACCTGCCCTGGTGTACTGGGGCATTAACTATACCTGGCCTGTGAGGGTGGGTCATTGACGATTGCTGCTATTGTGATTGATCAACACAGATCACTTGCTCAAGTGCTGGATTAATAATTATTTCTGACTGGCTAACCACACCTAGGACATGTATCAGGTCAATGATGTTCACTGGGCCTGAGCAGGCACATTAATGTGCCTTGATCCGTGTGATCATTGTATTCCCTGGTCCGTATATTGAGTCACTACTGTTCCCTGGTCCATGTGTAGGGTCTGTAATGTTCCCTGGTCTGTATGTTGGGTCACTACTGTTCCTGGTCCTTTAATGTTGAGTCACTACTGTTCCCTGGTCCATATGTAGGGTCTGTAATGTTCCCTGGTCCGTATGGTGGGTCACTGCTGTTCCTGGTCCATTAATGTTGGGTCACTGTTGTTCCCTGGTCCATGTGTAGGGTCTGTAATGTTCCCTGGTCCGTATGGTGGGTCACTGCTGTTCCTGGTCCATTAATGTTGGGTCACTGTTGTTCCCTGGTCCATGTGTAGGGTCTGTAATGTTCCCTGGTCCATATGTTGGGTCATTGCTGTTCCTGGTCCATGTGTAGGGTCTGTAATGTTCCCTGGTCCATATGTTGGGTCATTGCTGTTCCTGGTCCATGTGTAGGGTCTGTAATGTTCCCTGGTCCGTATGTTGGGTCACTGCTGTTCCTGGTCCATATGTTGAGTCACTGCTGTTCCTGGTCCATGTGTAGGGTCTGAAATGTTCCCTGGCCTATGTGTGGGGTCTCTGATAATCCCTGGGCTGGATGCTGGTGCATTGACATTCTCCAATCTTAGCTGTAATATGTCAGTTTGACTTTTTTTTTTAATGTGTTTAAAAATTTTGTGATAACCTGCCAAGAAGAGAGTTATATAATCAAGTTCACAAATAAATTGAGAAATTATCTGGAGCGTATTTGAAGTAAGGGTAGCAACTATATATTTCAGATAATTGCAGAGTTTTTGTTTCCAACCTGAAGTACCAAGATATTCCTTTCTCATGAAAATATACATGCAGAGTAGTTTGGGATATTTTGTAATTCTGTGTTGCTCAATAAAACCAATTAATGTTAAAAGAAATGCATATTATCAAAATATAACAAATTTAAGAATGAAGCATAGGATATCAGCTTTTGAAACCAGATGCCATGCTGTCAATATATCATATTTCAATTCACTTATGTGGGACCCTATGCTCTCTAACAATCTGCCAATTATAATGGGTTTTGTACCTCAAACTGATGATGTGCTATCTCATATAATATGGGGCTATAATGTAGCCAATCAGGAGCATTGATCCCTTTTCTGAAATCTCACTGACCTCATGAGAAGTTCTGCCCTGATGCTGTGCTGCTTTCCATTTTGGAAAGAATACATACGTTCAGAGCCCCTTTATAAGACTAAACAGGATTGGGAAAGAGAGCTTAGTTTTAGTATTTCTAGTGAGAATTGGGATAGAATTCTTCAATTAGTTAATACATCATCGTTATGTGCCAAACATTCACTAATACAATTTAAGGTTGTACATAGGGCCCATATGTCCAAGGATAAATTAGCTCATTTTTACTCTCATATAAGTCCTATTTGTGATAGATGTCATTCTGAAATTGCGTCTTTGACTCACATGTTTTGGTCGTGTTCATTTTTGGAGAAATATTGGAAAGATATTTTTGATATTATTTCTGCGGTTTTGAATATTGATTTACAACCTCATCCTATTACCGCAATTTTTGGTTTACCAATGTTAGATTCACAGCATTTATCTTCTTCAGCCCGTCGAATGATTGCATTTCTAACTCTGATGGCTAGAAGATCTATATTGTTGAATTGGAAAGAAATTGATCCTCCCACTGTATTTAATTGGTTCTCTCAAACTATGTTATGTTTAAATTTAGAAAAAATTAGAAGTGGTACTTTTGAGACTTCTATTAAATTTGAAAAGTTATGGAGACCATTTATTCAACATTTTCATATGATGTAATATGACCCTGTGCCAAGTACATTTGATTTCCTAGCTTTTAGCTTATGTATTTTGAGAGGACCGGAAGTGACGGCATTGATGAATACTTATTTTTGTGAGATATTATAAACAGCCCACTTTTTTTTTCTCCTTCTCTTTTGTTTGTTTTTCTTTCTTTTATATTACTTATTAGTTATAGTTATTAGATTAGATTAGTTAGTTTTGCATTATATAAATTTTTTTTTGTTTTTTTTTCTTTCTTTTTTCTGTTTTTTTTATATTATACATTATGAAATATTTAGATTTACTATGTCCATACATATATCTTATGGCTTATGTCTTGGTAAACTCATTTATATTGTAACTATTATGTATGTTTTTTTTCATATGTAATGGAATGTGTATGTTGGTAATTTCTTTATCAATATATCATCTGTATTCTGTCCATATTACTAATATTAATAAAAAGATTTAGAAAAAAAAAGAAAGAAAAAGAATACAAAGCCAAAATCAATGTCAATGTTAAGGCAGTTAGGCACAAAAAGATAAATCAGATACAAAACAGAATGAATTACACCAGAAACTAAATAAAACACAGAAAGCTAAAATGAAGAAGTATCAGTGGGTGGCCCTGCATCCAAAATAGACCGCAGGTAGAGCAGGCAATACAATTTATTAAATTGATAGCAATCAAAAGGAGCAACAGACCATGAACTTACATTTAGTGACCACTATATCAGGTACAAGAGATACCTAAATAAAGTGGTCACTGAGTTTAGTTTAATTTGTAAATGTAGAAATGATGCACAATCATGTTCAAACAAAGCACAATGCATTCAGAGACATTATTGAGTGAAAAATGGATGGTATTGAGCATGGTAAGCAAGTCAGTTTAAAGTTCACAGTGAGCAAGCTTCTAAATTTGAAGCAAGCCAATTGAGAACAGGGTTTTCATATTTCGGGAATATCGAAGGAAACCAAGGAAGTGCAAATAGTTGAATTATTGACAGTGTAACATTCAAGAGACTGCAGTAAACTAGAGCAAAATAGAACTGTTAGAGGAACTCAGTGAGTTGAGCTGCTTCTGTGGAGCAAAGGAATTGTTGATGTTTTGGGTCTCCATCAGGACTGAGAGGAAAAACAGCGAATATAAAGAGGAGAGTGAAAGATGGACCACGGAGGGTGAGAAATGATGGGGCCAGGAGGGATGAGTTGGAAGACCGAGGCAGGGGGGATGATAGGTGGAAGCAGACAAAGTAAGATAAAAGGGGAATATGGAACCTGGTAGTGGGGGTAACAGTGAGCCAGAGAATGGAGGGTTATGTGGGGAAGTCAGGGCTGAAGGTGCCAAAATATGAAGTAAGGAGAGTGATTTAAGGGATAGTAGGTTGATGGAACCAGATGGGTGAGGGGATCTGGTAGGTAAGGTATATGTGCAGTGTGTGAATGGAGCCAGGATAGGAAGAAGGACGAAATTGAGTGGGGATTTGAGGGTGGAGGCTGCTGGAAAGTGTTTTTGGGAATGGAAAGGAGACTAAAATGGGAGGTCCAAGGATGAATAGGAAGGAGAGAGAGATAATGAAGTGTTGTTTATGTAGTTTGCTAGACTGAGGTAAAAAGCAAACTAGAATGGCAAATTATAGTCCACCAGGATAGTCTACAACCCAATGTTGTAGAACCATCGCGGGTTCTCGGCCTGAAGCACCGACTGTACCCTCTTGCACAGATGCTGCCTGGCCTGCTGAGTTCCTGCAGCATTTTGTGTGCGTTGCTTCAATAGGTAGGTACTTTATTGATCCCACAGGAAATTACAGTGTCACACTAGCATTACAAATGCACAGATATAAATATTAGAAGAGAAGTAGAAAGAATAAAAAATTAAGTTACCTCAAACAGTCTAACAGGAAGGGGTCATCACTTCCCCAGTTATAGGTTGACTCATTACAGAGCCTAATGGCCAAGGGTAAGAATGACCTCATGTAACGCTCTTTGGAGTAGCACAGTCGTCTTAGTCTATTACTAAAAGTGATCCTTTGTTTGGTCAAGGTGGCATGCAGAGGGTGAGAAACATTGTCCAGAATTGCCAGGATTTTCCATAGGGTCCTTTGTTCTACCACAGCCTCCAGTGTGTCCAGTTTGACTCCTATAATAAAGCCAGACTTTCCAATCAATTTATTGAGCCTGTTAGCATCACCCATGTTGATGCCATTGCCCCAGCACACCACCACATAGTAGACTGTACTGGGGACAACAGACTAGTAGAACATGTGAAGGAGAGGCCTGCATACTCCAAAGGACCCCAGTCTCCTCAGGAAGTAGAGGCAACTCTGGTCCTTCTTGTACACAGCCTCTGTGTTGATGCTCCACTTGCCTGTCATCCAGTTGCACCCCCAAGTACTTGCAGGTCCTCAACAACATCCATGCCCTCACCATCAATAGTAACAGGGAGCAATGCTGGCTTAGTCTTTCTAAAGTCCATCACCATCTCTTTTGTCTTTCTGATGTTGAATTGCAGATGACTCAGCTTGCACCGTTTGACAAAGTCCTCCACCAGGGCCCTATGTTCATCCTCCCATCCTCCCCTAATACATCCAACTATTGCTGAGTCAGAGAATTTCTGCAGATGACATGACTCAGTGTTGCACCTACAGTCTGAGGTTTACAGGGCAAACAGGAAGGGAGCCAATATAGTCCCCTGTGGGACCCCAGTGCTGCTTATAACCATGTCTGGCACACAACTCTGAAGCTGCACAAACTGTGTTCTTCCAGTCAGGTCATCCCACAAGCTCTGCATGACACTATGACAGCTACGTGTCTGCTCTCCCTTGGCACACCCCATCCCTTGTCCCCTTTCTTTTAACTGCTGAAAGTTCTACTGCCTTTTAATGCATAGGGTAAGACTAGTAGACCATTACTAGATTTCTCACAAGCACCTGATGAGATAAAGGTACGTATTCTCAGTGAGGAATTTTCTCATGGCTACTCACCGGGAACAAGAGTGCGTAAGTCAGGCCAGAAGGATAGGCCAACAGGCGTAAGCTGCAGTCCACTCACGTGCTCACTTTTGAGATTCCATTACTGACCTGCATTCACGAATGCACGCAGGACAGCCTGGCAGAAAGCTGAAGTAACAGCAAGCACTTTGCTTCCAATGAGTCCACACCATCCAGTGTTGAATGACTGATCAGTTCCTCCATTGCAACCCACCATAACCGTGTCTTTTATGACAACTCTGATCCCACAGGAACAAAATAAATACCAACACACAGTTTTTTGCCTCTAGCATATCATAACGCTCCCAAAGTCTGTACTCCAATGAAGGCCTAGGTATACTCTAGGAACGTACCTGGATTCCACAAGAGAGAGTCCTGGTATCTCTCAGGACCAGGAATACGCATGTTGCTTCTGGTACTAAAACACTAGAGTCTGAAGCCTCGGCCTCTGCTAAGAACTAATTGTCCTCAACCTGATTTCAAATGTTCAAATAGGGCAAAAACATCAGGAATGGAAAATCAGCATGTGACTGTCTTTGTGCAAGAGTAATTGGTAATTTATTTGATCTTCTTATGATTTGTTTCATGAATTTGACTGCTGATTTGACCTTCTTGTTATTTGCCTTTGTAGCAAAGAGAGGGCAAAACCCAGAAGTTTGAAGTGAAGAATCCTCTGGTAAGTTTGTCAAGATGCTGAGGTGGGCATGCTTAATGATGATATTTCTGTAAAAATTGGAAGTACAATCAAGGTTTGCCTTGAAGAGGTCTAGAAGGCCACTGGGTTCAAAAGTAATTAGAGATTGGCAATCCATAAGCAGGGGAATTAATTTAAAAAGAAAAGACACAGAGAAGAAGGATTTGGTTGCTGTAAGACTGAAGAAAATAATTGAAACCTTCAGGGAATTACCTGGTTAACTGCTACCCCAGTGCGTGTTAGAATTTTGCTTTCCTTTTGTAGGAGGGGCTTGATTAACGTGACTGCACAATGGTGAAGGCTTGCTGTTGCTTAATATTTCTTGCGGTTGCTCATATCGTGCTGCCCAGCTACTCAGGTCAGTATGAAATTTAAATAACTATGCTGCGGTAATGCTCAGGAAGTAGTTACCCCTGAGACAGATGTCCGTCGACGACCTTCCCTTCCGTCCATTCTACATTTCGGTGAAACGGGGGCAGCCTTTCTTTGTAGGTGATTCATCATTCTGGTAAGACTGTACACTGTCCAGGGTACAAAGTTCATATTACCCTGGTGCACATTGTGTGCTCCTCTGACTCAGAAATCAGTTTCGAGCTACTCACCTGCTTCATTACCTAAATCGCCACCTTCTAACTGTAGAATCTGCATTGACTTTGTTCCATCATGTTTCCTGCTGAAACCCTCATACCTAGCTTAGTTAATTCTAAACTTAACAATTCTTTTCTTAAAGTAGCACACCTTTTGTCATTCACCCAGAACTCTGCTGCCCATAATCCTATTTTGCTCTAAGTAGTTTACACAATTATCTCAGTAACATTTGCGTAGATTGGTTTCCTGTCTGGAAATACCAGATTTAGATTTCCTTTCCCTGGGGAGAAAGATTAAGTGCATTCATCTCATGATTTTAATAAATCTCTATATTGTCTCCCCTCAGTCCCTACATTCCCAGGAATTAAGTCCTAACCTGCCCAACTTCTCCCCATAACTCAGTCTTTCAAGTCCTGGCAACAGTCTTGTAAATTTTCTCTGCACTCTTTTCAGTCTAATAATGTCCTTCGCATAACCCAGTCCTGTATGTGTAATGCTCCCAGTTTATCTTCACCAACATTTTGTACACAGACGATGCACTGTCCTTGTTTAGATCAAGTGCTATACTAGTATGGAGGATATACTGCCTTGGTACTAATGCCATAATTCATGTCAGATTGGTAAGATGTCCTGCAGAGAGCAATAATTAAGATGATTCTTTATTTTCCTTTTCAGTATTTTTATCAGAAAAAAAAGCCTCTGAAGTCTTGAGAATTAGGAAACGGCACAATTCCTTCTTTGAAGAATTCAAGGCTGGAAATTTAGAAAGAGAGTGTATCGAAGAAACTTGTGATTTTGAAGAAGTAAAAGAGATTTTCCCAACAACAGATGATGCTGTAAGTATCCTGCAGTCAATCGACATAGAATCCCGGTTGCCTTAATAAAGCAGTCATAATTATATAGGCACTGAGGGAAAGACTTACATACTTTGAATCTCTGCAGAATGGTTGTAACACTAATGCATGAGAAAACAATTGGTGTTGTAATGCCTTTCACTGGAGGAATATCTAACCTTGTACCTCTGGTGAATCCCTTCTGCACAACCTTCTTTGGAATGAGTTACTTAATTTCAAGCAACAATAGATGTCCTGCAGTTGGCTCACCTTCACAACTTACTGAAGTTCCTCCTTAGAGGGGCCTCTGCTGGGAATTGTTTGGATAGTGGGGCTTCAGTTGCAGTATTTACCCTTGGAACAGATTTTCACCACATTGTATAGGGTAGAAACCCAACCCTTCCATATTTCTGAATTAAAGTATGTTGGCTCCTTGGAGACTGAGCACATATCATGGTGTCTCCATCTGGTGAATCTTTAACATGTAACACATGGTATAATTATGAGACAAACTTCTACAGATACGTGGTAGAGAATATATTGACTAGTTGCATCATGGCCTGGCATGGAAACACCAATGACCTTGAATGAAACAGCCTGCAAAAAGTAGTGGATATGGCCCAGTCCAATACAGGCAAAGTCCTCCCTGCTTTTCAGCACACCTACATGTAGCACTGCCACAAGAAAGCACCATCATCAGGGACCCTCACCACCCACTTCATGCTCCCTTCTCGCTGTTGCCATCAAGAAGGAAGTAGAGGAGCCTCAGGACTCACACCACTAGGTTTAGGAACAGTTATTACCCCTCAACTATGACTCTTGAACCAGAAGGGACAACTTCATTCACCCCATCACTAAACTGTTCCCACAACCTATGGACACACTCTCAACAATTCTTCATCTCACGTTCTCGATATTTATTGCTTGTTGTTATTATTTTTTTCTTTGCATATTCTCAAAGTTTGTTGTCTTTTGCATGTTGGCATTTGTCTGTCTTGTATGCAATTTTTCACTGACTCCATTGTGTTTCTTTGCACCTACTGTGGATGCACACAAAAAAAATGAATCCCGGGGTTGTATATGGTGAGATATATGTTGTCTGACAATAAAATTACTTTGAACTTTGAAGTGTTTTTGCAAATGGTTTTATGAAAAATTGCAAGGGATCTTGATCAGCTGGTATGTAGGCTGAGGCTTTCAGATAAACGTGAGGGATTGCATTTTGGGAGATCAGTCAGGGTCGGACTTCTACAATGAATGCTTGGGCCCCAGGGGATGGAATAGAACAGAGGGACCAAGGGAAACAAGTGAGTAATTCATTGAAAACACCATCACAGATTGACAGGATGGTGAAGAATGTGTTGGCTACATTGGCCTTCATCAGTCAGGATATTGAATATAGGAGTTAGGAAGTTAGGTTGCACTTATGTAAAACATTGGTGAGGCCACACTTGAAGAATTGCGCCCGGTTTTGGTCACTTTACTATGAAAGATGTTACAAAACTGGAAAAGAGTGCTGAAAAGATTTACTAGGATGTTGCCTGGACTTGGGGGACTGAGTTACCAGCAGAGTTTGTATAGACTAGGATTTATTTCTGGAACGCAGGAGATTGAAGGGTGACCTGATAGAGGAATATAAGGTCATGAGGGTTTAGACAGGTTGAAAGCACATAGTCCACACAGGCATTTTTCCCAGGGACTGGGTGCTAACAAGAAGTCGGTGTAGATTTAAGATCAGGGGCATCTTCTTCACACAAGAACTGATATGTATTTGAAATGAGCAACCAAAGGTAGTGGTTGAGACAGGCATATGAGCAATGTTTAAAATGGAGTACATGGATAGAAGAGATTTATGAGGCTGTGAGCCAAAAGGACAAATGGAACCAGTTAACACTGATGACATGGATGAATTGCTTCAAAGGGCCTGTTTCTAAGCTCTTATGATTCTATGACACTAACAGACTATCATTTGGTTCTGAACTTGAAAAGCAAGCAAGCATCAAAGATAACATTTTTCATTTCAGTTACTGGACAATCGTATAAATTGTTCTTAAGCATAGACTCAACCCAGAGGAATATGATCAGAGAATATGCATAAAAGTGTTCATGTTGGTTTAAATAGCATTTCCAACCACATGAGCACCATGTAGAAATGAGTTCAGTATGATGAAGAGTTCAAAGCCTAGAAAAAATAGACTGAAGGAAATGGAGAAAAGCTTGAGTTGATGAATTTGACAAGGACGTGGGTGAGTGGGATTCTGGAATTTAGGAACTGCGATTATGGAAAATAATAATATGTTCAGTAAGCATAATTGTATGAAATGGTGGTAGAGGGATTAATTTTTTTTAAATGTGAACAGGCTTTTTGCACAATGTGCTTTTGATGGAGTTTATCTGCCAAATTGTTTTGTTCTTGTCATTAGGTATATAGTACAAAAGTGTTCAAGTTAATTGCATTCACACAGGATCTGAGATTACTGTATTTGGTATTTAACTAAGTCATCTAATCAACTGTATACTTTTTTGACAGTTAATATTTTGGAACAAGCATGTCGGTGAGTAAACTGCTTTCTCACAAGCTAGGAGTAAATTAAAAAAAGGAATTAATAAACAATATTAAAGTAACGTTTGTTTTTAATGTTCATTGTAAACCGTGATTTTCTTTAAGATGGCTAAAAGATTACAATTAGCTTCAATGTGAGATATTCCTCCATATATCAGCCAGTATTACAAACAGAATAGAATAGTGTTCTGCCATCAAACAAAAATTCCACCCTTTCGTCCCATGCTGTGTTTTGCTGGATGTGTTATAGTCCCAATTTTTCTGCTCCCATCCTACTCTAGTAACATGCAGATTTTTAAACAGGCCGTTGATGTCTTTCCATGCCACATTGGTTCCTGTAGGTGATGTTCATTAGAATGATGTAGAATGGGTGGTCTTACTTTCCAGTATTAGGCCATTTCTATGGTGGGGAATTCAGTTATCACGTAATTCCATTATTAAATTATTTTATTCTCTTTATTATATTACATATAATGGTAAGACTTCCTGTGTTAAGTGGAATTGAGTAATTTTAGTAATGGATTTTTAAAATCATGGCTATGAAGTTACTTAAGCAACACACACAAAATGCTGGTGGAACGCAGCAGGTCAGGCAGCATCTATAGGGAGAAACGCTGTCAACATTTTGGGCCAAGACCCTTCGTCCTGATGGATAATAAATGGATACCCCTCGATCCTGAGGCTGTGCCCTCTTGTCCTAGACACCCTACCATGGAAAACATCCTTGCCACATCTACTCCGTCTAGGCCTTTCAATATTCGGAAGGTTTCAATGAGATGCCCCCAATCCTTCTAAATTCCAGCGAGTACAGACCCTGAGCCATCAAATGTTCCTCGTATAATAACCCTTTCATTCCTAGAATCATTCTTGTGAACCTCCTCTGAACCCTCTCCAATGCCAACACATCTTTTCTTAGATGAGCAGCCCAAAACTGTTCACAATACTCAAGGTGAGACCCCACCAGAGCCTTATAAAGCCTCAGCATCACATCCCTGCTCTTGCATTCCAGACCTCTTCAAATTAATGCTAACATTGCATCTGCCTTCCTCACCACTGGCTCTACCTCCAAGTTAACATTTAGGGTGTTCTGAACAAGGACTCCCAAATCCCTTTGCAGCTCAGATTTTTGGATTTTCTCCGTTTAGAAAATAGTCTGCACATCTATTTCCATTACCAATGCGCATGATCATGCATTTTCCAACATTGTATTTCATTTGCCACTTTCTTGCCCACTCTCCTCATCTAAGTCCTTCTGCAGCCTATCTGTTTCTTCAACACTAACTGCCCTTCCATCAATTTATGTATCATCTGCAAACTTGATATGAATATTCCATCATCTACATCATTGATATACAGCATAAAAAGAAGCAGTCCCAACACCGACCCTTGTGGGACACCACTAGTCAGTGGCAGCCAACCAGAAAAGGATCCTTTTATTCCCACTTCCTGCCTCCAACCAATCAGCCAATGCTCTAACCATATTAGTAAGTTTTCTGTAATACCATGGGCTCTTAACTTGGTAAGCAGCATCATGTGTGGCACCTTGTCAAAGGCCTTCTGAAAGTCCAAATATACAACATATTGGCATTCCTTTTATCTATCTTACTTGTAATCTCCTCAAAGAATTCCAACAGGTTTGTCAGGCAAGATTTTCCCTTAAGGAAACCATGCTGATTTTTTCCTATTTTGTCCTGGGTCACCAAGTCCTCCATAACCTCATCAATTAATTCCAACATCTTCCAAACCACTGAAGTCAGGCTAACTGGTCTATAACATCCTTTCTTCTGCCTTCCTCCTTTCTTAAAGAGTGGAATGATATTTGCAATTTTCCAGTCCTTTGGCACCATGCCAGAGTCCACTGATTTTTGAAAGATCATCACTAATGCCTCCACAACCTCTACTGCTACCTCTTTCAGAACCCTAGGGCGCAGTTCATCTGGTCCAAGTGACTGATGTACCCTTAGATCTTTCAGCTTTTTGAGCACCTGGTAACAGTAACTGCATTCACTTCTCTTCCCTCTCTCCTTCCAACATCTGGCTCACTGCTAGTGTCTTCCACAGTGAAGAATGATGCAAAATACCCATTTAGTACATCTGCCATCTCTTTGGCCCCTGTTATTATTTCTCCAGCCTAGTTTTCTAGTGGTCCTATATCCACTCTCATCTCTCTTTTATTTTTTACATATTCGAAAAAGCTTTTACTATCCACTTTGATATTGTTTGCTAGCTTGCTTTCATATTTCATCTTTTCCCTCCTAATGATTCTTTTATTTGCTTTCTGTAGGTTTTTAAAAGCTTCCCAATCCTCTAACTTCCAGCTAATTTTTGCTTTGTTGTATGCCTGCCAGCATCCCCTTCCAATTTTACTTTGGCCAACTCCTCTCTCGTACCACTGTAATTTCCTTTTCTCCAATAAAATGCTGATACTTTTTCCCTATTTTATTTCAAGCTGAATTCAATCATATTGTGATCACTGCCTCTTAAGGGTTCTTTTATCTTAAACTCCCTAATCACCTCCGGTTCATTCCATAACACCCAATCCAGTATAGCTGATCCCCTAGTAGTCTCAGCAACAAACTGCTCTAAAAAGCCATCTCATAGGCGTTCAACAAAATCACTTTCCTGAGATCGATTACCAACTTGATTTTCCAAACTGACCTGCATGTTGAAATCTCCCATGACTATCATAACATTGCCCTTTTGACAAGCCTTTTCTATTTCCCGTTGTAATCTGTGGTCCACATCCCAGCTACTTTTGGGAGGCCTGTATACAACTGCCATCAGGGTCCTTTTACCCTTGCAGTTTTTAACTCAACCCACAAGTATTCCGCATCTTCCGATCCTATGTCACATCTTTCTAATGATTTGATGCCATTCTTCACCAGCAGAGCCATGCCACCCCCTCTGCCTACCTTCCTATCCCTCCGATACAATGTGTAACATTGGACATTCAGCTCCCACAACATCATCCACCTTATTTTTTATACACTGTGCATTGGGATATCACACTTTGAGTACTGTATTTGCTACCCTTTTTGATTTTGTATCCCTAATACACTGATACTCACCCTGCTGGCTGTAATTTTGTCCTATCATCTGTCTGCCCTTCCTGACTGTCTGACTAACATGGTCTTTAAGAAGCTGCAGCCGGATGCACTTCACACAGATGTAGTTCCCCGGGAGACTCTGGGTCTCCCAGGGCTCCAGCATCTGGCATGAAGAACACACAATAGTCATTTACTGCATGAGGTACAGTAGGATAAAAAAAAGGGAAAATTAACAGAAACTTACCCAGAGCCACTGCCTCTCTTGAGCCGAAGCCTGACACTCCTACTCTCACCACTGGCCTACTCCTAATAATGGCTGACCCGCCTGTCCCTTCTGTACTTTTCAACAGGTGTCGTTGACCCACAAGAAACCGCATCGCTGTGGCCTGCTCCTGCTGCTGACTGGGCCGTCGGAATGAGCCCAAACGCCCACTTGTATATTCTTTCTGTACCTACCTTTCTGTAGTTAGGTGACCAGAAATGGGCACGATGCTCAAATTAGGCCTCACCAAAGTCTTACAGACCTTTAACATAACATTCCAACTCCCGTATTCAATACTTGTTTGATTTATGAAGGCTTTATGGGAGTTCAGGGAGCTGGGTTAAGCACAATAGGCAGAGATTCAAACAGAGAGAGGAGAAATGGGTTAAAAATTCTACATCTGAATGCACGAAGTGTCAGAAATAAGGCGGATGAGCTTGAAGCCCAGGTGTGAATGGGTAACTATGATGTTGTTGGGATAACAGAGACATGGCTGCAGGGAGATCAGACCTGGGAAATGAATGTACAAGGGTATACGTGGTATCGTAGGGACAGAAATGTGGGCAGAGGGGGGTGGGGTGGCCCTGTTGGTGAGGAATGAGATTCAGTCCTTTGCAAGGGGGGACAAAGGGTCAGGAGAAGTAGAATCTGTGTGGATAAAACTGAGGAACAGTAAGGGCAAAAGGACCCAAATGGGTGTTGTCTACAGGCCACCAAACAGTAGCATGGATATTGAGTGCAAGTTGAATAGGGAGTTAACATTGGCATGTGGCAAAGGCAATGTCGTAGTAGTTATGGGGGATTTCAACATGCAGGTGAACTGGGAGAATCAGATTGGTGCTGGACCCCAGGATAGGGAGTTTGTAGAGTGCCTATGGGATGCATTCTTGGAACAGCTTGTACGAGAGCCAATCAGGGACAAGACTATTCTGGATTTAGTGTTATGTAATGAACAGGATTTGATAAGCAATCTCGCAGTAAAGAAGCCATTAGGAGGTAGTGCTCATAATATGATAAGCTTTTATCTGCAATTTGAGAAGGATAAGGGCAGCTCGGAGGTGTCAGTGTTGCAGTTGAACAGGGGAAACTATGGAGCTATGAGGGAGGAGCTGGCCAAAGTTGACTGAACGGATAGCCTAGCAGAAAAGACAGTGGAACAGCAATGGCAGGTATTCTTGGGAATAATGCACAAGGTGCAAAATCAGTTCATCCCCCAGAGAAGGAAGGATTCAAAGGGGGGAAAGGGGCCACAGTGGTTGACAAAGGAAGTCAGAGATTGCATAGCATTAAAAAAAAGGAAATTTGATAGAACTAAGGTGAGTGGGAGGACAGATGATTGGGAAGTTTTTAAGGAACAACAGAACTTAACTAAAAAGACAATACGGGGAGAAAAAATGAGGTACGAACGCAAGCTAGCCAGAAATATAAAGGAAGATAGCAAAAGCTTTTTTAGGTATGTGAAGAGAAAGAAGATAGTTAAGAACAATGTTGGGCCCTTGAAGAATGAATTGGGTGAAATTATTATGGGAAACAGAGAAATGGCAGAAGAATTTAATGAGTACTTTAGATCTGTTTTCACTAAGGAAGACACAAGCAATCTCCCAGATGTATGGATGGGCCAAGGACATAGGGTAACAGAGGAAATTAAACAGTTTAACATAAGGAAGGAAACGGTGATGAGTAGACTGATGGGATTGAAGGCTGACAAATCCCCAGGTCCAGATGGTCTGCACCCTAGGGTACTAAAGGACGTGGTCCTAGAAATTGCGGATGCATTGGTAATCATTTTCCAATGTTCCTTAGATTCAGGATCAGTTCCTGAGGATTGGAGAATGGCTAATGCTATCCCACTTTTTAAAAAAGGAGGGAGGGAGAAAACAGAGAACTATCGACTTGCCAGCCTGACATCGGTGGTGGGAAAGATGCTAGAGTCCATTATTAAGGATGAAATAGTGGCATATCTAGATAGCAGTGATAGGATTGGGCCGAGCCAGCATGGATTTACCAAGGAGTTTTTTGAGGATGTAAGCAGGAAGTTAGACAGGGAGATCCAGCGAGTGTGTACCTCGATTTTCAGAAGGCATTTGATAAGGTCCCACATAGAAGATTGGTGGGTAAAATCAAAGCTCAGGGCATCGGGGGGAAGGCATTGAGATGGATAGAAAACTGGTTGGCAGATAGAAAGCAAAGGGTAGCGGTGAATGGGTGTTTCTCGGAATGGCAGGTGGTGACTAGTGGGGTACCACAGGGTTCAGTATTGGGACCACAGCTGTTTACCATTTACGTTAACGATTTGGATGAAGGCATAAAAAATAACATCAGCAAATTTGCTCATGATACTAAGCTGGGTGGCAATGTGACATGTGATGAGGATATTAGGAGAATTCAGGGTGACTTGGATAGGCTGGGTGAGTGGGCAGATACTTGGCAGATGGCATTTAATGTGAATAAGTGTGAGGTTATCCACTTTGGGAGTAAGAACAGGAAAGCAGATTATTATCTGAATGGTGTAGAGTTGGGTAAGGGAGAAATACAAAGAGATCTCGGAGTACTTGTTCATCAGTCACTGAAGGTGAATGAGCAAGTGCAGCAGGCAGTGAAGAAGGCTAATGGAATGTTGGCCTTTATTACAAAGGGAATTGAGTACAAGAGCAAGGAAATCCTCTTGCATTTGTACAGAGCCCTGGTGAGACCACACCTGGAGTATTGTGTACAGTTTTGGTCTCCAGGGTTAAGGAAGGACATCCTGGCTGTAGAGGAAGTGCAGCGTAGATTCATGAGGTTAATTCCTGGGATGTCTGGACTGTCTTACGCAGAGAGGTTAGAGGGACTGGGCTTGTACATGCTGGAATTAAGGAGATTGAGAAGGGATCTGATTGAAACATATAAGATTATTAAGGGATTGGACAAGATAGAGGCAGGAAATATGTTCCAGATGCTGGGAGAGTCCAGTACCAGAGGGCATGGTTTGAGAATAAAGGGTAGGTCATTTAGGACAGAGTTAAGGAAAAACTTCTTCTCCCAGAGAGTTTTGGGGGTCTGGAATGCACTGCCTTGGAAGGTAGTGGAGGTCAATTCTCTGGATGCTTTCAAGAAGGAGCTAGATAGGTATCTTATGGATAGGGGAATCAAGGGATATGGAGACAAGGCAGGAACAGGGTATTGATAGTAATTGATC
This sequence comes from Hypanus sabinus, assembly GCF_030144855.1. Lineage (NCBI taxonomy): Eukaryota > Metazoa > Chordata > Chondrichthyes > Myliobatiformes > Dasyatidae > Hypanus > Hypanus sabinus. Next base: position 84,623,286 of record NC_082707.1, read on the forward strand.
AGCCATGATCTCAAAATGGCGGTGCAGGCTGAAGGGCCGAATGGTCTACTTCTGCACCTATTGTCTAATATGCTGAAAGCTTTCTTTATGACCCTATCTACCTGTGACAACCATTTTCAAAGAACTATAGATCTGCATCCCAGATCACTCTGTTCTATCACACTCCTCAGTGCTCTATCACTCACAACATGTCCTCCCACCTCCTACTTGTCTGCATTAAACTCCATTTGACATTTTTCAGCCTATTTTTTCAGCTGGTCTAGATGCCTCTGCAAACTATGATAGCCTTCTTCACTGTTCACTATACCCCCAATCAGGGGTGCAGTGCTAATTTTTTAGGTGCCGGAGCTGATAAAATGCTTGCCATTTCCTATATCCTCTCTATATATGTGTCACACCCAGAGGTGCCAGAGCTGTGCTCCGGCAGCACTGCACCCCTGGGTATTATGTTTTAGGAAGATCTTTCTGGAAAAGCCTCATGACAGAGGCCTCACTGGTTTGAGTATGCACTACTGCTATCACCCCCAACCTATCTCATCTGAGGTGTCTCTGGTGATTTCACTCCAAAGATCTCCTTTGTCTGGGTTTGCCTACACACCACTGCAGCCATTCTCTCCTGGATGTTGTTGTTAACTGTTACCTTACCACAGCTTCCATAACCGTGCAAGAAGAAAGAGATACTGATTGAAAAGATCTACCTACAGCCTTTCCTCTCTGTAGCCTCCATGAGCCAAGCCTATCTAACACTGGCCCTCTCACACAACAGCCACACCTACAAGCCACTCTGCTTAAACCTAACTTATTTTTATTGGCCCTTTCCATATGCCTAATTATGCAAAATCCAATTTCTCCTTTCGAAGTGTGGTCCACAGAATGCCCCAACAGTCCCCACACGATTCTTCTGAAATCCCTCTCCCACCACTCAAAATCCAACGTCTCCTGTCGATGTGTGAAACGTAGAATATCCCGCCTGCCCCCAGTTGCTTCTTTTCAAATCTCTCACTATGCAAAATCCGTCTCCTAGCAATGTGTGCACGTATTTCCTGACTGCCCCCGCTTGCTTCTTTTGAAATTTCTATCCTGCAACACAAAAAATTAATTAATGAGCCCTGTTGGAACAAAACTTTTACCAGGTTTCTTCTCTGGACTGGCTGGATTCATATCTGTCACTGCTGCAAATCGTTATGGTTAAAAGTCAGTCAACTCAGCCCCCAGACATCACTGCAGGAGTTCCAGGGACAGTGTCCTGGGCCCAACAATCTTCAGCTGTTTCATCAGGACCATGAGGATGTCAGAAGAGGGTATATCCACTGATAATCTCACAGTATCTAATAATATTTGCAACTCATCAATTAAAGATGTTACATCTATTCTTGAGAGTCAATGATACTGTACTGCTTTTGCCAAGTAACCTACCAAAAATGTCTTTTGGGTCACAATTGACCCATAATGAAGCAGACACAAGCCTATAAATTCAAATCATGTCATTTTATTAACAGTATTAGCTTACTCAGAATGAATAGGTACCAATTGAACACCAGTTGAAAAGTCTAAGCTCCTGTTACAGAAAAGCTTCTTGAATCATGGCACCATATATCTTCATCCAGTCAAATTATTAATTTCATTGTGTATCCTTAATGCACTTAACATTCCTTCAACATAGCTAAACTTGCCACTATTTAGCCCTTTTTCCCCTTTTGTACTAAAAAAAAACTTCTCTTTTCTTCTCAGCCTCAAGTACTTTATCTTCTAACAAAGAACAACTTAATCCTCTCACTACATTGCACTTCTGCAAGCCGTCAAAAAATGTGGAACTCTATTCTGTCTTCTTTAGATGATCTGTTGGCTTTTGGAACACCGTAACCGTGGTTTCCTGATGTACCTCTTCTGCCTGCTGTTTCTCAGTGTAAAGTCTGACACAATAGTTCTTGACCCTTTCAGCAGTTTTAGCCCATAAGACATAGGAACAGAATTAGGCCATTCAGCCCAACAGATCTGCTCCGCCATTCCATCATAGCTGATTCATTAACTCCCTCAACCCCATTCTCCTGCCTTCTCCCCACCATCTTCGACAGCCCCAATCAAGAACCTATCAAACTCTGCATTAAGTATACCCAATTACTTGACGGCTATAGCCGTATGTGCCAATGAATTCTACAGATTCACCACCCAGTGACTAAAGAAGTTTTTCTTCATCTCTATTCCAAGTAAATGTCCCTCTATTCTGAGGCGGTGTCCTCAGGTCCTAGGGTCAGCTATGACAGGAAACATCTTCTCTGTATCCACTCTGTATAGGCTTTTCAGTATTCAATAGGTTTCAATGAGATCGCCCCCCCCCCCCACCCCCTACATTCTTCTAAACTCCAGCAAGTTCAGAGTCAGAATCAGATTTAATCTCACTGGCATATGTCGTGAAATTTATTAACTTTACGGCAACAGAACAATGAAACACATGATAAGTAAATGTAGAGAAAAAAATGAGTTACATTAAGTATATATGTCTATTAAATTATTAAGTTAAAATAAGTAATGAAAAATAACAGAACTAAGAACAGACGCAGAGCCTACAAATGCTCCTTTCATTCCTGGAATCATTCTTGTTGACCCCCTCTGGACCCTGTCCAGTGCCACATCTTTTCCAGACTTTTTTAAAGAATAGAAGGAGCTTGAAACAAAAGAAAGCATTAGCATGTTTGAAAACCTGAACCAGTCAGTCACTTAGAATTTCCATCTGCCCCGATGAAATTCTCTTAGTTAGATAGGCTACAGACAGCATAGTGTTTTTCTAGTATGGGTGATCTTGGAGTTTAACAAGCTAAAATTACACAGTCTGGCAGATGTAATAAACTTAAAATTGATTGGTCCCACCAACATAACACCTTCATTAAAATTTTGTGGAACTGTGTGGAAAAGTACCACCCTTACCACACAAACTCCCACAGGACTGACTGGTCATTTACCTGCAGAGATTGTGGACTGTTGTAGACCTCAATAATTCAGCCATCCTTACTGTTCCCATTAGACATTTCGGTCAGTTAAGAGCTTCCACAACCAGGAAGTCTGGGGCTACCTTTTCCACCTGAAAAGAATCTTAATTACCAAATTGTCACCCACAGTTCTATTCCAGCATTCACAACAGAAGTCCTAGGCTCGAGCCACACTTGAAATCAAGACTAACATTACAACTTAAACAACGGAAGTGATTCACTGTCCAGTATGCTGACTTCTGGCTGACAGATAGTGCTTTCAGTTGCCCTGTCATCTCTGGTGTTACAAAAGATCCTCCTTGTCTACTTGTCTATTTTGAAGACTGGGAGATTTATCCGTAGTGCCTTCACCAATATCTGAGTCTTATACCATAAACTAATTACACACACACACACACACACACACACACACACAATATTTCATCATGTTTACATGACAAAAGTTTATTTTTGGCATATGTGGCTCAATCTACTCCCAGACTTAACAAAATTCATTGTACTCTCAAACAATTAATATTCGGCCTTTCCTGACACTTGCTCCTCCCACTACACTTCCCCATAATTTTATTTCTGCCTATTTGAGAGGGCAGAAGGAGTCTTAGTTTGATAACTCATCTGAGAAACAAGACTTCTGGATGCAGAATTCCTTCAGTACTACAGCAAAGTACACTAGCCCATAAATTTATCACTCTGAGTTGAAAATGTTATTTGAGCATTAAGGTTTACAATTTAAGTTGTTTTAGATTACTCCTTGACAATGTCCTCTTCAATTAATTTTTTTTAAATTTTAAGATCATTACATGACTACCTAATGCTTTTTATCCTAATATCTTAATACGGTTTCCTTTGGAAATCAGAATGAAAAATATTGAAACAATCAAAGGTTAACACAGTATCCTCAGTATTGAAATTACAAGTTAAAAGCCTTCCGTTCCTCATTTACCACATAGATTAAGAATGTTTGCAGATCTATGTTATTAAAACATAAACATATCTGATTCCAGTTACATACTGACCTTCATCAATGTTGTCTCTGAGTTTATCATGTTTATGGGATGTGTGTATCAATCCATATCTGAAATTGTGTATCATATTTGAGCAAGAGCTTACTCAGAGTAGTTGATGAAGTTAATGAGAGTGGAAGTTTACATTTTTCAAGTGTCTCTGTGATCCATCATAGACGGTGACCAGTGTAAACCTAATCCATGTGCCAGCAATGCAACTTGCCAGGATCTGATTGGGGGCTACTATTGCCACTGTCCTCAGGGTCGAGATGGGCCACAATGTCAATACGGTAACGTTTAATCTTTTTCATTTGAACTGATGTCCTTGTTCAACACTTCCATGCATTGTTGTTTATTGTGTTTGTGTTTAATAAAATTAAAATGAGAGCATCAAACAATATAAATGCATTTACAGTCTGAATCAGCCATCAGAACTCTCATAGTTCGCCATGTATTGATCTATGAAAATCTTCCCTATGACCTTATCGAGAGAGGTTGTGGACTGTAGGCAATGTCAGGAATGTTGTAACCAAGCTGAAGGAAAGGAGCAGATTTGGTTTTTGGGCTGGCGAGGGAACACCCTGCTCCTCTGGGCCCGAGAGCAATAGAGTAACTGATGGACTCGGCCTTTGTGACTTCACTTCAATTGCTTGATTACCTGAGCTCTGGGAAACCTACCCCAAAGGTTTTCCAGTTATGGTATATTTAATGACAGCTCTCTGTTAATAAATAAGTTATGAGGGGAGAGACATGTGATTCACTGCAAAAAATCTAATGTCCAATTTTCTGGGCAAAGAGTGCCTTTTTAAATGACAGAGCAAAAATGAAGTACAGAAACTTCTCATAGTAAAAGGGGGCAATTTTACCCCAGGAAAAATATTGTAGTTACATTTGTGGTTCACAGTCTCACTAAAATAACTTAAGTATAGAAATCCAAAACTGTAGATACTGGCAATACAAAATAAAATCAGAAAATTTCCAGAGCGCTCAGTGAGTCAGAGTAAAATTTGCAGGGAAACAAACAAAGTAAATATTTCAGGTCAAAGACTTACTGACAAAGCTAAATGAGTTAGCACAGTTGTCACATGCGCCAAACCCATTTTGTATAAACTGAAAACAGGCATTCAGGGAAGGGTTTCTCTTTTATTTTAATTTTTAACTCTACTGTCTGGAACTCAAAGTTAGCCCCATTGTTGCCCATTAAAAGCATACAGCAAAACTGACGTAAACACATTAATGTGTTCAAAACACACAAAATGCTGGAGGGACTCAGCAGGCCGGGCACCATCTAGGAAAAGAGTACAGACTATGTTCTGGGCCGAAACTCATCGGCAGGACCAGAGAAAAAAGCTGAGGAGTGGATTTAAAAGATGGGGAGAGGGAAAAGTGGAACACCAGGCAATAAGTGAAACCTAGAGTAGGAAGGATGAAGTAAAGTTCTGGGAAGTTGATTGGTGAAAGAGACAGAAGACCACTTGCCGGGCACCTACTCACTGTCTGCCAGAAAAGGCGGGAACTCCCAGTGGCCACCCATATTAATTCCACTTCCCACTTCCATTCCGATATGTCCATCCTTGGCCTTCTCCACTGTCGGGATAAGGCCATACTTAGGTTGGAGGAACAACACCTTATATTCCGTTTGGGTAGCCTCCAACCTGATGGCATGAACATCAGTTCCTCAAACTTCTGGTAATGTTCCCCCCTCCCCTCCACCACCCCCACCTTCACCATTTCCCATCCCCTGTTCCCACTCTCACCTTATCTCCTTGCCTGCCCATTGCCTCCCTCTGGTGCTCCTCCCACTTTGCTTTCTTCCATGGCCTTCTGTCTTTTTCACCAATCAACTTCCCAGCTCTCCACTTCATTTTCATAGGTTTCACCTATCACCTGGTGATTCTCTCTCCTCTTCCCCACCTTTTAAATCTACCCCTCAGCTTTTTTCTCCAGTCCTGCCGAACGGTTTCAGCCAGAAACGTCGACTGTACCCTTTTCCTAAATGCTGCTTGGCCTGCTGAGTTCCTCCAGCATTTTGCGAGTGTTGCTGGGATTTCCAGAATCTGCAGATTTTCTCCTTTGACGTTAATGCATTGTCGGTCATCAAGGCCTAGAGAGAGTCTGCACTGACTTATCTGAAGTGTTTGAAGTCCAAACCCCCAGCATAATTCTGCAGTGCTGTTCACTAGTGACCCTAAACCCCCAATTTTCCTTCTAGAACAGCTAAATGTCATAGCCTAGAAACACCAGCAGTGCCTTTCAGATCAAATTTGTGACTAAGCAGGGCTTCTGTTTGGTGTAAGACAATAAAAACTGCTGAAGGGGCACAACAGATCTTCCATGTGGTGCACCACTCATTGAGAATCCATCTCAATTTCTGAAGTAGGGCTATTTAACTATATGTGAAGCATGACCACACCAGTACATACCCTAATGAGGCTCTTGCTTAATAAATCCAACAACACCTTTAGTGACCTGGCCAAAAATATACAGTACTCTGCAAAAGTCTTAGGCACACATGTATAGCTGGGGTGCCTAAGACCTTTGGACGGTGCTGTATTTGTCAATGTGGAACGGACAGTAAGTTTGTAAACCTGGTGGGAGCAGAAGATTCCGGGAAGGATAAGGGTAGAGTGCCGCGGGTGTGGACACACCCAGCCCTGTGACACCAGGCAAGGTTGTTTGGTTCCAAACAATTTGTTTATTGATCATCACCGAATGTCTCTCCGGTGCTTCCTTCTCCTTTCCAACCACGATTCCCACTTCCCACTCTCAGTCCACAACATAAACCCATATCAGAATCAGGTTTATCATCACTCACAAATGTCATGAAATTTGTTTTTCTTTTGTGTGGCAGCAATACAGTGTAATACATAAAATTACTACAGTGCTTTACAGAAGTCTTAGGCACCCTAGTTATATATATGTGCTTAAGACTTTTGCACAGTACTGTAAATCGCTCCAATTATTTCACCGTACTCTTCCCTCACCCAATGGTTCCTGCTTGCAAATGGGAATTGTGTTTTATGGAGTGGCTGCTTCTGAACACAGTATATGGACTTCTGTGTGAGGCTACAGTCCTGTTCCAGCCTGCATACCCGCTGGAGGAAATGAGAAAGCCAATACTTAATTGTTTACAAATCAATCAAATTTCAGCTTCTCCAGCTGCTTATGGTCTTCTCTGACAAGTAGTTACCTGTCCCATCGTTATGGTAACACCCTAAAGGAACTGCATTAATAGAAGATTGACAGATTCATCTGATTCACTAATACAAGTTCTTGTACCTCACATAAAAATTATATACTTGTGTACTTGAAAGAGAAAATTGAGAATTTGTCTTTAACTGACCAGTTCAAAGGGTATAATTCCATGCCATAGCCCTTAATAAACTCTTTGGAATAATGCATGTGTGGTATAGGTGTTTCCTTTGCTGAGGTAATTTTTCAGTTTGTTTGTTCAGCACTGTTACTTGGTCTAATCAATCCTGAGTCATCCATGGATAAAGTTTAATTTCAATATTTAATGATTTCAGCACTGAAGGCAACAAACTGCTCTGACAATTATGGTTATTGTACACATATCTGTAAAGAAATTCCTTTGAGAAATAGGCGGGAATGTTCATGTGTGAACAGCTACGATCTAAGTGATGACGGCTTCTCCTGCATTCCTAAAGGTGAGGAGTTTCCCAGTCTTAAGGGTAATATTCTTCATATTTCTGCTCCTTCTTTGAGAACTGACATTAAATAGTACCAAGTCAATAATGCAAAGTACATGGGTGCTAGATTGGCTTCTATAAATGACCCTTCTTGTGAACGGGTATAAGGTGAACCCAACAGAGCAGTTGGGCAAAGGGAGAAAATAGCTCATAGCCAAATAAGAAAAATGGGGTGTGTTGGGCAAAGGAAGAAAATAGCTCATAGCCAAATAAGAAAAATGGGGCATGTGGGAACAATATGAGAGAGAGCATAGAGAAAAGAGAATGTCTCTCTTTTCTAAAATAAGAAAATGTACCATATATAATATAAAATCCAATGGAGATGGGCCTATAGATTACCAGTTTCCAGGCTTATTTGGTCTTATTGTACTTTTATTAAAGAATCTAGACTTCCTCAAGTATCTGCATTTATTGAATGCATGAGTTATTGATCTCAATACTTGTCTGACCTTCCTCAGCTCAACAACTCCGATAGCATGAAAGCTGTGCAAATCCGCCAATAGCTTCCATTGCTGTGACTTTCATCTTTGCAGAAAAAGACTGAATTAAAGTTCCACTCCAGAGATCCAATCTTATAAACTACGCCAATATGCCAAGTTAATACTAAGGGAGTTCTGTCTTCTGAATGAGATGCTAATCCAGGCCCACATCTACTCTTTTGGCTGGATACAAACTATCTCATGCTTCTCTAGTAAAGCTTTGATATCTAGCAGGCACCCTCAAGATTTTAGTGGTGCAGGACTCACAGATTTTCCACCCTGCTGAATTTTATTTCTGTTAACACTCCAACACTATTTTTACTTACCCTTTTGAAGATGTTATATGATAGTGCAATAAATTTTCCAACTTAAGTAGGCTGGGGAAGTGTGGGAAAGGGGGGGATTGATGGATTTAAAAAGGAGCACAATTAAGGAATGTCCTGATGTGTTTAAAAGCAGCTTGAGAAGGAGGGCCCTGGTGAGTTTAAAGGGAGAGCACAGAATGGGGCTCCAGTGAGTTTAAACAAAGTGCAAGAAACAGTACCTGGCACTGGAAATTCTCAATGGGTTAGAGGAGTTTTACTGTAATTTTGTAGAAATGCAGTGAGTTCTCCCCAGATTCCCGATGAACTTTGCCACAAACAGATCTTCTGTTCATTGTCAGACTGGAGCTTGTTGTGTGCAAATTGGTAGCATGCTTCCTACCATTTTTCATACTACAATGGAAACAAATTAAAATTCTGAGGGTGCCTGCCATTTATTGGGGCTCTATCACAAGAGCATGCAATAGTTATTGGCTTTAAAGAAACAGGTAAAGCACATTATTAAATGCTGGCCTCTTGCACATTCTTAAGTTGCATAGGCTGCATCATGTCTTCATCTGCCTATGTTTGACACTCTAGAATCCCATCCCTAAAGCCCTCTACCTTCCTGCCCTTTTTAACTTTCAATAGGATTCAATAGGTACACTTAATTGCGGAGAAATGTATACAATATACATCCTGAAATTTTTTTACTTCACAAACATCCATGAAAACAGAGGAGTGCCCCAAAGAATGAATGACAGGTAAAAGTTAGAATCCCAAAGCCCCCCCCTACACATAAGCAGCTGCAAAGCAATGACCCCCCCCCACCAGTAAAAAAGCATTGACACCCCCTATAGAGCACTCAAGCGTGCAACAAAGCATCACTAAAGACACAGACTTGCAGTAACCCAAAGACTACTCATTCACCCGGTAATTCAACATACCACAAGCTCCCTCCCTCCCTAATAAGGAAAGAAGACGTGTCCCCGTTTCACAGAGAGTGGGGAGACGTAACAAAGCAATTCACTAAAAGAGATGTCAGCCTCTTTCAGCAAGTTTTAGATATCTGCTTTAGCTTCTCACATGCCCTGGTATCAAACTTTGTTTGCTAACATTATATAATACTAATCCAGGTTTTTTTGTTATTGATGTTATTAGGTTGTGTGTAGATATCACAAGTTGGATTATCTGTACTCTGGTGTATTTGTGGATTACTGGGGTATCTTGTTTTGGGTTTTTTTGAGATTCCAGAGTTTGGGAGGCTTTCTGGAAGTGTCCTGAGGTCTCTGAATTAAAGGCACATCCAAGGCATAACAATTTCTTAAGTTCAAGTGCACAATGAGTGTAAGTTTGTCAAGGTTCGACACATTGTCCATTCAGAGATGCTCTTCTACACACCACAGTTGTGATGTGTGGCTTTTTGAGTTCCTGTCACCTTCTTGTCAGCTTGGACCAGTCTAGCCATTCTCCTCTGACCTCTCATTAACAAGGCACTTTTGCCCACAGAACTACCGCCCGTGGATGCTTTTAGCTTTCCACACCATTCTCTGTAAATTCTAGTGAATGTTGCTAGAATTCTAGGAGATCAGCAGATTCTGAGATATGTGATCAAAGTCACTTGGATCACATTACTTCCCCATTCTGATGTTTGGTCTGAATAACAACTGAACCTCTTGACCATATGCATTGAGCTGCTGCCACATGAATGGCTGATTAATGAGCAGATGTACAAGTATACCTAATAAAGTGGCCACTGAGTGTATAATCAACCTTCATCTTTGAATCGTGGAAATTTCTACTATGTGAGGTAACAATTTTCAAACACGGTGAGGACACCTTCATCTCAAAACTGAAGAAGCAAGCAATGTTTTGAACTAACAGTTTTTTTAGGCAACTGTGATTACTTGATTTATCAAGAGTCACTTGAGTTTTCAGTCTTCAGGTGCCGAGAATGATATGACAACTTAAATTTTGGAATACCTTTGTACAGTGATGCCCAGTACAATATGCAAGGTTTCTGTGTTTGTCAACTGCCGAAAAAAAATTTTTGGTTGATATAGCACTTTTTGTCCATTACAGCGTTCCCAAGTGGATCAAAGGAACTCAACTACTGAGTCAGGAAGAGGTATTGGACAGGAAGCCATAAACTTTGTGGCTGGCAAAGTGAAGGGAGGTGAAGATGGGAGATGGAGTTCTCAGAGGGTTAAGTACAGAGATCAGTAGAGGAGATGTTATCGAATTAAACATGCTAAACTGAAAATTGAATGGGAGTAAGTCATCAGGTTTAAGTAAACAAAAAAAAAGTGAGTTCCAATGATGATGTTTGCCTGTAAGTGACAGTATGCTGGATACTGCCCTAAATCCTTAGAGTTGTGGTTGTGTACAGTGTGTTGGGATTGCGATTACGCTGTACTCTCCTCTGCATAACACTGAACTGAAGTACAATATACATTGCAGAATATGGTTGTGGATACCTCAGAACAGTAAAAAAAAAATCAAGTTCTCAAGGCATGGAAAATTCAACACCAGACCCTCGAATCACTGGGGGGAAGGTGATGAAGAAAGGAAGCAGCCCCTGGCAGGTGAGTTGCTTTACTGTAGTGATCTAGTGAGCATTCTGTGTACAGAAAACTGAATTCTGGGGCTGCTTGTTTTCGTTTCAATCAATATTTTTGTTAATGTAGTGCTTGGGTCTTAATAAATAATCCAACCATAATATTTGTACTAAAGCATGTGATTTCTCCTGCCAAGGCCAAACAAGTGACTTACAAGTACTTATAATAGCTTTCTTGATTTTGTAATGTTGCACTGGTGTTGGTAAAGACATGTAATCTGTCTGTATTTTTAACTACTTCTTCAAATTGTCTTGCTGTCTTCAAGAATTTCTATACAGAGGCCCATAGGCTCTACGTTCCCCAGCCTCTTTTAACATGAAACTGTCATATTTGTAAGTTAAATGTTGAAGGATTAAAGAAAAGTAGCAAGCAAAAACTGCTCCAGATATTTAGAAAGGGAATGATAAGGAGGAAGACTGGGAACCATTGGGAAGGAAGGCACTCAGCCCGTGCTGGTGCTCTGAAAGAACTACCAGTTATTATTGCTTCCCAGGGCTTTCTCTGCTAATCATTTCATTTAAGGATTAAGTGAATTACCTTTCTGAAAGTTGAAATGTAGTCTGTTTCCACTGCCCCTCCACTCACTGAATTTCAGAGTGAACAGGTTCCTTCCTACTCCTCCTCATCCGGACTTGGTTTGCCAGTTATTTTAAATCTGTATCTCAGTAATGGTCACAGTGCACACGTAGGTGTGTGAGCATTAATAATCGTACAGCAGAACCTAGACTCAGTTCACCATGGCCCTCTTTGCTCCTGCATCGAGGCCTTGCTCTGTCAACTTTGGGTGGGAGTTGGTGTGAAACCAAGTTTAAGAGACTACTAGACAGGTATATGGAGGAATTTAAGGTAGGGGGTTATAGGGGAGGCAGGGTTTGAGGGTCGGCGCAACATTGTGGGCTGAAGGGCCTGTAATGTGCTGTACTATTCTATGTTCTATGAAATGTCTATCTGACACTAGAAGCAATTGTGCACAGGCAGTTTCCTCTCCTTAACAACGAGAAACCTGGCACGAGAGGGATTTTACTATCATGCGAATGAGAGAATGCAAGGGCATTTGTGCCAACTGTGCCACTGCAGGTACTAGTGGCTGTTGGACGATTCATTAGCGAATTCACTGTTACTTTCATTAGTCTAGCTCCAGTTAAAAGCAGCACCAATGGAAGCATTGCAGCTGGAAAGTCAGTGCTGGCTGGTGCTCTAGTGAATGTGGGAAACATCCAGTCAGGAAGTATTTTTGGTGAGAAAAACTGAGTTAAATTTCAGGTCAAAGGCACTTCATCAGAACTGGGAAAGGGAGAAACTGAGCTGCTTTCATGTGGCAGAGTGTTGGATAGGGATGGATATGGCAAAGGGAGTGCTGTGACTGGGGTTGCCATTGGCTCAATGGATTAACGAGGATAGTTTGAGGGAGAGCCCAATCAAATGAACATTAAAAACTGTGAAATGAGGCCAGTTAGCATGAGAACAGAATCAAAATTGTTGTATGCTGAGCTCTAGGATGTTCTTTACTGGTCAGACTGTGCTAACGGAGAAGCAATGAAAACTGAGCCAGTATCACAAATGGGCTGACAAAGGCAGAGAAAGTCTGATATTGAGTCCAATGTACCAATGTAGAGTGAGGGGTGTCATTATGTTCATCCAGCTTTATTATAACAACACAGGAAGCCACAGATTGGCAGTGGAATGTGGAATATACTGGCAGGAAGCTCAGGATCAGAGCCTGCAGACTGAATGCAGGTTTTCCACAAAGCAGTTGCTTAATCGGTGTTTGTTTACTCCACTGTGGAGAAAACCACACTGTGACTGCTGTACGCCAGAATGGAAGAAGTTCTTTGGAGTTTCTGCTACAACAGATAAGAGTATTGATCACAAATCGTGATCAATTCTCTTATACTCTGATCAGACATAGTGGGCTGCTCCATTTGCTGCAGTGATGATAGTTATGAGGCTGTTCTTAAAATGGTCATAGATATGGGATTTCTCTCAGTGCTGATCCCAGTGCAAATACAAGCACTAAGAGCAGCTCCTAATCGGCATTGCTGTCGATCGACATTGCCATAGTAACAGCAGCTGCAGGACTGTAATCCTTACAGCTGTGACACCAGTAGGAGAGCTGGCACCAGAGTGTCTCCATCACTGGAGTGAGAGCAGCTCCAGATCTCTTATCATTACTGCAGGTGTAAGAACAGCCCTAGGACTGTGAGCATCATTGCAGGGAATCGGAACTGCGATCTTTTCTCATGGTTTGAGCAACGTGGAGCAGTGGCCTTTTCTGCAGCGAGGGAAGCCGCAGCTATAGCAGTAAAAGAGCATCCCCAGATCTTTGAGCACGAATGCACTGAGTGCAGGAACAGCATAACAGTAGAGTAGTGAAGCTTTGCCACTGGAGAGCAGGCATGATTAGAGTGGTGGGAGATTTCAATTCCTGGCTTTGTTGGTGGATGGCTCTATCTAATGGAATTCTTTTGAAGAAATAGAAAAATATATTTACAAGGGCCTTGTGGTTAATGATATCTACATGGACTTGATGAAAGGCTTTTGACAAGTCCTTCATGTATGGCTGGCCTAAACCATTGGATTCCAGTTGATGCCATGTGTGTTGTAAATTGGATCCCAGATCAGCTTGGTAATAGGAGAAACAAGGTGATTACGGAGAGCTGCCTTTGTAATTGGAAGCCTGCAAATCTGGTGCGCTGTAGATATTAATGTTGGGGGATTTGTTGTTAATGCATTCACTGGGCACTTTATTTTGTTACCTCCTGGATGTCCATGGTTATTCTACTGCTGTAGCCCGTCCACTTCACCGTTTGAGATATTGTACATTCAGAGATGCTTTTCTGCTCACTGCTGTTATGCGTGTGGTTATTTGAGTCGCCTTCCCGTCAGCCTGAACCATTCTGGCCATCCTCCTCTGACCCCTCTCATTAACAAGGCATTTTAACCCACAGATCTACTGCTCTCAGGATTATTTTTTTCATTTCTTTGCAGAATTCTCTGTAAGCTCTAGGGACCGTTGTGTGTGAAAATCCCAGGAGCTTAGCAATTTCTAAGATACGCAAACCACCCTATCTGGCAGCACCAATTGCTCCACGATCAAATTCACTTAGATTACATTTCTTCCCCATTCTGATGTTTGGCCTGAACAACAACTGAATCTCTTGACCATGTCTGCATGCTTTTATGCATTGAGTTGTTCTCTCATGCTTGGGTGATTAGATAATTGCATTAACAAACAGGTGTACATAATAGGGTGGCCACTGAATGTACAATAATAATTTGGATATGAGTGTAGGAAGTTTGCAGCCAATACAAAAAAGTCATACATTGTAGATAGAGAGGGAGATAGTCTTAGTTTATAGAACAATACTGATCAGCCAGTAAATTGACCAGATAATGGCAGATGGAACTTTTTTGTAGTAACTGTGAGTTGATGCAAATTGGGAGGTCCAACAAGGACATACGTTCCAATGGAGCACAGTGAGATCATCATGTGCAGGCAATAGGTTGCTAAAAGGAAGATGTCAAAGAAGAGATAAGAGTTGCAGACTGTCATTAGCTGGGGCATAGATTTGAAGTGCATGGAAGTCATTGAACTTTGGTTAGGCCATAGCTGGAGTACTACTCTAGCAATGGCCTACCGCTGGAGTACCAGCTGCCAAATGCGCTGGGGAAGGTGAAGCAGAGAGATCCATCATGATGTTGCCAGGGTGGAACCTTACAATTATGAAGATAGGCTGGTTGGACTGGGTTTCTTTTCCTTCAACACAGTAATACAAAATTATGAGTGCCATAGGTGGGGTGGAGTGTGAGAAACTTTTCCTCATTATGGAGGCACCTAGAGCCAGAAGGGATAGGCTTGAGGTGAATATTAAGAGAGATAGAAGGCATCTGAAGAAATATTGTATCACCCAGAGAGTGGCTGCAATCTGGAATGCACTGCCCTCAAAGATGGTACGTTTGAAAAGTATCTGGATGCACACTTGAATCATTAAGGCATAGAAGGCCATAAACCTGGTACTGGTAAATGGATTTAGTGTGGACAGGGACTTGATAGTGCTTTTGGATGTCGTTAGTCAATGCTTCTTTGTTGTCGAACTCTATTTCTCAATCATATCTTTCTCTGGAAATACATGCAGATGGGCAAAATTAGCCTTATTTCCCTCTCCAATCCATAATCAATTATTATCAGGTTGAATCTTTGATACTAGTTTTATTCTTTATATCATTGGGAAATCCTTAAGATGTTTTAAAACTAGACTCAACCTTGGGGCATTCTGCTTTTACTTGATCCTACTGGTTTAGTGACTGGGTTTGTAGTGAGGTTGTTTTTTAGGTCTATGGGTGGAGGGTTTGTTTGCTGAAGCTTGTGAATGTCTCGTTTCTGGAGTTGTATTTAATTTTATGAGGTTACTCTGTATTTTAATGACAGATCCTACTTATGGATGCAGGTGGCCACTTCAAGTGTGGAGGAGTTCTAATTCATCAGTTTTGGATCTTGACTGCCGCTCATTGCGTTGATGGAGGAGGTCGATTTAAAGTCAGACTTGGTATGGGAAATCCAGTCATGCTTGCTATAGCTCACGGCTGTTCCAGGTGCATGGTACAAATGGTGCAGTGTGCTCCTCCCTGAGTACAGTACACAATTTCTAGTTCCTGCACAGAGTTGCATCCAGTACCTCTTTGCTGCCCACATTCGTCTTATTGGACTTCTATTCCTCATTAATGTGTTTTCTGTTGACAAGGTCACTCAAAGAAGGCTTCAGTTTTGCATGCATACTGCTACTGTAGCAGCTAGCTTGAACCCATCAACACTACTCTGCGTTGCCTTAATCTCTCCATGTGACAATGTTTTTCGGTGTTGAGATTTGCTCAATCAGCTGTATCTTCAGTCCCCACTGCCCCCCATCGCCTTTGAGGCCACTATTGAAGATATCTAAAATGACCATATCTAAAACATCTTCTTCATTAAAAACATGACATAAATTCAAATTATTATTGTCTCACCGAACGGAATTCAAACTTGTAGTTTTCGGAGGCATGTATCTCACACTGGCAAAGTGCAGTTGTGCAGTTGTAAGCCAGACTTTGTAATCTTTGGTGCTGAGTGTTTGTTAACTTTACTTGCCTCTTCTCCAGGGAATGCTTTATTTTGAGGCATAGCAGAGATAATGGGAGCAGGGAGCCATTACATCAAGTCCACCCCCCTCCCCCACTGTCCCTGGAGTAATGTCACAGAAGTGGGTCTGAAAATGGTAAGGGGCTGAATTTGGATTCTCTTCTCCCCCTTTCCTTCCTTCAAAGCTCAGCAACATACACAAACAAAGGGACAGTTTGTAAGACCTATCTGTGGGGCTGCAGGCCACGTTGGCTGTGGGGATCTTAACTCTACCCAAAAGAAGTAAGAGTACAATATCAGGACAAGTTCTCAAGGCAGAGGACCCTGGTGCCTTGGAACTATCAGTCTACTGCTCTGAACTTCCAGCGCAAGCTGCTGCTGCTGAGCTTCAGATAACAAATGCAAACTTCTCTTCTTATTGGATTGCTTCATTGTGGGGTCCAGTGGGGGAAATCAGCACAGTCATTTCCACTAAGAGCATGTGGAGGAGGCAGTCTGACAGTGATACTGATTCCAGACAGTGAGACAAGAGTCCTGAAGAAGGGTCTATTTCCATTGACACAGCCTGACCTGCTGAGTTCCTCCAGTGTGCTGTGTGTATTGCGAGTGATATTGAATGTTCACATGACGTAATGCCCATCTATGTTTCAGGTGAGCATAATCGGACAGTTAATGAGCAAACAGAGGATACTATCATCATAAGTGCAGTGACCATCCATCCCAACTTCAGCCGCAGTAAATTGGATAATGATATCGCTCTCCTCCAGCTATCTGTACCCGCTATCTTCAGTGATTACATCCTCCCAGTGTGTCTCCCCAGCCGAATGATGGCAGAGGAAAGATTACTCATTCCGGGAAACAAAGTATTGGTCACAGGTTGGGGAGCAGTGGATGAAAACGATGACACAATCCGCCCTACCACTCTGTTGTTCATCGACATTACATTGGTTTCCCATAAACAGTGCCAGGAGATGCTAGGACACAGAATCACATACAACATGATCTGCGCAGGAGACCCAAGTTTCAGAAGAGATGCCTGTAAAGGTGATAGCGGTGGACCAATGGTCATTGTAAAGAAAGGCACGTGGTTTCTGATAGGACTGGTCAGCTGGGGAGAAGGATGTGGCCGGTTCCATAAATTTGGTGTTTACACAAAAGTGTCCAATTACCTAGACTGGATATATTCAGAAACTGGTATCTAATTTTTTTTCCAAATCTGCTCCTCTCTGATTGATCTACAGGACAAAGTTATCTTTATCATCTCTTTCCAATTCAACTACAAATGTATTAAATAATATTGGACAAATAAGTTCTTGAGATGTTAGGTGCTAAATATGTTGTACTACTTCAGTGATAGTCTACCATAATTAAATATAAATTATGACTAATATTCAGATAAAGTTTGTGCATTATGACTTATGCCAATAATCTGGAAAGAATAGTAACTAAATCTCAACAAAGAAAAATGTAGTCAGTTCAGATTTCTGTTCTGCTTGCTTTCTTAGTTTGTTCCATGAATTTTTCTATTCTCTTAAATGTATATGTTGAAAGTGCTGATTGAATCATTTAAAATATATTATGTCTTTCTGGGGTTTTGCCGATATGGTACACAGCTGATCAATGTACACTGTCATATTCATCTGGTTAATATGCGGTGTTTCTCATTATCCACGATTGAACTCTTTAAGTTTAGTTCTGCCTTTGGCAGAGTCTCTTCGTTAAGGCTAACTGGGGCCCAAGAGAGGAGCAAGAAAGGCACCAACATGTATATTTTTTTTCTGCTTCATACTATCGGGAACTAGTTCCAGAGAGGAATTGGTGTAAGACCAGGAAAAGTGCATATGGAAGAGGAAAAAATCCCTGAAGATTATACAGGTTTGGACATAAAGATTAAACTGGGTTGAATACAACATGGTCAAAAAGGTTAAATGGACTTGGCTGCCAATTAGAGTATTAGCTCTGACACATTTTAAACTCGACATAATAAACCTATCTTTCAAGTTTCAATTTGATTTTCTTGCTGCATTTTTGACTTAGCATACACTGTAAACCAAGTCCTCAAAGGAATAAATCATGTTTTGAATAGAGCTCAAAGTTCAGAGAAGTGTGACAAGAAGCATTGTTAAGACATGCAAAATAATATGTTCATGGCTCACATAGAAATTATACTTCTATTCATTCACCAAAGACCAATAATTCCTACAATACCACATTACGTTAACACTGTCTAGAATACTGCATGCATCAGTTATCTTGTACAAAGACAAAACTATTCTTAGTAACAGTCATTTTATGCACACCATTTGCACTATTTAGCTCTCCTTGTTGCATTCGAGAGGCTATCTCATTCAATATATTTAAGACAGTTAGATAAGTTTTTGCGTAGCAGGGGAATTAAGGGTATTGGGAAAAAGACAGGTAAGTGAGCTGAGGCCATGGCCACATCAGCCATGGTTTTATTGAACGGTGGAGCAGGCTCGATAGGCCAGATGGTCTAGTTCTTCTTCTATTTTTTATGTTCTTATTCTTCTTCAGAAATAATCTTTTCTTTTACAGGACCCTCCAAAGCCTTGCTCTCCATGTACCTATCCAAATGCCCCTTAAACGTTGCAATTCTACTCACCTTTGCCTCTTACTTTGGAAGCTTATTCCAGATGCTCACCACCCTCTGTGTAAAGAGGTCTTTTAGACAAGGAATGCCAATAAACCAAGTAAGTATTTTGCACCAATCTTCAGAAGGAATAAAAGTGTAGATTATTTTGTAAGCAGGGAGGAAGTTCAATAATCTGAGGTGCAAAGAGACTCAGATTCCTTGTGTAGGTTTCCCTAAAGGCTAACTTGCAGTTTGATTTGGTCATGAGGAAGGCAAATACAATGTTAGCATTTATTTCAAGAGGAGGAGAATAGAAAAGTGAAGATGGATGGCTTCATCTTTATAAGGCAATGGTGAGGCTTCACTTTGGAGTTTTGGGCCCCTTATCTAAGAAAGGATGTGCTGACACTGGAGAAGGGTCAAAGGAGGTTCACGAATATGATTCTGGTTTTGAAAAGCTTATCATATGAGGAGCATTTGATGGCTCTGCACCTGCACTTGCAGGAATTTAGAAGAATGAAGGGGTATATCATTGAAACCAATTGAAAATTGAAAGGGCTTGTTGAATTGAATGTGGAGAGAATGTTTCCTAAGTAGGGAAGTCTAGGACCAGAGGGTGCAACCTCAGAATTATGGGACGTCCATTCAGAATGGCGATTTGGAGGAATTTCTTTAGCCGGAGGTTGGTGAATGTGTGGAACTTGTTGCCACAGGCGGCTGTGGAGGCCAGTCCACCGAGATTGATAGATTCTTTATAAGTCAGGGTGTGAAAAGTTACGGGGAGGATGCAGGAAAATGGGGTTGAGAGGGAAATGGATCAGCCATGATGAAATGGCAGAGTAGACCTAATTGGCCAAAGTCCTAATTCTGCTCCAATGTTTTACGGTCTTTTAAGTCTCTTCCCCTTTATCTTGTATTTGTGCCCTCTGGCTTTGAATTCCCCAGCCCTGTAGAAAAGACATTTACCCATACCATGCATCAATTTATAAGCTTCTATGTGGTCTCCTCAAAGCCTACCAACTCTCCACAGAGCAAGGATCCATGGTGGCCAAACTCTGCCTATAACTCAGGCCATCTAGTCCAAGCAGCAGCCTTATAGATTGCTTCTGCACCTCTGCCATCTTGATAACGTCTTTCCTATGACAGGGTGACCTGAAGTGAACACAGAACTCCAAGTGCAGTCTCAACAACTTGTGAAACTGCAATAAAATGTCCCTACTATTGAACTCAATGCCCTAACTGATGAAGGCCAGCATACGAAATGCCTTTGTTACCACCCTGTGTACTTTTGCTCCATTATCAGCGAATGGCCATACACTGTACGGGTCCTCCCCCAGTTTCAATATCCAAACCGCATTACTTCATGCATAATCTATGTTGGAATCTGTTTGCTCTTCATCACTCATTTCCTTAAATTACCAAGATCTCTTTGTAATTCCTTGTAACCTGCTTCACTTTCAGCAAGAACCCCTAATTTAATATTATCTGCAAATTTGCTAATTGTTCCATGAGTGTTCACAGCCAAATCATTTACATAAATAATAACAGAGGTCCCAACATTGACCCCTGGGGCATCTCACTAGATACAGGCCTCTTGTCAGAGAATCGACCTTCAAGCATCAGCCTGAGTTCCCTATCATCGAGCCAGTTCTGAATCCATCTCAATAGCTCCTCCTAAATCCCATGTGACTTAATCTTCCAGATAAGTCTGCCGTGTGGGTCTTTGTTAAAGGTATTGCTAAAGTCCATATGTCTGGTTTTCATCTATCCCCATGTTTGCCTGTTTGAAACATTCCACAAGATTCATTAGACATGACTTCCCAGCTATAAAGCCATGCTTGACTACTCCTGATCAGGCCTTGACTATCTAAGTGACTGTCGATCTTATTCCTCAGAATTCCCTCCAGTAACTTCCCCACAATTGAAATCGGTGTCAGTGGTATGTAGTTCCTGGCTTGTCCTTGTTACCTTTCTTGAACAATAGAAGAACATCAGCCATCGTCCAGTCTTCCAGAACTCCAACGGTAGCCGACGATGAAGCAACAATCTCTATAAGAGCTTCTGCAATTTCTTCCCTGACCGCCCATAAGGTCTGGGGTGCATTCAGTCAGGCCCTGGGGAACCTTAATGGCTACGAATAACTTCTTCCTTGTAAAATGCATGTTTCAAGAACTCACTGCCTATTACCCTCATTTTTTAAGCATCGATGATATTCTCTTTAGTAAACAAGAGGAGAAATAGAGAGTTAAAAGTCAGAAAGCACCTAAAGAGGGGAATAAAGTCAACCTTTCAGATCCTGAAGAAGGGTCTCAGCCCAAACTGCCGACTGTGTATTCCCCACCAGAGATACTGCCTGACCTGTTGAGTTCTTCCAGCATTTTGTAGTTGATGCTCAAGTTTTCCAGCATGTGCAGTCTCTTCTGCTTATTGATTGCATCTCATACCCTCTTTCTGCCCTGCTAATTTCCCCCTTAAACCTGCTCTTATACATTTCACATTTGAGCCCAGCTGCCTAAAAGCAATGAAAAAGAAAAAAAATCCAGACCAGGGATTCAATATCGCTCAACAACCAGGGTTCACTGAACTTGGTGTGTCTACCCTTCACCCTAAAAGGAACATGCTGCCCCTGGACTCTTGATATGACCCTTTTAAAAGTCTCCCACTTGCCAACTGTTGTTTTACCTTTAAGTAGAGTCTCCCAGTGGACCCCAGCTTAACACTGCCTAATGCACTGGAAGTTGGCTCTGTTTCAGTTCAGGACTTTGATCTGTTTTTAACTTTTTCCATAACTATTTGAAAACTAAAGGAATTATGTCACTGAACCCAAAGTGCTCCCCAATCGCTACATTCGTTACTTGGCTTGCCTCGTTCCTTAGCTCTTTCCCCAGTAGCTTTCTCTATATATTAAGTGAGGAACGGGTCTTGAACTCACCACACATATTCCGCACTATCCTGACCCTTTTGCCTGCTGGGTGACCCAGTCGATACTGGGAACAGCACCCTAGTATTTTCACAATGGCATGCAGTTTCTCAACACCTCTGCTTCTCAAGTTCCCACCAGCTGTTAGGTGGTTTATAATACAGCCCTGACAGTGTGACCATCCCCTTCTTACTTCTTTCTTTCTTTCTCAATCTTTTTATTGAATTTTTCAAAGACAAATACATAGCGATCATAATAGTACAAAGGGAATAGGATTACATTGTTGGCAATTAACACACGTGAGTAGAAACTATAAGTAACACCAATATAAATGACCTCCCAAACCCTTAATATAGACAAAATACAAAGAGATAAAAAGATGGAAAAAAAAGGCTACCTCAGAATGACATCTATCACAGATTGGATTTATATCAGATTTAAAATGATCTAATTTATCTTTAAACATATGAGCCCTATGCACCACTTTAAATTGAATCAATGTATGTTTAGCACAAATATAAGAAGAGTTAACTAATTGGAAAATTTTCTCCCATTTCTCTATAGGTAAAGAAAGTTCAAGTTCCTTCTCCCATTCATTTTTAATTTTATCGGATATATCTGACTGTATCTTCATAATCATATCATAAATGATTGCTATTAAACCCTTTTGATAAGGGTATCTTCTTATTTCTAATCAAATGAATTCATTAGATGATCCTCTCTAAGTGCTGATGTTATGCCCTTCCTTATTAAAAAGGCAATACCCTTTCACTCCTGCCTGTTCCTCTGTCACACCAACAGTGTCAGCATCCTGGAGCATTAAGCTGGCAGTCCTGCCCTTCTATCAGCTACTTTTGTGTTATAACCTCAACTTTCTAGTCCTGAGAGGCATTCCGTGCCTCAGTATGTCCACCTTGCCTGCTAAGCTGTGTGCCGTGCAATAGATGCAACTTAGAGCAGTGGTCCTATCTGCCTTTTTACTGAAACATGGCTGTCCTGGTTGCTCGGTTTCTCTTGCTTTGGATGCTAATTGTACTCATCTTCTCACTGCCTTCACTCTCTTGAGACCTACCCCCCCCCCCCACCTCACCCCTGCCAATATAGTTTAAAACCTCCTTGGTGGTATTGTGGAGAGGGGTAACAAACTTTGGTGTCATATAGTGTTATTTAAGGAGCAGGAAGAAATGCTTGCAAGTGGTTGTATTTGCAATTGTCCAACTCTTGAAAGAAGGAATGACATTGCTGAAACCATCTTCAATGATAACTAGAATACTGAACCAAAAGAGAAGTACAGTTTGATATCATGTCCGGCTTCAGCATTCTACAACTTGAAGAATGTCAAGGCACTGGAGAGGATACAGAAGAAATTCACTAAAATATTGCCATCAGTGCAATATTTGAATAAAGAAGAGGCCCCAGAAAATTGGGACTTCATCAGAACAAGTGTTAGAAAGAGTTGTAAAAGCATTTAAAAATTATAATTTTAATAATAATCATGTAAATGGAAAAATAATTTCTACTAGCCACCCTCAGTAATCAGATGGCAGAGTCTTTCTAATAGAATTGGAAGGTTATAAGAATTATGTAATATGGAGTGATTTAGGATGAGAAATGCTCCAAATATAAACAATGAGTGCAGCATCTTTAAAAGACTTTCAAAGAGGGTAAATAGTTAATGTTAAGTAGGTGTGGGAAATAGGAGAACAGAACAGAATTAGTTCAGAGATGCTGTTCAGGCATATCATCATTATGGCACCAATGTAGGCCATTCTTTTCATCAAATCCATGCTGGATTCCACTGAAGTAATCCTATCGGTCCAATTTCTCTGCTGTTTCACCATTTTCCAAGAAATGATTCTCCCAAAGATACGTCTTCAGTTCCCATTTGAAGTGCACCAATTGATCTTTCCAGCACTCCTCCAGGCAGTGAATTCCAGATACCAAGCTATTTTAGACAATAATAATAACAAAAATTATCTCACATTTAAACTTGGACTTTTTGCCCAGAATTTTAAATCTGTATACCTGCACTCTGAATCACTGGCTAATGGAAACTCTTCTTTCTGATCACCCCACTTAAACCAGTCAAGAGCTTTCATGCCTCTACCAAAGCTCTTCTCAGACAGCTTTACTCGACAGAAAACAAAGCCAGCTCTCCTGCTGTTTAACCATGGAGCCATTGGGCCTGATCGTGATTCTATGCCACAGTCCTGCTCAGCACATTTCAAGGAGGGTGCTGTTAGATCCTGGATATGTCAACTCCGAAAGCGAAAATTGTGTACTGCAGGTCATGTCTAACCAATGTTGCACAGATTTTCAATGAGGTCACCAGAAAAGTTGATGAAGGAAAGGCAGTGGACAATGTCTTGATGGACTTTTGCAAGGCCTTTGACAAAATTCCATTTGGGAAACTGATCTAGAGGTTCAGTCACTTTGCGCTCAGATTGAACTACTAAAATTGGAGTCACAATGGTTTAGCAGGGGAAACCAGAAGTGGTCGTAGATAGTTGCCTCCAATCACAAACACAAGAAAATCTGCATGTGCTGGAGATCCAAGCAACACACACAAAATACTGGAGGAACTCAGAATGTCAGGCAGCATCTATAGAAAAGAGTACAGGCAATGTTCCGGGCCAAGAAAAGTCAACTGTTTATTCTTCTCCATAGATACTGCCTGGCCTGCTGAGTTCCTCCAGCACTTTGTGTGTGTTGCATAGATAATTGCATCTCTGACTGGAGGCCTGTGACTAATGGCGTACTGCAGGGATCGGTACTGGTTCCATTGTTGTTTGTCATCTACATTAATGGCTTGGATGATAATGTGAGAAACTAGATCAACAATTTTTCAGATGATACCAAGACTGAGAGGGCAGGCAGTCTATAAAACTTGCAGTAGGACCTGGACTAGTTGGGAAAATGAGCTGAAATTGACAGATGGAATTCATTGCAGAAAAGTCTGAGATGTTGCACTTTGAGAGGACAAACCAGGGTAGGACTTAATACAGTGAGCTGCAGAGAATGGAAGAGTGTGGTAAAACAAAGGGATTTGGGGAGTAGATCCATAATTCCTTGAAAGCAGCATCACAGGTAGATAAAGTCATATCCTTCATAAATCAAAGTACTGAGTACAGAGTTGGGATGTTATATTGAAGTTGTATACAATGTTGGTGATGCCAAATTTGAAGTACTGCCTGCATTTCTGGTCACCTACCTACAGGAAAGATAGCAATAAGATTGAAATAGTAGAGAGAAAATTTACAAGGATGGTGCTGAGATATGAGGACCTGAGTTATAGGGAAAGGTTGATTAAGATAGGACTTTATTTCCTAGAGCATAGGAGAATAAGGAAGACCTGATAGAGGTGTACAAAATTATGAGGGGTATAGACAGGGTTTTTGCACTGTTAGGTGAGAGTAGAACTAGAGGTCATAGGTTAAGGGTGAAAGGTGAAATACTTAACGGGAACCCAAGGAGGGACTTCTTCACTCAAAGGATGGTGTGAATGTGGAATGTGCTGCAGGTGGAAGAGGCGAATATGGGCTCAATTGCAACTTTAGTAGAGAATTTTGGATAAGTAAGGAAGACTACGGTCCAGATGCCAGTCAATGGGATGTGCCAGAATAACATCTGAGCACGGATCAGGTGGGCTGAAGGGCCTGTTAATGAGCTATGGTGCTTTAGGATTCTACAACTCTGTTGGCATGTTTTTGAGACAGAGGTAAATGAAAGGATGTTTAATTAAGATGCATAAAATTTTAAGGTGAACAGAAGGAGCATTAACTATCTAAATGTGAACACAGAATTCCATTACTCAATATTTCAAAGCAAATTATCTATTCATTATCCATTGCTCTTTTCAGGAGGTCACATTGTGTAAATTGGCTGGTACATATCCAGCATTATATTCCATCCATATGGATTATTCACGTCTGTGCATCAAGATAATTCTAGAGAAAGTCAACAGCAGAAACAAAGTTCCAAAGAAAAGACAAAAAGGGGAAAGGCCAGGATGAGTTAGATTGTGAGGGCAAGAGTCCATTCAATTGTATTATTTGGGTATATGATGATGAAGACTAGCTGGACAATGATTTGCACTGTAATTGATTCTGCTGTTTTAGATCACAGCTTGCATGCCATCATGAAGCAGATGCAAGTGGAGACAGCCGTGGTTGGCAGCTCATCCAGGAGAAGGAAAATTCTGATCTCAAACCTCCGCTGCCTTGCGGCTATACCCACTCATGGGGAAGGCTTCGGGAAGTGCCAAGGAAAAAATCTAGCGCTGGAGTCCCTAAGGCAGTCCTACATGGAGTTCAATGCTGACTGGCAACTCCTGCGACGCTGCTGGTACCAAACTGTATCGGTCTCTGCCGTTCCTTTGGGTTTATCAGATGCGTGGAGAGGGGGAGCTTGCTCTCCATAGCATACTGCCCAGAGTTTGGATCTAGATAACCAGGACACAATGTCCATGGCCAGCCCTCACTGACAGAGGCCTTAATGTCACATATTTTCCACAGAAACATGGATCCAGCATTTTCCTTGCTGGTACCTCACAAGACTGAGTTCATAGGCTATTCGGTTCCCTGGTAAACTGTTGTCTAATCAAACAACACACAAGATGATAATTAACTTATTCCAAATATTGACAGATGCTATTGAATATGTACAAAATACTAACTTGGTTTACTAGATGAATGCTGCCTTTAATCCTGGCCAAAATTTAGCTGACGTTATTAATAGTTCCTTCTCCTTTGATACCATCTCCCTCTTTTACATATCTATAGACATCACCTCCTCAAAACTCTCACCCGTGATATAATGCGGATCCAGATTCATTTATTTATCATGTGTACATTGAAACAAACAGTGAAATACGTCAACAACCAACACAGCCAAGGATGTGCTGGGAGCAGCCCTTGAATGTTGCCACACTTCCCGGCGCCAACATATCATGACCACAGTATTTGTCAGAGCAACACCAGCAAAACAAGCCCCTTTCCCCCTCCCAGCCTCCCACCCACCCACTCACCACCTCTGTCCCTCACACACAAAGACAGGTCACTAGCCTTAGGATCGGTTACCTCCAGGCCTTCAGTCCTTGACCTTGGACTCTCAGATTTATGGATGTCAGGCTTCCAGCTTTGGATTTTGCCCCAGCGCAAGTCAATCACAGCTCTGACCTTCTGCCCTTGACTTCTAGACTTGCACAGACATTCCTGGTGACCTGGGCCCTTGTGACTCCTTCAGGCTTCTATCTTCTGCCTTTGACCTTCAAGTTTCAGACTCACTGGGTTCAGTGCATCGACCTTCGGCTTTGCCCACCGTACTTCGCTGATGTCCAGCTATCAACTCCAGGTCTCACTAATCACTGCTTTCATTTTTGAGCCTCGATTTCCAGACTCACACAGTTCTCTGACCCTGGTGACCTGGGGGTGGAGTGGGCCATTGGCCTTTGTGAGTTCTGAAAGAATATCTGGAACACAGTGCTGTTATGGACCGGAGCCAGGACTTGCCAATTTAGGGATTGCTAGTCTCCTCAGTGCCTGCTGATCAGGCCTCCAGGGTCACATGACATTCGACCATGAAGCGCCCTGACCCGGACTCGGACTTGGTCCCAGTCTCTTCATTTACTGCCCCTAACCTCCAACCTCTTCATCTCCATCCCTAAGCTCTAACTCCCAACTCCCCACTCTGATCCCAAAACCATCCCTATGAACATTAAAAAAACAACAATGTCTTAGCCACTAAGCACAACATCAATGAGCGTGGCAGTGCAGCTCATCATGCCTTCAATTTCCTCTCTGCATTCCACCATCAACTTTCCTTTTCTCTTGAAATTCCTTAAACATGCTGCTTCCTAAATCCAAATCTATCTTGCAAGTAGTTTGTATCTGAACCCATTCAATCTGATTTCTGCTTGCAGAACGGAGAAGTCCCTACACAAAGATATCATGGGCAGTGGTGATCCATTATCCTTGTCTCCTTGACCCATCTACAACCTTTGATATATTAGGCCATACAATCCTTCCTCAACACCTTTCCTTCATGACCCACCTGAGAATATTTCCCTTGCTTATTTTCTCAACTCTGTCCTTGCAAAAGCATGTTGTACCACTGTAACTCACCTACATCCCAAGGATCTACACTTTCACTCCTCTATTCATAATTGATTCAAGATCAAAAGTACATTTATTATCAAAGAATATATTAATTATACAACTTGAGATTTGGCTGCTTACAGGCAACCACAAAACAAGAAATTGAAAGAAACCAATAAAAAAGGACCAACCCCCAATGCATAGAGAAAACAAAAAAGAACACAAATCATGTAAACAATAAAAGTGAATAACAGCATTCCAAACCAAATTAAGTACTTAGATCTGTGTCTCCAGAGCAGTCCGGAGTAGGCCCAAAGCCTCAGTCTCAGTTCATCATACTAATGGAGCAAATCACTGTGAAGCTCGCATACATGAAGCATGGCAGCCAAGGCAGTCCCACAGCCTTAATGCTGCAGAGAGAGGAGTGAACATCACAGGAGACTAAACAAAATTGGCCTGATGTTCACACCTGGTCCTGACTGGTCCAGTTCTGTCTGGGCTGGCACTTAAATTGTCAAAACAGCAGATCATCTCCCTCTTCAGGACCTTGGTCCCAGCGCAGTGAAGTGCTCCAGGTCTAGACCACACCACCCAGTGATACGTTCTAGGCCTAGACCTTGCTACCCAGCCTGAAGCCATTCTTGACTCTCCAAATCGGCCTTCCATTTAAAGCGATGCAGCCTCACACCCGGATTAGTTGGATGGGTATAGAAACTCCGTCCCTCCGAATCAGTCATTCCAACTCCACCTTCATCGATTTTGCAAACACACCAGCATGGCTCATCCCTCGAATTCACCTCACCTTCGCTCGTCTCTTCATTGTTTGCAGTGACACACATTTACTTCAGGAAAACTGTTATTAATAATTCCTTGCCTTTCGAACTACCGGTGAGCTATCACTGGTCTCCAGTAGTGTCATCTTAATAGTATCAACATATATCAATATGCCCCGCTACCTTGACAGGTATAGCCTTTTGTGTTCAAGAGATGGCCAGAGATTCACCCTTCCCTTCGGCCGGTGTATGAGGGCCAACCCAGTGCTGCTTCTGAGCCTTTTGCTGCTTCCCCCTTTATATTGTGTAGTAGCTCTCCATTAACCATGGCACGTTCATAGGGAACTAGACAACAGTTCAGAAAATAAACAGCACAGTTCACAAAGTTAGCTCTTCAAAACTTACTAGTCTCTCCAACCTCAGTGGGAAAAGTCTGCTTGCATTTACCCAATCAATACCCCTCATGATTTTGGATAACTCTATTAAATCTCCACTCATTGTCTTACACTCTAGGGAATAAAGTCCTAACATATTCAACCCTTCCCTGTAACTCAGGTCCTGATGAAGGTAGCTATAAGCTATTGACGAATAATGTAGCTATGAACATACAGACTTGCTTGCCTCTTTTCAGCTGACGTACAGTAGAACCAGGAAGCTTAGGAAAACCCCAACAGTTATTAAAGTCCCAAACTTTCCTGATGGTATCATCCTTAATGTAGTCTGACGAGTTTGCTTTAAAGCTTCACTTGCCGTTCTGGTCACCTACCTACAGGAAAGATGTCAATAGGGTTGAAAGAGAGCAGAAAAAGTTTACAAGGATTTTGATGGTACTTGACAACATCAGTTATAGGGAAAAATTGAATAGGTTAGGACTTTATTCTGTGGAGTGTAGGAGAATGAGGGAAGATTTGATAGAGGTATACAAAATTATGAAAGATATAAATAGGGTAAATGCAAGCAGGGAGAGACTAGAGCTAGAGCTCATAGGTTAAGGGTGAAGGATGAAATATTTATTTTACTCAGATACATTGCAGAACAGGCCCTTTCAGCCCTCTGAGCCATGCCAACCAACAATCCTCTGATTTACTGCAAGCATAATCACAGGATAATTTACAATAACCAATTAACCTACCAACCGGTAGGTCTTTGGATTGTGGGAGGAAACCGGAGCACTAGGAGGAAGCCCACACAATCATGGGGGAGAGTTCCTTGCAGGCGGTGATGGGAATTGAACCCGTAAAGTGTACAGCAAACACTATGCTACCATATTGCCCCACAAGGAGAACCTGAGTGGGTTCTTCTGCAGTCAGAGGACATTGCAAGTGAGGAACAAACCACAGCAGAAGTGGTGGATGCTGGTGTGATTGCAACGTTGAAGAAAAGTTTGGTTAAGTACATGAATGGGTGGGGTATGGCGTGCAAGTCAATGGGAGTAGCTCAGTGTGGACTAGGTGGGCTAAAGGGCCTGTTTTGGTACTGCCGTGTTCTATGACTCTAAATGGAGAAGTTTATGGGCTAACACCAGATTTCCAACATGTTTTTCCTTATTGATGATATAATGCAGTACCTGCTTTAAAAAAATCTGCTTTAGTGGTTGCAGTTCTCTGACACCAGCAAAAACTCTATCACCATCAAATCTATTCCCTCATCTGCAGTCCCCATGAACTGAACCGTTGATTGTCTATTTTCCTCCTTAGATGCTCCCTGACTGACTGAGCTCCTCTCACTTTTTGTGAGCTGCTCCAGATTCCAACAAGTGCCATCTTTTGCATCTCCAAACCTTTCCCTTCCCCAACTACTTCCAGAGGCTGAACTTGCTTATCCACCACTGCATAGCTCAGCTTCTTTTCACATTATATGTCAATGATCTGGATGAAGGATCATTGGCTTTGTGGCCAAGTTTGCGGACAATACGATGATAGGTGGAGGGGCAGGTTGTGTTGAGGAAGCAGGGTGTCTGCCGAAGAACAGATTGGGGGAATGGACAAAGAAGTGCAAGGTGGAATGCAATGTAAGGAAGTGTATGGTCATGTACTTTGGTAGAATGAATAAAGGAGTAAACTACATGTTGATGGTCCCAGCATATCGATGTAGTTATAAAGAAGGCAAGGCAGCGGCTATACTTTATTCGGAGTTTGAAAAGATTTGGCATGTCAACAAGTACACTTGAAAACTTCTATAGTTGTACCATAGAGAGCATTCTGACAGGCTACATCACAGTCTGGTATGGAGGGGCTACTGCACAGGACCAAAAGAAGCTGCTGAAGGTTGTAAATCTAGTCAGCTCCATCTTGTGTACTCACCTACAAAGTACCCAGGACACCTTCAGGGAGCGGTGTCTCAGAAAGGCAGCATCCATTATTAAGGACATCCAGCATCCAGGGCATGCTCTTTTCTCACTGTTACCATCAGATAGGAGGTACAGAAGCCTGAAGGCACACACTCAGCAATTCAGTAACAGCTTCTTCCCCTCTGCCATCCAATTCCTAAATGGACATTGAATCTTTGGACACTACCTCACTTTTTTTTAATATACAGTATTTCTGTTTTTGTATGTTTTTTAATCTATTCAATATACGTAATTGATTTACTTGCTTATTTATTATTTTTTAATTTTATTATTATACTGTAATTATATTTTCTTTGCTTGATTATGTATTGCATTGAACTGCTGCTGCTAAGTTAACAAATTTCACGTCACACGCCAGTGATAATAAACCTGATCCTGATTCTGACTATTTTCCAAATGGGGAGGGAAGTCTAAAATCAGAGGTGCAAACGGACATGAGAATTCTCATGCAAAATTTCATAAAGGTTAACATGTAGGTTGAGTCGTTGGTATGGAAGGCAACTGCAATGTTAGTATTCACTTCAAGAGGGCCAGAATATAAAGGCAAGAATATAAGGCTGAGGCTTTATAAGGCATTGGTCAGACCACACGGAGTATTGTGAACAGTTTTGGGCCCCTTATCTCAGATAAGATGAGCTGGCATTGGAGAGAGTCCAGTGGAGATTCACGAGAATGATTTTGGATATGAAAGGGTGCATATAGAGGAGCATTTGATAACTCTATGCAGCTTTGGGCCACTTATTCTAAGAAAAAGATGTGCTGGCAGTGGAAAAGGTCCAGAGAATGTCCATGAGAATGATCCCAGGAATGAAAGGTTTAACATTTGAGGAGTGTTTGATGGCTCTGGGCCTGTACTCGCTGGAGATTAGAAGAATTGGGGGGGGGGGGTGGTGTCTCATTGAAATGTATCGAATATTGAAAGGCCAGTATAGAATGGATATGGAAAGGATGCTTCCTATAGTGGGAGAGACTAGGACCAGAGGGCACAGCCTCAGAATAGAGGGACGTCCATTTAGGACAGAGATGAAGAAAAGTTTCTTTAGCTAGAGGGTGGCGAATCTATGGAATGCATTGCATCCTAGTCACTGGGTATATTTAAGGCGAAGGTTGATAGATCCTTGATTAATCTGATGTCAAAGGTTACTGAGAGAAGGTTGGAGAATAGGGTTGAGAGGGATAATAAGTCAACCATGATAGGATGACAGAGCAGACTTGATGGGGCAAGTGGCCTAATTCCGCTCCTACGTCTTATGGTTTTATTAAGAATTAAACTTGTCTTTGGTACTAGTCCACTGGTTGATACATGTATTACTATTTTAAGGATAAGTTTGGTTTTCAGTGGTTTAGGACCTAATTCAGAATGTAATATGCCACCTGCTGACAAATCACTCAGTTACAGCCACAGTTCACACTTTGTAGCCTTGGTGGATTGCTGTAGAGTCACAGAGAACAATACTGTGAATCGGTGTTTAGCAGATTATATAGAGGCATCTGATCAGACAAAAATAAAAGGCAATTTTAGTGCAGTCAGACACCAACACAGGATTCCCAAATAGCATTAACTTGCTCTTCAGCTTGGTACCAGGTTGAATGAATACATGATACTCCCTATGCCACTACTTGCTCTGGTCTGTGATCACTAACTACTAACGCTGCTTTAGGGATCTTTGATGATGCACATTGTTTCTTCCCTCTGTGTCCTTCATTAATGACTGCATATCCGTAGAGAACTGGACAACACCATGAAACAGTGGGTGTCCTCCACTATCACCTTCCCCATTTTTTTGTCAGCTGGTTAATACTGTTAACTAAGTTTTCAAGCCTTTTACTATTGTTGTAACTAAGAACATGATGGGTGTGAGAATGAGCTGAAACACTCTAACTCAAGACATTCTACCCCAGATAGTGATTGTCCATAATGTATTAATTATATGGAGTGTAGAAGATGCCACATCTCAGGTTCATCTGATCCTGATGCTGGAGAATGATCAGGACCAGGTAACCAGCAACCCTGGGTACTTTATCTGCTCAAGTGTAGACGTTTTAATCAAAGTTTGGTCAACTTTTTCACACAGAGGCAGGTCCTTTGGACTATTGGGGCGTAGATGTGGTGGACAAAATTCAGGAACGGATTTGTCGATGGGAATGTTTTAGGATGGTCCGTTCCCTCCCTGGTATCAGAGTCAAATGTATCAGGAAGGTGATGTGCCAGGAAGTTAACAGACAGAATTTATAGGCTATATTTGTTTAAATGGAGTGGGCAAAAATAAATTAATGTAATCCTATAGACAAATTCTAAGCAGTTAGCAAAAAGTAGCAATCTCAAATACATTCACAGTGCCTCATCCACATAAAGATAGTTAAAAAGAGAGAAAATGTGAAAAAAGAAACATAGCCATGAATGAGGGCTTGGGATCAGCAGCTTGATGTTTTGTGGGCATGAGATGATAAGTAAAGAGTAACCATATGCTTCATAATGAGGAAGACATTTTCTGCTCGTAGGAAGATATTAATGGACGTTCTGTGGGCAGAAGAGTGGCAAATGGAATTTAATTCAGTTTTATACATAGTCATAGGTTAATACAGCATGAATCAGGCCCTTTGGCCCAACAGGTACATGCTAACCACAGTGTCCTCCCTGCTAGTCCCAGTTGCCATATTTGGCCCATAACTCTCCAAGCCCCTCCCCTCCAGGTACCTATCCAAATGCCTTCTAAATGTGCATTTGTATCCACCTCGACCAAATAGTATTGACAGTTTACGATACTTAACTGGGTGGCAGTGTGACATGCGAAGAGGACGTTAGGAGAATACAGGGAGACTTGGATAGGCTGGGTGAGTGGGCAGATACTTAGCAGATGTCATTCAATGTGAATAAATGTGAAGTTATCCACTTTGGAAGCAGGAACAAGAGGGCAGAGTATTGTCTGAACGGTGTAGAGTTAGGTAAGGGAGAAATGCAAAGAGACCTAGGAGTCCTAGTTCATCAGTCAATGAAGGTGAATGAGCAAGTGCAACAGGCAGTGAAGAGGGAAAATGGAATGTTGGCCTTTATTACAAGGGGAATTGAGTACAAGAGCAAGGATGTCCTTTTGCATTTGTACAGGGCCCTGGTGAGACCACACCTGGAATATTGTGTACAGTTTTGGTCTCCAGGTTTAAGGAAGGACATTCTGGCAATTGAGGAAGTGCAGCGTAGATTCACTAGGTTGATTCCTGGGATGGCAGGGCTGTCTTACGCAGAGAGATTGGAGAGATTGGGCTTGTACACACTGGAATTGAGGAGATTGAGAGGGGATCTGATTGAAACGTTTAAGATAATTAAAGGATTTGATAGGATTGAGGCAGGAAATATGTTCCAGATGTTGGGAGAGTCCAGTACCAGAGGGCATGGATCGAGAATAAGAGGTCAGTTATTTAAAACAGAGTTGAGGAAAAACTTCTTCTCCCAGAGAGTTGTGGAGGTGTGGAATGCACTGCCTCGAAAGACGGTGGAGGCCAATTCTCTGGATGCTTTCAAGAAGGAGCTGGATAGATATCTGATGGATAGGGGAATCAAGGGATATGGGGACAAGGCAGGGACTGGGTATTGATAGTGAGTGATCAGCCATGATCTCAGAATGGCGGTGCAGACTCGAGGGGACGAATGGTCTACTTCTGCACCTACTGTCTATTGACCAGTTCTTGTGGCAGCTCAATCCAGATACTCACTACCGTCTGTGAAAAGTTACCTCTCAGATCCCTTCTAATCTTTCCCCTCTTGCATCTTTGCCTTCTAGTTTTGGATTCTTTAACCTTGCCAAAAAGATTATGACCTTGCAGCTTATCCATATTTTCATCATCTTATAAATTCATTCTCTTGCACTCCAGGGACACAGATTCAGCATGGTCAACCTCTCCCTATAACTCAGATGTAAAGCTTCCTCTACCCAGTATCACGTTATCAAATGTACTCCCTCTGGAGAACAAGATAGAAGACTTAAGGGCAAGACTGCTGTATTGGAGAGAAATGAGGGATTGCTGTATTATCTATTTCATAAAGACATGGCTCACATCAGACATGCCAGATTCAGCAATCAGACTCGATGGCTTCTCCATCCACCAGATGGATTGGACTGCTGATTCAAAAAGGGCAAGACGTGTGGGGGTCAGGGTCTGTGTTTCATGATAAATTCTTCATGGTCCTTGGATGTGGTGGTCTTGTTGCACTCTTGTTTTCCCGAATGGTTAAGTTCCTTTGCCTCTAGGTACTGAGAGAGTTCCCCTCCTTGATCCTGACTGCAATCTACATACTGCTGAAAGCCAGTGTTAAGCAAGCAATCAATGTATCAAATACTGTGATTAGCAAACCAGAAACAGTCTACCCCAGTGCCTTTCAAATCCCCACAAAATCATTCAGAATCTCCCTCAACCAGAAATGTTGAATGAGCCAAGAGATCCACAGTCTGCTGAGGGCCAGCTCGTGGGTGTTCAGGTCTGGAGACCAAGTTCCAGGCACAACCTCCAGAAAGCAAAATAGCAACTCCAGTCCAAAATGGCATCACAGAAGGATGCTTGACAGCTGAGGCAGGGCTTGATTGCTATCACCTACTACAAAGTAAAATTAAGTGATATATGTGACAAGGTTTTGCTTCCAGATGAGATCATGAGAGAGGTGAATGACAGCTGGAAGAGGAGGCAGAGTGAAAATGGGATGGGGGAAGGGAGAGGGAGGGAATTACCGGAAGTTGGAGAATTCGATGTTCATACCAAAGGGCTGGAGACTACCCAGACGGTATATGAGGTGTTGCTCCTCCGACCTGAGTTTGGCCTCCCTCCTCCTTCCTCTCCCTTCCACCATCCAACTTTCACTCTGCCTCCTCTTCTAGCTGCCTATCACCTCTCTCATGATTCTGCCTTCTTCTGCTACCCATTGTGCTTTCCCCTTACATTCCTTCTTCACCTCTCCTGCCTATCCCCTCCCTGCTTCCCCTCCCCCACCCCTACCCCTTGATCTTTCCTCTGATTGGTTTTTCACCTGGCACCTTCCACCCTCCCCTCACTTTCTTTATAGGGCCTCTGCCCCCTCCTTCTTCAGTCCTGATGAAGGGTCTCAGCCCGAAAAGTTGACTGTTCATTTCAACAGATGCTGCCTGATCTGCTGAGTTCATCCAGCTTTTGTATGTGTTGATGTTGTCCATGACTCTGCTCCATATAGCAAGAAAGGGAGGACTATAGAGTCCAGAAGCTATAGTGTTAGTCTTGATATCCCAGTATTCAAAATGTTGGTTTCAAATGTTGGCTCTTGAAGAAAGAAGACTGCCAAGATATGGAAAATGCTCAGTGTTCTCCAGAGGGTTGTTGTCAACTTGGATGGTGGAGATTTAGGAGTTTGGTCTGGAGCAGGTTGGTGCAGGACTTGGGTTTTCTTAATGTTTAGATCAAGCCCCAGGAGCTTGTATGCTCTAGAAAAACATCCTTTAAGCACTGCAGATCTTCCTCAGAGTGAGCTACGATGCCATTGTCATCTGCATATTGGAACTCCATGACTGAAGTAGTTGACACCTTGCTCTTTGCCTTAAACCTGTTAAGAGCCTCTCCATCTGTCCAAAAGAGAATCTGGACTCCTTGTGGGAGGTCTTGGCCAGGGAGGTAGCAATGAAAACAGCAAGCCGAGTTGGGACAATGATGCACTCATTTGACCCCAGACTCGAGCTTAAAAGGTGCCGTTTCAGAGCTGCTGTTGCTGATGATTGTTGCACTCATATCATTGTGTAAGAGCAGCAGGACCTTGAGATATTTCTTCGGGCTCATGATTTTGGACAGTACCTCCCAAAGGGCAGGACGATTTACAGAGTCAAATGTTTTTGTAAGGTCTATGAAAGCCATATAAAATGGGAGATGTTGTTCCCTGGTTCCCTCCTGCAATACATGTGCTGTAAAAATCATTTCAAATGTTCCTCTGGCTGGACGGAAGCCGCATGGAGACTCAGGCATGAGACCTTTTGTGAGAGGTGAAAGGTGAACATTCAGGTGAATACCTTTCCTGTTGTAGAGAGGAGAGAGATGCCTCTATAGTTTCCACAGTCGGCTTTGTCACTCTTTTTGGAGAATGTGACAATCAGGGCATCCCTGAGTTCAGCTGGAATCTTCTCCTGGTGCCAGATCTTGACAAGCAAGCCAAGAGTATGACTTAAAGATTCTGAGCCACCTTCCTTGAGGATTTCTGCTGGAATTCCATCAGGCCCAGTGGCCTTGTTGTTCCTCAATTTCTTGTAAGCCGTCTGTAAGGAGGCTTACTCATGTCCTCCTTCATGTGTCATTGTGAGAGATAGTTGATGACTTCAATGTCAACAGTGGTGTTACGATTAAGGAGCTCCTGTAAGTGTTCCTTCCATCAAGAATTGATGTCATCATTGTCCTTCAATAGCCTTTTCCCATCTTTGCTGATATACATGCACTATGATAATAAATTTACATTGAACTTTGAACACAGTGTCCCTATGATTAAACTCAATGCCCTGATTGATAAAATACTGAACAGCTTCTTCACCGCCCTGTCTTGTAATATCAGGTTCCTCTGTCCCACAGCACTCATCAGTGCCCTGCCTTTCACTGTATAAATCAACCCTGGTCTGCCTGTCAAAAATGCATCTTCTCACATATCTAAGTTGAAATCCAATAGCCACTCCTATTTCACTATCAACAATACCCCTAATTTAATATCATCTGCAAACTTGTTAATTGTGCTATATACCTTCATATCCAAATCATTTGCATATGTAACACTTACCCAACAGGCTGGTATATGTCTAGGGGAAAAGGAGATCCAGCCACACACCAATCCCACCTCCCGTACACGCAGGTGCTGTGAGAATCGAGTTTTATGCCTCGCGCCCGCCAACAGTATCAAACCCACAACAAATACCGTTATGAAATACACTTTAAAGAGTTTACTAAAATTAAAAGAGTAGTAGGCAATACAATATATATATATATATATATATACAAGGAAAAAAACAAAAGGCGCCAACTTATCAAAGTTCAGTCTGTTTAGTGCACTCGTTGGAGCTCAATCAACGAACCATTCGACCCCTCGTCGCTTGCCTCCGACCTCCACGTCTTCGCACCTAAGACCACGCCCGGGGGTTTTCCGAGCAGTGCAGCGCACATCCACCTTCCTCGACGTCTTCCTCCCGCACTCTCCTCCCACCAAAAAACCCGCGAAAACCCCTCCCCCAAGTTCCCAGCGTCACGACACAATAACATTCCCCATTGATTAACAAATGAATACAATTACCATATCAGCCATTCTAAAGTGAAACAACGGCGAGAGAAACACTTATCCGACAAAGAAGCATTCCTACTTGTAACAAACCAAAGAGGCCATTTTGAGTAACATACACAGGACATTGTACACATAAATAATGAGTAACATGTCAGAATGTTTACTCCTGAGGCATATTTCTAAGATATAAGGAACACAAAAACAGAAGTCTGGTGAATAAATGAGTGTTTAAGCATTTGATTTAAGCAAATCTATGCATTTAGGCTAGACAATTAAAAGATTCCTGCAATTATATTTATTTATTTTATTGATACAGCATGAAATAGGTTCTTCTGGTTCTTTGAGCTCTAATGTGAGCAACCCCTGATTTAACCCTAGCCTAATCACGGGAAATTTACAACAACCAATTAACCTACTAAGCGGAGCAACACGCACAAAATGCTGGAGGAACTTGGAGTGTCTCAGCCTGAAGTGTCGACTGTTTACTCTTTCCTGTAGCTGCTGCCTGACCTGCTGAGTTCCTCCAGCATCTTGTGTGTGTATGTGTTGCTTGGATTTCCAGCGTCTGCAGATTTTCTCTTGTGTGAATCTACTAGCCAGTATGCCCTTGGATCGTGGGAGGAAACCAGAGCTCCCAGAGAGAACGCACCCATTCTAGAGGAAGGATGTACTGACTCCTTACAGTTGACGCCAGAACTGGATTCTGAACTCCAATACCCCCAGCTGTATTAGCGCCGTGCTAACTGCTATGTTACTGTACTATATAGGAAACAAGTATATGGGGCAAATATCCAGGGAAAATCAACCGTAATATTGTAAAGTTCACAAAATGATAATAGTGGTCAATTGGAAAAGGATCAATTTCAATGTAATTATAGTAAATAGGGGATGGGAGATTTGGAATTTAATGCAGGCTGACAAAAATGTACCTAAACAGTAATATAGGCATCCGTTAGTCTCGAGAGACCATGGATTTGCACCTGGAAAGTTTCCAGGGTGTAGGGCTGGGCAGGGTAGTATGGTAGACCGTCAGTTATAACCATATAGCCATATAACAATTACAGCACGGAAACAGGCCCTCGGCCCTTCTAGTCCGTGTCAAACGCTTACTCTCACCTAGTCCCACTGACCGGCACTCAGCCCATAACCCTCCATTCCTTTCCTGTCCATATACCTATCCAATTTTACTTTAAATGACAATACCGAACCTGCCTCTACCACTTCTGCTGGAAGCTTGTTCCACACAGCTACCGCTCTCTGAGTAAAGAAATTCTCCCTTGGGTTACCCTTAAACTTTTGCCCCCTAACTCTCAACTCATGTCCTCTTGATTAAATCTCCCATACTCTCAATGGAAAAAGCCAATCCACGTCAACTCTATCTATCCCCCTCATAATTTTAAATACCTCTATCAAGTCCCCCTTCAACCTTCTACACTCCAAAGAATAAAGATCTAACTTGCTCAACCTTTCCCTGTAATTTAGGTGCTGAAACCCAGGTAACATTTTAGTAAATCTTCTCTGTACTCTCTCTATTTTGTTGACATCTTTCCTATAATTCAGTGACCAGAACTGTACACAATACTCCAAATTCGGCCTTACTAATGCCTTGTACAATTTTAACATTACATCCCAACTCCTATACTCAATGCTCTGATTTATAAAGACCAGCATACCAAAAACTTTCTTCACCACCCTATCCACATGAGATTCCACCTTCAGGGAACTATGCACCATTATTCCTAGATCACTCTGTTCTACTGCATTCGTCAATGCCCTACCATTTACCATGTATGTCCTATTCGGATTATCAGCACTTGCAGCAGTTGCCCATTCAGCAAGTCTCCCCTCTCCACACCACTGACGTTGTCCAAGGGAAGGGCAAGGGCCGATACAGCTTGGTACTGGTGTTGTCGCAGAGCAATGTGTGGTTAGGTGCCTTGCTTAAGGACACAACACGCTGCCTTGGCTTGAACTAGCAACCTTCAGGTCACTAGACCAATGCCTTAATCACTTGGCCACGCGCAGTGCAGTAAAAGCGCAGTGCAACAGACAGTAGAAGCGTTTTGAAGGGGTAAACCCTCTAGTGTTAGCTGCCTCTGCCTTAGATAAAAGATTCCTACTATCTCCCTATCAATGCACTTCACTGCATAATTAGTGTAGCTTTGTTATAACCCCCCTCAGCCTTCTCCACTTCAAGGAAAACAAGCCCACACTATCTGGTCTCTGCCCACAACTGAAATTCTTCAACCCATCCACCATCCTGGTGTGTTCCCTCAGCTGTCTCTCCAGTGTAACTTCATCCTCCCTAGCTTATGGCAACCCTAATTTACCAAGTACTCCACCTTTCGCCTGAATTACATTTTGTAGCATTTGTACCGCACCCTCTCTACTATATTCTGTAAAAAAAAACAGGAATTCTGAAATAAAAACAGAAAATGCTGGAAGACCTCAGCAAGTTAGGCAGCAATGGTTAATGTTTCTACTTTGGAACCCTTCATCAGGACATTTGAACTGAGTAAGAAAGCCACCTGGACTTCCCACCCTGTTACTTGTAAAAATGTCATCCCCGTCTCGCATGTCCCCCACCACCGCCACATCTGCTCTCAGGCTGATGCTTTTCATTCCAGAATGGAGATGTCCTCCTTCTTCAAAGAAAGGGGCTTCCCTTCCTCCGTCATCAAATCTGCCCTCAACTGCATCTCTTCCATTTCGCGTACATCTGCCCTCACCTCATCCTCCTGCCACCCCACCAGGAATAAGGTTCCCCTTGTCCTCACCTACCACCCCACCAGCCTCCGGGTCCAATGTATAATTCTCCGTAACTTCTGCCACCTCCAACGGGATCCCACTACCAAGCACATCTTTCCCTCCCCCCCCCCCCCCACCTTCTTTCTGCTTTCCGCAGGGATCGCTCCCTATGCAACTCCCTTGTCCACTCATCCCCCCATCCCTTCCCACCGATCTCCCTCCTGGCACTTATCCTTGTAAGCAGAACAAGTGCTACACCTGCCCTTACACTTCCTCCCTCACCACCATTCAGGGCCCCAGACAGTCCTTCCAGGTGAGGTGACACTTCACCTGTGAGTCGGCTGGTGTGGTATACTGCGTCCGGTGCTCCCGGTGTGGCCTTTTATATATTGGTGAGACCTGACGCAGACTGGGAGACCGTTTCACTGAACACCTACACTCGGTCTGCCAGAAAAAGCAGGATCTCCACGTGGCCACACATTTTAATTCCACGTCCCATTTCCATTCTGATATGTCTATCCATGGCCTCCTCTACTGTCAAAATGAATCCAAACTCAGGTTGGAGGAACAACACCTTATATACTGTCTGGGTAGCCTCCAACCTGATGGCATGAACATTGACTTCTCTAACTTCCGTTAATGCCCCTCCTCCCCTTCCTACCCCATCCCTGACATATTTAGTTGTTTGCCTGTTCTCCATCTCCCTCTGGTGCTCCCCCCCCCCACTTTCTTTCTCCCGAGGCCTCCCGTCCCATGATCCTTTCCCTTCTCCAGCTCGGTATCCCTTTTCCCAATCACCTTTCCAGCTCTCAGCTTCATCCCACCCCCTCCGGTCTTCTCCTATCATTTCGCATTTCCCCCTCCCCCCACTACTTTCAAATCT
Source organism: Hypanus sabinus (assembly GCF_030144855.1). Classification (NCBI taxonomy): domain Eukaryota; kingdom Metazoa; phylum Chordata; class Chondrichthyes; order Myliobatiformes; family Dasyatidae; genus Hypanus; species Hypanus sabinus. The sequence continues at coordinate 84,665,131 of NC_082707.1, forward strand.
CTTACTATCTTTCCTTTCGGTTAGTCCTGATGAAGGGACTCGGCCCGAAACGTCGACAGTGCTTCACCTCCAGATGCTGCCTGGCCTGCTGTGTTCCACCAGCATTTTGTGTGTGTTGCCACCCTTTCTGCTTCCCATTCCTATTCCGACATATCCGGTCCATGGCCTCCTCTACTATTGCAATGAGGCCACACTGAGGAACAACACCTTATATTCCATCTGGGTAGCCTCCAAACTGATGCCATGAACATTGATTAATCAAACTTCTGTTAATGCCCCTCCCCCTTTTACCATTCCCCATCCCCTTTTCCCTCACTCACCTTATGTCCTTGCCTGCCCATTGCCTCCCTCCAGTGCATCGCCGCACTTTCGTTCTTCCATGGCCTTCTGTCTTCTCCTATTAGATTTCCCCTTCTCCAGCCCTGTATCTCTTTCACAATCACCTTCCCAGCTCTTTTCTTCCCCCCCTTCCCCCTTCATTGTGTATCACCTTATCTGCCTCCCTCCCCTCCCCCCACCTCCTAACTCTGACTCCTCATCTTTTTTTTTCCAGTCCTCCTGAAGGGTCTTGATTGACTGTAACGTCGACTGTTCTCTTTTCCATAGATGCTGTCTGGCCTGCTGAGTTCCTCCAGCATTGTGTGTGTGTTGCTTGGATTTCCAGCATCTGCAGATTTTCTCTTGTTTGTGAAAGAAAAAGACAAGTTAGTCCAGAGAACTGAGACAGAGAAGCGTGATGGGTGAGTTGAACCCATTCCACCACCAATCAAGTATTCGCATCCCTTCCTCTTTCTCTTTTCATGGGCATTTCTCTCTTTGTGCTCCTTGGATTGTCTTCCACTCCCCATTATCTGGCACCAATACTCCTATCCAACTGCATTATAGGCAACACTTGCCCTTGGCTTCCTCCCTTCCCACCACCCCTGACCCAGTCTTTCCAGATGTAGGTGTTTTCACTTGCACTGTTTGTGATCGAGGGTACTGCATTCTGTGTCACAGTGTGACCTCCCCTGCCCTGGGGAAATGAAACACAGACTGGGTGATCATTGTGCACGAACAGCCTGAGTTTTCAGTTGCCTGCCACTTTAATTCACCATCCTCCCCTGACCTCGCTGTCTGTGGTCTCCTGTGCTGTTACAAGGTCCAATGCAAACCTAAAAACACTTTTATCTACAGCTGCAGTCAGCAGGTCTCAAATCAAAATTTCCAATTTAAGTTAACTTGCTCTTTCCTTCTGTTTGTAACAGAACTGACCTTTTTTTTGTCTGCCATCTCATTTTTCCCCCCTTTTTTTCCATTTGTACACTCTCACTGCTGGGCGTATCCACTTGACTGAACCCACAAAGGAGTTCAACTGCCCCTTGATAGCCACCTTTTGTCACTTGATCAGAGAAACTTCCTCTATTCCTCTTATGACATCCCACCACCCTCTCTGCAATCCAGACTAACGTGCTTTTCTCTTTCTCAGTTCTGACTAAAGGTCCTGAACCCAAAGTCTTTCACCTTTTTTTCACAGGTGTCACCTATTGAGTTTCCACAGAATTTTCATCACTTCACTTGCCCCAATGTTCCCACAGTCATTTGCAAGGACTCTTATGCTACCGATTCCTTATTTATTTATTATTATTGTTTCTTCATTTTGCGTTTATACAGCTTGCTGCCTTCTGCACTCTGGTTGAATACTCGAGTTGGGCGGTCCCTCGTCGACTCTGTTGCAGTTGTTATTCTGTAGAATTGTTGAGTATGCCCACAAGAAAAGGAATCTCGGGGTTGTATATGTACTTTGGTAATAACATTTACTTTGAACTTTTCAGTTCATGCTTCTTCTGTGCTCTGACTAATGCAAGTGACAATCACATGTCGTGCACTCAGCACCTTATCTACTCACACTGCTACCTACAGGGATCCAGGGTCTTGTGCAAGGAGATGCCTTGGTTCCGATGAAATTTAATTTGGAAAAACTGTAATGCAAAGATAAGGAAAGTGAAATAAAATTAATGGGCATAACTGCAGAAGAGGGACAAGTACAGTGAGATTGGGATTTACTATATCTGCTCAGTACAGGTGACCCCCCCCCCCCCCCGCGTTATGGAGATGTTCCAAGAAAGCAGTCAGCGTCACAATTTTCTTATATGTGAATGTAAGTCGTCCGCACATGGGTCAAGAAAGATCAGTTTTAAGAAACCGAGTTGATTTATTTAGTTTTTTTAAATAAATTCCACAAAGATGAATTTAATTCCATATCTCAAGTTTATTCCCGATCACAATTTTTTGGGTAGTGATTTGTGGATTCTATGAAGGAGAATTTCTATAACCGGAACAGTTATAAGACAGGTGGGGTTGTTAACGGTGAAAGTCTGTTAAAGTGTTCCGGAATATGGATATGGGCATTTCAGTCCATCTGCTTTGCTTTGACCAATAGTCCCATTTGCCCGTGTTTGGCATATTTTCTTCGAAAGCACATACTTGTCCAAATATCTAAAGAAGTTAAAAGAGCGCATGGCATCCTTGGCTTTATAAAAAGAGTGTAGGGCAGAAGAGTAAGGAAATAAAGATTAACCTTCATGAAACACCAACACTGCCACAATTATAATGTTGTCCCCAGTCCCGGCGGGGCATATTCTTGGAAAGATGTGCAGGATTTGGAGAGCATACCGAAGAGATTTTAGGAATGACAGGTTCTATAGACTGGAATGGCTAGGCTTTGACTCCTTTAATCAGAAGAGATTGTGAGATGGTCTGATTGAGATACTTGAGATCATGTAGGGGAATAGTTGGAGAAAAAATGTTCTCTTTGATTGAGTGGGTGAAGAACTAAGGGACACTGAGTGAAAATAATATGCAAAAAAAAAGAGAAAGAAGACTTCTTTCATAAACAAAAAAGACAAGAGGTGGGTGAAGAGCAGATTTTCAATCAGGTGGCAATAAAAGATGAATATTTTATTCTCTCTAAATATTCAATATAACCTGTTTTTCAGCTGATTATGATTCTAATCTATGAGCTCAAAGCAGACCCGGGATAAAATTTAAAGCACACTGAACCAGTTTCATTCAGGTCTGTATCTGCTGTCATCGGGAAAAAAACTGGAATTCCAAATGATTGGTTAACTGAGTCAATATTTGGAATTAGTTACTTAACAACTAGTGTACTGTTTGAAAGAAGTGGAATTTAGCAAAGGGACAAGGACATGGTAAGTGAAGAATAGCTTAAACTTGAACGATCAAGATAGAATATTAGAATTCAGTTATATCAAATATAAAATACATTTGATATTTTCAAAAGATAAATGTTTAACCAAATTATATGTTTTTTAACAACAGTCCCAAGTAAACTTAAAGGACTTCTTGTATTCTTATGAATCACTTGACTATTGTGATTGGAAAGCCAAAAGGTTTCTTATTTTTACAGAGACCTTTTAATGTCAATGATCCACTTAAGAACACTATAAGGATTTGTGTGTCCAGGTTTCGAGTTTCATTTGGTTTTGTTGGCAAAATAGGAAGTTAAAGGTTTTTCTTCATCTTTACATTTAACAAGCAAATTGCACGCTATAAAAACCTGCTTCTTCAATCTCATGCAGAGATAGTTAATTAATTTCCTCATTTGTATTTTACAGTTGAGTCCCTGGATTTTTGGTGCATTTTGCAGTGTTTCTCTCTTTCTATTGGGGCAGGTATAGTGTTTACACCCTCAGTGTTTTCTCTCTTTCTTGGTTTCCTGAGAATTCGAGATCGAGAGCAAAGCCAGGCGCACCACTTGCTGATAGGATCGGCGTAATCAGTAAGTTCCATTTTGTCAAGGATTTTAAAAATAGTGCACGTTCTCGGACAACAAAAGCTGCCTTCTTTCGTGAGCTTACTTTGAGTGCCATTTTAAAGAAATTAATGATACATTGACTGCTTTCTGATACACCGATCAATGACAGCTCCGTTCCAGGAGTAAAGCACACAACTAGATGCTTAGAAGGTTTTATTATTCTGCCTCACGTGCAGGTGAAAGACGTGTTGTTCTTGATTTCCGATTGCCAGTGTAATAGAGAAAGAATACAAATGCACAAGTCACAAAGCACTTGATATATCTGTAACTTGTTTAAAAAAAGTCTTTGAGTGATCTGCTGGCATGTCTTTGTGAGCACCACTGAGAGAAAGCTACAGAAACTCTAACACACTAGTGCTCTTATCGAACATAGAGGAGGCCTTTTGACACATCAACTGTTCATGCTTGCTCTCAGAAGCAGTCCCATTAATCACATTCCTGCACATCCTTCTCTTATAACCGTTCTTGCACACCATCCCTTCATTCTCCTACCACCTGCTGCCCTTGGGGTAATTTAAAATGACCAGCTAGCACATAGTTGGGATGGGGGAGGAAAGCCAGGGTACTCAAGGGAACCCTGCCCAGTCAGAATGAGAACATGCCAACTCCACAGAGTTGGAGGGATCAGGAAGAAGCCAGATCAATGGGATTGTGTGAAGCTACATCAGTAATTTTTTACCACCAGACAGGTTAGCAGATTCTTTAGAATATTCATTATAGTTTCTGGGCAGATGACCAACTTCCTGTAGATGTCATGCTGGGAGTATTTGCCAGGCTTGCTGATCTGACCTAGGCTAGGTTTAACTAGGAATGGTGTAATAATATTACCCCAATTAAACAGACATACAAGCATTAATTGTTGGGTAATGAGCCTGGCCAGGTGACTGACCTGTCAGTGGGTGAGCAGTTAGGGTACAGTGACCACAACTCCTTAACTTTCAGGATAGCTATAGATAAGGATAAGTAATATCCTTGTGGGAGAGTTTTCAATTGGAGTAGGGCAAATTACGAAGGCATTAGGCAGGAACTAAGAGGAGATAATTGGGAAACACCTTTTTTTTGGCACGTCCACATCAGACACGTGGAGAGTGTTTAAAGATCAAGAGTACAGAACACAGGAAAGGTATATTCCTTTTAGAAGGAAGGAAGAGGGTGGTGGAAAGATAAGAGAACCTTGTATGTCCAGAGAAGGAAAAGGGGAAGTATGAAAAGCTTCTGAAGTCAGGATCAAACAGCACATGAGGATTATAAACAAACTAGATAAGAACTGAGGAAGAGAATTAGGAAAAGCCAGAGAGCTCATGCAAAGTCTTTGGCAAATGGGATTAAGGTGAGTCCCAGGACATTCTACTCATACATCAAGAGCAAGAGAATAACTGGGGACAGGGAGAGACCACTCAAGGGTAAAGGGAGGAACATGTGCTTGGATGTGGAGTATGTGAATGAGGGACTTAATGAGTACTTTGCTTCAGTATTCACTAAGGAAAAGGATGTGGAGGACCAGGAGATCACTGTTGAATGTATAAATACATTAAAGGTCAAAGGTTGGCTTCCTAATGAGTATTAAGGTGGATAAGTTCCCAGGGCCCAATGGGATTTATCCCAGGTTTTTGAAGGAGGTAGGAGGTGAATTTGCTGGGTCCTTGACCAGTATCTCTGTGTCCTCTCTAGACATAGGCAAAGTCCCAGAGGCTAATGTTGTCCCTCTATTTAAGATAAGGTACAAGGGAAAATCTGGGAACTATAGACTGGTGAGTCTCATGTCAATTGTAGGGAAATTGTTGGAGAAACTTCTTAGGGATTGATTATGTAAGCATTTGGAAACCCATGGCCTAATTAGGGAGAGCCAGCATGGCTTTGTGCATGGCAGGTCGTGTCTTAGCAGCTTGACTGAGTTTTTCAACAAGGTGACAAGAGGGATTGATGAGGGTAGGGCAGTGGATGAAGTTTACATGGATTTTAGTAAGGTGTTTGACAAAGTCCCTCATGAGAGGCCGATCCAGAAGATTAAGGTGCATGGGATCTGCGGCAAATTGGTTGTTTGGATCCAGAACTGGCTTACGCATAGAAGACAGAGAGTAGTGGTTGAAGGGAGTTATTCGAGCTGGAGGTCTGTAATTAGTGGTGTTCCACAGGGATCTGTGCTGGGACCTCTGCTGCTGGAATGTATATAAATGACCTGAATGAAAACGCAGATGGGTGTGTTAGTAAATTAATGGATTATACCAAGATTGGTGGAGATGTGCATAGCATAGAAGACTGGCAAAGAATACAACATGATATAGATCGGCTGCAGATATGGACAGAGAAATGGCAGATGGAGTTTAACCGAGATAAGTGTGACGTGTTGCACCTTGGTAGGGAAAATGCAAGGAGCCAGTACACCGTTAAGGGCAAGATCCTTAACAGTGTTGTTGAGCAGAGAGATCTTGAGATCCAAGTTCATAGCTTGTTGAAAGTGGCTACATCCATCAATAAGGTGGTAAGAAGGGTTATGGAACGCTTGCTTTTATCAGTCGAGGCATTGAGTTCAAAAGTCAAGAGGTAATGTTGCAAATTTATTAAACTCTGGTTAGGCCACATCTGGAGGTTTGCATACAGTTCTGATCACTCCACTATAGGAAGGAAGTTGAGGCTTTGGAGAGGGTGTAGAAGAGTTTTACCAGGACGCTGCCTGGTTTAGAGGCAGCATGAGAAGCTGGATAAACTTGGGTTGTTTTCACTGGAACACCGGAGGCTGAGGGGAAATCAGGAAGAGGTTTGTAAGATTATATGAGAGGCAAAGGCATAGATAGAGTAGACAGAGAATATCTGGTTAAAATGTCTGATAATAGAGGCCATGCACTGAAGGTGGGTGGGTGGGGGGTCAGTAAGTTCAAGGAGGATGTGAGGGGCAAGTTTTTTTAATTCAGAAAGCACTGCCTGGTGTGGTGTTAGACGCAAATACATCAGAGGCTTTTAAAAGACGTTCAGATAGGCACACGGATGTGATGAAGATGGAGGGATATGAACATGGTGTAGGTCGGAGGGATTAGTGTTTGGGTGTTTTTGATTTGCCTTTTAGCTGGTTCAGCACAAAATTGTGGGCTGAATGGCCTGGTCCTGTGCTGTAATGTTCTGTTCTATATTCTATATTGTATGTACTGATCTCCAGTAGCATTTTAGCAGACCAAATTTAAATTCTGAAATCCAGAGTAAGTAGACAACATCACAGCAATAAATGTCACAATGTTTATAATGTTTAGGCCTCAGATGCTGATCTTGGGTGTTTTAAAACAGAGCCAGCATATGGACCAACAGAACAAGCTGAAGGATCATAACATGTTGTCCAGAAACTGAGTTTCAAGATCTGTGTCATATGCACAGAGCTTGGAATTCAGTGTATGAATAACATCTAAATCCAGCAACTTTACATGTTGTCAGATAAAATGATGATTGTGATTTTCTTTGTTATTCTAGACCATATATGTCAAACTCAAGGCCTACGGGCCAAATCCGGCCCGCGGTGGAATTATCTTTGGCCCGCAAGATAATCTAATTACTATTAAAGCTGGCCCCAGTAATCGAAGCGCCTATGGCTAATGCTGAGTTTATTCAGGTACCAGGTTTTCAGGGTTTTTAGTGTTTATTCGGTTTCCCTGAATATTTCCTGAATATCATTAATGAATAATTTTTTTCTCTATTAGAGCAGGCCCGCTGGTATATTGCATGCACCACTAATACTACAAATCCCACAATGCACTGCCAGTGTATTGCTCGCACTTGCCTTACTCTCTCATCAGCATCCTTATGGCGCTAGTCACGTGTGGTCAACTTTCAGCTATCCCTCACCCCAAAAATGGCTGAACGAAAGGTGGACTTTGAAAACAGGGGTTTTCAAGGCAGGTGGGAGGCAGAATATATGTTCGCAAATATAAAGGGCAAACCTGTTTGTCTTGTGTGCGGAGACGGTGTGGCTGTAATTAAAGAATATAACGTAAGACGACACTATGAAACGAAACACCACGACAAATACAAGCATCTGGACAAGAAACAGAAGCCGGCGATGTGCGGTCAAAAGAGTGGATTGGTGGGCAGGATCCGGGAGAAGATGCAGGAGGAAAACGGCGCAGGTGAGCTGACAGCTTTTCACTGCATCATACACCAGGAATCGTTGTGTGGCAAAGCCTTGAAAATGGAACATATAATGAGCACCATAACACGAGCAGTTAACTTCATAAGAGCCAAAGGTTTAAATCACCGCGAGTTCAAGTCGTTTCTGGAGGAGTTGGGTTCAGAATATAATGATTTGCCCTATCACACAGAGGTGCGATGGTTAAGCCAAGGAAAAGTGCTGAAAAGATGTTTCGAGTTGCGTGAGGAGATCTGTCAGTTCATGGAAAGCAAAGGGAAAGACATAACAGAGCTCCGTGATAAAAAGTTGCTTTGTGAAATGGTGTTTCTGTGTGACATCATGAGCCATCTCAATGCGCTCAACCTGCAGCTTCAGGGGCGGGGTCGTGTGATCACAGACATGTACGCTGCAGTGAGGGCTTTTAAAACCAAGCTGCGCCTGTGGGAGACGCAGGTGCAGCAATAAAACTTGAGCCATTTTCCGTGTTGCCAAACTATGAAAGAGCAGGTTTCTACCGCAGTGTTCACACGTGCAAAGTTTGCTGAAAAACTTAGCATACTTGGTGCCGACTTCACACGGCGATTTGCCGACTTTGAAGCCCAAAAAAGCAGGTTTGAACTGCTCAGTAATCCATTTGCAGCTGACGTGGAAAGCGCACCAACCAACATACAAATGGAGCTGATTGAACTCCAATGTAGTGACACACTCAAGGCAAAGTATGACTCGGTGGGCGCTGCACAGTTTCTACGTTTCATTCCCGACACGATGCCCCAGCTGCGTACCCAAGCTGCTCAAATGCTCTCTATGTTTGGCAGCACATATCTGTGTGAACAACTGTCCTCTTTGATGAAGATAAACAAAATCTTTCTCATGAACACCTTCACTCAATTCTGAGGATTTCCTCAGCTCAGAGCCTGACTCCAAACATTGATGAACTTGCATCCAAGATGAGATGCCAAGTATCTGGCTTAGACTAGTGTGAATCACTATGTGGAAAAATGTTTTCATTAGAAATTACTCTGGAAAAGCTGCAGATAAAGCCATAAGAAATAAATGCAACTGATTTTTTATTTATTTAATGTTCAATGTTGTTTTTGTAGGCAATAACCTAAGCTTTGTTAGTTCCAGGTTAATATGTGTAATAAATTCATTTCAATAAGTTTTGCAATAAACGCTGAACCAGTCCGGCCCTCGACTTGTACCGATTTTTAAAATTTTGGCCCACTGTGTATTTGAGTTTGACACCCCTGCGTTAGGTCTACATTTGTGTTTGCTAATGCTTGATTTCAAACGGTTTATTAATGGAAGAGGTATGGCTCCCAAAACAATCTTAGCCGAAATAGCATCGTTTCTTTCTTGCTGCCTACTTTCTTGTAATCTACGTCTGTAAGTTAATACCAATCATAAAAAGAATGCTTGCTAGGCAATCTGCTTCATAAAAAACGAAATTCATAAAGTGAAACAATTTTAGATATAGCAGAGACTGAGACACATGAGAGCAGGTTGAAAAAATGAAGGCAACGAAAGCTGTGGGAGCACGCGCGCTTGCACAACTGATCCGGCCCGCATGAAGTCGCATTTTTCTCAATCCAGCCCGTGACCTAAAATGAGTTTGACACCCCTGTTCTAGATAGTGTAATTCCAGGTTAAAAATTATTTGTTCAGCTACATCATTTGAAAGTAATCTGTTAGCAAATCCGGGAATTCCTGGTGGACAATGAACATAATTCTAGAGTGTGAAATGTGTTACATAGAAACATAGAAAACCTACAGCACAATACAGGACTTTCGGCCCACAAAGTTGTGCCAAACATGTCCCTACCTTAGAAATTACTAGGCTTACCCATAGCCCTCTATTTTTCTAAGCTCCATGTACCTATACAAGAGTCTCTTAAAAGACCCTATTATTGCTGCCTCCACCACCATTGCCGGCAGACCATTCCACGCACTCACCACTCTCTGTGTAAAAAACTTACCCCGACATCTCCTCCGTACCTTCTCCCCAGCACCTTAAACTTGTGTCCTCTTGTGGCAACCATTTCAGCCCTGGGAAAAAGCCTCTGACTATCCACACAATCAATGCCTCTCATGATCTTATACACCACTATCAGGTCACCTCTCATCCTCTGTCACTCCAAGGATAAAAGGCCGAGTTTACTCATCCTATTCTCATAAGGCATACTCCCCAATCAAGGCAACATCCTTATAAATCCCCTCTGCATCATTTCTATGGTTTCCACATCCTTCCTATAGTGAGGGAACCAGAACTGAGCACAGTACTCCATGTGGGGTCTGACCAGGGTCCTATATAGCTGCAACATTATACTGTATGCCTTCTTAACCACAAAGTCAACCCGCGCAGCTGCTTTGAGCATCCTATGGACTCAGACCCCAAGATCCCTCTGATCCTCCACACTGCCAAGAATCTTACCATTAATACAATATTCTGCCATCATACTTGACCTATCAAAATGAACCACTTCACACTTACCTGGGTTGAACTCCATCTGCCACCTCTCAGCCCAGTTTTGCATCCTATCAATGGTCACACTGTAACCTCTGACAGCCCTCCACACTATACACAACACCTCCAAACTTTGTGTCATCAGCAAACTTACTGACCCATCCCTCCATATACAAGTCATTTAAAAAAATCACAAAGAGTAGGGGTCCCAGAACAGATCCCTGAGGCATACCACCGGTGACCAACCACCATACAGAATATGACTCGTCTACAACCACTCTTTGCCTTCTGTGGGCAAGCCAGTTCTGGTTCCACAAAGCAATATCCCCTTGGATCCCATGCCTCCTTACTTTCTCAATAAGTCTTGCATGGGGTACCTTATCAAATGCATTGCTAAAACCCATATACACTACATCTACAGCTCTTCCTTCATCAATGTGTTTAGTCCCATCCTCAAAAAATTCAATCAGGCTTGTAAGGCACGATCTGCTCTTTACAAAGCCATACTGACTACTCATCATATTATATCTCTCCAAATGTTCATAAATCCTGCCTCTCAAGATCTTCTCCATCAACTTACCAACCACTGAAGTAAGACTCACTGGTCTATAATTTCCTGGGCTATCCCTACTCCCTTTCTTGAATAAAGGAATAACATCTGCAACTCTCCAATCCTTCAGAACCTCTCCCGTCCCCATTGATGATTCAAAGATCATCGCCAGTGGCTCAGTAATCTCTTCCCTCGCCTCCCACAGTAGCCTGGGGTACATCTCATCTGGTCCTGGTGACTTATCCAACTTGATGCTTTCCAAAAGCTCCAGCACTTCCTCTTTCTTAATATCTACATGCTCAAGCTTTTCAGTCTGCTGGAAGTCATCACTACAATCACCAAGATCCTTTTCCATACTGAATACTGAAGTAAAGTATTCATTAAGTACCTCTGCTATTTCCTCCGGTTCCACACACTTTCCTACTGTCACACTTGATAGGTCCTATTCTTTCAAGTCTTATCCTCTTGCTCTTCAAATACTTGTAGAATGCCTTGGGTTTTCTTTAATCCTGCCCATAAAAGCCTTCTCATGGCCCCTTCTGGCTCTCCAAATTTCCTTGTTAAGCTCCTTCCTATTAGCCTTATAATTTTCTAGATCTCTAACATTACCTAGCTCTCTGAACCTTTTGTAAGCTTTTCTTTTCTTCTTGACTAGATTTATTACAGCCTTTGTACACCACAGTTCCTGTACCCTACCATAACTTCCCTGTCTCATTGGAATGTACCTATGCAGAACTCCACACAAATATCCCCTGAACATTTGCCACATTTCTTTTTTTTAGTTTTTTAATATATTTTCTACATAACTACAGATTTAAAAAACCCCAGATCAAAATGAAGAACATTGATACAGTACAAAAATAAGCATACAATAACAATATGATACAAAGAAAGATAATTGAAAAAGCACCCAAATTGAAGACAAGTAAAATTAGTATCCTCCCCAAGCACCACAACACAAAAAAAAAACTCCAGACCAACCACAACACAATATAGAGAATATAAATCAGGACAATCAAACCCCCAAACTGTGAATACACTTAGCAACAGAAGATAATAGTGCCTACTACCAAAAGAAAAAGGAGCTGAAAGCAAGGGACCGAAAAAAAACCTTAGTTAAGAGGAAGGTTATGAAAGTACTCAATAAAAGGTCCCCAGACCTTATGGAACTTTAAATCCGAATTAAGAACTGAATAATGAATTTTTTCAAGGTCCTAGCAGGCCATAATATCGTTAAGCCATTGAGCATGCGTGGGCGGGGCAACATCTCTCCATCTAAGGAGGATTAAACGTCTAGCCAGGAGAGAGGCAAAAGATAATATTCGACACTTAGTCGAACTCAGACGTAAATCTGTCTCACCCCAGAAACTGAACAAAGCAATTAAAGGGTTTGGTTCTAGGTGGTGATTCAGAATATACGATAACGTTATGAAGACATCTTTCCAAAATTTCTCCAAGCTAGGACAAAACCAGTACATATGAATGAGAGAGGCCTCGCCCCTTTTGCATTTATCACAAAGTGGACTAATGTTAGGGTAAAATCGAGATAGTTTAGATTTAGACATATGGGCTCTATGAACAATCTTAAACTGTAAAAGGCAATGGCGAGCACAAAGAGAGGTTGAATTAACCGATTTGAGAATCGAGTCCCAAATCTCATCAGATAAGGAGGTATTTAAATCCTGCTCCCATGCCATTTTAATTTTATCCACAGGGGCACGTCATAAGGCTGCTAATTTATCTCAAATAATTGATATTAAACCTTTACCTAGTGGATTAATGGAAAGAAATAAGTCCATAGCATTTTTCTCAGGCATTTCAGGAAAGTTAGGAATTAAAGGAACAATAAAGTGTCTAATTTGGAGATATCTAAAAAAATGAGCACTGGGCAGATTGAACTTAGCAGCGAGCTGTTGAAAAGAAGTGAAGCGATTATCAATGAAAAGATCTTCAAAATGTCTAATGCACTTCCTATACCAATCATGGAATGCTGAGTCATACGTAGTAGGTAAAAAAAGGTGATAATGTACGACAGGGCTGGAAACGGAAAAACCATGGAAACCATAAAATTTCCTAAACTGAGCCCATATACGCAAAGTGTGTCTAACAAGAGGATTAGCTATTAATCTGGACAAACTACTAGGGAGTGCAGAGACAGATAATTCTTTAGTGGAGCTCGACTCCATTGCCACCCAATTAGGGCACTCGGGTTGGCCATGGAAAAAAGACCAAAAGGTAGCACAACGTATATTGGCTGCCCAATAATATAAATGAAAGTTAGGTAGAGCCATGCCACCCTCTTTTTCAGGTTTTTGGAGATAGACTTTATTAATTCTAGAGTGCTTATTCTTCCATAGATATGACAAAATAATAGAGACTAAGGAATCAAAAAAAGATTTAGGAATAAAAATTGGGATTGATTGAAATAAGTGTAAAAGTTTAGGGAGAACATACATTTTAACAACATTAATACGACCTACCAAAGACATAGATAGAGGTGACCATTGTACTGTTTTATAGTATATGAAAGATTGGCAAAATTTTCATGAAAGAGATCTTTAAACTTCCTTGTGACTGTAATCCCAAGATAGGTAAATTGATTATGGACTACTTTAAAAGGGAGATCACGAAATGTTAATTCTTGTGCTTCTTTATTAATTGGGAAAAGTTCACTCTTACGTAAATTAAGTTTATAGCTAGAGATCTGGCTAAACTGGTCAAGAAGTGAAAACATTGGAGGTAAGGATGTAGACGGATTTGAGAGAAAGAGTAATAAGTCATCAGCATAAAGAGAAACTTTATGCTCAACACCTCCTCTCCAAATCCCGGTCAATTCAGGACAATTTCGAAATGCTATCGCCAAAGGTTCTATAGCCAAATCAAAGAGAAAGGGACTTAAAGGGCATCCCTGACGGGTGCCACGTTTGAGGTTAAATAACTGGGATTTCTGAAAATTAGTTAAAACAGAGGCAGTAGGACACAAATACAGCAATTTGATCCAAGAGATAAAACTTTGACCGAAGTCAAATTTTTCTAAGACTGCAAAAAGGTAGTTCCACTCTATACAATCAAATGCTTTCTCCGCATCGAGGGAAATAACACATTCAGGGATCCCAGTTGGAGGTGAATATAAAAAATTAAATAAACGTCGAATGTAAAAAAAAAGGAAGACGGTTTTTAATAAAACCAATTTGGTCATCAGAAATAATAGAGGGAATAACAATTTCTAATCAAAAAGCCAAAACTTTAGCCAAGATTTTAACATCAACACATTAAACAAAGAAATCGGCCTATACGAGGAACACTCTGTTGGCTCTTTACCCTTTTTTAATAAAATAATAATAGATGCCTCATTAAAAGAGGGGGGAAATTTGCCGTAATTAAACGAGTCAGATAATACTGAGAATAACTGAGGAGAAAAAAGTGAAGAGAATGATTTATAAAATTCTACGGGGAACCCATCAGGTCCAGGAGATTTCCCTGAGGACAGTGCAGAATTTGCAAAAGATATTTCTTCTGATGATATAGGCGCATTAAGCTTGGCTTTAGAATCAGATGAAAGCGAAGGAATATTCAGATTATTTAAAAAATGATCAACAGAGATATTGTCATTCAAAGATTCAGAGGAATAAAGTCGAGAATAGAAATTTTTAAATGGATCATTAATTTCTAAGTGATCTGATGTAAAGTCTCTGTTCTCCTTCTGGATCTTTGTAATATGTTGTTTGGCTTTGGAACGCCTCAGCTGATTGGCTAGAAATTTACCAGATTTGTCACCACGAATGTAAAAGCGACTCTTACTTTCGAGAAGTTGGTGTTCGACAGGTTGAGTAGACAGAAGATTAAATTTAGTTTGAAGTTCTACACGCTTCTTGTATAGTTCAGGATTCTTAGTTTGAGCATACAGTTGATCCAATTCTTTAATCTGGTTAATGAGGTCTAATCGATCTGCACAGGACTTTCTATTAAGATTTACTGTATAGGAGATTATTTGACCCCTCAGATATGCTTTCATGGCATCCCAGACAATCTGGGATGACACTTCAGGTGATGTATTGGTGTTAAAATAAAAGGTTATCTGATCCTTAATAAATTTTAGAAAATCATCATCCGATAATAAAGTCGAATCAAACCGCCAGTGTTTATTCCTCTGAGGGAGACCAGGAAAGTTTAAAGAGAGAATAATTGGGGCATGGTCAGAAATCAGTATACTCTGATAATCGCAAGAATAGACAAATAGAATGAGTTGGTTATCGAGTAAGTAGTAGTCAATTCTAGTAAAGGTATGGTGAACATGTGAAAAAAAAGAATAATCTCTCTCAGTAGGATAAAGGAAACGCCATATATCAGAGATACCATAATTAGAGAGAAACGACTTGATAGCTAAGGCAGATTTAGTAGGTGGTCTAGTAACAGAGGACGATCGATCCAAATTAGGATCTAACCAACAATTGAAGTCACCACCCAGTATAAGACAGCATGAGTTTAAGTCTGGTAGTGAGGAAAAAAAACGTTCAAAAAAAATTAACATCATCAAAATTGGGGGCATACAGGTTTGCTAGTACAACTTTAGTATTATATAGTTTACCAGAAACAATAATAAAACAGCCATTTGTATCAGATATCTTATTATGGAGTTCGAAAGGAATATTTGAGTTAATAAGGATGGAGACCCCCCCCCCCCAGCTTTAGCGGCAAAGGATGAATGAAAATGCTGACCCGCCCACTTTGACAAAAGCTGGGAGTTATCAAAACAATGAAGGAAAGCAACGTCAGCTTTGAGTTGTTTAATATGTGAGAATACCTTCCTTCTTTTAACAGGATGATTCAATCCCTTTACATTCCAGCTCACAAATTTAAGTGTACTAGCCATTATCAATTATTAATGCATAGAAGGCAGCAAGCATATAAAAAGTCAAGCAATACAATAACAGTCTGGGAGCAGAAATGTAAAAATAGGTTCGTAGAATCAAAACATAAACATGTCCTGAGTAACAAAGGAAAGCAATAAAAACAGTGAGTGATGTTAGAACTGGAAAACTCACCCCACCCATGCAACCCAAAACTAGACGGCTACCAAAAAAAGCAGCTAGCTCTACCAAAAAAATTAACCCAAATATGACTTCCAGATCTGTGTCATTAACAACAGTTCCGTATAAATACTATAGCAAATGGTAACTAGTTTATGCACTAGAAAACGTAATTACATATAGGAACAACTTCTGCAGAAGTATAAAACTTAATACAAAGAAAATCAGGAGAAAACCAAAACTAACCTACCTGCGAAAAATTATAGAAGATTAAAAGAAGAGAAAAAGAAAAGGGAGTGAGAAAAGGGGGAAATTATAGATTTGAGGAGAGTACTTATCAACCATTTACAGAAAAAAAAAGCAGCAAAACTTAAACTGTGAATCAACCAACAGGGAGGCCTTCAATAAAAACTCCAAACCTCCAAAACAAGTTAAAGTCAGTTGTAGAACTCTATAGATAAGGTTATACAAGAATAAAATAGATTACACAAGTACAATCTAAACGTCCGCAGGGAAACATTAAGCACAGAATATCTATTTAGAAAAAACGCACCAAGTCCAGGGAGAGATTGTCTACAGCCCTTAGAGTTTCAATAGATAATGTCTGAGTTATTCAAGTAAAGTGTGAGTCTGGAAAAAATAATTTTACTACGAGAGGTACTTATCCACCATTTTAGGAGGTCCGACTGGGTTCCGAAGAAGACTGGATAGCCGGAAGACTTCCAACAAATGCCTCAGCCTCCTTCACTGACTTAAACCACTTATATTCTCCAGTAGTAAGCGTAATTCGAAGGTCGACTGGGTTACGAAGGGAGGGTCTGTCCACGATCAAAAAGCACTTTCATTACACCTTTAAACTCAGCACGCTTCTTCAGAACCTGGGGGGCAAAATCCTCCACAAAACGAATGACTGAATTTTGAAAAGCAAAAGTACCTCTGCGGCATGCCTCCATAATCAAACGGTTTTTCACCTGGTATTGATGAAAGCACAAAATTACCGGCCGTGGGCGGGATCCCAGAATTGCATGGGGAACATAGACCCTGTGTGCCCTTTCAAGCACAGGTGGATTTGGAAGAAATTCTTTCCCAAAAATCTCACAGAGAAAATCGGAAAAAAACTTCACGAGGGAACCCTGTTCGGTGGCCTCTGGCAAACCAAGAATTTGTAGATTGCAACGTCTGCTCCGGTTTTCAAGATCCACCATTTTGGAAAAAAGTTTACTATTCTTCTCCTCTAGCTGGAACTGAGGGTCTCGAGGTATTGGACATGGCGTTTTAAATCTTCAGAGGTCGAGTCGATGCGAGATAAATGTTCCGCGTGTTCGTCCACTCCAGCATTGATCCGATCCAATTTGGCATCCAGCTGGTTGAAAGAAGTTGTAAATTCCTTTAAAATATCGTCACGATGTTGTTCCAGAACAGCGAGGATCTCAGTCGGCAGAGCCGTAGCTTCCTTTTTCCCGGATTTAGAACTTTTGGTAGACATTATAAGATAGATGTGTTCGTAGGCAAGTAAAAGAGACCTAATAAAATTCCTAACTAAGGTTTAAGAATGGAGACATATAGTGCAAAGATAGGGAAAATGACGGAGCAAAAGTTCGGAGCGGCTAAGCAATCACCATCTTACCGGAAGTCCGTCCATTTGCCACATTTCTTCCGTACTTTTCCCTGAGAACATCTGTTCCCAATTTAAGCTTCCAATTTCCTGCCTGATAGCCTCATAATTACCCTAACTCCAATTAAACCTTTTTCTAACTTGTCTGTTCCTATCTCTCTCCAATGGTATTGTAAAGGAGATAGAATATAGAATTATGATCACTATCTCCAAAATACTCTCCCACTGAGGGATTTGACACCTGACCAGGTTCATTTCCCAATACCAGATCAAGTACAGCCTCTCCTCTTGTAGGCTTATCAACATATTGTGTCAAGGAACCTTCCTGAACACACTTAACAAACTCCATCCCATCTAAACTCCTTGCTCTAGGAAGATGCCAATTGATATTTGGGAAATTAAAATCTCCCAACACAGCAACTCTGTTATTATTACACCTTTCCAGAATCTGTCTCCCTATCTGCTCCTCAATATCCCTGTTACTATTGGGCAGCTTATAAAAAACACCCAGTAGAGTTATTGACCCCTTCCTGTTCCTAACCTCCACCCACAGAGACTCCATAGACAATCCCTCCATGGCGTCCACCTTTTCTGCAGCTGTGACACTATCTCCGATCAACAGTGCCACGCCCCCATCTCTTTTGCCTCCCTCCCTGTCCTTTCTGAAACATCTAAAACCCGGCACTTGCAGTAACCATTCCTGTTCCTGAGCCATCCCAGTCTCTGTAATGGCCACCACGTCATATCTCCAAGTACTGATCCACACTCTATGCTCATCCGCTTTATTCACAATACTCCTTGTGTTAAAATAGACACATCACAAACTGCCCATCTGAGCACATTCCTTCTCTACCACCTGCCTATCCTCCCTCACACACTGTTTCCAAGCTTTCTCTATTTGTGAGCCAGCCGCCTCTTCCCCAGGGTCTTCAGTTCGATTCCCACCCCCACAACAATTCTAGTGTAAACTCTCCCCAGTAGCCTTAGCAAACCTCCCTGCCAGGATATTGGTCCCAGCAACCCGTCCTTTTTGTATAGGTCACACCTGCTCCAAAGAGGTCCCAATGATCCAGAAATCTGAATTCCTGCTCCAATCTCTCAGCCTCCCATTTATCTTCCACCTTATTCTATTCCTATACTCACTGTCACGTGGCACGGGCAGTAATCCCGAGATTACTACCTTTGCGGTCCTGCTTCTCAAATTCCTTCCAAACCCCTGTAGTCTTTTTTCAGAACCTCTTCCCTTTTCCTACCTACTTCATTGATACCAATATGAACCATGACCTCTGGCTGTTCTCCCTCCCACCTCAAGATCTCTTGGACGCGATCAGAAACATCCTGGACCCTGGTACCTGGGTATCATCCGAGTATCTTTCCTGCGTCCACAGAATCACCTGTCTGACCCCCTAACTATAGAGTCCCCTATCACTACTGCCTTTCTCTTCCTTTCCCTACCCTTCTGAGCCACAGGGCCAGACTCTGTGCCAGAGGCATGGCCACTGTTGCTTCCCCCAGGTAGGCAGTCCCCCCCCCCCCAACAGTACTCAAACAGGAGTACACATTGTTAAGGGGTAGAGCCACAGGGGTACTCTCTAATACCTGACTCTTCCCCTTCCCTCTCCTGACTGTTACCCACTTCTCTGTCTTCTGTGGCCCCGCTGTGACCACCTGCCTATAACTCCTTTCTATCACCTCCTCGCTCTCCCTGACCAGGCGAAGGTCATCGAGCTGCAACTCCAGTACCCTAACACTGCAGCCTTAGGAGCTGCAGCTCAACAAACCTGGTGCAGACATGGCCGTCCGGGAGGCTGGGAGACTCCAGGACCTCCCATATCTGACACCGAGCACAGAACACCAGCCTCACACACATACTTCCTTTCCGCAATTACACAGGGAAACCTACCTCATCTCGTCCTATTACCACCTAAGCCCGTTGAGCCAAAGCCCTATCACCCTGCTACGTCTACTCTGCTGCCCACTGGATATGACGGTCTTCTTTTTAAACTTTTCCCACTCTACTGGCTGACGTCACGCACCTGCGCAGTCTTGCCTCTCTTTTACCCCCGAGTAGTAAACTGCCTTCACCCCTGAAATCCTTAGCCGTTCACTCGCAGCCTTCTTGCTCCAAATCCTTAGCACCTTAAGTTTAGTCTGTGCCCAGTATGATAACCATCAGCATGGGTATGAGCATGAGGGAGGTCTCTCAGAGAAAGAACAGCCAGCAGATGTCCAGAAACATCGAATGGAGCTGCATTTACTAAACAAACGGGGTTTCTCAGAATATTCCTCCGATGAAGGGAAATTCAAAGAAATTGCTCAAAATTTCATTTTAAGCTTTTTGTAAAGTTTTACTTACATTGAACTTACTGATTGATCAGGAGGTGGTATCGAACTATTTGTAATTGAGCACCCAGTATTCAAGAATAACTCATTTTGGAATAGGAATGCAAAAGAGAGATTTTTACTACCAGGAGCTGATTCAGTGACTTGTATCCCTAAAATTACTATCTCAGAACAGGATCATATGTTTATAAATGCATTGAATCAGCAACCCTTCTTTATAGAATGAACGTCTTTGACTGTTTACTAACTCACATCAAAAACAGGTGTGACTATTTATTTATTGATTTAAGATACAGACCAAAACAAGCCTGGATGTCCAGCAGCCCAACTATTTAACCCTAACTGCAAGGTAATTTACAATGACCATTAACCTTTATCTGGTACGACTTTGGAATGAAGGAGCAACCCATGCATCCATGGGGGCAGGACGTACAAAGTTCTTACAGACGGCATCAGAATGATAATCCAAATTCCGTTGCCTCACGCTGTACTAATGTCATGCTAACCACTATGCTACCATGGGGCCCAAATATCTGGAAGAGTCTCCTGCTCCAGTGGAAAGTAGGACATGTTATACGGAGTCATCATTTGTCAGTTGCAGTTCTGAGAAATCTAGTAGTTCCAAGGGAGTTCACTGAAAGGTTTATTCTAATGTCTGACTTTTCTATCTTTTACCCAACCAGGTTTGCATTCGGACCCTGAAAATGCTGGGATGTTGCTGGTGTTTTGTGACACTGATAGTCAGCTGGGCTGTGAGTGTTGAGAGCTCAGGTGGGTGCCAAGATCACACTATCCCATGTATAATGTTGTATTCTCCTCCTCCTTCCCTTTCTTCCATGATCTTCTACTCTCTCCTATCAGATTGCCCCTCTTCCAGCCCTTTATCTCTTTCATCAATTACCCAGCTCTTTACTTCACCCAAGCACCCAATAGGCAAATCCTTTGTAACATGTCAAGAACATAAAGCAAATTGAGTCTACTTCAGTCAAGAACCATTTGCTTGGTCTTCAACTGCTGGAGACCTGATGGATTAGCTGATGTACCTTTCAAGGTTGCTGCATTGAGGTGCCTTTTTACAACCCATCTTGTTTGCTGGCATCCCCTTCTTTGTCCTCCTCCGTCTGCCATTTACTGAAAATCAACATTCTTCATCTTTAATGTCGTTCCATGAAATATTTATCCAGTTTATACTTAAACTTCGCACGTTGTTCACATTCCATTACTTTGCAGGGAATTCGCTCTCACTACTTTGGGCCTTGCTATCAAAGGCTTAAACTAGGCTTGAAGAGAAAGCTTGAGAGACGTTAGGAGGCGGGTTTCCAGACTGACTCTAAAAGGCAACGTCACCTTCCAAAGGATGGTGGCGATTTACATGAGAGGCCCTTCTCAAGCTGGTGAAACATCAAGTTGAAGCTGAAAGGGAAAGGTATTTCTTTTCTCTTCGAGGCTTCAGACCTAGTGGCCCCCAACTCCAGTTGCCAGTGCAACTGCGTCCAGCAGTAAGACCAGGCTATTTTAATAGCCCAGCTCACTAAACTCAAGGAGAGCAGTTGACTAAATGCAGAGCAACTGAGAATGGAGTGTACTGATCTAGGCTACCAGAGACTGGATCAGGGATCAACTTTATTCCCTGTATAATTTACATGTATTAGGAATTTGCTACAGGGTGTTGGGCAGGGTGTGTGATCTGTGACAAAGAAACAACAGCATTTAACAATGATAAAGAATTACATCAAAAATAAAGTTGGGGGTTAAAGTGCAGATAGGGAATAAATTGTGCATAAATGCATAAATACCAGCACGTAGTCCCAGAGTAAACAGCTTTGGAGACAGTGGTTTAAGTGTTTACAATGAAGTAATGAGGTGACAGGGGTAATAGATAAGGGTGTGAGTGGTCTAACTAGAATGGGTGATCAGATTAACTGCCTGGGGGAAGAAGCTTTCAAAATAGTGTGCAGCTTTTGTTTTATGGCACTTTTCAGAAGGGAGATTTTGGAAAGGGCAGTCTGCAGGGTGGGTAGTGTCCACAATGATTTTTCCTACCTGCACCTTTGTCCTGTTGGATTGCAGTCAATGACCTTTTCTGCTGACCTGACAGTTTACTGCAGATTTCATATATTGTGAGAGGTTGCTGCACCAAATCAAACAATTACACCAGTACATTCTGAGAAGGATGGATTTTTACCAACTACCACAAGAAGTACATCCCCTGCGGAGCATTTTGTTGATGAAGCAAATGCAGTTCTCCCACAGGAGGCTCTATGAAGTGATGCCAAGGAACCTGAAGGTTGTGATGGAGCTAACTGTGGTGATGAGAGGGTGGAGAGGAGGCTCATTTTTCCTGAAGGCTATCTGCATCTCCATGGTTTTGAGGTCATTCTGCTCCAGGACACCAGCTTGTTTGCTTCAGGTGGTACTTGGATTTATCACTTCCGGTGATTAGTCCAATGGCAGAGATGCCCCCAAACTTTTATCAGGATGTGGATCATTCCAAACGCACATCAGTTGAAAATTACAACAATAAATTCTGATTTTAGCTGAAAAACCTGTCAACTATTGAGCCCAATATAAACAAATATGAATCATCCCAAGCCCAGTAATGGTTAGAAACACTTTCATATTCCCATCGCTTGAGAGAAAGACGTTAATGGGATTGCTAGTAAGTTACTGAGCAGGTCATGAGATGGTTTAGAAAGGACAGAGATCGGAAATGTTCTGGGAAGAGATGCAGTGGGCAGATTTCACTCTCCTCTGTTTATTTTTCATTCTTTGTTCAGTGTTTGACCAGGTATAGCAGTTCAGGTACAACTTGCAGGGCAACATGCATTGTACAAAAAACCTTGGTCTGTATTTATTAATGATTTGAATCCTGATCAGTCCTGGAACCAGTCTGGATTAATAATTGTGACCTCAGTCTTTAAATGTCAACCCCTCCCTGAATTCCCCTCCTCACACTCCACCTTCACTCCCACTACCCAACCCTCCACAACATTTTTAGTGTTTTTCCAGAAGAATGAAGCAGCAAGGGTGCTGAAAGTTCAGAAACGAGCAAACTGGTTCTGGGAAGAGGTTAAACCAGGGTCCCTAGAGCGAGAATGCTACGAGGAAACCTGTTCATTCGAGGAAGCACAGGAAATTTATAAATCCAGCGAGAACACAGTAAGCATCTGTACTCTAATAAATGCATGCACTGTAGATGAGTGTGCTTCTATATGAGTGTTCCGTACATGGCTGTGTCTTCTATGGGGACATATTATATAGGTTTATACATGTGAGTCTGATTTAGGATATAATTGTATATATAAAATAAAGTTCAGAATTTCATATATTGTCATATACTCATTGTACAACTCTGAGATTCGTCTTCTCCAGATAGCCACAAAACAAAGAAAACCCTGGAAGTCATTCAAAGGAAAACATTGACCCCCCCCCCCCAACCCGATCATCAACCCCCACGTGAAATAAAAATAAGTGTAAATGCCAACAAGAACATCAAACATCGCTCCCCCCATGTAGGAAAACATACATGCAAACAGCAACAAGAACATCAAACCCCCAAACCCGCACCTCACCAGATGGCAACAAGAAAGAATGGGAAGTACAGTGATATGCACTGTAAACCAATTTCAGTAAAGCTGTCTTATCCAGACAAAAGTACAATTTTCTATTCTCATTACTTACTACACCCTTGTTAACCTTCTGCAGTTTATAGAAAAGGACTCCAAATCCCTCTGAATATCCTTTCCTGATCTCTCCTTTTAAAAATAAAATATTCCATTTCTCTATTATCCTGTTAGATAACATCTCCTCATTGTAGCCTCCCGTTATGTTGTTGCGTACTTAATTAATCTGCCCTAATATCATGATGGAGCTTTACAGCCTCTTCATAAATTACTTTACCAAAGTCTTGCGACGACCCACTTTCGGCTCACAAATAGCCAGCGCGCGGGGGGGGGGGGGGGGGTTGGACTCTGACGTCATATCCGCCCGGAGAGGGTGGGCGCTCGGGATTAAATGCCAGCGCAGCCAAGTTTTAATAAACTAGTCTCGAAATGACTTACCGACTGCGTGTCGTTATTTCAGCGCTGTGTGTAGCACATCGCTACAGTATCATTAATAAACAGATTACTTTCAGACCCCATATCCATGTCACTGTTAAAAATTATATAAATTGGCTCAAACACCAATTCTTACAGCATTGTCATATACCAGCCCAAAATGAATCCAATCACTTCCACGCTATGTTTTCTCTTAAGTGACCCAATTAGTCCTGGATTTGTGCATTACCGTCTTGAGTGGTACGGTACTGAGCTACGACACAAAATTCTCTAATTACTATAACTACCCCTTTAGTTACAATCTCAAGAAACTTGATCAGAGTTACCAAATGTGAATTTCTCTCCAAAAATTCATATAGACTTTTGTTCAGTCATATTTTACATTTCCTACTGTCTTTGTACCATATTCCTAACAATAAATTGTGACATTTGACAACCAAGACTGAAGTGAGAAGAAATTTCTTCACTCAGGTAGCAGAGTCTTTATTATTCTCTCCATTAGAAGATTGCAGCGAGTCAGTCATTAAGTTTCAGTTTCAAAGAAAAAACGAAATTTCTGGATGTTAGGGAAATCAAGGAAATTTGAGAATAGTGCAGGAAAATTGTGCTGAGCCTGAGTGTCGGCCATGATATTGATGAGTTGTGGAGCTGGTGGGTATATTTCTTCTCCCTTTTCTTATGATACTCTTCATGTTCTATTTTCTCTCTTCCTTCTTTCAGAAATATCTAGATTACATTTGCTATCTTTTTTTAATCTATGACCAATACTGAGTGATCAAAAACCAATTTACTATCTCTGTAAAGAATATTGTTAAACTACACGAGACTTTCAGATAGCTTTTACTCCCATTAATCGGTCCAATACCTTTTCTTTATTGACACTCATATTGTTAAGGTCATCACTCTCACTGGAACTTTGATATCACTGCAGAATCTGAATCACCAAAACATAGAGGCCATGGACCGAGTACTGGTAAATCTGATTAAATGGGGTGGAACGTTTTCCATTGCTAATCCCATTCCACATGCAATGGAAGATTATAATCTATTCGATTCGCCTTGCTCCTCAATTGTTTTGCATCTCTTTCACTGTCAGGAATTATCTGTTGAATTCTAAGATCATCTGTCACAAGGCTCATTGCTCGTTTGGGAACTTGTTAAGCTTATAATTTAATTCTGTAATGCATGTATCATTAAGTTGACTGGTCTTTTTCAAGGGGCTTATATATTTGTGATAAAGCATAAACTATTTCCTTAAATGTTCACCATTGCTTATTACTATCATATCTTTTAGTTTAGTTTCCCAAAGCGTCTTAGCAAATGCCTTCCACCCATTCCTACAGTGGCACAGCTAGTACAGCTTGTTACTTATCAGCTCCAGTAACCTGGGTTCACTGCTGACTCTATCTGTGTGCAGCTTACATATTCTCCATGAGCAGCATGATTTCCTCTAGGTGCTCCACTCAGGATCAGAATCAATAGCATATATCGTGAAATGTGGTTTTTTTTTGCAGCTGCAGTACATTCCAATACATAATAAAAAAAAACTATAAATTACAATAAGTTAATTAACTACTGCAAAACGAGTTTCTTTGAAAATCATGAAGTGATGGCTGTCTGATAACCTCCACTAATAGAATCTTAACACTTTTATTTTATTAACAGATGGAGTTCTGGTTTTCCTACAAAAGTAAGTGATGTAACATTTTCGTGATTTTGAATGTGAAGTAATTGCATGCTATTTCTAGCTCTAGAATTTGCAAGTTAGTAATTGACATAGCAAGATTGGAAGGAGGAAACCAAATTTCTTACAGAAATGGGAGGAATTTGCTGGAAGCAGGTTAAACCAAGGGATATTTTTTCAATTCTTCTCAAGCCAAATCCATTAACCAGAATCCTTAGAGATTATGATTCTACAAGATGGCAGCTAGCAGAGCCAATGCCTCTTAGCACTGGAAGCCTGGGTTCAATCCTAACTTCGGGTACTGTCTGTGTGGAGTTTGCACGTTCTTCCTGAGACTATGTGGGTTTCTTGGGGGTGCTCCAGTTTCCTTCCACATCCAGGTTCTTAGATTAATTGTCCACTGTAAACATGCCCCTAGTGAGTGGTAGAATCTTGGGCAGGTTGATGAGAATGTGGGAAGAATGATGAATTGGATTAATATTGGAAAGTGTCATTGTGTTCTTAATGGTCAGCATGGATTAATTGGGCTGAATGGTCTGGTTCCATGCTACATAAATCTATGAAATCCATATTACTGAATCCTGATGAACATATTCTCCAAATATCTCTCTGATGCTTTTATGTCTGTCACACCCAGATTTGAATCCTTGTAAATCCAATCCATGCTTGAATGGTGGTTTATGTAGACTCGACAACTACAAGTATATCTGTCTCTGCCCTCCCCTGTGGAAAGGGAAGAATTGTGAATCAGGTTGGTGGTTGTTTCTAAAGTGTACATCCTCCCTATCCTTTCCCTGTGTCACTGGTCATGCAGTGTACATGTAGCATGCATGTATTTAGCTTATCGCTTTTTATTCTTTGTGGAAACTTTTCTAGCCAATATTGAGACAAGATGGGCAGCATCTCACATCACAAGTAAATTTATGGATATACATTAGACTCCAGGCAAAAGCACAAAGAAGATAGTTGGTGATAGCTCTACTGTTCGTGCCAAATGACATCGAAAAAATATGCGCATCAGTGAATAATATACTCCCTATGAGGTTTTATGTTTGTTGTTTTAATCTTAAAAGTTAGAAATTTTGTAGGACAATAAGGTAGAGTATGCTATAGTTCAGAAGGCTGTTCAAGTAATTCTCATGAAAGAGAAACCAGAGTTTTCAAAAGCATCACTTGAGAGACACAATGATTTCATAACAACCATTAAAGCTGTAAAGTGCCCATAAAACAATGTTGACCTTGTGCATCTGCAACCTAACCAGTTCCAAGAACTGTGGATAATGCCAGATACTGGAAGTGTCCAAACGTCTCAATGACCAGTGAAATCACGAACTACTGGTTGGTCCTTTCAGTTCTTAGACTCTCCCCAACCTATCACACCCCACTTTCCAGATGAGATCCTTGGTGTTCCAAACGCCATCCAGCTATTAAACCTAGAAGATGGACACTGTTCTATCCAGCTGATATTCTTGGACTCACTCCTTTGACTCCTCAATGGCATAACAAAGCAAAGGCAGCAACAGTTAATATGGAATTTCACTGTTGCCATGCTCTGTGAAGAGAGGGAGCAGGATCAGGAATGTAGGAGAGCAAGTGGGTGTGATTTTTTCCCAAGGTTTCCTCCTCTAAGTAGGCATAATTTCTATTAATATTTTTCATTGGGTGATGCAATTAGATTTTCCTGCACATTTTGCATGATATGGGTTATTGAAATCTCAACTTCACAAGTGAAGATGGAACAAGAGAGATTTAGTGCATTGCTGGTTTTGTCCTGCATCAGAGGGAGACACTAATGAAGTTCATTCACCTTTTCCTGTTCCTTCACCCACTGCAAAGATTCATCTTTTCACAATAGTTAATTCAGCAGTGTCAGTAGTGTTAAAGTTAATACAGAAATTCACTGTCATATTGGATTTAAGAAAGAATTTAAGAAAGAATGAAGTTTGGTTATATTTAAGCCTTCACCAAATGAACATTTAAACACTGCAGATGCTGGAAGTCTGAAATAAAAACAAAAATAAAATTATCTGCAGTTGGCCAGTCAGCATCTAAGGAGGGAAATGAATGTTTTGGGTCAAATGTTGAAGGCTCCTGGCCTACTTCCCTACATAGATGCTGTCTGACCTGCTGAGTTCCTCCACAGGTTTGTGAGTGTTGTGTCTCCATTAAATCTGCTCAAACTTTTTGCCTCAAAACAACTACATCTTCTTTAGTCTCTACATGAAATATATTTGCACATCCTTGGTATCATTCTATGTATATTCTAAGATTTTGCCATCCTTTCTAAATTGCAGTTGGCATAATACTCCAAATGGTTTATAGAGATAACCCAAGGAAGTTTAACAAAGTATTTTTGTGCTCTGTGCTTCTATGTGGCCTTTTTAAGGCATATTGCCACTTTACCCCTCATCAGAGTGTTTCCAAGCCCTCCTTAATGTTACATCATTTGGCTTAGTTTGCCTCATAACACATTATTTCACACTTTTATGCATTAAGGCTAATTTGCCGTGTAGCACGTTGGACAAATCTATATCGATGTTCTTCTTACACGTGCTTCTATCCTTCTCAGTTTCCTCCATCTCCAAGTTTTGGCTGAGCTTCAAACTTCTGAAATTCTGTCCTGAATGTTAAAGTCAATATCTCAAAAAATGAGCAAAAGTTCTAAACTTAGCCCCTCAGGGGTACCACTACATGCTTCCTTTTAATCTGAAAGAATTGCGGTCCATCGTTATGTTCTGCATTCTTTAGCACTGTGACTGTCACACTGTTATTCACTTGGGCTTCCCTGACTCAGTGGCCAAAAGGAGTCATGTATTCTTTATTTGTGTTGTTCTTTAATTCAGAAAACCTCAACTGTGAATATAAGAATGGCTTCTGTCAACAGTATTGCAGCATCAACAGAACGACAAAAATGCCAACGTGTTCCTGCGCTGAAGGTTATCAGCTAAATCAAGATCAACAGCACTGTTCTGCAAGTGGTACTAGTTACCATTTCTTATTTTTACACACAAATATATATATAAAATTTACTAATGCTGACGGGATCACATTGTTCTCTACTCCCAAATACTCCTTGAACAGAGTGGCCATATCACTTCAAAGGACAGATAATGGTCAACTAAATTGGTGGGTTTTGAGTTACACATTGACCAGCAGATTTCCTACTCTGGGAGACAGTAGCAAAAACAAATGAACCAGATGGATTTTTAAATGCCAATAAGTCAATAGTGCATTTATTTCAAATTTACTTAATTCCATTAATTTAAATTCCATGGTATGATTGAAAATGGTGTCTCCAAATTAATATCTCTAGCCTATCGAGTGACTTTCAACCAGTCTTGCAATTAATTCAAAGCTATCAATTCAGTAACTTACTCCTCAGCCAAGTGCCCAAATTAACTTTAAGCCAATGTTGCAACTTGGGATGTGAACTTCTGCTCGAGAAATTCCAGACTAAAAATCGGATTATATGAAATATCTACAATTTTTATCAAAAATCGCACATAAAGGTATTAACATAGAATATAGAATAGTACAGCACATTACAGGCCCTTTGGCCCACAATGTTGTGCCGACCCTCAAACCCTGCCTCCCATATAACACCCCACCTTAAATTCCTTGTATTGTATAAATTCATGTATACCTGTCTAGTCGTCTCTTAATGTAGTATATCTGCCTCCACCACTGATTCAGGCAGTGCATTCCACGCACCAACCACTCTCTGAGTAAAAAACCTTCCTCTAATATCCCCCTTGAACTTCCCTCCCCTTACTTAAACCCATGTCCGCTTGTACTGAGCAGTGGTGCCCTGGGGAAGAGGTGCTGGCTGTCCACTCTGTCTATTCCTCTTAATATCTTGTACACCTCTATCATGTCTCCTCTCATCCTCCTTCCCTCCAAAGAGTAAAGCCTAGCTCCCTTAATCTCTGATCATAATGCATACTCTCTAAACCAGGCAGCATCCTGGTAAATCTCCTCTGTATCCTTTCCAGTGCTTTCACATCCTTCCTATAGTGAGACAACCAGTATTGTTTGATCTTTTCCAGCAGGTATTATTTATTTGGAAATTGGACAAGACACTCTCTAATTCACTTAAGCACACGTCATTTTACTTTGCATTTTGTGCATATAATATTGTCATCAACCTGCCTAGCAGAAATTATATAGAAGTTCATGGCCTACAATCTTCACTTCTCACTCATAGTGAAACAATGAACAAACCACATGGCAAGTTGGGAACTTTATGATTTAAAAGATCCTGATGCAATAGCAATGTTAACAGTACTGAGACAGCACATTGATTTCACATGCTGCAGACAAGCATCACTAATAAAGGTCTCAGGGCTTGAGTACCTTGCTGCAAGGCCCTTGCATCTATTACCATAATGACCAATATGGCAATGGCTTGATTGGGCAGCTACAAGATGTGGAGTGTTTGTTCAGCACATATATTAACTCTTACATCCTCTAAAAGCCCCTTCTCTTTTCCCTCCTGTTAATTTCTCTACTCCCTCTACACTTTCCCTCATTTCTGTGGTAGCAGCCAACTGCAAATATACAAGTATGGGAGAAGACCATGAAAGTGGTGATATCTTAGTTTCTCAACATTATTGAGGTGACCCCTGACTTACTGTAAGTAAATGTCACATCCATTTGAAGTAATAAAATGAATGAGATCCAATTTCTAAACATCATGGGCATGCTAGGATGGACACCATAGAAACCTAGAAAGCCTACAGCACAATATAGGCCCTTTGGCCCACAAAGGTGTGCCGAACATGTCCTTACTTTAGAATTTACCTTGGGTTACCCATAGCCCTCTATTTTTCTAACCTTCATGTCTCTTAAAAGACCCTGTTGTTTCCACCTCCACCACCATCACCGGCAGCCATTCCACGTACTCACCACTCTCATTAAAAAAAAAACTCCTCTGTACTTACTTCCAAGCACCTTAAAACAATGTCCTCTCGTGTTAGATATTTCAGCCCTGGGAAAAAGCCTCTGATTATCCACATGATCAACGCCTCTCATCATCTTATACACCTCTATCAGGTCACCTCTCATCCTCCATTGCTCCAAGGAGAAAAGGCCGAGTTCACTCAACCTGTTCTCATAAGGTATGCTCTCCAATCCAGGCAATATCCTTGTAAATCTCCTCTGCACCCTTTCTATGGCTTCCACATCCTTCCTGTAGTGAGGTGACCAGAACTGAGCACAGTACTCCAAGTGGGATCTGACCAGGGTCCTATATAGCTGCAACATTACCTCTTGGCTCCTAAACTCAATCCCACAATTGATGAAGGCCAATGCACCGTATGCATTCTTAACCACAGAGTCAACCAGTAGCTTTTCTTTCAGGAAATGTCCCATTAGGGTGTGGACCACATTGACATATACTTCCAAAGGTTTCCTAGAAGCAGTTATAAATTCCATGAAACTTTTGATATCGCTGGGTAAAGGAGGAAATGATGGGGTTTGTAAATCTATTGATTTCAACCTTCAACCATTAAAACAGAACACGTCTAAAGTATTAATGTGTTCTAACCTTGATGTGTTTGTAAGCTCACTGTACATATGATCTGACACTTCATGGAATATGACAGTTCCTGAACTTCTGGTAAGTAAGTTCAGGAAGCTCATTACTTGCTCTATGCCAGTTTTTACTCAAATACTTGCTGCTGCAGAGTCTGTTCCCTGTAGTTAGCTGTGGGAATATCTTAATCTTCAGTCAACTGCAGTTTATTATGATTATATATGAATCATTATAATTTATTTAACCTCCTAGATAATACTTCAAAAATAGTTATTAGTGGAACCTTCATATTCTTCTTTTGTAATTTATTTTTATTGAAGTTTATCATCAAACATACATTTCCATAGATGTATTTCAGATACTGTACATATATATCATTTAATCATATTTGTCACAAATCTCCACATAATAGTTATCTGAGGTATTCACTCATAGAAAGGAGAGGAGAGAAAGAACAATCAAAATAAGAAAACTACGTACAAGTAGGGAGTGATCTTTCTTTTTACAACATATTTATTGACTTGTGAGAATAAAACTAGGCCTATGAGGTGTTATGTAGTTAAACCATTTTTCCCAGTATGAATCAAATTGTTCCAATTTATGATTAACAGATGCTGTTATCTTCTCCATTTTGTAAATGTCCTTTGTAATTTCCATCCATGTATTTAAAGCTGGGCTCTCCTGTGATAACCATTTCCTGGTAAGGGCCTTTTTACCAGCCACCAAGAGTATATTCATTAAATATTTATGTCTTTTCAACCATTCTTGAGGTATATACTCAAAATATATGGTCTTACTTTCTAAGGGTATTTCACATTTAAAGATGTCTTGTAGGGCATTATGTATCCCACTCCAACAATCTTTGATAACGGGGTATTCCCCGTTATATATGATAATGGTTTACATTTTGATTTCCACAACTTCTCCAGTAAACAGGGATGTTACTATCATAATGGGATTTCTGAGAGGGTGTAATAAAATATCTTATCAAGTTTCTTCATCCGAACTCCCTCCATTTCTGTGAACTGGTACACTTCCATTGATATCTCCAAATTATTGTCCATTCTTCCTCAGATATAATTATCCCTCCTTCCTTCTCCCATTTTGTTTTAACATATGAAGTCAAATGAGTTTTAGGATTTGACAAACCCTTATACATGCTTGAAATGATTCTGCTACCATTGTCTGAATTAAATGCTTTTCTAAATAGCTCTATCAGACATGTACTTGCCTTGGTTACATTTTTAACCATCCTACTAACATACTGTCGCATCTGTAAATACTGATAAAAGTCTTGTTTTTCTAATAAATGTTTCTCTTTGAGCATTTCAAAACTTAATAGTGCTCATTCTTTCATCATATTACAAATAGCAGTTATTCCTTTAGCTGTCCAGTTCTTAAATCTAGCATCCAGTTCATTCGGCGTAAAATCTGAGTCATATGCACACCATTTAAGAATTGCAATGTATCTCTCTAGTTTATATTCTTTTATAATAGTTTTCCATATTTTAAGAGTCCTTTCACCCCCGGGTTATCAATAGTATTTATGTAACTTCGTAGGTTGTTATCAGCCAAAATTGCCTGTATGGGGATGGAAAGTATCCTCTCCTCAATGTTTTTCTACTGAACATCCTATGATGGGTTACACCAACATATCACAGCTCTCAACTGTGCTGCAAAATAATAATCTTTAAGAGAGGGTAGGCCCCATTCCCATCCCCCCTTTTTTCCTTGGCTAATTGCAAAGTTTTGAGTTATGGCCTCTTTCCTTGCCATATATATCTTGATAGCATCTTGTTCCATTCATTAAATTGATTTTAGTTAATCTCTATTGGTAGTGTCTTTGAAAAACCCTGTTTGCTATGCCCAAGGATTTAAAAAACTCTGTTTGCTGTGCCCAAGGATATCTACTTTCAATTTCTCTCGGTGGCCTATAGTTATATGAAAGTTTTACCTATGTTGATCTTGTATCCCGATAATTGGCTATATTGTTCAAAGGATTGCATAAATTTAGGCAAAGAGTATGTTGGTTGCCCTAGATAGATCAGAATGTCATCCACATAACAAGCCAATTTATGCTCTGTCCCTTTAATAGTAGTTCCCCTGCTATCTTCATTTTGTCTGATGTATTGAGCTAATGGTTCCAGATATAATGCGAAGAGTAGTGGTGACCATGCACAACCCTGTCTCATGCCCTTTTCTAGGGTAAAATTATTAGATAGATATCCATTGATTTTAATCCTAGCAGTAGGATTGTCATATAGTGCCTGTATAGTTTTAATAATTGTGTCATGTAGACCAAAACTATGTAAAACTCTGTAAAGAAAATTCCAATTAACCGAATCAAATGCCTTTTCAGCATGCTTCAATTTAATTTTTTTGTATATGATCCATAACGTGACGTGTCCTTCGTATATTGTCTTGTGTTTGGCATTGTATAATACCTGTCTGATCATTATGTATCAGTGTGGGTAGAAACTCTTTTAATCGTTTGGCCATGATTGAGGTAAATATTCTATAATCCACATTAAGAACAGATATTGGTTTAAATGACCCGCATTCCATTTTATCCTTGCCTTCTTTCGGTATAGCTGAGATTATCGTCTTCTTCCAGCTAGGTGGCATTCGTGCCTTTCTTAGAGCCCAGTTCAGTGTGGGGAGTAAAACAGGAATTAACTCATTTCTAAATTCTTTGTACCACTCTGCCGTATACCCATCTGATCCTGGTGACTTGCTTAATTTAAGCCTACTAATTGCAGTATTTAGTTCAGCTTCAGTTATGTCTGCAGTCATCGTTCTATTTTGTTCTTTGCTTAAAGTGGGTAACTCTAAAGAATTCAGGAAGGTGTCAATCTGGGTTATGCTTCCCCCGGAACTTTGGAATACCGAGTTTTGTAAAACATTTCAAACGCTTCTTGAATTTCACCTGGCTTATTTTTTATGGAACCTTCATGTTCTATTGAATTTGTTACTTTCCAGTGAAATACCCATGTGGGAGAATACCTCTATATGGATCACCAACTCGCACATTCATTGAGGAAGAATATTCCCTCAACGATACAGATACAGACTTTGAACACTTAAGAAAGTTAAATTACTCTGAATCAGATGCTCGGATACGAATTATTGGTGGAGACCTTTGCAGACGGGGATTTTGTCCTTGGCAGGTTTGTAACTCAGCAAGCCATAGAAATAAGCTTAATTTTGTGGACATACAATTGGAATGTGTGAAGTCCGGTTGTATTTTGCTATTTTATAAAACGTAAATGGTATTTTCATAAACTTGGCATTTAAAGAGTACCACTAACCACCTCTTCCCAGGGCCTGCTGCTGCACAATTGTGCACACACAGAGGTGTCTGGAAATAGGGATTGCTGGAATATCCAGAGTGGGATCACTGGGATGAGATCTACACAGTACAAAGAGGAACAGGAAGTGAGAATGCAAAACTAAGAAATTCAAATTCCTTGGGAGATGGTGTTGCCCCTTGGTAGGGCAAATGCAAGGCAAGATCCTTAACGGTGTTGTTGAGCAGAGAGATCTTGAGATCCAAGTTCATAGCTTGTTGAAAGTGGCTACATCTGTCAATAAGGTGGTAAGAAGGGTTATGGAACGCTTGCTTTTATCAGTCAAGGCATTGAGTTCAAAAGTCAAGAGGTTATGTTGCAAATTTATTAAACTCTGGTTAGGCCACATCTGGAGGATTGCATACAGTTCTGGTCACTCCACTATAGGAAGGAAGTTGAGGCTTTGGAGAGGGTGTGGAAGAGTTTTACCAGGACGCTGCCTGGTTAAGAGGCAGCATGAGAAGCTGGATAAACTTGGGTTGTTTTCACTAGAACACCGGAGGCTGAGGGGAGATCAGGAAGAGGTTTGTAAGATTATATGAGAGGCAAAGGCATAGATAGACAGTATTATCAGACATTTTAACCAGATAGAGGCCATGCACTGAAGGTGGGTGGGGGGGTTAGTAGGTTCAAGGAGGATGTGACGGGCAAGTTTTTTTTAATTCAGAAAGCACTGCCTGGTGTGGTGTTTGACGCAAATACATTAGAGGCTTTTAAAAGACGTTCAGATAGGCACATGGAGAGGTATGGGTATGATTTAGAGAGGAGGGATTAGTGTTTGGATGTTTTTGATATACTTAGCAGCTGGTTCAGCACTACATTGTGGGTTCCAGTGCTCTGCTGTTCTGTTCTGAATTAGAACTTGATGAATTCCCATCACTGGACTGGGACCTTCTAAAAGTAACCCCTGAACTGCTGCACCTACCCCACCCCCCACTTCAAGCAGAGATGTTCTGAAAGCATGGCTGTTGCAAGCATTGAGAATGATCCTCCATGAAGGGCATTAGACCCATCAGTGAAGAAAGGGAGTCATGCAATCAGATTCTCCAGACTGTTGTTTTTTAAACTAAGGCCATGGAAGTAGTACAGAAGGTGATCTAATCTGGATGAAAGTACCCCAATGAGATCTGTTCAATATTGTACTGTGAATATAATTTCATGGAATTAGTTTGATTGTTGCTCAAGTAATTCTCAGTATGCCCGAGTATCTCACACTCTACGAGCCTCACAGTCTCTCAGAGATACCTCCTGTACCTAATAAAGGGGCCATGTTCATGGCCTTCTGCTGCTGTTGCCCATCCAATTCAAGGTTCAACATGTTGTGCGTTTGGAGATGCTTTTCTGCACACCACAGTTGTTACGTGGTTATTTGCATTTTTATCCACTGGGAGAGTTTTGTTTTTTTGCACCATTCTCTGTAAACTCAACTGCTGCACATGAAAATCATAGGAGATCAGCTTTTTCTGAGATACTCAAACCACCCTGTTTGGCAACAACAATCATTCTGCAGTTAAAGTCACTTAGATCACATTTCTTATGTTTGGCCAGAACGACGTCTGAATCTTTTGACCACATCTGCGTGCTTTTATGCATTGAGTTGCCACATGCTTGGCTGATTAGATATTTGCATTAACGAGCAGGTGTACCGGTATACCTGGTAAAGTGGCCACTGAATTTATTTTTGTAATTACCTTTAATTTCAGGCATTTCATTGCTATCTCACTATGCAAAAGAAATCATTAGTGATACAGCATTATCTAAAATTAGGCAAATCAGCTTTAACCTTCGTGGCTGTAATGCAAAGCTCCAAACGGAATAAAATCTATTACAACTACACACATCTCATGTATTTGCTTTTGCTGTTCTTAGGTATTGATACAGATGAAGAATGGTTACGGATTCTGTGGTGGAACATTGATCAACAATCGTTGGGTTGTGACGGCTGCTCATTGCTTTGATACAATACATCCACACTCAGTTACAGTAGGTAAGATGCAGTAAATGTATTTTAGAAAAAGATTTAAACATCAACAAAAAAAAAAATCAGCATTGACCATTAATCTGGTTTGTTAGTCACACTCAGATGCAAGTGGCTTTCCTCTTCATTGAAATTAACTTTTGGTAGTTTTAAAATTTAATTGCTTCAAGCAACATTGAGTAAAAGATGAATATAAGAACACATCAACAAAAGCACCTAGAAACTGCACTCGTTCTTTGGTGTGTTAAGTGGAGAGCTGTATATAAAGCACTGCATCCTGTTGGCCCCTCCATGGAAATCTATGAAACTGAAAACACATTTGAAATAGCACTAAGAAGGTTTGAATACAGAACCATGAGCTTTGTGATGTTCTCATTGACAACTGCTGAATCTTGAGATAGAGTGTGTTCACTGAACAGCTGCATAAAATGCTGCTGGAGTCAAAAATGAATAAAATGGGGGAGTGAAGGGTGGGTTGGGGAGAGAGAATGCTGCTTGCAGCTCTGATGTTAATAGTGAAGAGATGACTGACTTTCAGTACCATGTCTGTTAAAGGCTGATGTGCTGTGAACAGAACTGTCATATTTTGCTGAAAATTGTTAATCCTATGATATGCTTCTAGCTTTGTTTGTGAGTGACCAGAGGTTGAAGGTTGCCCCCAAATCTCCATTTATGCTGGCAATAGAGGAAAGATAATCCTGACAGTTTTTTTTTTAAATTAGAGAATCAGCATAAGACCACAAGTGATAGGAGCAGAATTGGGTCATTTGGCCAATCGAGTCTGCTCCACCATTCAATCATGGCTGATCCTTTTTTCCCCTACTTCCCAGCCTTCTTCCCATAACCTTCGATGCCGTGTCCAATCAAAAACTTATCAAGCTCTACTTTAAATACAGCCAGCAAACTGACCTCCACAGCTGCCTGTGGTAATAAATTCCACAAATTCACCACTCTCTGGCTAAAGAAATTTCTCCACATCTGTTTTAAATGAGGCTGTGCCCTCTTGTCCTGGACTTTCCCACCATGGGAAACATCCTTTCCTTATCTACCATGTCTAGGCCTTTCAACATTTGAAAGATATCAATGAAATCGCCCCTCACCCTTCTAAATTCCAGTGAGTACCAACCCAGAACTATTAAACGTTCCTTGTATAAATCTTTCATTCCCAGAATCATCCTTGTGAACCCCTTCTGAATCCTTTCCAATGCCAGCACATCTTTTCTTAATGAGGAGCCCAAAACTGTTCACAATACTCAAGATGAGGCTTCATCAATAGCAGAACACCACTAG
Source organism: Hypanus sabinus (assembly GCF_030144855.1). Taxonomy (NCBI): domain Eukaryota; kingdom Metazoa; phylum Chordata; class Chondrichthyes; order Myliobatiformes; family Dasyatidae; genus Hypanus; species Hypanus sabinus. Next base: position 84,702,954 of record NC_082707.1, read on the forward strand.
TCACTAATCAGACAAGGATCCTTTCATTCCCACTCAGATTTGTACCAATCAGCCAATGCTCCATTTATGCCAGTAACTTTCCTGTAATACCATGGGCTCTTAACTTGGTAAGCAGCCTTATGCGTGGCACCTAGTCAAAGGCCTTCTGAAAGTCCATATATACAAGATCCACTACATCTGTCCTATGTGTAATCTCCATGACTTCATCTTTAACAACTGACTCCAACATCTTCTGAGGTCAGGTTAACTGGTCTATAGTTTCCTTTCGGTTACCTTCCTCCTTTCTTAAAGAGTGACATTTGCAATTTCCTAGTCCTCTGGCACCATGCCAGAGTCCAATGATTTTTGAAAGATCATTACTAATGCCTCCACAATCTCTACTGCTACTCCTTTCAGCACCCTAGGATGCAGTTAATCTGGTCTGGATGACTGATGTACCCATAGGTCTTACAGCTTTTTGAACACCTTCTCCCTTGTAATAGTAACTGCACTCACTTCTCTTCCCTTCCACCTTTCAACATGACTCACTGCAAGTGTCTTCCAATGAAGACTGATACAAATTATTCTGCCATCTCCTTGCCCCCCATTATTTCTCTGGCCTCATTTTCTAGCGGTCATATATCCACTCCTGCTCCTTATATTTTTTAAGCATACTTAATAAAGCTTTTACTATCCATTTTGATATTGTTTACTGGCTTGCTTTTATATTTCATTTTTTCCCTCCCAATGATTATTTTAAGTTGCTCTCTGTAGGGTTTTAAAAGCTTCCCAATCCTCTGTCCCCACTAATTTTTGCCTTGTTCTATGTCCTCGCTTGCTTTTACATTAGCTTTGACTTCCCTTATCAGATAGTTGTACTATCTTGCCATGAGCATTTCTTCATTTCTAGAATACATCTATCCTGCACCTTAATTTTTTTCATCAAGTCACACCACTGCTGCCCTGCTGTGACCTCCTTCAAACTGACTTTGGCAACTCCCCTCTCATACCACTGTAATTTCCCTTAACTCCACTGAAATACTACCACATCAGATTTTATTTTATCCCTATCAAATTTCAAGTTGAACTCAATCATAGTGATCACTGCCTCCTAAAGGTTCTTTAACCTTAAGCTCCCTAATAACCTCTGGTTCATTACAGTGTAGCTGATCCTCTAATGACAAACTGATCTAAAAAGCCCACTTACAGGCTTTCAACAAACTCACTCTCTTGAGATCCATTTCCAACCTGATTTTCTCAATTGACTTGCATGTTGAAACTATCATAACATTGCCCTTTTCTATTTCCTGTTGTAATATGTGGTTCACATCCTCACTACTGCAAGGAGGCTTGTATATAACGGCCATCAGTGTCCTTTTACCCTTGCAGTTTCTTAACTCAACCCACAAGATTCAACATCTTCCGATCTTATGTCACATCTTTCTACTGATTTGATGCCATTCTTCACCTTCTTATCCCTCTGAAACAATGTAACAGGCCCTGATAATAGGCCCTTCCTGCCCTATGAGCAAAAACCCAATTACACCCACGTGACCAATTAACCTATTAACTTGTCCATTTTTTTTTTGGGGGGGGGGGAGTGGGGAAAACCAGAGTACCTGGAGGAAACAGATAATGTCATAGGGAGAACTACAAACTCCTTATTGACAGCACGGAACAGACTCCAAGCCACTGGGGCTGTAATAGCTTTAAGGCTGCTATGGGTATCACTGTTTGCACTGTTTGTGCATCTGACTCCCTGTACGCATTATTTTACTTGTGTACAGCTATGGAAGTGACAAGACCAATTTCCTGTGGGCTTAACTACACTGGAAAATCATCATGAGCATGATCTCAGCTGAGTAGCATTACCTTCAAGTGTGATTTCCACACAAAAAAATTTTTGCAAATTGATCCAATTTCTAGGCTATGGTTTATTACAGGAACACAAAGTATACAAGTTGTACTGTGATATGAGTATCCACTTCTTCCAAAATATTAAAAGTAGACATTGAACAGTTTTTATAGTGTTTCTCCCTCATTTCCATCTTCCCTTTGCTCATTTTCTTGACTTCAGCTGTATTAATTTCCCTCTTAATTGCCTTTCTCCTTAGTACTTCAGACTCTACAATCTCACTCAGGCATTTTCTGCTCATCCTGTCTCAGCTCTTTAGTTACTCCTCTCCTTTATCTGTCAGCTTGCATCCTGTTGAGTATTTCAGCATTTTCTGCTTTTAGTTCAGATTTCCTGTATTTAGAGTTATTTTTATCCAAATGGATTCTCACCAGTTGATTTCACTGCTCTAAAGTAAAGCTTTTGCTTTAGATTTGAACAAAACCTATTATAGCATGAGACCACCTAAACAATAGTGTACATTCTAGTTTTTTGAGGGAATGATCTACTAGTTCTATTATTTCACTCCTTTTTCGTAGTACATTTCAGAAAGGATCAGGATGCTGCCTGGCCTACTGAGTTCCTCTGACATTTTGTGTTTGTTGCTTGAATTTCCAGCATCTGCAGATTTTCTCTTGTTTAGAATGTCTATTTGAATTGGTTCCAATACCCATTCTGAACATATCAGATTATAAAAACTGTAGAAGTTAAATGACTGGTTCTTACATTTTGTTGTTAATCCCCACAGGTGAATTTGATAAGCTCCGGACAGAGACCTGGGAACAGAATGTTTTGGTGAAGAAGTTTCTGACACACCCTCAGTATAATCCAGTAACATATGACAATGATATTGCCCTGTTGTATTTGAATCAGTCTGTGAATTTTACTTTTGCTGTTGCTCCAATTTGTCTGCCCAATCACAACCTGGGCAAGCTGCTACTGCAAAGTGGGAAAGCAGGAATGGTAAGTGGTTGGGGCATAACCTCCCAAAGAGGCAGACTATCCCGATTCTTGCACAGAGTGCAGCTTCCTTACATTGAACAGGCCACTTGCATGAAGTCAACAAAGTTGGAAGTTACAGATAATATGTTCTGTGCTGGATACGCAGATGAATACAAGGATTCCTGCAGAGGGGATAGTGGGGGACCGTACGCAGTTTTATATCAAGACACGTGGTATCTGACGGGTGTGGTTAGTTGGGGTGAAGGCTGTGCAAATGCAGGAAAGTATGGATTATATACTAGGGTGCCAGCTTACTTATCATGGATACATGATAATTTATTGCAACACAGCTACTGACTTACAACCACCATAATGGCATCATAGAAAGAATAAGCTCTGATTGTGAATAATCATCATGACACTGGGTGGTTTTCTAAACAAATAGCTAATAAATTTGCAAACTGAAAAGATTATGTAGAACCAGTTTCAAACTAAACTAGCAGTTTTGCTTAAGATGTTTCAGCTGGTCATATTGCAGCCTAGAGATTACTGATTACTCCAGTGTTACTGAATGCTCATTGGACACTAATGACAAATATATTAACAAAAATGCTACCATTTGACTGCATGAAACTAACAGAAATGATCAAATTTGAACATTTTTTTAAAAAAAAAGTTATATAGATTATATTTTGATCACAAACTTCTCTCAGAGTTAGTCTTCAGTGAAGCTGTGGGTTAGAACCAGATTCAAACATGGATTTGAAGCCCATGTGGCAGTACACGATCTGCCACTATCTAATTATCTTACAGTTTTGGATGTTTAATAAATAAACTCCTTTGCAAATGCTGACAACTGAATTTCCCCATATTGGACAGCTGGTATCTTTTAATCTATTACATAAAAATCAGACAAAATATGCAAAACTACAAACAATGCCTAAAGCCCAGTAACTTTTCAGTTGTATATATCTTGGAAAAGTTTTCTCCCCCCCCACCATCGAAAGTCATTTAAGCTTTACCTCTATTCAAACATTAGAGAACTGTCTCATTTTCCTACTGTTAACAGATCTACATCCAGAAAGCAAATACACTGTGATTTTGCTCAGACACAGTTAGACACGAAGCACAAATTTCCAAGTGTCGTAGCTACTCCTTTCACTCTAAACTGGGACCTTGAGGCATGGAACAGTAGAAACTTCCTTCACCCAGGGCATCTAGCAAATGGGCTTTCCCCATGTAAAATCATTATTAGCAGGGTTTAAAAATAAGCTAGTTACTGTCATTAGTTTTCTGAAATATGTATAAAAGCTTGCATCTCTTTGAATAAACCTGCTAAGCCAAGACACTTGCTACAAATTACACTGATTACACCTTTAAGAGTTTGAATTAGTCCTTTGAATCAATTATGAATTACCTGTGACACTGATTGTGTCATTTGTTCCCACTAAAATGGTTTCTACCTGAAGTCTGAAACCTTACACTGTCTCTTACCCACATCCCTAATAGTGATTTCTAATTTTTCTTCTAATTTGATTTTTATTTTTAAATTAAGCACTACTCATCTTTCTTTTGTAGAATTTCTCATAATTATTCCTTACCCAGTTTGCAGCATACTATAAAAGAAAGCATTCTTTGAGAGATGCTCGGAAATAATGAAAATTAGTTCACAGTTGTTCTCAGCTCCCCCCCCCCCCCAATAATAAATTGCATGAGATTATTTTCTTAAGATAACTTTCTGATTAGGTCATTTCCAACTACCAAACGAGCAAGGTTACAAGAGGACCAATATCTGTAAATAGCCACCAACTACTGAGAAGTGAAAACCTTTACAAAGAGGGGTTTATTTGTTTAAAAAATACAACTTGTGTCTACAATTACATATTTCATCACAATCTATGTTTGAACAAGACGATTAGCCCAACCTTTAACATAGATATCCACTTACAGACCTACCCAGAGCTTACTGAAAGATTTAAAAGACCAGAACGATGCGAGATTGCACTGATCTTGCAGAGACAGCACATGATTCAAGCCATAAATTCAAACACAGCGCATGTCTATATTTAATTAAGTCCTTTTTACCCCTGTTTTCAACTTAATTGGGCAATTTGGCTTAATGCCAGGCAGCTGTGTTCCTCCTCTACTGGGCACCGATGTACTTTTGTAAAAGAAGTTTGATCAACCTCTATACATGCAGTCTTCAGTGATGTAAACTCATTCATTCAATCTGCAGACTGGGTTCATCAAATATGCTGTAGTCAGAAATGTTGACTGGATATCTGGGGCTCAGATATGACAAAATGTTAGTTCACCATTTCAAGACTTTTAAAAAAAAATCTCTTGAAAAGAATGCTTGAAAACAGAAGAGAGCAGAGGAGGTATGTTGATTCCATTGGGCTGGATGGTAGCAGCGCACAATTGTGTTTGTAAGCTGTTGCACGAATGTTACCCAGCTCCAAGTGACTAATAAATATGCATTACAGAGGCATGCGATTGCCTTCAATGCTGATCTTTACTGCCCGAGATGACTTGGTCATTTTCTTGATGTCTTGAAATCGGCGCATTTGCTTGTCAAGACGATTCAATGTTTTCTTTACTGCTCCCTGTGAGGGACGAGGCAGAAGATTGATACACATCAGTTCACTTTGCACAAGTACAGTACTTCCCTGCATATACTGATGAGCCCTCAAATTTTCTTCTTTTAACTTTAAACAACCTGAAAAGTTTGCAGAATTGCAATTGAGAGTCTTCATTAAAATGTTTTAGTATTTGATTCTGAGCTGAAGGAAATATCTTAGAACGAGGCTTCACTGTGTTCTTAGAATAACCTAATATTTTGATCAGAATGTTGAAACGGACAGCATTCTAACTGGGGATTTTCGTTATTTTAACGATCAAGCAGTGCATAAAAGTAGATTTATGAATAAGAGAAAACAACTCACCTAATAAGAATACCTTCAGGATGCAATGAAATTGTGTGTACAGCCTGCATATGATCCAATATCATTTAATGATCCACAAGGCAGGAAATGACAAAGACATTCTTCCTTCACTCATTCCACTCAATCACGCAGAATCAGAATAAGGATTTCACAACACATGTCTGTTCTAAGTGGGCGTCCCTCTATTCTGAGGCTGTGTCCTCTGGTCTTTGATGCCACACATCCCCCCCCGCCCCCCCCATTCCTCTCCACATCCACTCTACTGAGGCCTTTCAACACTTGACAGGTTTCAATGAGGTCCTCTCCTCAATCTTTTGAATTCCAGAAAGTAAGGATCCAATTCCAAGATGTCCCTTTTTGCTTTAAATGAAGATATACATACTAGATCCCACAATATTGAACAAAGCCCTTTCAAGTACACAGAATCAAACCGTGCCATCATCACCGACGACCAGAAGCCAGATTGTCTAACCTGATTTGGCTGACAATGTAATTGCAACGTATGACACTGAAGATCAACCAAATTCAGCCCACACTAAATTATCAACATGCTGGGGAAGCCAAATGATCAGCTCTTGCACGTTATGATCATACAACTTCCTTGCTTTCATAGTTAACTGACATGGGAACCTGATGATGCATTGCTGTCTCTTGGCCTTGTGTATCTGGAGTGGACAGTGGCCTTGTACCCAACCCAATACAAAAAAAAGCAGAGAAACATCACCAGGACTTCTGTCAAATCATCGGGGACCAGCAGGGAATTTTAAAACTACTTGGATCAGCTTCTATTTTCACTTAATTGCCCAAATTGACTTACTGTCTTCTATTCTGGACTAATGAAACAAGACATACACTATTTAAAAAAATGTAATTTCCCTTCATCCCACTTGGGGATCATAAAGCAAGGCAGGACAGGCCAGAGCTCTCACAGTCAGTAGCCTCCCACTGTGGCTCAAGAATCCTAGTGGAACTGGGCTTCCATTTGACAGGTATATTATGAAAACCTTGGAGTCTCAAGTTCCCTGGGGCACAGTCAGAGGCCAGACTATCCAGAGCTTGTAAAACGGCCTGCTTGAAGTAAATAACATCATAGACACATTGGGAACAGAAAGTTTTACATCTAAACTGCCAGAGATAGGTTTGGCATCGTCCAATAATAATTACAAAACTGCAAGACTCAAAGATACATGTAACATATCACCAGAACCTTTCACTGACATTTACAATTACACGCTGAGCCTGTGTTTGATTACATTACTACCAAAACAAAATATATTCCATGATGTTCTGTGAAAGAAAGAATCCTATTCTGTGTCCAATCCCAGGAGACAAGTATGCAACTAAAAGTTGATTACATTACCTTTTCCTACTGAGCCCTTCTCGACCTGACTTCAGGTTTCAGCAGGAATCAAACCACAATTACCCCCTTACCTTCTATCATATCAAGTGCAAAAGAGAACCTGCCTACTCATGTGGTTCAGTTCAGATATTAAAAAATAGGATCCAAGTTCGTAGCACATTAACACTATCACTGATGGAAGATTTTCTCTGGAAATTTACTTTTTTTTAAAATGACAGTCATATCATCGATTCAACCTTCTTTACTCACCCTGCTAGCCTCTATTTCTACATTCCACTTTGGTCTAACAACATAATCCCTGTTTGATGGTAATGGCACTCTGGCTCTTGCACAGAATCCAGGATCACCAGGTCGAAGTGCTCTAAATTTGAAAGATGCAAATGAAAGGTTATGTCAAGGATCTGTAAAGATCAGAGTTTTTTTGAATTTTTAAAAATACTTTTAATCTCCACTCATTCTCCTAATTTTGGTTATTTAAAAAGCAGCACCAGTATAGGGAATGATGGGTATAGATAGCTGTAAATTCTAGATTCCCACATAACTACTTCAGCTGCAACATCTGCTTCTGTCCAATTTTTCAGCCTCCTTCAATCTGTTCTTCACTTACTTTTCCTCTCCTGTTAACACCTTCTCCAGATCTCTGCGAGGGGTCTGTCCACCAGAACTATGAAGGAACAAAAACAGTTGATTAATTCCTTTCACAACGTGCAAAGGTATTTCAAGCAGAACACAGATACATGCACTGCATTCAGGGAAGCCAATGTAACTCAGAAGATTTCTTATGGCAACAACACACACAAAATGCTGGTGGAACACAGCAGGCCAGGCAGCATCTAGAAGGAGAAGCACTGTCGACATTTCGGGCCGAGACCCTTCGTCAGATTTGTTATGGAATGGATTTCAAGATTTGCTACAACAACTGAATGATCTACTAGAATTTACCACAGCAAAACCAGTATTTAGGATATTTTTCAGACATTTCCCAGGGACTAGAGTTGAAAGTGTGTGGTAAACATTGATGCTAGTAAAATAGATGCTTGCATTCCCAAAACCCACAAGTTTTCCCCAGCATTATATTTCCTCTTACAGTGATTTGTTCATCTGCACATACAAAGTCCTACTTGATGTTTTTGATATCTTTCATTGCCTTTGCAAAACACACTTCTTTCTCCTAGATTAAAAATACAAACATAGTTTAACCTCCATATGAGATTTTGGCTAATTGGGAAACCAACGTAATGAGAATGAGGAGCATTTAAATAACAAACATCCATTCTAATGATGCTTTTACATTCACAGGATGTTGCCAAGGGCTTCAGATCAATTTGTCATTTTGTTATTAAGCAATTGCAGTTACTAATTAACACAAAGCAGATTAAAATTATCATGGCAATGCTTGTTGAAAGAACAAGCCAGCCAATATATCAGAGAAACAACTAAACCTCTGGATAAATGCCTTTACAAGTGGATTCACCTATACCATTTTGATTCCATCTACACCACGTTGACATATCAGTCTTGCACTAAGGGCCTTCTAACTTTAGGTCCAAATATATTTAAATTTTAGCCACAAAATGGATCACAGCTGCCATGACTGTTAAGCAATGTAAATTAAAGGCTAGACAATACAATTGCTTTTAGCATAGGCTACATTCACAGAGCAGGTGACAGAGTCATGGAGTCTTATTCAACTTTTGAGAGAGTAGGGGGTCTCTCTACAGAATTAGTGTTCTGTTCTGAGTATCAGATGCTTGATCTCCAGGAGACTCCCAGCCTCCCCGATGGCCACATCTGCACCAGGTTATCAAGATGCAGCTCCTTAAAGACCACGTTAGGGAAATGGAGATATAGTCAAGAGCAACAGATAGGCAACTCTGTGGATGCTAAAAGGAAACACGGATGCCAGGATCCAAGATGCTTCTGGATGCCTCCACAATATCCTGAAAAGGGAGGGTGGGCAGCCAGAAGTGGTGGTACAACAACATAGGAAGAGAAAGGGAGGAGGTACTGAAAAAAGAATATAGGGAGTTAGGAAGGAAGCTGAGAAACAGGACCTCAAGGGTAGTGATCTCAGGATTGCTGCCTGTGCCATGTGACAGTGAGGAGACGAACAGAATGAGGTGTGGCTGAAGAATTGGAGCAGGTGGCAGGGATGCAGCTTTCTTGATAATTGGGATTTCTTCTGGGGCAAGTGGGACAAGGAACAAAAGGGACAGGTTGCACTTGAATCTAAGGGGGACCAATATTCTTGCAGACAGATTTACTAGAGCTGTTAGGAGTGGTTTCAACTAATATGTAGGGGGATGGAAACCAGGATGATAGAGCTGAGGATGAGCCAGCAGGTTTACAAGTAGATGATGGGTGTAACATGAACGTAAAGAGGGACAAGCCAAATGATTGTGTACAAATACAGACAAAGCCAAGAGTTAAATTGTACCACAGAGGTAAAATTCAAAAGGATGAAGAATGCAGGACTGTAGGTGCTGTATTTAAATACGCATAGCATTTGTAATAAGGTGGAGGAACTCGTGGTGCAATTAGAGATCGGTTGGTATGACATTGTGGACATCACTGAGTTATGTCTGAAAGAAGGCCATAGTTGGGAGCTAAATATCAAAGGATATACTTTGTTATCGAAAGGACAGGCAGGAAGGCATAGGCAGTGGTGTGGCTTTGTTGGTAAGAAATAGAATTATATCTTTAGAAAGAGGAGACAAAGGGTCAGAGAATGCTGAATCTTCGTGGTTGCAGTAAGAAACTGCAAGAGTAAAAACAAACATAATGGGAATCATTCATAGGCCTCCAAGTAGTAACCAAGATGTGGGATTGAGATCACGAAGTAAACTGGGAAAAACATGTAATAAGGGTAATGACACAATTGTAATGGGGGACTTCAATATGCAAGGGCATTGGAAAAGTCAGGGTAGTGTCAGATCGCAAGACAGGCAACTTGTTGAATGCCTACCAGATGGTTTTTTAGAGTCTACTCAGGAAAAGGCCATCTTAGATTGGAGTTTAATGTAAAGGAACCCTTAGGAGGCAATGATCATACTATGACTGATTTCATACTGCAACTTGAGAGGGAAAAGCACAAGTCACATGCATCAGTATCGCAATGAGATAAAGGGAATTACAGTGGCATGAGAGAGGAGCTTGCCCAGGTGGATTGGAGGAGGATACTGGCAGGGATGACGGCAGAGCAGAGATGGCTAAAGTTTCAGGGAATAGTTCACAAGGCACATAATAGATATGTCCTACAGAGGAAGTAGTTTTCAAATGGCAGAGGTAGGTAACTATGGCTGACAAAGGAAGTTGGGGACTGCATAAAGGCCAAGGAAAGGGCATATAAGGTAGCAAACGAGAGTGGAAAGTTGGATGATTGGGAAGCTTTCGAAATCCAACAAAAAACAACTAAAAAAAGCTATGAGAAGGGAAAAGAAGACATATGAGGACAAACTAGCCAATAATATAAAGCACGATACCAAAAAGTTTTTAGTTTTTTTCAGCCAAATAAAGAGTAAAAGGGAGGTGAGAGTTGATATTGGACCAATGAAAAATGATGCTGGTGAGGTAGTGGGTGGAACAAAAAAATGGCGGATGAACTTAAAGGGCACTTTGCATCTGTCTTCTTCACAGTGGAAGACACTAGCAGTGTGCCAGTGGTCTGTGAGTGTCAGGGTGCAGGAGTGAGTGCCATTGCAAAGGAAAAAGTGCTAGGCAAACTCAAAGGTCTTGAAGTGAATAAGGCACCTGGGCCAGATGGACTACATCCCAGAGTCCTAAGAAAGGTTGCTGAAGAGATAACAAATGCACTGGTCATGATCTTTCAAGAATCACTTGATTCAGTCATGGTCCCAGAGGATTGGAAGATTGCCAATGTCAGGAAGCAGCGAGTAGGAATAAAAGGGGCCTTTTCTGGTTGGCTGCCAGTGACTAGTGGTGTTCCTCAGGGGTCAGTATTGGGACTGCTACTTTTCACATTGCTTGTCAATGGAATTGATGGCTTTGCAGCAAAGTTTGTGGATGATACGAAGATAGGTGGAGGGGTAGGTAGTGCTGAGGAAGCAATGTGATTACAGTGGAACTTAGACAAATTGCAAGAATGGGCAAAAAAGTGGTAGATGTAATACAGTGTTGGGAAATGTATGACTATGCCTTTTGGTAAAAAGAACATTAGTGCAGACTATTATCTAAATGAGAAGGTTCTAACTTCAGAGGTGCAGAGGAACTTAGGAGTCCTTTACAAGATTCCCAGATGGTTAATTTACAGGTCGAGTCTGTGCTAAAGGTGGCAAGTGCAATGTTGGCATTTATTTCAAGGAGAATAGAATATAAAAGCAAGGAGATAATGCTGAGCCTTTAGCTGACATTAGTCAGGCCACACAAGAATATTGTCAACAGTTTTGAACTCCGTCTCTCATTGGAGAGAGCCCAGGGGAGGTTCATAAGGATGAGTTTGGAAATGAAGGAGTTAATATATGAGGAGCGTTTGGTAGCTTTGGGCTCAGCAGAATTTAGTAGAATGCTAGGGGATCTCATTGAAACCTACTGAATGTTGAAAGGACTAGATAGGGTGGATTTGGAAAGGATGTTTCCTACACGGGCCATCTGGAACTAGAGGTCATAGCCTCAAAATTGAGGGGTGACCCTTTAGAACAGAGGTAAGGAGGAATTTTTTTAACCAGAGTGTAGTAAATCTCTGGAATGCTCTGCCACAGACAGCGGTGGTGGCCAAGTCCATTTGTGTATTTAAGGCACAGGTTGACCGTTTCCTGATCTGTCAGGGCATCAAAGTATACGGTGAGAAGGATGGTGTAAGGGGTTCAGTGGGATCCAGGATCAGTCATGATGGAATGCCGGAGCAGACTTTGATGGGCTGAATGGTCTAATTCTGCCCCTATGTTTTATGGAGTCTCAGAGCACAGAAAGAGTCCTTTTGGCCTAACTGGTACATACCAACCAAGATACCCATCCATGCTACTCCCATTAAGCCAATAGCCTTCTAAACCTTGCCTTTTCATTACCAGTCCAATTGCTGCTTAAAAATTGTTTTTGTACTTGCCTGGACAACCTTCCTGGCAGCTCATTCTACATTATACCACTCTCTGTGTAAAAGTTGCCCTTAAGTTCTGGACCCTATTTAGGCCCCTCATGATTATACACACCTCTATAAGATCACTATACTCCAAGGAAAAGGGCCTAGCCCATCAAACCTCTAACAAAGATCTTAAGTTCTGGCTACATCCTTGTAAATCTTTTCTGCACTCTTTCCAGTTTAATGACATCTTTCCTATAATTAGGTCACGAAAACTGAACACAATACTCTTGAGGCCTCACCAACATTTTGTACAACCATACCATAACCTCACAACTTATGCCTGGTGCCTATACTAATGCCAAGTCTTTACCACCCTCTCTACCTGCGCCTCCACTTTCAGTGAACTATGTACCTGAAAGCAAAGACCCTCTGTTTTACAACAAAATTGCTGACAACTGATATGAATGATTGATCAGATTTATCTGATCAGTTTTAGGCAAGAAATACAAACTTCTCTGTTATTTAGTCTAAAGTTCAGAAAAAAAAAATCAGCAGTACATAGCTTTTTTAATTCTTGTGAAACAAAACTCATCCAAGCTTTTCCACAAGGAATTAATGCTGGTATTACTTACTGCATCAAGCAGTCATGAAATAAAATTCAAAGACAGCTGAAGTGCACACAACACACACAAAATGCTGGTGGAACGCAGCAGGCCAGGCAGCATCTATAGGAAGAAGTGCTGTCGATGTTTCGGGCCGAGACCCTTCGTCAGGACTGATCAGATTTATCAGTTCTAGGCAAAAAATACAAACTTCTCTATTATTTAGTCTAAAGTTCATACAATCTTCCACTGAATGTCTGCCCTTGATGGTGAATGTGAAGGAAAAAGAAAATTACTTAGAACAAGACAGGAGACAATCTCCCGCTAAAGCAAAGCAAATTTACAAGGTACTGAAATATCTGTGCTCCACATTCTGGTGGCGTGTTTTTGGGCTGATTGAGCGATCTTGGACTTTGCTATCTCTAAGAGGGTCCTGTGAAGCTTCGAGTGAAGTGTGTCCATGATTGACCCAATTTCTTGTCGATTAGATTGAGATCTTCAAGGTGAGCGGGTGTTCAGTGCCATCTACCAGCTTCTTGCTTGCTGCTCCGAGAGGAAGCCGCTTGTGGTCGAATGGTCTCTCTCTTTCCCTCAGTACTGTCAGATGGTGGTGTTGGAGTCCTGGGTCTTAGGCAAAATTTGTGGATTGGACTCTGTAGTTCACATTATGATATGTTTCAGTTCGCTCCTCTTTTTGTTGCCAATTTGAACAATTTTGATCGGGCGACCTGCAGATAATGAAGCGGGATGAACTGAACATATGCCTGGACTCTTTCAATTTAGTGTTTTATTTACTGTGTTTGTTGATCACTTTTTTGTTGCCGTGTGCATGATTTGTACTTTTTGCATGTGGGGGGTGGGTGGGGTTGATGCTTTTCTTTGGAACTGTAGTTCCATGGTTTTCTGTTTCATGGCTGTCTTTGGGGATGACAAATTTCAGGGTTGTGTACTGCATACATAAATGTTCTTTGAATCTTGATAAAGCGGTGAATGATGCAAGTGTCCTGCTCTATTCCCATATTTAACTGACTTGGTAGACTGAACTACACTAATTTTTCATTTAAAACCACGATGAAATTAAACAGTAAAATATGTTTTATCATTATAGAGATTATAAGAATGGTTCTTTTTATAAATAAAACATGGTTTCCCAAACCAGTAAAGTGGCATCTTATTATACAATGTTGAATTAAGGGACAGCAAAACAAAATTATTAAAACCATCAAAGATTGTTTTCATATAGTTTCATAGTAATTAAATTGATTGATATATTATGACCACATGTACTCAGAAACAGTAAAAATCTGTTACAGATAATGGGGATAAACCATTAATATTCAAAGCTTTCCCCAAGAATTCAACTACAGGAAATAAACAGGGGAACCTGAGTTGTTCAGAATAGTTCAAATAGATTTTAATCAATGACTTGGGAAACCTTGAATAATCAATTTTTAAATGACAGTAAATGTGTAAAATTTTAGAATGACAAGAATAAAGTGTAATAAAATAACTAAAACTGAAACCTGGGGTAGTGTTCTTGATCATTGGAGAAGGCATCAGCTTCGTTTTCCTCACTGTCTTCATACCTAGAATCTCTTAATAAATGAAATGAATGAAGCAACGTTTAGGGGACAGGGTGAGCAGTCACAATGGAGTAAAAGCCGACTGCAAACGTCAAGGAAACTCTGTTAACTGGATATTCACAGAGCAGTAAAAATAATGCAAAGCAGCGTGGCAAAAGACTAACCTGAAATAGATAGTCAGGTGATGGAAAGAGAGCAAGAATCAATATGGATGTGCTTAGTGATATAACAGAGTGGAGTGGGGAGTGATGTGTGTCCATCATGGATTCTTTGTGAAGGGCCATTCTGTTCCGTTCACCCAGCAAGCTGGTCTTACTATTTTAAGAACTTTATTGGTAGTCTTTCCCAGAATACAATTAGAAGTAATCTGCTTCTTAAAAGCATATGCCCTCATGATTACTGGCAACACAGATGCTCACACACTTCCCAGTGATATAGAAAAGTACCATGTGCTCACCAATTACCAGTAACTTGTGCAGCAAACTTCCTTTAAAATGTTGTGAAAGTGCTTTGGCCCAACAGTGGACATTTAAATAAATAAATAAAATGTTTTGCAAGTACAAAGAAATGAAAAAAGGTCTCAAAACGAACCACCCAGACACCAACATTTTAATTGAAAATAAAACCCAAGTAGTGATCTTTACCTTCCAAGGTGAAATCTGGCAAAGCGTTACATTCTCCTGTAGCAGAACTTTTCTCAAGTGTTTACCAGGAAATACTGAATTACATATAGTGGGTAAATCTTCCTTCCTTCTTTAAAAGATGTTCAGTTTCCTCATGCTAATAGGATTGCTGACATAGAGGAGTTTGTGAAGGATAAAAAAGGCACAGTGTCTTTATTGGGATTGGGAGACCTAAGCAGAGCACTTTTCTCTACCACACACAATGGTTTCAGATATAATGCTGTTTTTATGACATTAGTCATCTTGAAAGTTTGATGAACATGACAATAGCATGTTACTGAGTGAAGTTGCTACACAGCAGATGGGAAGGTACGAGCAGAAAAGTTTTTTGATGAAACATTCCTGAGGATAATTTTACTCCATTTTGTCAGCGGTTCCTATTTTTATGTGGATCCCAAACATCAGAGAAGCTTAATATATAACAAATCAAAATTTATTACAATTAACTACACTGGAACCCCACCTACATCAGTCTAAACACTATTACATGTTGTTTCCAGCTCAGTCTGTGAATCCACAGGAATCCCTGAATATTGCTATCTTAATCAATCTAGCCTGGAAAATTAAACCTTCATGGACCCCATTACACCAAGCACACTGGACAAAATATCACATTGCATACTATACTCACGTGCTCCTGCTGTGATTGATACACTACAGTAGTGGTCACCAACCTTTTTAAGCCCAAGATCCCCTACCTCGGCCTTAGTAAAAGGCAAGATTGACCCCACATCAATTAGTTACACGCATGCGCACAGGGGCAGAATAGACCGGAAGTGGAAATAATGTATAAACACCGGGGGTACCCATCCTTTTTTTGCACCGCGGACCGGTTTAATATTGACAATATTCTTGCAGACCAGCTGACCCGGGGAGGGGTGTTAAACACGATGGGAATATAGCGATACTCAAAGCAGGCTCCTTATGTCCAGTGTATTCTACAATTTAACTTTCGCGGCTCTCGGCTTCTGTCCAGCTTTCTCACATTTTTTTCCGCTGAAAAAACTCAGCGGGTTTGTCTTTAAGTGCAGGGTGCTTGGACTCAGGGTACCGAAGCAGTTTTGAGACATTGCCTCATTAGACAGCCTCTGGGCCTGAACTCAGCCTCCTGCCTGCCCGCCACCAGCCACCTTTGACAGGTGTGGCTGGTCGTGGGTGGGGTGAGAGGACAAGGCCAGGGCCGGAGGTCCCCATACCGGGGCCGCGTCAGTCACAGTCCGGAGTGAGCAGACGACTGAGCGGGGAGTGCGACAGAGTGCCTGCCCGCCCCCCTTGTTCGATCTATCGGCCGACAAAAGTTTGTTTCAGTAGATCACAGCACGATAGTTGCTCTGCTACCTACGAAATGCTGTGCCTGAATTAGGTTGTCTGCGAATATTTTAGCACCGGGTTCCTCACGAACACTTGGTGTGGTAAACAGGTTCAGAGGCAGCGCTCCAGGCCAGTAGCAATGGCACTTCCCGTTGGCCGCCCGAGGTCAACCAGTGACCCCTGGCGCGAGGGTGTCACTGCGTTTCGGCGACTGATGACCTTGCGTGGGTTCAAGTTCAACAGTGGCCGTGACAGGGAATGAGGAAAGGTGCAGCTGACTCGTATCATTTCCTCGCAATCCGGTGGTTGGGGACCACTGAATTACACTGTGCGGGGGAGCTACACGCGTGCACACTGGGAAGAAAGAACGGAACTAAAACCCTGCAATCCGGAAACAATCTCACAACAGCATTTGTGTATTTACTTTTCTTTTCTTTTTTTGGGATCAACTGGGAAATTCTCAAAGATTGACTAGTCGATCGCAATCGACGGGTTGGCGACCACTACACTGGAGCATAGAAATAAGTGGAAGTGACACACTTATGTAATGCATTCATTATTTTAAAGGTACATCAACTAGTCACTGATTAAACTTGAGACCAAGTAACACTTGCAAAACAAATTGTTTCTGAAAACACACAAGTTAGTCTAGATCAGCTATCATTTCTATTTCAGATAAAGGCCATCCTGTTTAAACCTGCTGAATTCACCAATTCTGTTACATACATACACTTGTGTAAGGGTAAATCTTGGAGAGTTCACATGTTAGTTCTGCAGATAATACTGTTCACATATTGACTAATTATTTTTTCCTGTCAACCCCAACAACTGTAATTCATTTTTCCAGTGTAACAATGGTATTTTACACCAGTCACATTTGATTAATTAAACACTTTCTGGAGTGAGTTCCGAAGAAAATATACATTTGTCAGTTCTTCACAAGGAAGCTAAAGGACAGACTTATAGTGTATGCTCTAGTAATACATATCAAAATTATAATTCATGGTCAACTACCTGCTCAGACGGCGTCGCATTGGCATCTGGTCAATGTCTCTCTGCTCTCGTTCCTCCCGCGTCATCCCTTTATAATTTGATGTCAGGCCAAAAATAGGTCTTGACCACTCATCTGGTAGAAAAGTGAACAACTACACAATTAGATTGCCAGAAAGTAAAAGCTCTTTGCTCAGTTTTCAGTGATCTTCAAAGTGATGCTCGTTGAAAAAAAGCAGTGACACAGAGTAAGAACACTTCATGATTTAGTGTTAATTCAACCTGCCAATACTGGCAACTCAAAAGGCAGATGCTTGGACCAATTACATGAGAGGATGAGCACGGGAATTGAGCAGCAGTGGAAACACCTTAGCAAAAACTACAGACATTTTCAGTGTGGGTTGAAAATAACCTTTGTAAATAACATACAGGGTTCAACACTGTCAAATACATTAAACTATATAAAGATTTTCACTGACTATTCAATCCCAACAGAGCCAAGATGCAACTCTATCATTCATTTATATACAAGCAGAGTCGATGTCTTCAAATAGGCCTTCCTGGATTACACAAATAGATCTCTCTGATCTCGGCACAACAAAATGGAGGAACCAGAACAAGGATCACACTGATGCAATATGAATAACTATTCAGACTCATCTTTAACAACAGCATAGGAAGATGACTAACTCATGTAATATATCCCAATAAATGTCGTAAACAACAACAACAAAAAAGAAAACAAAGTAAGAATTAAGGCAAACATACTGATGAGCTTTCCAGCAAGTTCTTTGTTGCTTCTATTTTCCTTGGGATGTTTATATAAGTACATCACACAACGTCCGATCCCACTATGCTTCAGAGTCTCCTGACTCACACTGGGCAACTGTACATAAAAACAGTCAGTTACTTTCAAAGACACTAAGGCAAGTTAAAGAGAGAACTCCGTTGAATTAAACCACAGAGTACTATATTCAGTTCTGGTTACCACAACCCTAGAAAAGATACAAGGGTGATCCACTACAAAATTGAGGAAGTGATCAGGAAAGACTGACAAGGCTGTGATTATTTTCTTAACAACAGTCTGAGGTACTGAGACATACAGCACAGGTGAACCTACAACCCTGAGTGTTTCACTGCTTGTGGGCAGGAATGGAACAGAGAAAATTTTCATGAATCCATCTTTTCATTTCTACAATGCAACAATTTCTAGAGATGCAACTGACACAATAACCTCACAGTACTGATCTCCGATGAAAGCAGTGAAGACATGGTTTACCTGATGGTTTTTGTTAATGCTTGAACAAAGTGCACAGGCACTTTCAGGCCATCCTTTACTTCTTGCCCTGCAAGTACCAACTCTTGTTCTGTATGGTAGCTCAACTATATGTCCATTCATCTGCCAGCCCAGTAAGACCAAAGTAAAATAGGTGTAACTGAATATAAATGCATCTTAAGGAGGGTTACTGGATTTCCTTAAATACAATTTAAACTTATCAGGTACCAGACATACTTTTTCCTGAAAGTTTTGGTAATTAAAGCAAAAATATAAATGAGCAGGGTATTGAAAGAATACAATATGTGCTGAATACTGTCTTGATAAGACTCCTACGACTACAGGTTTGGAAGAGCAAGGGATGAAAACCCTCCCTATGTGGAGAAAAAAAAGCTGTTGAAATACATATGTTAACACAAGCTGCTACAACCCTATGCTATCTTAGGGCTAGGCATGCCTGCTTACCTCCTGTAGTATCTTTAACAACTCCTCACGGATCTTGAGATGGGGCAAACTCTTGTCTGGCAAGGGTGTGAGCCATTCCTTTATAGCAGACATCACCCCACTATCAATAAAAGTGTCCTTCAAATCTTGCCTGCAAGAATTAATAGGACAGTCGGCATCAACAAAAAGAAACATTACCTGTTAGTCACGATTATTGTCAAATATTTACTTGAGCTCTTCTAGGCTGAGAACTTCTAACAATCTTTTAAACCTTCTGCTGTTTCAGTAACCCCTTATTCCACATAACTTAGCTCCAGTAATACTCGTCTTTTATTAGTATTTTCTGTATCCTACAGGATTATAACAGAATGCATAATATCATGAAATTCTATGTGACCCAAGCTCCATCATGACCTTGGGTGTTGGCTGTGTGTAGTTTACATATTCATCCTATGACCAAGTGAGCTTTCTATACACTTGTCTCTTCTCCAACATGCCAAATATAGTCTGGTTGCTAGGTTAACTGGCTACCCTAAAGTTCCCCTGTTAAAACTGGGTGACAGGTAAGTTAATGGGGGAGAAGGAGGAGGAATTGGTAGTGGTGCAAGAGGGAAAATGGCATTAGAGGAATGAGGTGTCTGATTATCAGTATGGATGTGGTAGCTGAAGAGCTTTGTTTCCTGCTGAATGAACTGTATTTTACAGTTAACACATGATCAATTGTTCTCTTTCACAATGTGCAAGCAACATTTAAAAGATGCTTCTTAAAAGCTTTTTATAACATTTTCTTCATGTCAAAATATAAATTAGTTTGGCTAAGTACTGATGGATTCAGGATTCTGCAGCTTTCAGAAAATATGAGCATGTTAGACACAAACTTCTACAGTTTCTAAAAGGGGATATGTGGCTTTGGTAAACTTATCTCTAACAAATTAAACTTAACAGATATAACAAAAAATTCTATTCAGAAAACTAATTCCAATTGATGGCAACCCCTGGCATTGATTACATAATAGTTCTTTTAATGCCATGGGTTGCCCAAACATTAAGAACTTGTAAAATACAATTCACCTGTGAGAAGCATTTCACCTCAAAATGCTCTTTATTTGTTTTTCCTGAAAATACCAACACCATCCTCAAGTTCAACCCTGGTGTTGTTTGGTTTTACTCTGACCATTCAACTGAGCTATCACTTTAAATAGGCAAGATTGTTAGAACTTTTGTGGGGTTAGGACATATAGCAAATAACTTCAGCAATTTATTTTGGCCCCTAGTCTTGAGATCTGAATATGAACTGTAGATTAAAACTGAAATGCAGTTCTGAACAATTGGTTCCCAAGAACTGTAAACCACAGTTAATTGGAAGACTAGACAATGCGGATTTAAATTCAGTATTTGGATGTCTGTAGTATGGATGTGAAGAGGGAGATGCAAAGATGTGTATTTGGATGTCTTCAGTGTGGGTATGAAGAGGAAGGTGTGAGGGTGGTGTATAGTTCAAAGGAAGCATTATAAATGTGGAATTGTCCTTTGATCTTCGGCATATAAAATGTCCTGTAGTGTTAGGTGAAGCAGACTTGCTGCTCCAAAAGGGTCTCTCTCTTTCATGACTCCAAAAGCCAGTCAGCTTATTTGTGTGTATCAACTAGTTTTCATATCTACCAACCTAGTCTCTCCAGTTCTCACGACAACAAGATCACTGAGCACCTGTGGATTATGCATACATGCAAGATATCAGACTGCATTCATACTATCTGTACAGTTTGGCACTCATACCAGCGGATGCACCAGTAATGGGAACCAACACAAGAAACACAGCACTGGAATTAGAAAGATGAACAGGGTTGAATCACTACTTACTTTTTCAAATGCATTACGACTGTGGGCAGTAGGGTCAGTTTCTTCAAAGCTGGCTTCTTTTGGCCATTGAGTTGTCTATCTTCCTGCCAAAAATAAAAGGGAACATAGCTGGGCTTAGAAAGATATCAGTGATTGCAAGCACGTTATTGGGTTTTACAGTACTGAAACATGTCTTTTGGCCTATGAGGGCAATGCAGCCCATTATACCTAGCGATATTAATTCTGTCTTGGTAATTTAAGTACTTGTCTTGAGTGCTGGCCTCCATCACATAGAAATACAATGCAGAATCAAAGCCTGCTTTATGTGATAAAGTTCTCCCACAGGCCCCTCTCTATCTCCTACCTCTTACTATAAACCGTGTCCTCTTGTATTAGGCACTAAACCTGGGAAAAAATGTTTTCTTAAAAATTATCTGCTCCATCTATCCCTTTCATAATTTTATATACAGAACTGAAAAAAAGGTCTTGGGCGCATATAAAAAAAATTCTGTAAAGCAAAGATTATTTCAAAAATAATGAAATCAGAAGTTTCTAAATAACCAAGTAATTACTATGAAGAGCAGTAGACAGTTAAACCCAAAACAAAATTTGGTGTGACCACCCTTTGTCTTTAAAACTGCACCAATTATCTTTGGTATGCTGTTGTGCAGTATTATAAGAAAATCTGCTGGTAAGTTGTTCCAAGCATCTTGGAGAGCTACCACAGTTCTTCTGCAGACTTTGGCCGTCTCACTTGCTTCTGTCTCTGTGGATAGCACTGGACAGCCTCAATGATGTTGAGATCAGGGCTCTGTGGAGGCTATACCATCTGTTGCAGAACACCTTGCTCTTTTTGCAGAAAGTAGTTCTTTATCACATTGACATTTGAGGTCATTGTCCTGCGGCAGAATGAAGTTGGGACTGATCGGCACAGCTCAATGAATGAGAATGTGCTTGTATACTGTCGCCATTCAGGATTCCATTAATTCTGACCAGATCACCAACTCCATATGCAGAAATGCAGACTCAAACCTGCAGGGAGCCTCTGCAGTCCCTCACTGTTGGCTGCAGACACTCATCCATGTAGCACTCTCTAGCTCTTCTACGGACAAACTGCCTCCTGTTTGAGACAAAAATTTCAAATTTTGACTCATCAGTCCAGAGGATTTGTAGGTGAATCTCTGCATTTGTATCCAGTTTGAAGAAATGGCTTTTTGGCAGCAACTCTCCCATGAAGACCACATTTGACAGCTTCTCCAGACTGTAGAGGGGTGTACTTGGTTTCCAGTGGTTTCTGTGAGTTCAGACTTGCAAATGATGCTGAGTTCCTGATTTAGAAGGGACATCACTTTGATGCACCTCTCATCTATTGCACAAAGTTTCTGTGGTCGACTTCTGTGTTTCACGTTTCCCATTTCTTTGTGCTGCTTCAGAAGAGCTTGGATAGCACAAATTGAAACTCCTGCCTGCTGCAAAATTTCTTCCTGGGAGAAATCTTGCCGATGCAAGATGACCAATTTGTGTCTTGTTGCTGTGCTTACCCTTGCCATAGTGTAAGAATTGATGATAAACTCAATAAGCAAATGCTTTGAGAGGCTAGTTAAGGACAACATCTGCAGCAAGTGACCACCCACACTGGATCCCTTACAATTCACCTACCGACGCAACCGACAGACAGATGATTCAATAGCCTCAGCTCTACAGTCTTTACACATCTGGAGAAGAAAGATGCTTATGAGAATGCTGTTCTTGGACTACAGTTCAGCATTCAACACCATAATTTCCTCCAGGCACGACAAGAAGTTCAGAGACCTTGGCCTTCATCCTCCCTTGTGCAGCTGGATCCTGGACTTCCTGTCAGATCGCCAGCAGGTGGTAAAAGTGGGCTGGCTCCCTCACCTCTGCCCCTCAACACAGGTGCCCCCCAGGGCTGTGTCCCAAGCACCCTCCTTTACTCTCTGTATATCCTTGGCTGTGTTGCCACCCACAGGTCCAATCTGCTAATTAAATTTGTTGATGATATATTGATTGGCCTAATCTAAAAAAATAACAAGGCAGCCTACAGAGAAGAAGTTATCACCCTGACACAGTGGTGTCAAAAAAACAACCTCTCCCTCAATGTTGCAAGAACAAAGGAGCTGGTTGTAGACTACATGAGGAATGGAGACAGGCTAACCCCGATAGACATCAATGGATCTGGGGTTGAGAGCTTTAAATTCCATCACCGTGGATCTCATGTGGTCTGTACATACCGGCCGTGTGGTTAAAAAAGCATAACAACATCTCTTTCACCTCAGACAGTTGAAGAGTTTGGTATGGGCCCCCAAATCCTAAGAACTTTCTACAGAGGCACAATTGAGAGCATCTTGACTGGCTGCATTACTGCCTGGCATGGGAACTGTACTTCCCTCAATCGCAGGACTCTGCAGCCCAGTGAATCTGTAGATGTCAATTTCTCACTATTCAGGATATTTACAATGACAGGTGTGTAAAAAGGGCACGGAGGATCATGGGGGATCCAAGTCACCCCCACCACAAACTGTTCTAGCTGCTACCATCCAGGAAACGGGTACTGCAGCATAAAAGCCAGGACCAGCAGGCTCCGGGACAGATTCTTCCACTAGGCCATCAGACTGATTAATTCATGCTGATACAATTGTATTTTTGTTATAATGACAGTCCTGTTGTACATACTATTCACTACAAATGATTATAAATCGCAAATTGCATATTTAGACAGACGTAACGTAAATATTTTTACTCATGTATGTGAAGGAAGTAATAAAGTCAATTCAATTCAAAGCTGTTACGTCTGCCACACCCTCACCTTGCAGTTTGGTTGACCTTCGCCCAGTTTGATTACTTCTACACCCGTTTCTGTTTCAGTTAATCAGTTGAGTTTATTCAACTCATTATGTCATTGATTATTAGCACCCGTTAGTTATCTTTGTTTAATCATGCACTGGGCAAAATGCCCTCAAAGTAATAAGCTTGTATTTGAAAAGTGATCGCTTATTTAACATGTTACTTTTTAATGAAATACAAAAGGTTCTCTGTAACACTTCATTTTTTGGAAAATGAATGTTTGGTAATTTAAAATTTGCTTTTACTTTCTGAACCACTAATGCAGAAGGCAAAAAATAAACGTCTAAAACTAAATTTATATAAAAAAGTTAGGGTGCCACAAGCTTTTGCACAGTACTGTATTCCTCAGCTTCTTTCACTCTGGTTTATATTAAATTTTTATAGTACACTTGAAAATTCTATACCCTGAAGTATTCAACTGCCAGTCATATACTTCTTTCATGTTTATATGCTAAGAATTAGGCAATTCCAAGCAAGGCAATACCTGGACTGAAATTGCTGAAGTAAAATATCTACTATTCCCTTATGATTGTCATGGTTTCCAACCTGCTTCATTCTCTCCTCTAGGCTCCTTTCCTCTTCCTTTAAATGACAAAGAGAATCACAAACCTAGTAACCTAGCAAACCTAGTAATTCTGTCACTACGTCACACACTTCACTATCACGGAATTGCTACTGGCAAATGGTCTTTTAATGTAAACAGCAAATCCAGGAACACTAACAAAAAGTCCTGGAAGTTAATCTCTTTCAACAGATGCAGCTAGACCTACTGAATGCTTACAACATTTTCTGTATTAAAAAAAAATTCCAGCATTTTCAATTATTTTTACTTTGGCAATACAAAATGTTTGAGCATTAGATTTTGCAATATATTCCACTCACTCTTCTTTGCTTTTTTGGTGATTACTCCCATTTGACCTGGTTATCTACAAGCTAATGATCTGCTCAAAACTATGCATACCAATCAGCTACCTGGCTGACATGGAATATATTACAAAATCTAAAATGCAAATCTTCTGAAAGAACAGGGAACAGGGTGATACTGATACTGTTAATCCCAAACAAACGAGCTACATTTTTTTTGTCCCTAGAGTGCAGTGCCTATTATTCAAAATCCAAAACAGAGATAGAAGACACAAGAAATTTAGAAGGGGAATAAATTGGACTATTTTGGCTGGACAATTCAATGAGCTGAATAGATTCATCTTACAACTAAGATTTCACATTTTAATGTTCCCAGGTGGATACTCCTACTTTATAACTTTTTGTTTAATAATTTTAAACCAATTGCATTACACTCCCCAAACTAATATTTTCAAAATGTACGTTAGTGTTGGACTGGAGGTTGTCATAGTTGTCATAAGCTCCCACTACCTATTAAATGTTCCCTATCTTGTACATCTCAAATAGCTTCTGATAACCAAGTCCAGCTCTTGGCCACATGTGGCTTCTACTAGGTCCACCTGAAACATCTCTTCTGACAGGAGCAAGGGCAAAGGTGGGTTACTGGTGCTGTAAAGACAGTCGCTTCAGGCAGATGGGGCTCGTCAACTGTGTTGGCAGCTCATGCAGGAGAAGAAAAACTCCAATCTCAAACCTGCAATACCCAGTGATGAAAAAGGTTTCATGAGTAAAAGCCAAGGAAAAATTCAGAGCTGGAGTCCCTAAGGCAGTACAATGTTAAGTTCAATGCTGACGGACACCCGCGATGCCGCAAGTGCAAAACTGTATCGGTCTCTACCATCTCTTTGGGTTCAGCAGCTGCAAGAAGAGAAGCAGCCTGCTTCATGGTCAACAGCTTGCTCTCTACATCCTACTGCCCTGGCTTGCATAGATGGCTAGGACATAATATCCACAGTTGACCCTGACCAACGGAGGGCCTCAAATTGGATTTAGTCACAATGCACTTCATTTCCAATTACTGCAAACATATCATTAAGCTTTCTAATTGAAAGTGTTCTACTTTAAAGGGCAAGAGGCATACTTATTGCCAAATGGCAAGAATTTAGTTATAGGGAAATTTGTTAGGTTGTTAGCAAGGCCACATGGAGTGCTGCGCATATTTTTGGTTCCTCTCATAGTAGCATTGGAGGCAATCCAAAAGACATTCACCAGGCTAATTCCTGAGATGACAGGATTGCCCTAAGTGGAAAGGCTAAATAAGATAAATTACTTGTTCAGAAGGATGAGGGATGATCTTATTGAAACGTGCTAAGGGGCATTACAGATTAAATGTAGAAAAGTTTTCATTGGTAGAAGAGCTTCAAACGAGGGGACACAAGTAGTTTCAAGATAAGGGGTTGGTCACAATAAAAAGAATTACATGGAAATTTCTTCTCGTAGAGGGTAGTGAATCTTTTAAATTCCCGATACCTTGGTGTGTGGAGGCTAGTTAATTAGCAGTATTTAACATGAAGGGAGATAGAAGACCATGGGATTGAGAGCTATGGGGATGTGACATAGAGGAGGAGTTGAGGTCTTGGGTAATTTGTGATTATTTTATTGACTGGCAGGACAGGCAGCCTACTCCTGCTCCTAGTTTATTGTTGTCTTTGAGCAATTCCCCAATCCCCATCTTGCCTTGCGAGCAGTTGACTCACTTCTGCTGCTTCATTCATCTTGGTGATCATAGCGCTAACCACGTCATCCGCATCACTGATGAAAGTGCCACCATCTCGATTTCGCCGCCGCCTCCGGTTCTGATCTTTCTTCTTCTGTAGCATCATCTCAAAATCAGAAACAAAGTCTGAACTGCAACAGAAATAAACCCATCAATGTATAAACGATTACACTAGAGAGAGTACACCTTCAGCAACCAAGCCCAATTCTATTAAAAATTCCAGTAATACATGGATAGGTCTGTACATCCCTTGGCATGTGGAATTTTCCAAAGGATAGTGGAATGTGTAATTTCACACTTCCATTATTTGAAGCTTTAAGTCATTCGATCAGGCCATCTGAACCATAACTCTCTGCCAAAAGAGCATGATCATCCCAGCACTGCCCATAAGGAATTCGTACATTGCCCCCATGACTGCACAAGTTTTCACTGGGTGCTCCGGTTTCCTTCCACAGTCCAAAGTTGGTAGTTAATTGGTCATTGTAAATTATCCTGTGATTAGGCTGGGATTAAATCGGATTGTTGGGGTTGCAGCTCAAAGGGCCAGTAGGGCCTATTCCACACCGTATCCCAATAAATAAATAAACCAATCCCAAATGCATAGTAGTGCATTTTCAGAGTGGGGTTCTTTAAAATCTGATTGGGTCATTAATTTACTATTTTATTGCTTAATCTCGCTCCACCCCTGCAACTTTTGAAGCAAAAATTTTCCTTTCTGGTGTAGTGGAATTCTGTTTAGCATTTTCTACTTATCAAGGTGATTTTAGAACTTATTGTAAAAATCTATGTCAATGATAACAATAATAGTGCTTTGCATAAACTTCAACAAAATCACATTCCAGCGTAAGATGATGCTGTACAATCTGAATTTTAAGACAATGCTTGTACTTACTCTAACCCCTTTCCTCTAACTTCATTGTCCGAGTCTGACTCTTCAGCAACTATTTTCTTTCTCTCTGCTTCCTGTGCGGCTTTTTCACCATCTAGATCCTCCTGGTTAAAACCCTGAGCAGAAGAATAAACTTCAGAGTTATGGATAATTTCTCCAGAACATAGCCAGAAATGAAACAAAGGATAGGAGGAGCATGCTTCAATCAAGGTTTATAAGCTCTTTCCCATAAACCCTACTCGATACTAAAAGCCTGTTGGTTACATGTGTGTTATAGTGTGCAACTATATTATGAACACAGTTGAAATGACCTTACAGCAACAAGTTGAAAACTTACCCTGAAGAAAACAAACAACTGAGGAAGTGCAGCGTAGATTCACTAGGTTGATTCCTGGGATGGCAGGGCTGTCTTACGCAGAGAGATTGGAGAGATTGGGCTTGTACACGCTGGAATTGAGGAGATTGAGAGGGGATCTGATTGAAACGTTTAAGATAATTAAAGGATTTGATAGGATTGAGGCAGGAAATATGTTCCAGATGTTGGGAGAGTCCAGTACCAGAGGGCATGGATTGAGAATAAGAGGTCAGTTATTTAAAACAGAGTTGAGGAAGAGCTTCTTCTCCCAGAGAGTTGTGGAGGTGTGGAATGCACTGCCTCGGAAGACGGTGGAGGCCAATTCTCTGGATGCTTTCAAGAAGGAGCTGGATAGATATCTGATGGATAGGGGAATCAAGGGATATAGGGACAAGGCAGGGACTGGGTATTGATAGTGAATGATCAGCCATGATCTCAGAATGGCGGTGCAGACTCGAGGGGCCGAATGGTCTACTTCTGCACCTATTGTCTATTGTCTATTAACTCATAAGCTTGATCTTGAAAATCTATTTGGAAACTCAGTTTGAAGTCTATTGCAACTTTGAATGTCAGTATAGTCAACACCTTATTTTCTCAGAGCCACTATAAATCAGATAGGTTAGACAATAAATGACATACTTACCGTGAATCTAATTCATTTTAAATAGAGCATTATTAGCATCAAACTCCTGGGTCAAACTTCTGTTACCAGTATAGTTTCCTCTATACCACCAACAAATCAATTCCAAGTCAGAGAGGGCATGGCATACAAACAGTTGCCTTTTGATTGTTTCATTAAGCATACCTGCCATAAAGTTCATACCACATTTTTCTTTGGTCCAATAAACTGATGCTTACTATACTAATAACGATTGAATAGTGATTTGACAATTTTCTCAGAATGGTTTGGTCAGCAGCAAACTTGCTCAATTCAGTATATAAACAAAATTATAATAACTTGGTTAAAAGTGAGTTTGATTATTGAGTAATACCACTGCTACAACTCCTGGATCATCTCATTTATTTTCTTTGGTTTGGAAGTACTAGTAAATCTCATATTATGGTTAACATATCCCCTGTGCATTTCTTTACCATACATCAGTGTTACCAACTTCCAGTCAAGTAAAATCATAAACCATGCCTTTAAGTAACAGAGCTACTCCCTTGTAAAATGAACAGGCTAATGTGTGTTTCATGTGCATGTCCAATCTGCCAATTGACATTTTGTGATAGGAGTGTAGGACCAAAACAGACAGCATCTAAGAAATTAAATTTAACTCACTTTCATCTAACCAGCCAATGCTCTTTTTTTAAAATCACAAGTACATAAAAGGTACACATTTTCCTTATAAATGACCTGCTCTATTATCATTCTTTTAATTAAACGAATACTCTTCCTAAGTTTTATTAGCTATTAAATCAGAAAATCTATCCATTCCACATCTCCATTACCACAAAAATGCACAATTCTCTCACTCTTTTAATTATTTTCTAAACCAGAATTTGCCAAATTTGCAGTGGAGGAGGGTGCGACAACAAGCAAATTCCTTAACTGCTCCTCTGTTCAACAAAATACACTACACTTTTAACAATCCCCCAACTCCCAAGAGTGGAATCTTGGCAGTTACCTCATGCCGAGCTTAAATGTACAGGATCATCGCAATAATAGATGGAGATGATTGTAGAAATTTTGAAAACATTATTAGCCATTGTCCGCAGCCATTGTGGAACACAACTCCAATGCCAAGCTTTGAAAAAATTTCTGCCATGTGGCTGTAAAGAGAATTTTAAAGGTACTTGAATTTGCCATAGCTTAAAAACACACCACTTAGACAAAATGCATTTCCAAATGCCCTCTGTGGAACACTAAACAATCCTGAAGTGTGATAGTTCCAGTGGCTTGCAGTATGTGCTTTAGCCACTTTCCAGTTTACGAGGAATGAGAACTGAACCCACTGAAGTGATCTTGACTCCACTGGATAAGTCCTCGTACTGATATGACGCAACATGCTCTTTCAGCTGGGAGATCCTCTCATTATCTTAGACATCCAGTTTTCTTCAACCAGTAAGACCAGAACACTCGTTTAATTGTGTCAAGTGCTTTGTACTCAACATGTTCACAAAGCAGCAGGCAAACTTAATGTACGATTGTGAAGCACTACAGATATCTCAATTAGGTGAGTGATGCTGGAAGGGCAGCAAAATACTTGATTTGGTTTAATGGGAAAGCCACAATAGGAAAACAGGTTCTGAGAATTCATCTACAAGTGTCGAGCATAAATCCAGAGGGACTAAGAATATACAACTCACTTGAAACACAGTGTTACTGGACACACAGGACAGAGTTAATTTTAGATCTCTCTAGTTAGGATATGATGGGCCAACTAGTGCTTTGTAAACATTCATGAGACTAAGTAGCCCAAAATGAAGTTTCAATTACAAAGATACGTGTGAGCGAGAACACTCGGTAGATGTACTCCACACACACTTGTCACTCTGCCTTGTCATTCTGTTGTCATTGCACTAAGGGTGTGCACTTCACTGTCTTCCCTGATATATTCTCATAATAGGTTCTAAACTGGGCTGAAGCACTCAGGTTGGCTTTATGATGTCTTTCATGCCATACATGGTGAAATATTCTATTTCTTTAGTAATGTT
This sequence comes from Hypanus sabinus, assembly GCF_030144855.1. Classification (NCBI taxonomy): domain Eukaryota; kingdom Metazoa; phylum Chordata; class Chondrichthyes; order Myliobatiformes; family Dasyatidae; genus Hypanus; species Hypanus sabinus. The sequence continues at coordinate 84,733,227 of NC_082707.1, forward strand.
GTTTGTACATGTATTAAGAAGGAGGGAAACTCACACTGGGCAAAAGTAGTAAAGCTATTATTGCTTTTTTTTTGGTAGATATACTTCTGTAGATATTGACAGGTTACTCTTCACTATTTTCTCTAATTTTATACACATCCTTGCACTAAAGGGCTAAGCGTCTCCAGCCATTTTTCTCTTTGATCATAACCAATGTATCCAGCAATATGGCAGTGGCTAGAACTGAGAAACAATCTATGATGTGTAGTACAGCGTGAACTGAACACTGGCTGAATGTCAACACAGCCTTCTCTCCCAAATAGATGTACTGTGCAATTTGTAGCCCATGTATCTTTACTGGCTAAGCACTCTGAAATTTCTGATCATTAGCTCTCAGTCGTACCAGTCTAGGCTATAGGCACTTTGAAAAGCAAACTTCTACCCAATTATTAGAACTAAAACATTAAATATTCAAGGGCTTTGTAAGTAAATAAATCACCAAGTCCAGAAAATATATATCTCAGGCCATTGAAAAAGTAAGTGAAGGAACAGTGTTGGCATAAATCATGTTTAATTACATGGAGGGTGAACAAGTGCAGGAAAATTGGAAAAGTACTTAACGTGGCACTTTAGCTCAAAAAAGGAGAAAAATAATAGACCAAGTATCACTAGACAAACACACAGGAAGCAAATTATTAGTAAACATCTGAGGAATGCACTCAGAAAGGTACATACTGATCAAGTTGATACAGTTTTGTTAAGGCACAGTCGAATTGATGATAAGAAGGCCTGATGATACAGCCTATATGACAGAATAATGAAGAATTAAAAGCCTGTGGAATCCCAAGGAATGAAATAGTTTGGATCCAAAATAAATTCTTTGATAGGAGGTCAAGGTTGATAAACTATAGAAAGGTTTATAAAGGTATATAAAATTACAAGATGTCTGGAACCATTGAACAGGAAATACTTTTTCACTAGAAGATATCAATAACAGATGAGTACATTTGAGTTATTATGTAGGATTATGAAGAATGAGGTTTTATCCCATCTCATGAATTATGGGAGTTTGATTCTTATACAAGTATACAGGCAGAAACCCTCATTCTATTTTAAATAGGACCTGGAACAGCATTCTATTTGCTATAACATACGAGTTACAAAATTTTGTCTAAAGAATCTTTTTTATGGTTTACAAGGTAGGCTAAAGTGGCTTCTTTTATAAACTTTTACGATAACTTGAGTTTACTTGGTTTTCAGAACAGGCCAAGTGTCAGATTGAAAATACTATTTAAGAGTTATTTAAATAGATATGAATATTTTGTACGTTGCCCTCCAAATACCTTTCCTTGGAAAGGTTACAAGCATTTATTATTTAAGTTAACATTATTATTTTACAAATATTCTTTGACAGAGTTTAAGTCTACAACAATAAGCAGGGTATTTTTTTGTTTTTAAAACAGTAATAAATCAGCTGAACCACAGTGCTTACAAACCAACTCTATACGTACTGTAAACTCTTCCCCTTCATCATCCGATTCACCAAAAATGTCAGCTATCAAGTTTCCAACACCAGTCCTGTTTTGAGGAAGCAGAGGACAATGTTACCAGGTTACCCATAGACATTTGTCCCATTAATAGGAAATATTATCTATATGTGAGGGCATATTCTCATATTCCACTGCAGCTGCAACGCCACTGAGCATCCGCACATACCCTGTTATGGCCGATGGAGATTTCCTAATATGGCACATCTCCAAAAGAAATTAATTTCCACTAAAATTTAGAACAACTGATTGTTGTTTGCGACGTATATAAATGACCTGGATACAGATATAGATGGGTGGATTAGTAAGATTGCACATGATACCAAGATTGGTGGAGTTCTGGATAGTGTAGAAGACTGGCAAAGAATACAGCACAATTTAGATCATTGCAGATCTGGGCAGAGAAATGGCAGATGGAGTTTAACCCAGATAAATGTGAGGTGTTGCATCTTGGTAGGGAAAATGCAGACAGTCCGAGCAGAGAGATCCTGGGGTCCAAGTTTATAGCTCTTTGAAAGAGGCTACACAGTTTGATAAGGAACGGGTTGCACCTTAATAGGCGGGAGACCAGCATTCTGGCAGACAGGTTTGCCACTGCAACATGGATGTGTTTAAACTAAGTAGTGGGCGGGGGGAGGGGATGAACTGGAAATATAAGGATGGAGTTAAAGGGAAAGTGAAAATAAGAAAAATTAAAAAGGACAACAGAATCAATGGAGTAGAGAGCTCAAGAAGAGATCATACAGTATGGCCAAGTGAAATAGGAATTGATATGAAAGGAGAGGGGAGTAATGAATTAAAAGTATTATATATGAATGCACGAAATATAAGGAATAAAGTAGATGAGCTTGAGACTCAGTTGGAAATTGGCAAGTACGATGTTGTGGGAATAACAGAGACATGGCTTCAAGCGGACAGAACCTGGGAAATGAATATTCAAGGATATACATTTTATCGAAAGGACAGACTGACTGGCAGAGGGGGTGGGGTGGCTCTATTGGTGAGGAATGATATTCAGTCCCTTGCGAGGGGGGACACAGAATCAGGGGATGTAGAGTTAATATGGATAGAACTGAGAATTTCTAAGGGTAGAAAGACCCTAATGGGAGTTATCTACAGGCCCCCAAACAGCAGTCTGGATGTAGGGTGTAAGTTGAATGAAGAGTTAAAATTGGCATGTCGCAAAGGTAATGATATAGTTGTCATGGGGGAATTTCAACATGCAGGTAGACTGGGAGAATCAGAATGGTACTGGACCCCAAAAAAGGGCGTTTGTGGAGTGCCTCCGAGATGGATTCTTAGAACAGCTTGTACTGGAGCCTACCAGGGAGAAGGCAATTCTAGATTTAATGTTGTGCAATGAACCAGATTTGATCTGGGATCCCGAGGTAAAGGAACCATTAGGAGGTAGTGACCATAATATGAAATGTTTTAACCTACAATTTGAGAAGGAAAAGGGAAAATCGGATGTGTCAGTATTACAGTTGAACAAAGGGAGCTATGAGGGAGGAGCTGGCCAAAGTTCAATGAAACAATACCCATGCAGGGAAGACAGTGGAACAACAATGGCAGGTATTTCTGGAAATAATGCAGAAGGTGCAGGATCGGTTCATTCCAAAGAGGAAGAAAGATCCTAAGGGGAGTAAGGGGTGGTTGTGGCTGATGAGGGAAGTAAAGGGCAGTAAAAAAATAAAAGAGAAATATAACATAGCAAAGATGAGCGGGAAAACAGGGTACTGGGGAGCTTTTAAAGAGCAACAGATAACAAAAAAGGCAATATGCCAAGAAAAAAATGAGGCACGAAGGTAAACTAGCCAAGAATATAAAGGAGGATAGTAAAAGCTTTTTTAGGTATGTGAATAGCAAAAAAAATAGTTAAGACCAAAATTGGGCCATTGAAGACAGAAATGGGTGAATTTATTATGGGGAACAAGGAAATGGCAGACGAGTTGAAAAGGTACTTTGGATCTGTCTTCACTAGGGAAGACACAATCTCCCAGATGTAATAGTGGCCAAAGGAACTAGGGTAAAGGATGAACTGAAGGAAATTTATATTAGGCAAGACACGGTGTTGGATAGCCTGTTGAGTCTGAAGGCTGATAAGTCCCCGGGACCTGATGGTCTGCATCCCAGGGTACTTAAAGAGGTGGCTCTAGAAATCATGGGCGCATTGGTAATCATTTTCCAATGTTCTATAGATTCAGGAACAGTTCCTACAGATTGGAGGGTGGCTAATGTTGTCCCACTTTTCAAGAAAGGAAGGAGAGAGAAAACAGAGAATTATAGACCAGTTAGCCTGACATCAGTGGTGGGAAAGATACTGGAGTCAATTATAAAAGAGGAAATTACGACACATTTGGATAGCAGTAGAAGGATCAGTCCGAGTCAGCATGGATTTATGAAGGGAAAATCATGCTTGACTAATCTTCTGGAGTTTTTTGAGGATGTAAGTATGAAAATGGACAAGGGAAAGCCAGTGGATGTAGTGTACCTGGACTTCCAGAAAGCTTTTGATATAGTCCCACATAGGAGATTAGTGGGCAAAATGAGGGCACATGGTATTGGGGGCACAGTACTGACATGGACTGAAAATTGGCTGGCTGACAGGAAACAAAGAGTAGCGATTAATGGGTCCCTTTCGGAATGGCAGGCTGTGACCAGTGGGGTACCGCAAGGTTTGGTTCTGGGACCGCAGCTGTTTATAATATACATTAATGATTTAGATGAAGGGATTAAAAGTAACATTAGCAAATTTGCCGATGACACAAAGCTGGGTGGCAGTGTGAAATGTCAGAAGGATGTTATGAGAATGCAGGGTGACTTAGACAGGTTGGGTGAGTGGGCAAATGTATGGCAGATGCAGTTTAATGTGGATAAATGTGAGGTTATCCACTTTGGTGGCAAGAACAGGAAGGCAGATTACTATCTAAATGGAGTCAAGTTAGGAAACAAGAAAGTACATCGAGATCTAGGTGTTCTTGTACATCAGTCAATGAAAGCAAGCATACAGGTACAGCAGGCAGTGAAGAAAGCTAATGGCATGCTGGCCTTTATAACAAGAGGAATTGAGTATAGGAGTAAAGAGGTCCTTCTGCAGCTGTCCAGGGCCCTGGTGAGACCCCACCTGGAGTACTGTGTGCAGTTTTGGTCTTCAAATTTGAGGAAGGACATTCTTGCTATTGAGGGAGTGCAGCATAGGTTCACAAGGTTAATTCCCGGAATGGCAGGACTGTCATATATTGAAAGATTGGAGCAACTGGGCTTCTATACACTGGAATTTAGAAGGATGAGAGGGGATTTGTTTGAAACATATAAGGTTATTAAGGGATTGGACACGCTGGAGGCAGGAAGCATGTTCCCACTGATGGGTGAGTCCAGAACTAGAGGCCACAGTTTAAAAATAAGGGGTAGGCCATTTAGAACAGAGATGCAGAAAAACTTTTTCACCCAGAAAGTGGTAGATATGTGGAATGCTCTGCCCCAGAAGGCAGTGGAGAACAAGTCTCTGGATGCATTCAAGAGAGAGTTAGATAGAGCTCTTATAGATAGCAGGGTCAAGGGATATGGGGAGAGGGCAGGAACGGGGTACTGATTGTGGATGATCAGCCATGATCACAGTGAATGGTGGCGCTGGCTAGAAGGGCCAAATGGCCTACTCCTGCACCTATTGTCTATTGATAAGGTGGTTATGGTGGCTTATGGAATGCTTGCTTTTATTAGTCAAGACATTGTGTTCAAAAGTCAAGTGGTTATGTTGCAAAGAATTCTGATCAGGCCACATCTGGAGTACTGCATACCATTCTGGTCATTCCACTATAGAGGGTGCAAAAGAGGTTTACTAGAATGTTAAACACAAAATACTCTGCAGATGCTGGGGTCAAAGCAACATGCACAACACATTGGAGGAACTCAACAGGTCAGGCAGCATCTGTGGAAATGAACAGTCAACGTTTCGGGCTGAGAACCTTCATCAGGACTGAAGAGGGAGGGGGCAGGTGCCCTATAAAGAATGTGGGGGGGGGGGGAGGATGGGAAGAAGGCTGGTAGGTGCCAGGTGAAAAACCAGTAAGGGGAAAGATCAAGGGGTGGGGAAGGGGAAGCGGGGGGGGGGGGGGGGGGGGGTAGGCAGTAGAGGTGAAGGAGGAATGTAAGGGGAAAGCACTATCGGTAGTAGGAGGTGGCGGAACCATGAAGGAGGTGATAGGCAGCTGGAGGAGGCAGAGTGAAAATGGGATGGGGGGAGGGGCAGGGAATTACCGGAAGTTGGAAAATACGATGTTCATACCAAGGGGCTGGAGCCTACCCAGATGGTATATGAGATGTTGCTCCTCCAACCTGAGTTTGGCCTCATCATGACAGTAGAGGATGTATGGACATACCCAAATGGGAATGTGAAGCAGAGTTGAAGTGGGTGGCAACCAGGAGATCCTGTCTGTTGTGGCGGACTGAGCGGAGGTGATCGACGAAGCGGTCCCCCAATCTGCGTCGGGTCTCACCGATGTAGAGGCTGCACCGGGAGCACCGGATGCAATAGATGACCCCAACAGACTCACAAGTGAAGTGTTGCCTCACCTGGAAGGACTGTTTGGGGCCCTGAATGGTGGTAAGAGAGGAAGTGTAGCGACAGATGTAGCATTTATGTTTGCAGGGTTAAGTGCCAGGTGGGAGATCTGTGGGGAGGGACGTGTGGATCAGGGAGTCGTGAAGAGAACAATCCCTGCAGAAAGCGGAGAGGGGTAGAGAGGGAAAGATGTGCTTAGTGGCGGGGTCCTGTTGAAAGTGGCGGAAGCTGCGGAGGATAATGTGCTGGATCCGGAGGCTGGTGGGGTGGTAGGTGAGGACAAGGGGAACATGGTCCCCGTTGTGGTGATGGGAGGATGGGGTGTGGGCCAAAGTGCAGGAAATGGAGGAGATGTGGGCGAGGGCATCATTGATAACGGCAGACGAGAAAGCATGATCCTTAAAGAAAAAGGACATTTGAGCTGTCCTGGAATGGGAAGCCTCATCCTGGGAGCAGATGCAGCAGAGACGGAGGAACTGGGAATAGGGAATAGCATTTTTGCATGTGGTAGGGTGGGAAGAGGTACAGTCGAGGTAGTTATGAGAGTCAGTGGATTTATAGAAGATGTCAGTGGACAGTCTGTCTCCAGAGATGGAGACCGAGAGATCGAGAAAGGGAAGAGAAGTGTCTGAGATGGATCAAGTGAATTTGAGGGCTGGGTGGAAGTTAGAGGCAAAGTCGATGAAATTGATGAGTTCAGCATGGGTGCAGGAAGCAGTACCAATGTAGTCGTCAATATAGCGAAGGAAAAGTTGGGAAGCAGTACCAGTATAGATTTGGAACATAGACTGTTCCATATAACCAACGAAGAGTCAGGCATAGCTGGGGCCCATGCAAGTTCCCAGAGCTACACCCTTGGTCTGAAGAAAGTGGGAAGAGCCAAAAGAGAAGTTATAAGTGTAATCACCAGTTCTGCCAACCAGAGAAATGTGATGGTGGTGGGAAACTGGTGAGGTTTATTGTCCAGAAAGTAGCAGAGGGTTTTCAGGCCTTCTTGATGGGGAATTGAAGTGTATAAGGTTTGATCATCCATAGTGAAAATGAAACGGTTGGGACCGGGAAACTGGAAGTTATTGAAGAGGTGGAAGGAATGGGATGTATCCCGGATGTAGGTGGGGAGGGACTGAATGATGGGTGACAAAATGGAGTCCAGGTAGGCAGACACAAGTTCAGTGGGGCAGGAGCAGGCCAAAACTATGGGTCTACCAGGACAGTCAGGCTTGTGGATCTTGGGGAGGAGGTAAAACCGAGCAGTGCAGGGTGTGGGAATTATGAGTTTTTTGGCTGAGGATGGAAGGTCTCTGGAGTTGATAAGGGTGGTGATGGTACGGGAGACAATGCTGCCTGGTTGAGAGGGCATGTGCTATTATGAGAGGCTGGGCAAACTTGAAAACAGAACATCTACAGATGCTAGAAATCCAAGCAACACACAACTGAAGCTCAGGGTAGATCTGAAAGGTTATGAGAGGCATAGATAGAGTAGACAGAAATTATCTTTTTTCCCCAGGGCAGAAATGTCTAATACCAGAGGGCATGCATTGAAGGTGAAAAGGGGATATGGGGGGGGGGGGGGGGGGTTTACTCAGAATGGTGGATGCCTGGAATGCAGCTGCCTGGTATGGTGGTAGAGGCAGATACGTTAGAGGCTTTTAAGGGACATTTAGATACGCACATGAATATGAGGAAGATAGAGGGAAATGGACATTATGTACAGAGGAGGGATTCATTTTTGGGAGATTTTTCATTTACTTGTTAGCATGGTTCAAAACAACATCATGGGCCGAAGGGCTTGTTCCTATTCTGTACTGTTCTATGTTCTATCGTGCATGCATCTGGTTAAATGGTGGAAATATCTTGACTCCTGATCCTGGTGGATATTTACAAAAAACCTACAATTCATCCAGCTGGTAGCAGAAAACTACATTGCCATTATGCACCATGACCTCCTGAGTAGTATGGCTCACCCTTAACTCAAGTACACCAGCACATAATTCAGGTTGCTATAATAGTGAAGGAGGATTATATTGGAGGTTAGGTGTCAAGTGTGTGTTGGGTGCCTTTGGTTTTAAACAAATCCTAGTGAGATTCTCTGGCCAGTCATTAAACATCTCGTGAACTTGCTCTCTTGTTGAACTGCATACAATTATTCTTCCATCAAAGGTGCTAAAGCAGTTTAACTATTAACTCATGGCTGTTTGTGTATCTTCTACTCTGATCAGCTGCCTATAAAACAATGACTGAATTAAGATTATTTTTTTCCACAAAAGACTTTGGAAAATTTGATGAAGCAACAGGAAGCTTCAAGGAAGAATGCTGAAGAAAGCTCACCAATGTCTCTACTCTCTGAAGAGAGCTGGACTTTGCACATCCACATTCATATCATTCAACAAATGTGCAGTCCAGAGCATCTTAACAAACTGCATCACTGCTTGGTCAGAAAATTGCACTATGGCAGACAGGAAGGCTATACAATAGGTAGCCAAAACTCCGCAACGCATCACTGGCATCAGCCTACCTTCCATCAAGGACATATATATATAGAAGGGTACCAGAAAAGAACCAGTATCATGAATGATCCTACCCACCCTGTTCATGGACTGTTTGTAGCACTCTCCTCAAGGAGGCTACGTTCATCAGACTCAAAAACTGTTACTTTCCCCAAGCAGCAAGGCTGATCGACAGTTCACACCATCCCAGTCACCGATACTTTATCATTTCCTGTCAGCTACCTTACGGACAGGATACCCCCGTGCCCAGTTTATGGACATACAACCAATCTAAGGAGAGTCACAGAGCCAAGAAAAGTACAGCACAGAAACAGGCCATTTGCCCATCTAGTCTGCACCGAACCATTTAAACTGCCTGCATCCATCGACCTTCAGCAGGGCCACAGCCCTCCATACCTATCCAAACTTCTCTTAAGTGTTCAAATCAAACTCGCATACACCACTAGTGTTGGCAGCTCATTCTACACTCTCACAAACCTGAGTGAATACATTCCCCTTAAATTTATCATCTTTTACCCTTAACCCATGACCTCTAATTGTAATCATGCCCAACTTCAGTGGAAAAAGCCTTCTTGCATTTAACCTATCTATACCCCTCATAATTTTGTATACCTCTATCAAGTCTCCTCTCAATCTTCTACATTCTAAGGAATAAATCCTAACATAGTCAATCTTTCTTTATAACTCAGGTCGTCCAGTCCCAGCAACATCCTTCTAAATTTCTCTGTACTTCTTCAATCTTGTTTACATTGCTCCTGAGGCAGGTGACCAAAATTGCACACAATACTCCAAATTAAGCCTCACGTGTCTTATACAACTTCAACATAACATCCCATTCCCTACACTCAGTGCTTTGATTTATGAAGGCCAATGTGCCAAAAGCTTTCTTTACAACCATATTTACCTGTGACATCACTGTCAACGAATTAAGGACCTGCATTCCCAAATCCCTTTGTGTACAGCACTCCTCAGTGCCCTACCGCTTTCTGTGCAAGACTTACCCTGATTTGGCCTACCAAAGTACAAAGTCTCGCCCTTGTCTGCATTAAATTCCATCTGCCATTTTTCAGCCCATTTTTCCAGCTGGTCCAGATCCCGCTGCAAGCTCTGATAGTCTTCCTCGCTGTTCACTACACCCCTAATCTTGGTGACATCTACAAATTAGCAGATCCAGTTAACCATATTATCATCCAGATCATTGATATAGATGATAAAATCAATAGACCCAGCACCAATCTCCGTGACATTCTCCTGGTCATAGGCTTCCAGTCAGAGAAGCAACCATCTCCTACCACTCTCCAGTTTCTCCTGTGAAGCCAATGTCTAATCCAATTTACTACCTCATCTTGAAAGCCGAGCGACTGAAACTTCTTAACCAACCTCCCATGTGGGTCCTTGTCAAATGCTTTGCTAAAGTCAATGTAGACAACATTCACTGCCTTGCCTTCACCAACTTTCCTAGTAACTTCCTTGAAAAACTCCTTAACATTGGTCAGACATGAAGCCATGTTGACCATCTCTAATCAGTCCATGCCTATCCATTTGGATATCAGATAAGAGACTCATATCCAGTCCCTTAGAATACCTTCCAATTAACTTTCTCAATACTGATATCAGGCTCACTGGCCTATAATCTCCTGGCTTATGTTTAGGGCCTTTCTTGAACAGCTGAGGGTAGCAACATTGGCTATTCTCCAACATTGGCTTACCTGTCGCTAAGATGATGTAACTATTTCTGCTAGGGCCCCTGCAATTTCTGCACTTGCCTCCCACAGGGTCCAAGGGAACAACAGGCCCTGGGGATTTATCCACCCTAATTTGCCTAAAGTCAGTAAACATATGTATATACCCTTAGATATTTATATTGATTGTGTTTTTTAACTATCACTGTGTTCTTTATCTTTTGTGGTTTTTTGTGTTGCATCTGATCTGGAGTAACAATTATTTTGTTCTTCTTTACATCAGTATACAGGAAATGACATTAAACAACCTCAAGTACTACTTAAATGGCAGCTTTTCACTGCTTCCATAAAGTAACGGTGGGTAATTTCATAAGATACAAGCCACTGCTGTGAGGTATTTAACATCAGGAAGTAGGCTCTTTAGCCCATCAAGTTCACAGCAAACATCCCAAATGTAGCAAGAGAATTCTGACCTTGACTTTATCAGGCGAAACCTTGCCTGCTTTTCTACAGGCGGAATACAGCTGTTTGTTTATACAATATTTTCAATGCAACATTTTTACTATACCAGCAAGTTAGAAACTAGTTGCACATGAGTCTTTACTTAATGGAATACTGAACAATTGTGAAGATGCAAAGAGTTTGCCTTGTATGTGAAAGCTAAATGGATTACAGATTAAGAACTGGAAGAGGTTAAACATAACTGCACTCAAGTATCATGCATCCCAACTCATTTTTTGACCATAATGTAGACCATTTGGCTACAATGCCAAATGATTAGCCAAAGAGCAAACAACACTTTGAAACATTACAATGGTGTTAACTGAAGTGATAAGCAAATTAAAAACTTAAAAAGGAAAGGAAACATAATGTGAGGTGTTGGAGAAGCAAGAAGGATAACCATCGAGGAACTTAAAAACGCGTTAGTCATTGTAAGTCTTGACATATTCCTCAAAGGAGGAAGTTTCAACAGCTTTCTTGCAATAGAGTTATTTATCTTTGACCATACCATCAACAGAAAGAAAAACACAAATACAGGCCAACAGGCAATAAGAGGTCATTAAATAAGGAATGGGGTAAATAGAAAAGAGATGCTGAAAAGACAGTTCTATTAGATCTCCTGTATAAATGATGACACTTCGGTCTCAGGATGAGAGAAATAAGCAGGCATAAGCAGCAAAGAGTACTTTGCAAATTCAATAAATGAGTTAAGAAAATACAGAGCGACGAATAATGTACACCTTTAACTTAATTGGTCGCAATTAAAGGGTTCACATCAAATTATAAAAGCATTAAAATTCAGTACTCAAAGCAGACAGTTTCAGATAATGATTTACCATGAGTTAGTGAATGCTTTTTCTCCCAATGAGTTAGTCAATAGACAGCAAGGAAACTGTTTATAACAAAATACCTCAAAGTATGATGTGTCTTTTTCTGCAATGACTGACTTATCCTGGTAGCATAAAGGATAACATACTGTAACTTACTGTTACTCCTTGAGACTATAGCCTGGTGTTATATGGTACAGTTCAGAAGCTCTCAGCACTGGACTATATAGTACTGAGTGCTCTTCAAGGTTCAGTAATACACACTATAAAGAGTCATCAGCATTTATTAAAATCATTCCAAAACAATCTAGGATGGAGAATTGGGGAAATAATGCATTCATCAACAATACTGCCATCCTAGCTTTAAGAACACTTTTCACTTACTCATCCTCAGATTCACTGTCACTGCCAAACAGACCAGATTCAGCTTTCTGAGAGGGCTGCTTATTTTCCTCATCACTGTCAGATAAGATAGCCTTGGACTCTTTTCCTGGTGCAGCATCACTGTCGGAATCCTCACCAGCAGAAAGGATGTGTTTTTTCTTAGCACCTGTATCACTGTCTGAGTTGGAGTCCTCATCGTCTGAAACAATGCGCTTTTCCTTCGGAGCAGAATCGCTTTCTGAACCATCACCATCAGAGAAGACCCGCTTTTTCCTTACACCCACATTGCTATCAGAATCCTCAGCATCGGAAACAACCTGCTTTTTTACACGAGTGTTTGAGTCACTGTCCGAGTCATCATCAGAAGCTATTTGCTTGGCCTTTGAAGTGTTAGCACTGCTGTCAGAATCGTCGTCTGAAATGATCCTCTTTACTGGAGCAACTTCGGCTTCACTGTCTGACTCCTGGCTTCCTGAGACAGCCTGCTTTCTCTTTATGTCACCAGCTTCACTATCCAATTCCTCCCTATCAGAGTCATTGACAGTTTTCTTGGTGGGAGCAACGTCACTGTCCGAATCCTCACTGTCTGACATCAAACGTGTTTTCTTTGCAGCTGTGGGGGGGAGAAATATAGCATCTTATTTAGACTAGCCCTATTAACTGCAGCAGGTTGTTAACCATTTCAAAGACTTAACTGTTCTCTGGATGATAAGAAAGTACTTTGATGGGCTCACCACATAGCCTTCTCAAAAGATTATTCATCCTTAGATGTAGTTGTTACTATAGCGAGTGATGGAAGGTTCCACACATAATCATTTGATAAACGTTTATTTTAAATAATGCATATAAAAGCTGCCGTCATCCCTGTTGGATACTCACATTTATTCTCTACTTCTTTCTCATCCTCACTATCAGGAAGCACTGACTTCTTCCTTTTCACTGAAATAGAAAAGCAATACATTTAGACATGGAACTGGTTGGTATTCAGACCATCACTTTATCACATCATTCATAAAATCCACTTCCCCTTCTCTTTTCTGATACAAAATCCTTTAGTTGAATTTTCAAAGGTAACTAAACGGAACTGTTGGACAACTACATTCAAAGACTTGATCAACAGTAAGTTGAACTCAGTAAGGAAACTGGATACTATAGCTAGAATCAGAGAGAAAAAAAATCTGTTGAGAATTCTTGGTCTTCAGCACAATTTTTTTGGACGGTGCGATGGCACAGTTAACGGACCTGCTGCCACTCAGCTCCAGAAATCACATTTAATCCTAACCTCTGGTGCTATCTTGTGGAATTTGCACCTCCTGTGTTAACCAGGTTTCTCCCAGAGTGGTCAAGTTTCCTTTCACATTTCAAACGTGGCCTGGTCGGCTGCTGCAATTACCCTTGGTATTGGAGGGCACTAAGAAAATTGGAGTGGTAATAATGACCAATGGATAATGGATAGTAATGGATAGAAACAAAATGATATTGGAACCTACAACTTCACAGATCTCTGAATTGCCTATACACATTCTCATACCTATCAAAATGAGATTAAATGTTTACTGCCTCAAGCAACTGTATATTCAATAGATACATTATGTTTATGAATAGCTCAATAAAATAAATCACTAAATGTCAAATGCATCTAAATTCTGCTTGCATGCTTCAAAAGCATGTTTGATTTAACTTATGGACAGTGAATCAACTCAGTTCAAAGTAAACATGCTTCTAGGCTGCAGCCCTTGACAGAACTTATTCGCCAATTATAAGAGGGATTAAGGAATTGGTTGGGCTTCACTCGTAGGTTTAACAGTACTGAGGGAGGCACTAGAAGGCAATGATATACATACAGCTTAAGAAAATTATGAGCCAATTAATCCTTTTAGTGTTTGGTGATGCTAATTCTGTTATCGTTAATATTGCTCATCTTTGCTGGTTTTGCAATGAAAGATCAAATATACTTCCCCCCCACCCCAACTTGGAACTTGATTATCTGGAAGCATGCCATACATCATTAATTCCCTCACCCAATCTCTTAGTGGTTTGTTTTTCGAATAGCAGCCACAGGTTCTACTATGAATTTCACACCAGCTGTAGAAATTATACCATGCTCCAAACTAAATACGTGTAAAGCCACAACTGATCTGCTGACATCTGAAAATAGGGGCAATGTCAATGCTTCATCCAAGTGAGTCCTTGACAGATGGGCTCTCTGTACAAGAATAGAGCACACTACCATAGAGCCAATGCTATTCTCACTGAACATAATGAGATCTCCTACAAAAAAACCACTTGGTTTGACAATCAGCATTTTTATTTCTCTCCAATGCAGACTCAGCAGGTCACACTTTACCTACCTTAGATCCAGGGACAACATAAAATATTCAAACATAAATCCTGAGACCATAAATCTATGCTAGCCTACTGTGTACTTCTGAAGTGCATAAATATTCAACAATTATAGTTATTATCCATTTTAATTTAACTTATGATACTACAAGGGACAAGTTAAGCATTAAGGACAGAAAAGACAAAATTCTGTTTTGAAACCATAAGCTAAGCTGAGAAATACTGGTACAACATATTGAAAATAAAAATACAATCTACATAGATTCTATTTATGTGACTACTCTACTGAAACAGTATAACAAATTTAATAATAGAATATTAAATCATCATATCAGAATGACTCTAAATAACAGACTGCTGAACATATTACAGAACCTCATCAAGATAGAATTTAGGATACCATAAAATGAAGGAGACATCCAGGCCTTAGGATGGTTTGTAGAAGGAAGAAAATATCTTCTCCATTTTCAGCAATAATATAAACAACAGCATTAAGTACCTGTTTTTTTATTCTCCTCCTGCTCATCATCACTTTTGGAAGCCCTGAGAGGGCCAGGACTGTCATTATCACTGGCTCCTCTGCTCTCATGTTGTGCAGGTGACATTCGTCCATCCTTTTCACTGTCTGTGTCATTCAGTCGATCGTGGTTCTCTTCATGCTCTCCTCCACTTCCTTCATTTGTGAAGTGATTCTCTTTATCGCTACCTGCTTCATCATCTGATTGTTCAATATTGCAACCACTTTTGTTCTTTTCATTCTCAGAATCAGAGCTAACATTATTTTCCCCTCTGCTTTCTGGATGGCCTGGACCATCACTGTCTTCTGCATCACTTTGATCTTCCTTGTGACTTTCGTCCTGAAACAAGACCAAAATCAAAACTTACAATAATTGGGGTTTTAAAAAAGATCTATTAACATAATTAACATATGCTATTTCAGAGAATGAAAAAACAAAAAGAATGTGAGGGTGGGGAAGAGAAATCAGAGGGAACATTATGAAGAGCAATATCAAATCTTTGCTAAAACAATGAATTAGTTAAGACTTGTAAATGTAGAAACAGAGGTGTCTAGCCAAGGAGCTTCAGAGATTAATATGCTGCAGTCACTGGTGAGACAAGAAGATAAGGTGGAAATGTCCAAAGAACATTGCTGGAGGACAAGATAAAAGGCTGGAAAAGATTGAAGGCAGAACGAGGGTGAACACTAAAATAAAAACGAGAGTTGGGCCATTCAGTTTTGTAAGCCTACACTCTCACAAGAGCCTGGCTAATCATCCACTTGCTCACTTTCCTGCTCAATACCTAGATCCCCCTAACACGCAAAAATGAGTGGTCTTAAGTATACCCAACAAATGAATATCTATTGCCCAGTTATAGAAAATGCAAAAAATCTTAATCTTCCACAAAGGAAATTAGTATTAACAAGTTTACACCTTGTCCTTTAACTCCATACATCCCATTTCTAGACTCTCCACCAAGATGAAAATCTCTCAGAATCTAATTTACAAATCATTTACAACACACTGTATATTCAAATATAATCACTCATTCTCCTTGAACAAATAAACCTAAACATGCCTTTTTTTCATTTTTAGAATCTTTTTAATATATAATCTTCTACAACTATAGAATAATACACTTCAAAAAATTAATATGTATACAATAGAGCTGAAAAAACTAATTGTAATATATAAAAATGAAAAAAAAGTTATATATAGAAAAAGAAAGAACCCCATCTAAGGAAAAAAAAAAACCATTAGGAATCAATCCCCGGAAGCAATACGTTTAACCATCATCTAGATCGGGGGTCGGCAACCCGCTGCTCCGGAGCCACATGTGGCTCTTTTACGTCTGTGCTGCGGCTCCCTGTTGCTTTGAGAAATAATTGGTTGTGGCGACCCTTTTCCTGGCACATCCGAACCGACTCACAATTAGATAGCCTACGGGGGTTTGCGAGCACAGAGCTTTGGAGCCTCTGCGCCATGGGGGCAGGTTGAGGGAGGCTTAAAAGTGAGGCTGAAGATTTCGAATAAAGTTTTTCCTTCGACTGCAGTTACTGACTCCGTGTCGTAATTTTAGCGCTGCGTGTAGCACACCGCTACATGGTCAGTATTTAATTAAAATGTATTTTATGTTGGTTTGTTAGTTTTTGAAATGTAAATCTAAATTTGAAGATTATGGTGATCTTGTACAATCTAAATAAGACGTTGTGGCGACCCATTTCCTGACACATCCGAACCGGCTCACAATTAGCCAGCGTTCAGGCTAAGGGAGATAGCCTACGGGGGTTTGTGAGTACGTGTCTTTTGCAGCATCCGCGCCCATGGGGGGCGGGTTGAGGGAGGCTTAAAAGCAAGGCTGTTTAGTTCGAATAAAGCTATCTTTGACTGCAGTTTACTGACTGCGTGTAGCACACCGCTACAACGTGTTTTTAATCGCTGGCTGTCCAGAGGGGAGGTGCTGAAACGCTTTGTCACGTGTCTGGAAGAAGTGAAAACTTTCCTGGGCAGCAAAGGGCTCACCTTTCCTGAGCTGGAACAGCCAGAGTGGCTGGAAAAGCTACACTTCATGGTAGACATGACAGCGCACCTGAACACGCTGAACACAGCTCTTCAACGGGGTAAGGACGTACAGCCCTGCACATGTTGGAGGATGTTTTGGCATTCGAGCGCAAGTTGACAGTGCTTGCCAGAGATTTACAGAAAGGCACATTGTCTCACTTCCCCAATTTGAGAGAGTTCAAACAAGGTCACGACTTGATAAATTCGGAGTATTTACATTCTGCAATCATCGCAATGCAAACATCGTTTGGGAAACGCTTCTGTGAGTTCAGAGAGGAAAAAAACACATTATCCTTCCCGGTCACTCCCCTAAGCATCGATCCATCCCTACTGAATACGACTGCATTGTCAGGTGTGAGTCAACCTGAACAAGGTTGATAAATATTTTAATTGCCTATTATTTTGCGTACATTCATATGTTTTCATTGTTCAGTGAAATAGTCCTTTTATTTTTCAGGTTGACAGCTGGCTGACGTTATTTTTGGTTTGCTGCTGGCGGCAAATTTAAGTTTGGTGTTTTTCATAAATACAAGAAGGACTCAAATAGACATTGAGTATTTTACTTAAAAGTAACCTTCAACCCAACGTCTTTTTTTCGGAGGTCAAAATGTTTTTGTTGCATGCAGAAATGTAATTTCGTTTTCTCTGCAGGAGTTCATCAATTTCATAAATGCAACACATTATAGTTTGTTTATACATAGCATAAAGGCAAAACAAAACATTGTATGCAGTGTTATTTCATTTTAAATGTCAAACGGGTTTTGCGGCTCCCAGTGTTTTCTTTTCTGTGGGAAACGGGTCCAAGTGGCTCTTTCAGTGGTAAAGGTTGCTGACCCCTGATCTAGATAAATAAAAAGTCATCAACTGCCAATTCACATTTTTAAAAAAAGATAATAAAATTGAACAGAAACAATATAGAATAATTCAAATTAACTGGTAATATTTGGCAAAAGAACCCCATCTTCTCTCGAAATCAAATCGAGGTTCAAAAGTTCTACTAATTTTTTCCAAGCTGAGACATAACATTACTTGAGAAAACCATTCAATTAATGTCGGGGAAGAGATATCTTGCTATTTTAATAAAATAGCCCTTCTTTCCAACAATGTAACAAATGCAATTACATGTTGATCTGAAGATGAAATACCCTGAATATGATGCGGAAGTATTCCAAATAGAACAGTTAGTCTATTAGGTTGTAAGTTAATTTTCAAAGCTTTAGAGATTGTAGAAAATAAAGATTTCCAAAACAGTTTTAATGAAGAACATGACCAGAACATATGTGACAAAGTAGCTACTTCACATCTATCACAGTAATTATCTACACTAGGAAATATTTTAGATAGTCTCTCCTTTGTTAAATAATAACGATGGACAATTTTAAATTGAATTAAACAGTCATTGGCACATATAGCAGAAGAATTTACATTTTTCAAAATTCGAACCCAATCTTCATTCACAAAGGTCATATTAAGTTCTCTCTCCCAATCTTGTTTAATCTTTAGTGATAGGTTCTCTTTTGTAACAAAATAAATTCTGCTAATGGAACCTTTCACGAAGGGATTCAATTTCAGAATGGTATCCAACAAATCAGATTCTTGTAAATATGGAAACTTAGGTAAATATTGTTGTAAAAAATTTCTAACCTGAAAATATTGCAAAAAATGTGTATGAGCGAGAGTATTTCTTAATTAACTCTTCAAAAGTCATCAATTGACCATCACAAAATAAATCTGTAAAAAAATGGATCCCTTTATTTTTCCATAGGAGAAAAGTGGGGTAGATTATTGAAAATTTAATTGAAAAGTTTCGATATAATAAACTAGACAACTTAAATTGTTTAAAATTTTAAAAATTGCGAAACTGAATCCAAATGCATGCACAAAATATGTCATACATCTTGGATCTGACTTTAAAAAAAACATCAGGCAGACATGTCCATTTACGTAATGTTATAATGACCCCGCATAGCGCGGACTTACATAGTGCTCCACCTCCACGGAATGCACCCTCAGCGTCACGAGGGACCAAAGTATATTAGTTATTGGAAACAGGGTTGAGCATGTTTGATCCACACAGTACAGCAGGTAATGCCTTTATCAGTAGCAAAATTTTCCTCCTCTAAATATACATGTTCCATGCTTAAAGTTTTAGTAACCAAATAAGCTGTAAAAACATATGTCAAGAACCAAAGCATATGTTGCCCAAATTCAAAACAGAGTGCTTCACAGAACAAAACATTCCAAAGGAATACTCAGAGGACTAATCTGACAAAAAATAAATGCAGATCCAGAAAAAAATCTATTAGGAAACACTTCCTTCATTTGTATATGTCGCATTCAATACTCTCAATATGGCTTCCTCTACATTGGCGAGATAAGGCACAGACAAGGTGACTATAATGATATGTGGGTTTTTGTCAAGTGCTTTGGTCCCTCCCCCCCGCACAATACAAAGATGTACCAGATAGGTCATAGTAAATTTTCCCATGGTTATGTCGGGGTTAAGTCCGGGGTTGCTGGGCACCAATAAATAAATAAATAAAGCATGCCTGAAACCCACTAACCCCAACCTAATTATTTCACTATGATCTTACTTAATGGCAAACAGGTTTGAGTGGTTGTGTAGTCTATTCATGCTTCTAATTCGTGCATTTGTATGTTCAAGAGCAACTGTGCGGATAACAGTATCTCAGAGAGAGGCCATCTACCAACGATTTTCTTCAGGCCTTTCCCACTTCCACCCATCTCCTCCCAGCTTCTTACATTATTCCCCCTCCCCCACCTGCCTATCAAGACCATCTCACCTGGACCTACTAGCTCTTGCACCACCCCTCCCCCCACCTTTTTACATAGGCCATCTTCCTTCTTTCTTTTCAGTCCCGATGAAGCGTCTTGACCCAAAATGTCAACTGTTCATTTCTTTCTATTCATGGTGCCAGAGCTCCCGAACTCCTCCAGCCTCCCGTGTTGCTTGACATGATGACAATGCTGGAGCAGAGTGCGATAGGATCAAGATGGCAAGTCTCTCACCTCAGTATGATGACCTATACTGCTGCCTTCAGATGCTGCACAGTGTTCAGTTGAGTCTTCCTGATCATCAGAGCCTGAATTATGTTCATCCTGTACTGGCGTTGCTCCACCATCATCTATTGAAAGTAAAATAACAGTTACTACCACTGTAGCACACTACCTCTGAACTCCACATAGCCAAAAATACTGCACTGGTTGTATAGCTATTCTGGAATGCCCTGAACTACAAGTTCCATTCTTTCCCTGTGATCTATTGAACACGTGAAGGGCGAACCAATACTCACTGAACATAATGTGCCAAACTGCCTGTCGGATCTGATGATTTTCGATCCGCAGTTGTTTTGGGAGTCCAAGAATGAGTTGAAAACTTGCTGCTTTATGATTGTTTATTTAAAGTTTAAACAAAGAAACAGACCCAGTGCACAAGAAACTTAAACGAACCAAGGATAAAGACAAAGACAAGAACAAAGATGGTAATTTTTGCAGAGACTGATACATGAATACTGAGATAAGGCCACACTCCTGAGATAAACAAATGACAATTAAAAGACACACAATAGCACGCTCAAGACATAACTAATAAGGAAAGATGATAAACCGTTACGTAACTGTTATATCACTCTACCTCCTGTAGGTGGAATCTAACACAATATATTGTGAAAAATACAAGTTAAAATGCAAATTATATGTTAGTAAAACTACAATTTCAATCTTGCTAAAAACATAGTAATTCAACTAATGCTTTATGAAAAACATTAAAAAACCAACTGATTCCAAAATGCCTTATGATTGCACTATGGTCATAAAATTGCAAAACAAACAAGAAAAGTTTCTGCACTTTACATAATATCATGGTATCATTTATGTGGACAAATAGGGATTTAATGAGCATTGATAATTGTCTGACCTTTGCTGGCAAGGCTAAGATTTAGTGAGAAAAAGCAAGCATCCTCCATTGTGAGAGTATTCCAATGCTGTTTGGCAATAAGTTTCACCCCAGATTTTGTCAAAGAATTATAGAATAATAGAAAAGTACAGCACAGGAACAGGCCATTCAGCCCTCAATGTTGTGCCAAACCGGATAAAAAGCAAATCAAATGTCACCTTCACTGCATGCCCTTGGGTATTAGACGCATCAACCCTGGGAAACAGATACTGTCTGTCCACTTTATCTATGCCTCACATAATCTTATAAACCTCTACCAGATTTCCTCTCAGCCTCTGACGCTCCAAAGAAAACAGCCCAAGTTTATCCAGCCTCTCATGATAGCACATGCCCTCTAAACCAGGCGGCATCCTGGTAAACCTCTTCTGCACCCTCACAAAGCTTCAACATCCTTCCTACAAGTGTTCTAACCAAAATTTCATAAGGTTGCAACAAACTTTCTGACTTTTGAACTCAATAACTCAACTAATAAAAGCAAGTATTCCATTAGTTTAACTACCTTATCGAATTGCACGGCCACTTTCAAGGAGCTATGAACATGGATCTTGGATCTCTCTACTCAGCAACACTGTTAAGGCCCCTGCCCTAACAGTGTACTGTCTCTTTGCATTGCAACACCTCACTTTTACTGTGCTGTATTCTTTGCCAGTCTTCTGCACTATCCACAACTCCACCAATCTTGGTATCATCTGCAAATTTACCAACCTATCCATCTACATTTTTATCCAGGTCATTTATATACATTAAAACCCTGGGAAACAGATACACTCTGTCCACTCTTATCTATACCCCTCATAATCTTATAAAGCTCCTTCAGGTCCCAGTGCAGAACTCCACTAATTATAGACCAAGTCTCCTCAACCACTATCCTCTCTCTTCTATGTACAAGAGAGCTCTGAATACAAACAGCCAATTCACCGTGAATCACAAGCATCTTAATTTTCTGGATTAGCCTCCATGAGGGACTTTATAAACTCCTAACTAAAATCCATGTAGATAACATCCACTGCCCTACCCTCATCAATCTCTCTCCTCACCTGGTCAAATAAAACTGAATCAAGTTGGTAAGGCACAACTTACCACACACAAAGCTCTACTGGCTCTCCATGGGTTTCCAAACACTCATATATCCCATTGCAGCAACTTCCCTTCAACTGATGCAAGACTCACTGGTCTATAGCTCCCAGGACTTTCCCTTATCCCCTTTTTAAATAGAGGTAAAACATTAGCTACTTGCCAGATCTCCAGGAGCTTGACCGTGGCTGGAAAGGACACAAAGATACTGGTTGAGGGCCCTGCAATCTCATCTCTTGTCTCTTTCAATAACCTGCATTAAATACCATCAGGCTCTGAGGACTTATCCATCTTAATACTCCCTAGGAGGCCCAATGCTTCCTCCTCCTTGACCTCTAAATGCCCTAACCTATTTATACACTCAGTAATGATCTGATCTCCTGGTCCTTCATATCCTTTTCCTCGGTAAAAACTGAAGTAAAGTACTCACTAAGTACCTCACTTACATTCCTTGAATGGTACCACCCTCTCCCTAGTTATCCTTTTACTCTTCATGTATAGAATCACTTGGAATTCACCTATATCTTACCTGTGCCAGAGTCAGGGACGCATCGGATCTTGTCTACAGCATTTTGGAGGGGAAGAGAGAGCAGCCAGATATCTTGGTACATATTGGTACCAGAGACATAGGAAGGAAAAGCAAAGAGGTCCTGAAGAAAGAATTCAGAGAGCTAGGCAGAAAGATGATAAGTGGGGCCTCCAGGGTAGTAATTTATGGATTGCTACCTGTGTCATGCACCAGTGAGGCTACAAACAGGATGATTTGGCAGATAAATGTGCGGCTGAGGAGCTGGTGCAGGGGACAGGGTTTCAGGTTCTCGGATCATTGGGATCTTTTCTAGGGGACATATCACCTGTACAAAAGGGACAGGTTACACCTGAACCCAAGAGGGACCAAAATTCTTGCAGGCATTTTGTTAGAGCTGTTGGAGAGGAGTTAAACTAATCTGGCGGGAGATGGGAACCAGAGTGAAGGGACTCAGGTTAGGATGTACGGTAAAAAAGCAAAGATACCATGCAGTCAGACAGTCAGGAAGGGCAGCAGATAACAGGACAAAATTACAGCCAAGAGGTTGAGTATCAATGCATTTGGGATGCAGAATCAAAAATAGTAGCAAATACAGTAGAAACATAGAAAACCTGCGGCACAATACAGACCCTTCAACGCACAAAGCTGTGCCGAACATGTCCTTACCCTAGAACAGGGGTGGGCAAACTTTTTGACTTGTGGGCCACAAAGGGTTCTAAAATTTGACAGGGGGGCCAGACCAGGAGCAGATGGACGGAGTGTTTTGGTAATACACCTCATAAGAGAAAATAAAATATCATGGGATATGTAAAAAACATGTGCTTTAATTTCAATTGAAAATGAACAAATGCATTACAACAAAATATCTGTCTTTGAAGTCCCACGGTATTCAGCTATTTATTGAAATGTCTTTTAAAACACTGAAAATTAAATGAATAAAATATTTTTTAATAGTAACAGTTATTATTTTAAAGCACTGAAAATTCTGTTATCCTTCAAGATATTATCATCATCACTCTCCTCCTGACTGTCTTTATTTCAAAAACGGTAGGAGATGCAGGTCTACTTGTCCTGCTCCTTCTTATTCAATTGTCCCCTGTGCCAAAACTCAACAACAACCAGCACAAGGACAGAACAGTGACAGCGCGCCAGTATGCGGAGCGCTTTATTTGATCTGGAGCGCATTTTTTATTTTGAGAACGTACGTGCACCTGCGCACTACTCATGTCCATCACTTAACAGAAATGACATGTAACATGTAAGGCTTATTGAAAAAAAATATTTTCAAATGCATTTTTTACATAACACAACGAAGAAACTTATTTTTAATTTCAGTGGGAACAGTGTTGTTGGTCTCCCTTTTTAGCCAGCGCATCAAAGTCTGGATTTAGTTTTGTTGTAGCGATTCTCAGGATGGATCTGAGGTGTTGGTCAGTTAACTTGGATCTGTGGCTGGCTTTGTTGATGTTCATGACGCTGAACACCTGTTCACACAAACAGGTCGAGCCGAACAAAGAGTAAAGCGCAAATGTGGAGTAATACGCTGCACCTCAACAAAGGTCAATGTATATAGAGTGCGTCATCTATTGGGAAAACGCCAGAATTGCGGGGAAAAAACGTTAACAAGGTTTATTAATATAATTTCATCAAGTTCTGCAGGCCGGATTAAAAAGCTTAACGGGCCGCATATGGCCCCCGGGCCGTAGTTTGCCCATGCCTGCCCTAGAACTACCCAGATTTACCCATAGCCCCCTATTTTTCTAAGCTCCATGTACCTATCCAGGAGTCTCTTAAAAGACCCTATCGTATCTGCCTCTACCGCCGCCGCTGGCAGCCCATTCCAGGCACTCACCCTCTCTGCGTAAAACACTTACCCCGACATCTCCTCTGTACCTACTTCCAAGTACCTTAAAACTATGCCCTCTCGTGCTAGCCATTTCAGCCCTGGGAAAAAGCCTCTGATAATCCACAAATCATTTACAACATCATTGTAAATCTCCACTGCACCGTTTCTATGGTTTCCATATCCTTCCTGTAGTGACGAGACCAGAATTGAGCTGCAACATTACCGCTCGGCTCTTAAACTCAATCCCACAGTTGACGAAGGCCAATGCACCGTAACCCTTCTTAACCACAGAGTCAACCTGCGTAGCAGCTTCGCGTGTCCTATGGACTCCGACCCCAAGATCCTTCTGATCCTCCACACTGCCAAGAGTCTTACCATTAATGCTATATTCTGCCATCATATTTGACCTACCAAAATGAACCATCTCACACTTATCTGGGTTGAACTCCATCTGCCACTTATCAGCCCAGTTTTGCATCCTATCAATGTCCTGCTATAACCTCTGACAGCCCTCCACACTATCCACAACACCTCCAATCTTTGCGTCATCAGGAAATTTACTTCCACTTAGTCATCCAGGTAATTTATATAAATTATGAAGAGTAGGGGCCCCAAAACAGATCCCCGAGGCACACCACTGGTCACTGACCTCCATGCAGAATATAACCCGTCTACAACCACTCTTTGCCTTCTGTGGGCAAGCCAGTTCTGGATCCACAAAGCAATGTTCCCTTGGATCCCATGCCTCCTTACTTTCCTCAATAAGCCTCGCATGGGGTACCTTATCAAATGCCTTGCTGAAATCTACATACACTACATCTAATGCTCTACCTTCATCAATGTGTTTAGTCACATCCTCAAAAATTTCAATCGGACTTGTAAGGCATGACTTGCCTTTGACAAAGCAATGCTGACTATTCCTAATCATATTATGCCTCTCCAAATGTTCAGAAATCCTGCCTCTCAGGATTTTCTCCATCAACTTACCAACCACTGAAGTAAGACTCACTGGCCCATAATTTCCTGGGCTATCCCTACTCCCTTTCTTGAATAAGGGAACAACATCCACAGCCCTCCAATCCTCCAAAAGCTCTCCCATTCTCATTGATGATGCATAGATCATTGCCAGAGGCTCAGTAATCTCTTTCCTCACTTCCCACAGTAGCCAGGGGTACACCCCATCCAGTCCCAGAGACTTATCCAACTTGATGGTTTCCAAAAGCTCCAGCACATTCTCTTCCTTAATATCTACATGCGCAAGCTTTTCAGTCTGCTGTAAATCATCCCTACAATCACCAAGATCCTTTTCTGCAGTGAATATTGAAGGAAAGTATTCATTAAGTACCTCTGCTATTTCCTCCAGTTCCATACACACTTTTCCACTGTCACACTTGATTGGTCCTATTTTCTCACGTCTTATCCTCTTGCTCTTCACATTCTTGTAGAATGCCTTGGGGTTTTCCTTAATCCTGTCTGCCAAGGCCTTCTCGTGGCCCCTTCTGGCTTTCCTAATTTCATTCTTAAGCTCCTTCCTGCTAGACTTATAACCTTCTAGATCTCTATCATTATCTAGCTTTTTGAACTTTTCATAAGCTCTTCTTTTCCTCTTGACTAGATTTACAACACCCTTTGTACACCACGGTTCCTGTACCCTCCCATCCTTTGTCTCACTGGAACGTACCTAAGCAGAACTGCACACAAATATCCCCTGAACATTTGCCACATTTCTCCCGTATGTTTCCCTGAGAACATCTGTTTCCAATTTATGCTTCCAAGTTGCTGCCTGATAGCCTTATATTTCCCCTTACTCCAATTAAATGTTTCCCTATCTTGTCTGTTCCTATCCCTCTCCAATGCTATGGTAAAGGAGATAGAATTGTGATCACTATCTCCAAAAATACTCACCCACTGAGAGACCTGACAACTGACCAGGTTCATTTCCCAATACCAGATCAAGTACAGCCTCTCCTCTTGTAGGCTTATCTATATATTGTGTCAAGAGACCTTCCTGAACACACCTAACAACTCCACTCCATCTAAAACCCTCACTCTAGGGAGATGCCAATCAATATTTGGGAAATTAAAATCTCCCACCACAGTAACCCTGTTATTATTACACCTTTGCAGAATCTGTCTCCCTATCTGCTCCTCGATGTCCATGTTACTAATGGGTGGTCGATAAGAACACCCAGCAGAGTTACTGACCCCTTTCTATTCCTAATTTGCACACACAGAGACTCTGTAGAGAACCCCTCCATGACTTCCTCCTTTTCTGCAGCCATGACACTCTTTTGCCTCCTTTCCTGTCCATTCTGAAACATCTAAAGCTTGGCACTTGAAGTAGCCATTCCTGCCCCTGCACCATCCAAGTCTCTGTGATGGCTCCAAGTGTTGATTCACACTCTAAGCTCATCTGCTTTCTTCATAATACTCCTCGCATCAAAATCGACACATCTCAAACCATCGGTCTGAGCGCGTACCTTCTCTATAACCTGCATATCCTCCCTTTCCTCCATCACATCAGTTTGGTTCCCACCCCCCAGCAATTCTAGTTTAAACTCTGCCCAACAGCCTTAGCAAACCTCCCCGCTAGGATATTGGTTCCCCGGAATTGACATGCAACTCATTCTTTTTGTACAGGTCACACCTGCCCCAAAAGAGGTCCCAATGATCTAGAAATCTGAATCCCTGCCCCCTGCTCCAATCAGGGACAATATCACAGCTGCACTCAGAGGTGTCATAATGGAGAGATCAGACACCAAATCCATTTGGCTGGAACTCAAGTCTAGGGAAGGGTACAATCATACTGGTGGAATTGTACAGATCTCTTAATGCCCACTGTGATCAGATTAAGGAAATATGTAAACATAATAGTCTGTACATGCTCAAACAACGAGGGCTGGAGAGAGAACTTCCGGGTTTTCCCAATCTGCGGTTGGTTGAATCCACGCATGCGGAATCCGCAGATAAGGAGGGCCGACTGTACTCATTGCACAAGACCTCTTCCCTCTAGGTCTTTGGTGCCGATGTATAGCAGGACCTCTAGCTGTTCTCTTTCCCCGTCGAGAATATCCTACAGGTGCTTCGATAGGTTGTGCACCTTAGCACGAGGGAGGCAACACACCATCCTGGTGTCTTCTTTGCTGTCACAAAATTTCCTTTCCACCCCCCTAACTACAGAGTCCCCTATAACTACCACATTGTCTGACTTTACCCTTCCTTGTCAAGTCTCAGAGCCAGACACAGTGTCACCAGCCTGGCAACTGCTGCCGTGATCTGATGAGTCATTTCCACCCTCCCCCCCACCCCCCCCAGAGGCAAAGGGGTATGTATACCTGTTGCTGAGGGAAATAGCCACAGGGAAACCCTGCACTGACTTCTTAATCCCTTTACCTTTCCTGACAGTCACCATTTACTGTGGGTGTGACCGTCTCTTCATAATGCTCGGTTATAGGATCTTTGGCCTCCTGAATGATCCTGAAGTTGGGTGCACTTCCCACAGATGTAGTCATCAGGGAAATAGTTAGGTATCCCAAATTCCCACATCTAACAGGAAGAACATTCCATCTTTAACAACTTTATACCAAAAAAGGAAAAGGCTTGCCTTTTCTTGACTGTTCACGCCAAGGCTTGTTAAGTCAAAGCCTCCACACTATCACTGGCACACACTGACAATGGCCACTCCGCTTGAGGCTTCCCTTCTATGACTTACAGCTGAGGTTAGGCCTCTGACACCCACACTTCCCGCACTTGTGCTGTCCAAAAAGGCTGGACTTTCCCAAATCTGCTCCTTTTATCTTTTCTCCTGTCTTCTGTAGGGCTACGACCTAATACACACTCCTCTCCTGTGAGCCGCCAAAAAAGACCAGCTTTTAACAGAGTCTGTTCCATTTATACTTGTACTCCTACTTTCAGTAGGCCTCTGATGCCGACAATCGGCCTTGAACAATTTACTACAGGCAATATATCTATTTACAAATCAGAACACAAGAAATAGAAGCAGGAATAGAATCCATTTAGCTACTCAATAAAAATAATGCTTCATCCAAACTTGGGCCTCGACTTTATTTTTCTGCATGATTGCCGAAAACATTAATTGTCAGACTTGGATAGACTTAAGCACCTTAGCATCCACAAACCTCTCAGGACAAAAATTTTAGTTTCACAAAATTCATGGAAGACCTTTTTTCTCAACTCGGTTTTAAACTGCTTACCTCCTACTCTGAGCCTCTGCATCTGATTCAATACTCCATATACCTATCTTCACAGCATACCTCACGTCAAGCCACTTCAGAGTTTTCTGTTTCATAGAACATCACAGCACAGAAACAGGCCTTTTGGCCCCTCTTGGCTGTGCCAAACCATTTTTCTGCCTAGTTCCTCCGACCTGCACCTGGGCCATAACCCTCCAAACCCCTCTCAGCCACAGACCTGTCCAAGCTTTTCTTAAATGTCAAAAGTGAGCCCGCATTCACTTCATCTGGCAGCTCGTTCCACACCACACTCCCACCACTCTCTGCGTGAAGAAGCACCCCCTAATGTTCCCTTTAAACTTTTCCCCCTTCACCCTTAATGCATGACCTCTGGTTTTTTTCTTCCCTAGCCTCAGTGAAAAAATCCTGCTTGCATTCACTCTATCTATACCCATCATAATTTTATACACCTCTATCAAATCTCCCCTCATTCTCCCACGTTCCAGAGAATAAAGTCCTAACCTATTTCTCTGTTACTCAGTTTCTCAAGTCCTGGCAACATCCTTGTAAACCTTCTCTGCACTCTTTCAACCTTATTAATATCCTTCCTGTAATTAGGTGACCAAAACTGCACACAGTATTCCAAATTCGGGCTCACCAATGCCTTATACAACCTCACCATAACATTCCAGCCCTTATACTCAATACTTTGATTTATAAAGGCCAATGTACTAAAAGCTCTCTTTACGACCCTATCTACTTGTGACGCCACTTTTAGGGAATTATGTATCTGTACTCCCAGATCCCTCTGTGAGATTTTATTTTCATTCTTTTAAAATCCAGTCAATAGTGCAAATCTCTACAATCATGAGAAAAATCAAAAACAATTTAGTAAACCTCTGCTGTATTGCCTTCAAGGCAAATAAGATTTTCACTAAATTATGTAGCCCTAAACTACAGATAATTCTCGAAGTGTGACCTCACCAAAATCCTATTGATATTTTCATATTAATGTACTCAATTCTCTCTCTCTTACTTTGCGACGTTGTTCATGCGACAGTACTCATTATAATCTATCTGGTTTACTTTTGCTCACTCACTTAACCTCTTTCCTCCCTTTGGAAACTTGGTGCCCTTCTTACAACTTTCCACCTATGTTATGTTGAAGCTGTGTTAAATCAATATTCTAGCAGGATTGGAATCAAATAAATCATGGGAAATTTACCATTCAGTAGTGTCTGTGCCAAACAATCTCATTTATCAGCCCAATGTGTATAAATTGCTTGTCACAGCTTTTCAGATACACAGCCACGTACCAATAAAAGATGATAAGGGTTTTGACCGCTACTATAGCTTCAGATAGTGGATTTCATATCCCTACTACCCATATTCCATAAAAGACAGAAATAAACCACTCAATCTATCAAATTTATCCCAGTTCTACTCTCTTTGATGCAACCTATTCTACCCAACATTGACTGTCCCCTATGATACCACCCATCTCCACTCAAGACAGGCAGCAGACTGGCAAAGGGGAATGGTGTGCTTCTATGGTAAAATATGAAACTATGAAAATATGAGTTAAGAAACTGCAAGTATTAAAAGATCCTGTTGGGATTTATGCAGAAGCCCATTGGCCATATCAAAGTGGCAGAGAGCAAGGAACAACATGAGGTTTGGACAACTCATACGCCAGGCCAGATTGAAATGGTCAGGTTGTCAGTGTCGGAGGTGATGGCCAGTCCGGCTCGGCTCGCTGCTCCACAGGATTTGCTCATCTTTGTGCTGGCTCTGTTCTCATTACTACCATCAGAAAGGAGGTGTAGGAGCCTGAAGACACACATTCAATGATTTAGGAACATCTTCTTTTCCTTTGCCATCTGATTTCTGAATGGACATTGTTCACTAACTCCCTACTTTTTTTATTTTTATTTTGCACTAGTTATTTAACTTATTTACAAGAAAAAAGTCTCTGAACTGGTTTTCTGCACTAATTACTCATAAAATGTGTTCTGATCTTCATAAGTCACAATAATAGGCACAATCTGCCTGAACTAATAACACATAAGCAATTATACTTTTCATATCCTTATTGAACACCTTCACAATCCAGGCTGGAAAAAGTACGTGACCCTTTTACTTACTAACTAGAGCCTCCTTCAGCAGCAATAACCACCACCAAACATTTCTTGTAGCTGTTGATCAGACGTGCACAACAGAAGGGAATTTTAGACCATTCCCTCATATAAATTTGTTTCAGTTCATCAGTATTTCTGGGATACCTTGCATGAACAACCCTCTTCAGATCATGCCACAGCATCTCAATTGGGTTAAGGTCCACTCTGTCTGGGCCATTCCAAAGCTTGCATTTTCTTCCTTTTAAACCATTCTGTTGTTGACTTACTCTTGTGTTTCAGATCATTGTCTTGTTGCATCACCCAAATTCTATTAAGCTTCAGGTGACAGACCACTACCCTGACATTATCCTGTAAAAATGTCTTGATATAATTTTGAATTCATTGTTCCCTTAATGATTGCAAGCTGTCCAGGCTCTGAGGTAGAAAAGCAGCCCCAAACCCTGATGCTCCTTCCACCATGCTTCACAGTTGGGATGAGGTTCTGGTATTGGAGTGCAGTGCCCTTTTCCCTCCAAACATAGCACTGTGCATTTCTGTCAAAAAGTCTAACTTTTGTCTCACCTGTCCATAGAATGTTGCCCCAGAAGTATTGTGATACGTCCAGGTGGACTTTTAAAAACTTAAGAAGTGTAGCAATTTTTCTGGGAGAGCAGTGGTTTCCTCTGGGGTGTCCCTCCATGAACACCATTCTTTTTCAGTGTTTTTCTTATAGTGGACACAAAAACGGAGACTTCAGTGGGTCTTTTGCTGTTACCCTTGGGTTCTTTTTCACCTCATTCAATATTACACATTATGCTCTTGGTGTAATCTTTGCAGGATGCCCACTCCTAGGGAGAGTAGCAATAGCACTGAATTTCCTCCATTTGTAGACAATTTCTCTTACTGTGGACTGATTAACACTCAGGTCCTTAGAAATGCTTTTATAGCCTCTTCCAGCTTCACACATCTCTACAATTCTTCTCCTAAGGTTCTCTGAAAGTTGTTTTGATAAAGGCATGGTGCACATAAACAGATCTTTCTTGAGGAGAGCAGGCACTGTCAAAAACCTGGCTCTGTGGGTCCTTTTTATAGGGCAGAGCGCCTCTACAACCCACACTTTCATCTCATCGATTGGAGCTCCTGACTTGTAGAAGGCTTTACCCTAGAGGTTCACATACTGCTTTTGAAACTAAACTGATTGTTTAAATGGTGCACTCAGTATTGACGAGATGTACAATTGTTTGTGTTATTATTTAGACAGATTCAATTTGTCTATTAACGTGACAAATAAAGACCAGACCACATTTTATAAGTAATTAATGCAGAAAACCAGGTAATTGCAAAGGGTTCATGAACTTTTTCTTGCAAATTTACTTTGAACTTTGAATAGTAGCCAGGATGTGAGATACAACTTACAATAGGAAAAAGGAAAGGTATACTGGGAAAATCAGGTTGGTTCTTGACTCCAAGAGAAAGAATTTATAGAATAAGTACAAGATGACTTTTTAGGGCAGCTTGGGTCATGCCCACCTGGTAAAAAACAATTCTGGATTTGATCAGGGAGCTTAAGGTAAAGAAAGCTTGAAGAGACAGAGATCATAATAGGAGAGAATTCACCCTACATTTCAGAGGGAAGAGGATATATTAGTATAGTAAAGCAAAGCTAACTACAGGGGCAAGAACGATCAGCCGACCAAAGTTGATTACAAGGGGGGTCCCAGCAAAGATGATAGTAGAGCAGCAATAGCAGGCGTAATTCAGAAGATGTAGAATTATTTCATCCCAAAGAATCAGCAGTAGCAGCATTCTAAATAGAGTAAAAGGAAACAGTGGCCAACAAGAGAAGGCAAAGATAGCATAAAATCTAGAGAAGACACACAACATTTCAAAACTGAACAGGAAACTAAAGGATTGGGAAGCTTTTTAAAAACAACAGAAGGAAACTAAAACAAAGCAAAAAGGGAGAAAGGATGAAAATGAAAATAAGCTGGCCAATAATATAAAGCATACCAAAAGTATCTTTTTCAGATATATAAAGAGCACTGGAAAATGACACTGAAGTAGAAATGGGGGAAAACAGAGAAACAGAAAAACTGATAATATTGCGAGAGACCACATTGTGGAAGACACCAGAAAAAGTGCCAGCTGTTCCAGAGGATCAGGTGGAGAAGTGAGTGCAGTTACCATTACTAAAGAGAAGCTGAAATGTGAAAATGGATCAGTCACCTGGACTGAATGGACTCCATCTTAAGGTTCTGAAAGAAAATCTGAAGAGATTGTGGAGGCATTAGTAGTGATCTTTCTAAAAATCACTATAATCTCCAGGAGTTGTTTCAGAGGAATGCAAAATTGCTAAGTGTCACTCCACTCTTTTAAGGGATGGAGGCAGAAGTTGTAGACCAGTTAGCCTGACCTCAGTGGTTGGCAAGGGTAAGAGTCTATTACTTAGAATAAAGCTTTGAGATACTTGAAAACACATGATAAAATAGGCCAAAGTCAGCATGGTTTTGTGTTGGGGAAATCTTGCCTAACAAATCTGTTGGAATTCTTTGAGGAAATAACAGGCAGGTTAAATAAAGGAGTCAGCTAATGTTTGCCGGGATTTTCAGAAAGCCTTTGATGAGGTGACACACAAGTGATAAACAAGGAAAGCTGCTAGGATGGATAGAAGATTAGGTGACAGGCAGTGGGAATAAAGGTGGCCTTTTCTTGCTGGTT
The DNA here is from genome assembly GCF_030144855.1 of Hypanus sabinus. Taxonomy (NCBI): domain Eukaryota; kingdom Metazoa; phylum Chordata; class Chondrichthyes; order Myliobatiformes; family Dasyatidae; genus Hypanus; species Hypanus sabinus. The sequence continues at coordinate 84,766,572 of NC_082707.1, forward strand.
GTCAGTGACTAGTAGTTTTACCCAGGGGTCTTTGCTAGGTCCATTACTTTTCATATTATATGCCAGTGATCTAGATGACGAAGTTCACAGTTTGCAGATGATACAAAGATAGGTGAAGGGGCAGGTTTTGTTGTGAAAGCAGGGAGTCTGCAGAAGGACCTGGACAGATTAACAGAATTGGCAAAGTGGCAGATGGAATACAACATAGGGAACCATACACTTTGGTCAAAGGAGTAAAAGCAATAGACAATTTTCTAAATGGGGAAAGCATTCAGAAATCAGAGGCGAAATGGAACTTCGGAATCCTAACACAAACGAGAGTATCTGCAGATGCTGGAAATCCGTGCAACAAACAGAAAATGCAGGAGGAAATCAGCAGTTCTTGTGCAAGATTTTCTAAAGGTTAACTTACAGACTGAATCAATAGTATGGAAGGGAAATAAATGTTAGCATTCATTTAAAGAGGATGAAGATATAAAAGCACTGATATAATTCTATAAAGCCTATCCTTATATGACACTAGCCAGATCACATTTGGAGTACTATGAGAAGTTTAAGGCTCCATGTCTAAGAAAGGATATGCTGGCACTAGACAGGGCCCAGAGGAGGTCTACAAGAATGATCCTAGGGTTGTAAGGGTTAATGCATGAAGAATGTTTGATGGCTCTAGTTCTGTACTAAAGTACTCTGAAGGATGAGGGGGTTCTCACTGAAACCTACTGACTATTGAAGGGCCTGGATACAATGGATGGGGAGAGGATGTTTCACGTAGTGGGGAGGTCTAGCACCATAGAGCAGAGTTTGTCTCCCATCCATTCCATAATGTACTGGTTAGGCACAGGAGTACGTTCAGCCAGAGACTCATTCCACCGAGGTGTAACACTGAGCATCATAGGAAGTCATTCCTGCCTGTGGCATTCAAACTTTACAACTCCTCCCCCAGAGTCAGACACCCTGAGCCAATAAGCTGGTCTTATTTCCATTTGGAATAATTTACTTATTATTATTTAATTATTTATGGTTTTATATTGCTATATTTCTGCACTATTCTTGGTTGGTGCGACTGTAACAAAACCCAGTTTCCCTTGGGATCAATAAAGTATGTCTGTCAGTTTCAGAATAAAAGGGCATCCCTTTGAATAGAGATGAGGAGGAATTTCTTTAGTCAGAGGGTAGTGAATTTATGGAATTCATTGGCATAGACAGCTGTGGAGTTAAGTCATTGGGTATATTTAAAACAGAGGTCAATAAGTTCTTGATTAGCAAGGGTGTCAAAGGTTTCAAGAAGGCAAGAGAATGGAATTGAGAGTGAAAATATATCAGCCATAAGATAGTGAATCACTCAATGGGCCAAATGGTCTCCTATGCCTTATGTCACTAGGGATAATTTACTGTTTACAATTCAACTAACGACCAATACAACTTCAGAATGTAGAGGAAACCTGGGCACCTACATCATGGGGAGACAGCACTGGAGGTCAGAATCAAACCCAGGTAGCTGACCACATCTACAGCTGGACTGTCATCAAGGTCAAAAGTTTTTTTCCACATCTTTCTTCTTACTCTTTCATAATTTAAATGTATGTTCTTTAGTTTAGGCTCTTCTATCAAGGAAAAGGTCCTCTTATCTACACTGATTGAAGGTCCTTTTATCTAGACATCTCAAGATCTTCTATATGCAATTCAGCCTCTCCTCACCCACCACTTTCACAACGCTATCAACTTTGGCTTAACCAGTCTTTTCCAACTAGCAGAATTTTCCAACCCGGGTACTTGTAAACCTAGCCTTGCCAAGAGAACTACATATTTCTTACATGGCGAATAGAACTGTGTGTCATCACCCTACCAGTCTTATCTACATTTCCAGCATAACTCCTGTTTTCAGATTCTTTGCTTTGCATAAATAAAGCAACCTGTGTGTCTTTTTAATGATTTTAATCTATACTAGAATCTTTGAGCCCACAAAGAACAATTTTCATCTGTTTAAGAAAATTCCATCACTTAAAGAGGCTGGGTGGCCAACTTTACAGGATTATCCAGTTACCTCCACAATATCAGTAAGGATTCAGAGAAGAACTTGTCAGATTTTTTTTAGTAACAAATACAGTTTTTGATTCAAGACCTAAGTAAAAAAGTCATTAATTGATGGAAAACTCAAACTGTGGCTGAGTTTACTAGTGTATCCAAGCTTATAAAACAGTCTGATTATCAACTAAAGAAGCTAGAAAGCAAGGCTCCTCACAGGAGAGGGCACTTCAATTCAAACCCAACTAATATTTAGACTCACAAGGCATTTTTTAAGCAGAAGTTAAAGTACTTGCATAAAAACTTTCAAGAATTTAGCACATCCTAAAACACCCGAGTGCCAATTACATACTTTTCTAAAGGAAGATAAAAAAAAACAGTAGCCAATCTGGATAAAGGAAAGATCTAGCAAACAGTAATCAGGTGGTCAGGATAAAACAAAAATCCTGTACTCATCTTTGAACAGTACCATACAGGTAGTTTTACAATTGCTTTTGCATTGAAGTGGGCATTGGTTGGTTATCAGCTTGGTAAAGGAATTGCTCTGCCTGAGACTGCAAGAAACTATAGAAGACCTCAAGAAATCTCCTGTCAATTTTACTCTCCAATGTTCATTCCCTGGAAAACAAACTTAATTACTTTCATCTGTAGCTGACCCAGTGGTGTGCCATCAATCTTTAGGCCATAGGTGTCAAACTCAAGGCCTGCGGGCCATATCCGGCCCGGCGTACAATTATATCCGGCCCGCGAGATCATTTTAGATAGATCTATTATTTTAATTATTAATGGCCCGGCGATATGAAGCCTATGATTGAAAGTTAATACCAATCATAAAAATAATGCTTGCTCAGCAGTCTTCTTCATAAGAAACTGAATTTGTAGTTATAGCAGAGACTGAGACACATGAGAACAGGCTGAAAAAACAGAGGCAATGAAAGCTGCGCTCGCACGCGCCCGACTGATCCTGCCCGCATGAAGCTGCATTTTGCCCAATCCGGCCCGTGACCTAAAATGAGTTTGACACCCCTGCTTTAGGCCATACCAATCAGGGTCTTGAGCTAATATTTTGTGACTATACTGTGCTGTAATGTAATTATGTTTTGCACCCTGGCCCCAAAGGAACAATGTTTCATTTAGCTGTTAATACGTGTATGGTTGAATGACAATAGACTGAACTTGAAACTACAGAAGACCCCCCCCAAGAAACTACAAAGGGTCAGGGACACAACTCAACACCTCGTGGAAACCGAACTCTTCTTCATGGACTGTCTATATTTCTCAATACCTCAGGAAAGCAGCCAACATATTCAACCATCCTGGTCATTCTTTTCTTCTCCCACAAACCCCCCCCCGACATTCAGCAGAAAGTATGTACTACCAGGATCAAGATCAGCCCTATCCTACTGCAATAAAACTGTTGAACAAATCTCCTGACAGTTAATTTTATCATAACTCTTGACCTCAAGTTGTGGCATTTCACCTTAACTCAATACTATTATCCCCTCAACACTAATAACTAAGCTCCAAGATCTCGGCCTCAATGCCTCCTTGTGCAACTGGAGGCTTGATTTTCTCACTTGCAAACCCCAGTGAGTACGGATTGGCACTAACATCTCCTCTACAATCGCCATCAGCATACGCGCATCACAAGGCTGCGTACTTGTTCCCCATTCTACTCGATTTATATTCACGACTGTGAGGCTAACTACAGCTCCAATGCCATATTTAATTTGCTGATAGCACCATTTGCTGTCATAGGCCAAATCAAAGATGGTGACAAATGGCACATAGGAGGGAGACTGAAAATCTGGTTGAATGGTGCCACAATAACCTCTCACTCAACATCAGCAACACCAAAGGCCTGATTTTTGGCCTTTATTAGAGCTGTACAGTGGACAGTACCCTGACTGGTTGCCCCATCTGGAAACACCAGAGTTCCGGAATGGAAAAAACTACAAATAAAAGTAGTGGATAGAGCCCAGTCCATCACAGGAAAGGCCCTTCCCACCTACAAGGAACCCTGCCACAAGAAAGCAGCATCCATCAAGGGCCCTGTCACACTCTATTCTCAATGCTGCCATCAGGAAGGAGGCACAGGAGACCTTAGGTCCCACACCCCCAGGTTCAGGAACAATTATTACCTTTCAACCACCAGGTTCCTGAACCAACATGGGTAACTTCACCTACCACAACACACAACTGATTCTCATGCATTAACATACCACCTTTAAACAAGAATGCAACACTATACATACACATCATCCCCAATGTAGTTTCACTATTGCCCTATTCTGAATTTACATATTCTTCTATCACTTTTCAATCAACAGATCTCCATCCTTTCAGTAGTCTGAACATTGTGACTTACAATGCATCCCCTGAATATCTTCCTTTTTAAACTCATCTTAAACCGAGGTACTCAAATCATGCTTCCAATCATTTGTCCTGATATTCATTTATATGGCTTGACTAACCACTTATGACTGAGTTGTAATGTTAAAAATGCACACTACGAATGATTGAAACAAAATTCAAACAAACTACTCGGGGAACTCAGCGGGTTAAGTGGCAGCTGCGGAGGCAAAGGCCCGGTCAACGTTTAGGACCGAACTCCTCTAAGTTTGAGTGTAATACCAGCACCTGCACTCGAATGTGTCTCCTTTGCCGATAAGGGATGTCAGCCATCAGGCCAGTATAACTTGTGACTGCGGGGATCTTGGAGCAGAAGACTCAGAAACAAGCACGGGGGAAGGGGGGCTGAAACTATGGTTCCGCAATCTCCCGTGGCCCAGCACCCAATGATATAGCCCACACAGCTCTTACCCTCTCCATCTGGAAAGTACTCATCCTCCAAATCCATGCCTACGGACAAGTATCAGCCCGCTTTAATTCAATCTCAACCCTACACACCCTTAATCCGATGTGTATTTGCAAAATGGTAACCGACCCTCCGGCCTACATACTCCAACATACTGCGCGTGCGCACAGGTTCGGGGGTCACTGGTCATGTGACCAGAGATGATAGGTCAAGCGGGCGCATGCGCAGACTTATCGCGGGCCGGGGACGTGGATGCGGGGTGAATGTACGTTCTTTAAATGCGGTTGCAGTCATATCTTTCCTTTCATCTTTTGGCCTATCGTTTAGGGTATCAAATTTTCTGTGAAGTAAACCAGAATGTTTTTTTTAAACTTTTACTGTATTTGCAGTTTCTTAGGGGAATTGTCAGCATTCTGGGTTCATAGAAATAAAACGTTGGGCGTGCTGGAAGAGAGAGATAGCAACTGATAAAGTTGGAAATGTTCGGCATATCGGTAATATCCGTAGAGAGAGAAGTAATGTGTACACGAAAGAGATTAATCAGAAACTAATCAAAACCAATACGCACAGCAGGCAATGAAGAAAGCTAATGGCATGTTGGCCTTCATAACAAGGGGAGTTGAGTGCAGGAGCAAAGAGGTCCTTCTGCATTTGTACAGGGCCCTGTTGAGACCACACCTGGAGTATTGTGTTCAGTTTTGGTCTCCAAATTTGAGGAAGGACATTCTTGCTATTGAGGGAGTGCATCGCGAGGTTAATTCCCGGGATGGCGGGACTGTCATATGTTGAAAGATTGGAGCGACTGGGCTTGTTTACACTGGAATTTAAAAGGATGAGGGGGATTTGATTGAAACATGTAAGATTATTCAGGGATTGGGCATCCTAGAGACAGGAAACATGTTCCCGATGTTGGGGGAGTCCAGAACCAGAGGCCACAGTTTAAGAATAAGGGGTAGGCCATTTAGAACAGAGTTGAGGAAAAACTTTTTAACCCAGAGAGTTGTGGATCTATGGAATGCTCTGCCTCAGAAGGCAGTGGAGGCCAATTCTCTGGATGCTTTCAAGAAGGAGTTAGATAGAGCTCTTAAAGATAGCGGAGTCAAGGGATATGGGGAGAAGGCAGGAACGGGGTACTGATTGTGGATGATCAGCCATGATCACATTGAATGGCAGTGCTGGCTCGAAGGGCCTACTCCTGCTCCTATTGTCTATAAAATGCAGGTTTGCATTTTGAACTCAGCAGGTCAGGCAGCATCTATAAAAAAGAGTGAACAGTCAACGCTTTAGGCTGAGACCTGTCTTCAGGACTGAGCAAGAAGGGGGGAGATGCCAGAATATAATGGTGGAGGGGGATAGGTGAAGCCAGGTGGGTGGGAAAAGTCAAAGGCTGAAGAAGAGGGAATTACAGTCAATAGCTTTCATCGGAACTGGAGGATATAACAGGTTTTAACTATTTTATACCATTGACATTCATTGAATCCCATTAACTTTTCCTTTGCTAAAACAGTTCAGATAGGTTGCTTCTGTATAATGACAATTTTACGGATCATATCTCATAGAGGTCATTGAAGCTTAAGGAATTAAGGGAATGACTAGTGACTTATTGGACCATACCTAAATGAAGATAGAGGAGATACAAAAGGTCTTAAGACATATTAAAGTGGATAAATTCATGGGGCCTTTTCAACTACATCCTAGGACCCTGGGAGGCTAGGGGAGAAATTGCAGAGATCTTTGCATCACCTTTAGCTATGAATGAGATACTGGAAGGTTGGAAGGTGACTAGTGTTCTGCTTTTATTTAAAAAGGGTTGCAAGAAAAGCGAAGGAACTTATCAAAGTGGTGAGAATGTTATTGGAAGAACTTGTGAGAACGCAGGTCTACCAATAATATGCATGGCTATATGTAAGGTAAATTGTACCAATTTTTAAAAATTCAGGTAACAAAGAAGATGGACAAGAATAGGTGGTAAATATTGTCAAAATGGACTTTAGCAAGGTCTTTAAGAAGTTCCTGCATGCTAGGCAATTCTGGATGGAGAGCTCACATAGGATTCAGGAAGAGCTAATCAACTGGGTACAAAACTGGCTGGATAGGAGACAGGGTGGTAGTTGGAGAGTTATTCAGGTTAGAGACCTGTGACCAGTGATATGCCACAGGAGTTGATGCTAAGTCCACTTCCTCAGCCTCCATGCTAAATACAGATGAAAAATATTAACACCTGGAAAATGAGTTGTGGGCCGGACATGAGGAAGGTTAGAACAAAGAAACAAATATCTCCATCGTACTTGAGATTTTCCTTAGCAATGCCTAATGTTTGTAATCTTATTAACTGTTTGGATGAGCATGTTGTTAACATGATTAGCAAGTTTGCAGTTGACACCAAACTTGGAGGTGTAGTGGACAGTGAAGAAGGTTATTTAAGATTATAGTGGGATCAATGTGAACTAGAGAAGCAGGTTAGAGAATGACAGATGAAGTTTAACTTGGACAAGTGCACAATGTTGTTTTTTGACAAGTTAAACTACAGCAGGATTTACACAGTGAATGGTAAGACCATTGTTATAGCTCAGAGATACAGTATGATGACCGTACATGTGAATAGAGTGGTAAAGAAGGTGTTCGGCACACTTGTCTTCACAGACTGCCAAAGAACCAAGTGTAGGAATGGGAACATTATGTTGCAACTGTACAAGTTGTTGATGTTTTACCATAGCTGTGTACGTGGCCCAAAGCAACACACACTGCATGCTGGAGGAACCCAGCAGGCCAGGCATTCTGGGCTGAGATTCTTCATCAGGACACAATGGAAGCAGTTTACCTCTGTGTGTTCTCCATCCGGTAGTTGACCAAATGAGAAGATCTCTTACTACCATACCATAGTGATAGGAACAATGCTTAACAGTACCAGCGATCCAGGTACAGTTCCCACTGCTGCCTGTAAGGAGTTTGTACGTTCTCCTCGTGACAGTATAAGTTTCTTCTGGGTGCTCTGGTTTTCCTCCACAGTCCAAAGACGTACTGATCGGTAGGTTACTTGGTCATTGTAAATTGACCCATGATTAGGCTAGGGTTAAATTACAGGCCCATCCATGCTGTATCTCAATAAATAAATAATTAGAGTCAGTACCTATCAAAACTGGTCCTGTTGTATTTACTTGTTTTAGACATACATAATTATACTTGAGTGGATCTACCTTTCTGGATTTTAATTATTGATCTATCACAGTACAGTATTTGAGAATAGTGCTCTGAAGGATGTCCATAAGACTGTAAAATATAGGGTCAGAATTTGGCCATTTGGTCCATCGAATCTGCTCTGCCATTCCATGAAGGCTGATTTATAACCCCTCTCAATCCCATTCTCCTGCCTTTTCCCTGTAACCTTTGACACCCTGACTAGTAAGCAACTTACCAATCTCCACTTTAAATGACTTGGCAATGAATGCCACAGATTCACCATCCCCGGCTAAAGGGATTCCTCTGTTCTTAATGGACATCCCTCTATTCTGAGACTGGGCCCTCTGATCCTAGACTCGCCCACTATAGGAAACACTCCCAACACATCCATTCTACCTAGGCCTTTCAATATTCGATAGCTGTCAATGAGATCACCCCTCATTCTTCTGAACTCCTTTGAGTACAGGTCCAGAACCGTGAAACATTCCTCTTATATTAATTCTTTCATTCCCAGAATTATTCTCGTGAACATCCTCTGGATCCTCACCAATGCCAGCATATCTTTCCTTCGATAAGGGACCCAACCCCAAACTGGTCAAAATGCCCCCAGTGTGGTCCGACCAATGCCTTATGAAGCCTCAGTATGACATCCTTGCTCCTATATTTTAGTCACCTCGAAATGAATGCTACTATTTCATTTGCCTTCCTTACCTACAAGATAACCTTTAGGGAATTCTGCACAAGGACTCCCAAATCCCTTTGCAACTTTGTGTTTTGAATTTTCATCCCACTTAGAACATAGTCTATGCTTTTATTCCTTCAACCAAAGTGCATGACCATATATTTCCCGACACCATATTCCATCTGCCACTTCTTTGGCCGTTTCTCCAAGGAGTCTTAAGTCCTTCTGCAGACTCCCTACTTCCTCAATACTCCCTGCACCTCCACTGATCTTCAAATCTGATCACAAAGTCATCAATTCCATCATACAAATCACTGACAATGTGTAAAGAAATGGTCCCACCACTAATCTCTGAAATACTGTACCACTAGTCACCAGCAGCCAATCAGAAAAGGCCCCCTTTATTCTCACTTTTTGCCTCTTTCTGGTCAGCCAATCTTCTGTCCATGCTAGTATATTTTCTGTAATGTCTTGTTAAGTAGCCTAATGTGTGGCACCTTGTCAAGGCCTTCTGAAAATCAAGTAAACAACTTCCACTGACTCTCCTTTGTCCATCCTTCCTCTTATTTCCTCAACAGATTTGCCGGAAGGAAACTAGAGAAGTTAATGAATGGCATTCAGCTAGCAATGAAGCCCTGGACCTCAGACCTAACAAAATCTCTTGTTCTGCAAACTCGTGTTTCTCCAGAAATTGCTCTGTCATGCTAGATTCGGTCATAGAGAAGATATATCTTCGATGACAGGTAAAGATTGTAAGTCGTAGCGCTCAGGAACATATTCCCACTTCAAGGTGTCGTCTTGTAAAAGTGTTTGCCATTTCCCATATCTAATTATGGTAGCTCTAAATATTGGTAATTTGCTAACATTTTTCAAAGCCCCATACACTGTATAATAATTGCTTTGTTCCCATGCAGTGGTCTGACTGCAATAAATGTATGGAATACCTTAGGGAGACATCATTCTGAGGCAGTACATTTCTGTTCTGTTGGGGTGAAATTATTTGAGGCATAGTGTGTAGGGGCTTTTGTTTCTTCTCCCTCATTATAACAGGTGGCACAGCAGTTTGTGGAGAAACTTGAATTCGCAGAACAAGAGATTTTGTTAGGTCTTTTGTCTGGAGGTCTATTGCTTGCTGACCTGCATCCATCAATTTATCTAGTGCCTCACGATTATCTGAGGTAAAAACAAAATGTTTTTTGTTTCTTGGTGTACATCTGACAGATACTAGTTTTGATAATTGAGCATAGTCAGGTATGAAAGCTCTAACATAATTCAATAGGCCCAGGGCTTTAAGGCCTTTGGATATCCTACTTGAGCAACTTTTGTCTAAACTTAGGGGTCCTTGATTGACATTTGTCATGCCTGGGAAATCTACTTCTGTACAAAGGAATTGAGATTTTTTATTGGTCATTCATAGCCTCTCTCTATCAAACTTTCAACCTTGACAGTACTGTACTGATATGTGTTAAGTGCTTATCCAGTGTGTCTGTCGACTGTGAAGTATACATCATCAGCTTACTCATAGATGTCTGGCATTCCTTGTAGAGTCTGAATGTCTCCTGTAAAAAATACCTGTTGACTATTCCAGAAACTCTTGTGAGTCTGACCCACTGTGAGTCGCAGCTGTTAAGGCTGAATAATGCCTGTCACTTTCTAAAAGTGGCTGTAACCACAAGCCATTGGCCAGATCTGTGCAAGATTTATACTATTTATGAGTCAATCCTGCTGCATATTTTGTAATATTTGTTGCTGGGCTGACTTTGGTTGTGTGTGTTTATTCAGGACCGTGCAGTCGATGACCAATCACCATCATCTAGTCAGCCTTTGCTACATTGAACATTGACAAGTTAAATCAAGAAGGTTCTTTTATCAAAGCACCTTGTCTACAGTTTCCTTTTTGGGATTGCTTTCCTCTATGGTCAGAAATATGCCATTATTTCTGACAAATCCAACAAGAAGCATCCGATGTTCCTATTAGAAGCGCTAGTCTACTACAGTCTGGGGCAAGCTAGTGTAAAAACTTTACAGCTACTTCTTTTGTTTATTTAATCCCATATATTTGTACAAGAACTTTATAAGGTAGGCACCCCTGTTTCCATCCAAGGAGTAAGTGTGGACATGGTGGAGGATTACAAATACCTGGGGATACGAATGGACAATAAACTGGACTGGTCAAAGAACACTGAGGCTGTCTACAAGAAGGGTCAGAGCCGTCTCTATTTCCTGAGGAGACTGGGGTCCTTTAACATCTGCCGGACGATGCTGAGGATGTTCTACAAGGCTGTGGTGGCCAGTGCTATCATGTTTGCTGTTGTGTGCTGGGGCAGCAGGCTGAGGGTAGCAGACACCAACAGAATCAACAAACTCATTCGTAAGGCCAGTGATGTTGTGGGGGTGGAACTGGACTCTCTGATGGTGGTGTCTGAAAAGAGGATGCCGTCCAAGTTGCATGCCATCTTGGACAATGACTCCCATCCACTTCATAATGTATTGGTTAGGCACAGGAGTGCATTCAGCCAGAGACATTCCACCGAGATGTAACACTGAGCGTCATAGCAAGTCATTCCTGCCTGTGACCATCGAACTTTACAACTCCTCCCTCGGAATGTCAGACACCCTGAGCCAATAGGCTGGTACTGGACTTATTTCCACTTGGCATGATTAACTTATTATTATTTAATTATTTATGGTTTTATATTGCTATAGCTCTTCACCATTCTTGGTTGGTGCGGCTGTAATGAAACCCAATTTCCCTCGGGATCAATAAAGTATGTCTGTCTGTCTCTACTGTGTTTCAATATATGGCTACAGTTTTAATTCTCCCTATCATCTCTCCTAGTTTACTACCTTGAATAATAACAGGATTTAACACTGAAATGTCTGCACCTGTATCAAAGTGTTAAGGTCGGTCAGTGGAGTTTGGTCTGTCTAATCTGCACCCAGCCTCTGACTTGAAGAATAAAATATTCGTCATGTTCAACCTGAGGAGCAGTCAGGGTATCCCATATTTCTGCTACATTACTAATACATTCATAATATTGACTAGCGTTTGCCTGTGCAACTGCTAGAAACCAGGATGTTTTTCCGCCTTATAGTACTAGGTAGAGTGTTGCAGCACTTGTCAAATTGGACTACTACTACATAGTAATTCTTTTGAAAATAATACATTTGGTCTAACATGACCTCAGGGTTTGCTGACTGCTAAATTCTAAACTCAAAAAATAAGACCTTAAGCCCTATAGCTATAGATTCCTTCACTAAAGAGAGGCCATTACCCAATCTTCAAGGACTCGTCCATTTCCCTGGTGCAGATGCAGGACTTCAGCCTGAAATGTCCACTGTTTATTCCTTTTCATAGATGCTGCCTGCCTTGCTGAGTTTTACTCTGGATTTCCAGCATCTGCAGAACCTCTTGTGTTTATATATAGTGAAATTAGTGCAAAAAATTGATTACACTAAAACTTCATTAATTGAGCACTTGGTAATGCTGAATGACAGATTTTCTGAACTATAGGATTCTGTATTAATATCCAATTCATTTTCTTCAGATATTGTTATATTCTTTCTATCTGCAAGAAGTCTTCCTGGTAAGTTTAATGGGACTGTGGAAAATGAGACCCTGGTGAGTTTACAGGAAGCACTAAAATCTGGACTTTGGTGATTTTAAAGGATGGGTGGGATGGGAATCACTGAATATAAAAGGAGTGTGGATAGAAAGGCCTTGGTGGAATGAATGGTGGACATCAGGATATTTGAACAATGACAAGGTGGATTTTTTTCTGTAATCATTCATTTCAAACTATATCATTACATTTTGCTCTACAGGCTTGGATCTTCCAACCAGAACATTATTTCAGACCCTTCCTTCTATGCATGTTTGTTTCTTCATGGAAACAAACTTTGGAAGTATAAAGCAAAGTGTCTGTCACTGTTCCCTCTAAGCAGCATGGGTGTGTGGCCTGCACTAAATGAACTGCTCCTGCGCAAGTAGTCTTTGTTGTCACACAACTGCAATGTTCTTTTATATAATGATGATATTTCAAAATCTATGTTAATATAATAGTGAAATACCACATAATTAGTTTTGTCTTAATGAACATAATCCATACATTTTCTAAATAAACGTATCACAACCTTTACTTGGAAATGTTTAAGGGCTTTAATGTTTTTATATTGTCAATGTTTCAAGTTATAACAGTGTTATAAATTGTAACAATAAACACAGAATGGAAGTCGATAGCTCATTATTAATAAAGCAGCAGCCTACTGAATGGTGATGCCATCTAGTCAAAACATTTTACTTTTGTCATTGTGCCTGTCAGTTGGTTTGACTATCTGCTAATATTTACTTGTGGTGTGCGTTGTGGTTTGTGTTTGGTTGATGTGAAAAATTCCAAGTCATCTTTCAAAAAAATCATAACCTAATATGAACTTTTAAAATAAAAATTGCTAGAACAAGGTAAAAATTCATTTATATAAAATTGTTTGCATAGTTGTAATTTTATTAAAATTATAAAAGAAAAGACAGATTCAATTAAGGCATATGTTGAACTACATGCTTAGAAATGAAGAATTTGAAGAACTGTTAATTCTTACTGACATTATTGGAACATTTCAAGCTTCTAGTGCTGATTGCAAATATGGATTGAATTTTATGAATTCAATCAAATGTCAATCCACAAACAAATTAGAAGTGTAACATTTGGATAATCTAATGAGGATTAAGAGGTATCTTTCATCTGGACGTGAAATTAATCTGAATTACAGAAAATGAATTTATGATAAAGCCAAATGACAAAAAGTTTACAAAATGAGATTTTTTTTGTTGTACTGTATTTTATTATACTCTTTAATTAATAAAATCAAAAGTATGTGATTTTAAAATTTTCATTCTAAATATTCATAGTATGCATTTTACAAAAAAAAATCACCTGAAGTGCTGAGCAGTTTTCAGGCTATGTAAAAATTTCCTGCTCAGAGCAATGGTTGGTCCGCACAGCTGTAAAAAAAAGGAGGGAACATAGATGTCTGCTATACATGCCACTTCCTTGGCTCTGTCTCCATTTTTCATCCTGTTCAGTCTGAGCTTGACAAGGAACAACTTGCTGAGCTTTGATTTCAACATTCTGTCATTCTACAAGATGACTTCCTGCATCACAACCCATCACTGTATCTCACTGGTGGTAACACAAATGCAAGCCCATTGTTTGTACTGGGGTTTTGTATCTTCATCACCTGGGTGAGGTTCAGGTCATAGGTGAGCCAGCAGAGACCCCTCCCTGAGTTAATAATTAATTAAGGAAGCTTAACTCTCATTTTCATTGTGAGAAATTCCTTGAAATCTATCTCTATGTTAGAACCAACACTGCATTAATAAAGGAAGAATTTTCTTTTATACATTAACAAGTTAGACAACAACATTAATGGAGCAAAGATTAATGATGTAACTGAGTACTATATGTCTATGTGTTCTTAGCATTCCTCTAACCAATGTATTTCAGAATTGGCAGGCACGGCGATGCTTCAGATGTCAATACAGTATAGTTCCCTTTAAAGGACTGTGTACAGGATGGATAATTAAATACTAAGTACAAAGCAATCATGGTCTGTCTTTGATCAAGAGCTGTAGTTTTTCCCCACATCAGTCAAAAAATGTTTGGTCTTTTAATTCTTTTCAATATAGATGCACCTATGCCAGGACAAAAAAAAGGGTAAAAGTTAGACTGTAACATTCTCAGTTTTCAATTGTAACCACAATTTTGTCTGATTAAGGAAATAAGTGAAACTAAAACTGTCTGATCTATGCACTTTAAATATCTTCTATTGTGTACAATATTTTCAGAATCTCTGCAGTATTTTCTTCGGTGTGTATATATTTATTTTTCTTGAAATTCAGCGCAGAACAGCCCCATCTGACACCATGAGCCGCATCATCCAGCAACCCAGCTTTTTAGCCCTAACCTAGTCTCAGGACAAGTTACAATGACCAATTAACCTACTAACAGGTATGTCTTTGGACTGTGGTGCGGAGAGGGGTTAACTGGAGCACCCAGAGGAAACCCACACACTTATGAGGAGAACGTACAAACTCATTACAGACAAAATTAAACTCCAAACCCCAGAATGCCCCGAGCTGTAGTAGCATCACTCTGACTGCTACACTACTGTGACACCATTAGTAAATTAGACACTATCCTTTCACATGTTGAGATTGGATGGTATAAGGCATCAGGCTCAAAACTATAACAGTCTAAGTCCAGGTATGACAGAAATTTATTTTCCAAGGATGGCTGGAAAAATCGGACAGATCACTGTTCTATCCAGGAAGATTGCTAGAGATATTTGGATTACAGTACATACAAAAGAAATGCTGTTAATCTCAATCTGGTTGAATCTGGCTCTCTTTAGTTTCTTACCCATGCTTTTGCACCAGTTAGCCCTGCGCTTTTCCCTTGTGATATTGCTTAAAACCTATTGTTTATTCACATTTATGATAATCTTCCTCATGTAATTTAGGATCAGAGTACATTTGATAACAACATCTAAATAAATCTTTCTATGTAAAACAAATTACACTATTTATATCTTCAATTATTTCTTCAATTTTCTCTGAAATGATGCTGTTACCAATGCCTGAAAAGTTACTTGAGGTAGAGCATCCAGTATTCAATAATTTTATGCATGACATAAATTATTTATCTTCACTTTTCTTCTTTTACTGATAATTCACAGACCATTCAAATCCTTTTGAAATTTTGGAAATCTCCATGCGAGCAATTTCATCTTTCTCTGCCATAGACAATAACTTCCAAAATATCTGGCCCTTTCTCCAATATTCATTTTCCACTTCCTCAGAATTTTGCTTCCTGCTGGATATGTAACCGTTTTGACCATTATACAACTTGCAGTCTTCTCCAGAAACTTTTTGAAATCTAACTAATAGGTTCCATTCTGCTAGTTTGATGCCAACATGTTGTCTTTCTTTTCCATTAGTTACTGAATAAGGTAATATTGATACCAATCACCAAAGGCATTTGATCATAGAATTAACCTGTGTGTCTGGGCAATTAAAGTGAGCAACACTGCTTCTGATGTTGTGGTGTTTGCCGAGTTTGGCAATTTGGCAATTAGCATCACCATTTGAGGTGACATCCTCAGTGTGCAGTTGTTGGCATTTCTCCCAGGGAGTGCTCACATGTACATAGCCCCTGTTCGCTTGCCTTGGTCCTGATTGGCCACCCCTTCAATTGACCTTTGATTTCTATTGACTCAGGTTTCTATGGCTCTTAGGGGTTTGTAGATTACGTCTATTTGAATATGTTTGTTTACAGAGTTATCAGAAGAGAACCACGCTTCTACTGGGACATCATGGAGGTACTGGCACAGGTAAACACAAAGCAAGGATGAGAATTTTTAGAAGAATGGTTCTCTTCTGCTAACTCCGTAAACAGACATATCAAAATAGATGCCATCTATGTACCCCTAAGAGCCAAAGAAAAGTTAGCCAATAGAATTCAAGGGTCAACTGAAGGGGTAGCCCTGGGGGCTTGTATAAATGTGAACACTCCTAGAGAGAAACAGCAACAACAGTGCACTGAGGATGTCACTGGGCTGGTGATGAAATGTCTGCAAGCTAATTGCCAAGCTCGCCAAACACCACAACATCAAGCCCCTCAACCCGAGCTACCACCCTAAACACTGCTACTGTTCTGGTAAGATCCAGGGTCCAAGCACGCACAAGCTTATGTCTCTTTGCTATGCTGCCCTCAATGTTTTTACGGTAGGGTTAGGATGAAAGTGGAAACCCACAACTGTCTTATTGGGTACCATCAGAATTGTTTTTCTCATCAGCCCTTAACTCGGGAACATAGCTGTCTGATCTGTTTGTTCTTCTCCCTTGAATGATGATAAGAAAGAAAGAAAGACGGACTTCCAGACAGTTTGTACTATCATCCATTACACTTTTTTTCAGTGGCCCATTCAATATTGGTGTTCAGAATTTTGGGAAGCTGATGTTGATTTGTTTTCCCTAGTATGCGACACATTGTCAAACCAGTTAACTGGCATGATTCACTATCAATTATTGATAAACCTACAAGATTTTGCACACCACACCTTTCTGATCAGATTAGGTCAGCTTCTCTACAGAAGAAGGCCTCCTTAATGAATAAGGCCAGGGCTGTCAGACAAGGGCCTGGGGATATTTTGCAGAGCCCACTGCAAGATGCCGTCAATCGAGCCCTGTGACAAAATCAAAGAACAAAGTTACAAGTGTCTGTTTGGATGTGGTGCACCTCACCATATGGTCATACTGGGTCAGCATTAGCCCAGTGTCTCAGTGAGGAAAATGTTGAGAAAGGAAGGGGCAGGAGAACACGCACAAGATAACTCTCCACAGACTACGCTGAGTACAATTGATAAGCTTGTCAAAATATAATGTCTGTCTTGTGCTAGGTGGGCTGACATCTCTGTCCCAAGTGTGAGGTGTATGCTCTGTTATGATTGTTTTAGAGACAATATATTTCACTTTGCACAAACCATGATGATAGTTATAAATAGAATCCAAGCCGGGAGGTACTGTATATCACTGTAAATGTATTTGTGTTGAAAAGTCCATGGTAGAATCAGAGGAGCCCCATGAAAGAGAATAGTAAATGCAAAATAAAAAAAGAACCTCAGAATGAAGGAGATTTTTTTCTCTCTATATATCTCTCCAAGAAAGCTAATGGCATGCTGGCTTTTATAACAAGGGGAATTGAGTATAGGAGTAAAGAGGTCCTTCTGCAGCTGTACAGGGCCCCGGTGAGACCCCACCTTGAGGATTGTGTGCAGTTTTGGTCTCCAAATTTGAGGAAGGACATTCTTGCTATTGAGAGAGTGCAGCGTAGGTTCACAAGGTTAATTCCCGGAATGGCGGGACTGTCATGTGTTGAAAGATTGGAGCGACTGGGCTTGTATACGCTGGAATTTAGAAGGATGAGAAGGGATCTGATTGAAACATATAAGATTATTAAGGGATTGGATACACTGGAGGCAGGAAGCATGTTCCCGCTGATAGGTGAGTCCAGAACTAGAGGCCACAGTTTAAGAATAAGGGTTAGGCCATTTAGAACAGAGATGCGGAAAAACTTTTTCACCCAGAGAGTGGTGGATATGTGAAATGCTCTGCCCCAGAGGGCAGTGGAGGCCAAGTCTCTGGATGCATTCAAGAGAGAGTTAGAGCTCTTATAGATAGCGGGGTCAAGGGATATGGGGAGAGGGCAGGAACTGGGTACTGATTGTGTATGATCAGCCATGATCACAGTGAATGGTGGTGCTGGCTAGGGCCGAATGGCCTACTCCTGCACCTACTGTCTATTGTCTATTGTCTAATGAGGATTAGCATTACTCACAGATAAAATCTTATTGTCCCTGTCATTTATCTAAGCATCTGTGGCACCAATCATAGTACCTCATTCCCACATTGTCTATCCTCTCTACAAGTTACTGTCTAATGAGATACTCATTGTACTGTTGTTAACTTTACGTAGAGAATAGAATTCACAATACATTTACGGGCATATTATAAACCTGTGCAAATCTCAGAATGTGAAAGGACAGTGTTTGACCAATTCAGTCCTGCGATGTGAAAAAGCAGTTTGATACACTATTGTTTAGTCCTGAGGTGTGAAAGAGCAATGCCTTGGTTCATCATACAAGTTGTGAAGAATTGTTACACCCTCCACCTCTCTTACATTCATTTTGTTATTTTTATTTTACTTTTGGAGTTGTTTCTAAGCTTACCTCTCTGAGAATTGAGTCCAATTCTTCCTTGTTGAGGAGATGATCATTAACAAATGAATCTATTTCTGGTTCATGATCAACAGCCATCTAAAGTAAAGGCAGAAAAATCAGGAGACTGAATATTAAACTTAGTGGCCAAAAAATATAGCAATGCTGATCCAGGTGGTCAAGATTACTCTATGTCCAATTTATTTTGATTTCACCAAATGTGAAACTTTCCAAGAACCAATGTAATTACATGGTAATTTAGATTCTGTTTAATTTTATATAACATTTGAATAACAGGTATGGAAATGGTACCATTAACGTAACAGAAGGTGAGCTCATCAGAAGAACCCTTTTAATCATCTTTCACATTGGCTTGGCTGATTTTAGGTGAATTTTGTTGTGGAAAGGACAGTGCAACTGAATTGAAATATTGAATTAATAGTTTGGTAATACTCGCAGAGTTCAAAGTAAATTTATTAACAAGGTACAGATATGTCACTGTATAATTTTCTGGGCATACCCAATAAACCCATAATAGAATAATACCCATAATAGAATCAATGAAAGACCACACCAAATTGAGCATTCAACCGATGTGCAAAAGACACACACTGCAATAGAAAAAGAACAAAATAATAGTTATAAATAAATAAGAGATAAATATTGAGAGCATGAGATGACGAGTCCTTGAAGGTGAGTCCAAGACTTGTGGGAATATTTCAATGATGAAGAGAAGTTGAATGCAGTAATCCCTTTTGGTTCAAGAGCCTGATGGTTGAGGGATAATAACTATTCCTGAACCTGGTGATGAGACACCTGAGGCTCCAGTACTTTCTTCCTGATGGCAGCAGCAAGATGAGAGCATGTCCTGGATGGTGGTGGGGGTCCCTGATGATGGATGCTGTTTTCCTGCAACAACATTTCATGCAGATGTGTTCAATGGTGGGGAGGGTTTCACTCATGATGGACTGGGCCGTATCCACTACTTTTTGTAGAATTTTATGTTCAAGGGCATTGGTGTTTCCAGAACAGGTTATGATGCAATATACTTTTGAATACACACCTATGGAAGCTTGTCAAAGTTTTAGATATCATGCTGAATCTTCAAAAACCCCTAAGGAAGTAGAGGTACTGCCACAGTTTCTTCATAATTGCACTTATCTGCTAGGCTCAGGACAGGTCCTCTGAAATAACAGCACTGAGGAATAAAAAGTTGCTGACCCTCTCCACCTCTGATCCTCCAATGAGGACTGCCCTACGGACCTCTGATTTCCTCCTCCTGAAGTCAATTATCAGCTCCTTGGTCTTGCTGACGCTGAGTAAGAGGTTGTTGTTATGGCACCACTCAGCAAGTTTTTCAATCTCCCTCCGATGTGCTGATTGGTCACCACCTTCGGCCTATGACAGTGGTGTTGTCAGCAAACTGGAAAATGGCACTGGAGCTGTGCTTAGCCACACAGTCATAAGTGTAACAGGAGTACAGCAGGAAGCTAAGCACACATCCTTGTGTGCAACTGATGGAAACCATGGTGGCAATATCGTTACCAATCCAAACTGACTAGGATCAGCAAGTAAGAAGTCAAGGATCCAATTGCACAAGGAGGTATTGAGGCCAAGGTGTTCTAGCTTATTGATTAGTGTCGAGGTGATGATGGTATTGAAAGATGAACTGTCGTCAATAGTGTCCTGACATATGCAACTTTGCTGTGTAGATGTTCCCGGGTTGATGACATCAGAAGAAGCCTTAAAATCAGAATGTGGATTTTATCTGTTTCATTGATGCCAGGGTAGATGCCAGTGAGATGGCATCTGCTGTGAACATGTTGCTCTGGAAGACAAATTGGAGCAGAGCTAAGCTGGCTCTCAAGCTGGAGCCGATATCTTTCATTACCATCCTCTCAAAACACTTCATCACAGTGGATGTAAATGCTACTAGACGACAGACATTGAGGCAGCTTTTCACTGGTACAAATGAAGCCTGTTTGAAACAGCTGGGTACCTCAGACTACTGAAGCAAACAGTTAAAGATCTCAGTGAGTACTCCAGCCAGTTGATCAGCTCAGGTTTTTAGTACAGCCAGGTACCCTGTGTGGGCCGGATGCTTTTCATGGGTTCACCCTCCTGAGGGATGTTCACATGTCAGCATCAGAGACTCAAATTATAGGATCGTCGGGGGCTCTGGGAGTTCGTGATGGTTCCTCAAAGTAAACATAGAAGTCATTGCACTCAGCTGGAAGTGAAGCCCTGCTGTTACTTATGTTGCTCGATTTAACTTTCTAAGCCCTACTACTATTGTCAAGCATCCTTTGTTGATTCAGGTTTAGTCCAGAATTGTCACTTCACCTGTGAGATGGCTTTCCGGAGGTCGTACCTGGACCTCCTGTAACTTCCCTGGTCACCAGACTTGAATGCCTCCGATATGGCCCTCAGCAGATTATGGATCATTGAGGGCTTCTGGTTTGAGAAGACTGAATGATTCAGTGGGGAGACACACGTCTATGGTTGTTTTAATAGAGCCTGCGACAACCATGGTGTATTTATTCAGATCCACAAACAAGTCCTTGAACACGGCCCAATCCACCAACACGACGTAATCCCCTAGCTGCTCCTTTGCCTCCCATGACCATCTCTTTGTTGTTCTAATCTTTGGAGCTTTGCTCTTCAGCCTCTGCCTGTATGCAGGTTGGAGAAGGACAGCCAAGTGATCGAATTTATCGAAATGTGAACTGGGCATGGCATGGTATGCATTCCTTATTTTAGTATAACAATATTCTAATGTGTTGCGACCTCTGATGCTACAGGTTATATGCTGATGGTAATTGGGCAGGGTTTTCTTCAAACGACTGGTTGAAGTGCTCAACTATAATTTGAAATGTGTCGAAATGGACTTGTTTGGAAATGGCATCATGCAGTATTTCAAGCACTTGATTATAATCGGCCGTTGGTGGTATGTAAACTGTTAAGATTATGGAGGAGAATGCTCTAGGAAAATAGAATGGACAGCATTTGACCTTTAGGTTTTCAAAGTTGGGGGATCATGAGTTCGACAAAACTACTGCATCAGAGCACCCCTAACAGTTTATCATAAAACACACACTTCCACCTTTTGCCTTTTCCGAATCAGCAGTTCAATCCACTCTGTAAACTTTAATGCCTTCTGGTTTGATCACTGCATCTGGTGTGCTGGGAGAAAGCCTTGTCTCACTCAGACATAGAACACAACAATCCCTCATTTCCCTTGAAACAGCAATCTTGCCCTCAGGTCCTCTATTTTAATCTCCAACAACTTCACTCATTTGCTAACAAGATGCTGGGTAGAGGGGACCTCATCTATGTTTCAGCCTGGTTTGGAGTTTCCCCCTCCTGCCTCAGAATGTCACTGTGCTTCACCAGCACCACCATCATTGAAATACTGAATTGCTGATGGGGTTCTTACTCCTTGTGTGAGTGAGGGTCAGTCCACAAGCTTGATTCACCTAGTCCAAGTTTTCGATATCAGAGAGCTGTCAGTGAAATTGGTGCATCCCTAACACACTAGGTCCACACTGTCCATTTATTGCCTTGAAATGAACCTATCTCCCAGACATGTAGACATTATTTATTTTTTATATTGAAGGATACCATGCAGAACAGACCCTCTGGTTCACCGATCTGTGCCACCCAGCATCCCACCAAAATAACCCAAATCACAGGACAATATACAATGAGCAAATAACCTTTTAATTGGTACATCTTTGGACTGTGAGAGGAAACTCCCACAGTAAGATCTTTGAAGTTGTTAATTGCTAGTAATATAGTTAAGGTTCTGTATCCATCTAGTTCTTATATTTTCGCTAATTAGCTGACTTTTCCATTTTAAAAAATTCTACTGTTTTCTTTCTCTCTCTTAACGATGTTGCTGAACTCTTGCTAAAAAGAAATCTACAGATGCAGGCTGCTACATCATTCAACTGTTCATTCTCAAGCATGGATGCAGTCAGTGAATATTAGTAGAATATGTAATAGTGGGATTGGTCACAGCTGCTCCTATCCCATCAAACTCATTCCAGTATCCTTCATTGGACAGGTCAGAGAACAAAAATATTTTCTCTCCTTATTGCTGACACCAATTACAGCATCTTGCCTTTGCGCAAACTGACTTAACAAATTCAACAAACCTTCCAAGAAGAGTTCTGGCGCAGCTTGTTGAACAGCTGATATGTGTAGATGTGTAATGCCAGCACCTGGTTTGAGAATGGTTGCATCCCTGTTTTCTGTTGGCATATAGTTGTCTTGTGAAGAAGGAAGACTGTTGTAGAGCAATTTAAAAATGTCTATCACAAATGTCATTGCACTGAAACATGGCCCAGATCAAGTGCCTTAGGTCACTAGAGTAAGACTTAAGCTCATGACTACAATAGGGATTCATTAGAAAGGACAAATAAAAATTAGGCAGGGGCAAGCGGAGTGGCCATTGTGTGAGTGGGCCAGTGGAGTGGCTTTGGTTCATCGGGCTTGGGTGAGGTAAGTATCTGGTAGGCTTCTTCTTCTTCTTCTTTCCTCATTTGTTAGGGCACAGTTAGTGAAGTGAGAATGGTTCCAGGAGCTGTGTTGTGTTCTTTGTGTGAGCTGTGGGAATTCTGGGAGACCTCCAGCCTTCCAGATAACTTCATCTGCACCAGGTCCACCGAACTGCAGCTCCTCAGAGAACTTGTTAAGGAACTTGAGCTGCAACTCGATGACCTTCGGCTCTTACAGCTGACTGAGGAAGTGATAGATAGGAGCTGCAGGTAGTAGTCACCTTTGGGTTTCAGGAGGCAGGCAACTGGATGACTGACAGGAGAAGGAAGGGATGTGGGCAGCCGGTGCAGGGTACACTGTGGCCATTCTGCTCAATAATAAGTAAACTACTTTGGATACTATTGAGGGGGAGACCTAATGGGGGGAACTGCTGTGACCGGGATGCTGGCACTGAGTATGGAGCTGTGGCTCAGAAGAGGAGAGGAATGATGAGGACTGCAGTAGTGGTAGGAGATTTCCAATAGTTAGTGGAACAGAGGCAAGATTCTGCAGACGCGGCGGAGACAACGAGATGGTTTGTTGCCTCTCAGGTGCCGCGGTCAGGGTTGTCTTGGATTGAGTCCATGGTATTCTAAAGGTGGGGGGGGGGGCAGGGTGAGCAGCCAGAATTCTTGGTACATATCGACACCACTGACATAGGTAGGAAAGGCAAGGAGGTCCTGAAGAGAGATTTTAGGGAGCTAGGTAAAAAGCTGGAAAGCAGGACCTCCAGGGTAGTAACCTTTGGATTGCTGCCTGTGCCATGCGCCACTGGAAGATGAATGCGTCGCTGAGGAAATGGTGCAGGAGGCAAGGGTTCAGAATTTTGGATCATCAGGATTTCTTCTGGGGAAGGTGTGACCTGTACAAAAGGAATGGTTCCATCTAAATCTGAGGGGGCCAATATCCTTGAGACAGGTTTGCTAGAGCTGTTCAGGAGAGTTGAAGTTAATTTAGCAGGGGATGGGAATTGGAGTGATAAGGCTGAGGATGGGGTAGTTGTTTTATAAAAGAAGTAGTATGTGGTGAAACTGCTAGTAAGGAAAGGCTGACAACAGAGTAGAATTGCAGTCAATGGCAAGAGTTAACAGTATAAAAGGGGGACAGAATCAAAAAGGGTGATGAATTCAGAAATGATGATTTTATATTTGAATGTCCACTGTATATGGAATAAGGTGGATGAACTTATAACACAGTTACAGACTGGCACATGTGATGTTGTGGGTATCACTGAATTGTGGCTGAAAGAAGATTATAGCTGGGAGCTTACTGTCCAAGGATACAGATTGCATTGAAAGGACAGGAGGTAGGCAGAAGGGGTAGGGTGGCTCTATTGGCAAGTGAGTGTAGTTCTTTGTTAAAGAGCCTCATGGTTACAGGTACTAAGTGTTCTTGAACCTGGTGGTGCAAGTCCAGAGGCTCTTGTACCTTTTACCTGATGGCAGCAGCGAGAAAAGAGCATGACCAGGGTGGCAAGGACCTCGGAGACTAACTTTTCCATCCATTGAGATGTTCCAACAACCAGTGATCTCACTTAAAGGACTCTTTATCTCATTATTTCTTGTTCTACTTATTTATTGCTATTTACTTATAATTGCATTTGCACAGTTTGTTGTCTTCTGCACTCTGGTTGATCTTTCATAGATCCTGTTACAGTTACTATTCTATAGATTTGCTGAGTATGCCCACAAGAAAATGAATCTCAGGGTTGTATATGGTGACATATATGTACTTCAATAATAAAACTTACTTTGAGCTTTGAGTTACCTGTAACATTGCTTCATGAAGTAATATTAACTCACCAAGGATATTTGTGTGGCTGGAGGTTTCTGTTGCACTTCAGGCTCAGTTGTTATATTCAGCATCGCCCCGTTTGCACACGAGTTACATCTGCCTGACCTATGGCACAGTTAATGTAATGAATTCAGTAAAGGTCTGAAAACCGAATAAAGGTTTTATATTTCTCTTCGAGTGTCAGATAACATAGTGCATCTAATGGCTGACCTTCCATTAGACTTGGAGACACAAGAGTCTGTAGGTGCTAGAATATGAAGCAAAAAGCTGGAGGAACTCAGCAGGTTGAGCATCATCTGCAGAGAGAAAGGACAATTCTTTTCTCTGACAAATGCGTTCTTTGCCTCTGTGAGTTTGTCTGTTTTCTTTTGCTTCCATTAAACTGGACAGCACCACTGTCGTTGTCACCCCCTTTCACCATTTCCACTCCCATTTCCCTCTCTCACCTTATCTCTGCCTGCCCGTCACTTTCCAGTGCTGTCCCTCCTTCTACCCTCCCCCTATAGGTTCTCCCTTCTCCAGTACTTTATCTCTTTCACTAATCAACTTCCCCACTCTTTTCCTCTCTCCTCTCCCAGTTTCGCCTATCACCAATCACTTTGTACTTTTTCCTCCCCTCCCCTCACCTTCTTACTCCGACTTCTCTTCTGTTTTTCCAGTTCTGATGAAGGGTCTCAGCCTGAAATGTCACTGTTTACTTTTTTTCTGAAGGTTCTGCCTGGCCCGTTGAGTTCCTTTAGCATTTTGTGTGTGTTGTTTTGGTTTTCCAGTGTCTGCAGATTTTCTTTTTTTTGTGATACCTCTGTTGTTGAGTGTGCTATCATCTACATGCTGGGTTCAACACCGACCAGGCACAAACATATAAAATGCTACCGCAGAATCAGAATGAGGCCACGAGTAACACATCTTCCGACCCAGAGGGTTTAGCCACCTAAAGGACAAGGGTGCGATAGCAGATGCTCCAGTTTCCTGCATAAGTACACTGAAGCATACCAGCACAAGCCAAAAACAAAACTGCCAGTATGGTTTGTATCCTTAAATAATAACACCAATATTTGAATACCATGCTTGCAGTGAATACTTCCTCTCAATCTGCCAAGACTCTTTTGCCACCAATTCCCAAAGCACACAATCTGTTTCAACCAGTCCATTGTTGGAGTGGGGACGCTGGCAATTTCCCACGGGCAGGATGAGAGTGGGAAAGGGAGCATGAATCACACCGCATGGGAAATTAACAAGATTTCCAACGTGTTGAAAACAGTGTCAGATCTGTGGAAGTAAGTGTGACTCCATGTGCTGTTAGATCACTCAGTTGTGCTCTTCCATTTTTATTGAAGTTAATAATGTGCCAGCAAAGGATATTACGCTCTACCATTACAGCCAGTAATTCCAAGTATTGGGATAACAATTAAAAGCAGTGTCAAACATAACAGGTTCCTCACTCTCACTTTACTCACTCGGCACCATTTTTGTCGTCACTGGCAATGTGCAGCCAGTGGCAGCCGGTCAGGCTAAACCCACAAAAAATTTAAGAACTTCCTCCTTTTCATGAGTGAATGTTGTCGGCAGGATGCCATGCAGGTAAAAGCAGCATCTTCACTCATCAAGGCTCTGGAGTGGAAGTCCTCACTTCATTAGCCATCATTTCACTGAGCTAAGCAGTCTGCATTGAGTATTATTTTCTTTTGTATGGAGTAATTTTAGTTAACATTGGTGGTATTTTATAGAAGATGCACACTCCAGTTATAGTCAGAATCAGAATCAGGTTTAATACCACTGACATATGTCGTGAATTTAATTAACTTTACAGCAGCAGTTTAATGAAATACATGATAAATATAGGAAAAAAACTTGAATTACATTTAGTATATATATGTCTATTAAAAAGTTAAAGTAAGTAGTGCAAAAAAAACTAAATTAAAAAAACGTAGTGAGGTAGTATTCATGGATTGAATGTCCATTTAGAAATCGAATGGCAGAGGGGAAAACATTGTTCCTGAATCATTGAATGTGTGACTTCAGGCTTCTGTACCTCCTTCCTGATGGTAACAGTGTGAAGAGAGCACGTTCAGGGTGGTGGGATCCTTAATGATGGATGCCACCTTCCCAAGAAACCATTCCTTGAAGATGTCTTGGATACTGCAGAGGCTGACTAATTTTACAAGTTTCTGCAGCTGACTTCGATCTCGTGCAGTACCACCCCCCCCCCCCCCCATACCAGATGGTGATGCAGCCAGCCAGAATTTTCTCTTCTGCGGAAGTTTTGAGTGTTTTAGTTAACAAACCAAATCTCCTTAAACTCTGAATGAAATATATGAAATATAGAACTATAAATTATATGAAGTATAATTTAGATATGTGAAATCTCATTCTCTCTATAGCTGCATCAATATGTTACGTCCAGGTTAGGTCCTCAGAGATATTGACACCCAGGAACTTGAAATTGCTCACTCTCTCCATTTCTCTTCCCTCTATAAGGTTTGGTTTGTGTTCCCTCATCTTACCCTTTCTGAAGTCCACAGTCAGCTCTTTGGTCTCGCTGACATTGAGTGCAAGTTTGTTACTGCAACACCACTCAACTATCTGGTATATCTATGCCCTCTCATCACCATCTGAGATTCTGCCAACAACATTTGAGCTGTGCCAAGCCACACAGTCATGGGTGTAGAGAGAGTAGAGCAGTGGGCTAAGCGCACACCTCTGTGGTGCACCATTGTCGATTGTCAGCGAGGTAGAGATGTTATTTCTAATCCGCACAGATTGTGGCCTTCTGGTTCAGAAATCCATTGTGCTAATGGTGGAGTTTAAGGTGGTGGATAGATGCCAGTCAAGCAAGCTGCTCCGTTCAGAGAGGTGTCAAGCTGCTTTAGTGTCTTTGGAACCGTGCTGCTCCTGGCCAGCAAATAGGTTGCATCAAGCTTCTGAATTGCGCCTTATTTATGGTGGAAAGGCAATGGGATATCAGGAGATGATTTGTTTGCCACATGAAATCAAGACTCTGATCTACACATAACCTCAGTATTTATGTGATTAGTGCAGTGGAATTTCTAATTATTTGTAACGCCTCTCCCTATCCCTCGCCCAAGATACATTTGGCGGGACACTTGGCGATAGTAATGTTATTGATTAGCATGGATAAATAGTAGAACCCTCTCTTGTCGGACATGGTTATTACCTCCAAATTTAGCAACGCAACTATTACCTACCACCTGTATCCTTGGACATTAAGCTCCCAGCTGTTGCCTGTCAATGCCTGAAAATTATGTTGATGGTGCTGCTGAGCTGTGAAGCAGCAAACGTTCCCACTTCTACCCCTGTCTGCAAAGGAACATCATTGTTGAGGAAGCAGCTAAAGATGGGCCCCATCTGTGTCTGTCTTTTCATTGGCTACGCAGAATGTCCATGCTCCTAGCCTTCCCTGGTAAGGCTCTCCACGCTTCCTTTGCTACATTGACAAATGCATTTGTGTTGCTTCATGCTCCCATGAAAAGCTTGTCAATTTCATCAACTTTGCCTCCAACTTCCACCCCATCCTTAAATTCACTTGGTCAATTTCTGACACCTCCCTTCCCTTTCTCGATCTCTCTGTCTCCATCTCTGGAGACAAACTGCCTACTGACATATTTTATAAACCTACCAATCCCTGCAGCCATCTTGACAATCTCTTCTCTTTCCTCTCTGTCTCCTGTAAAAATGCTGTTCCCTTTTTTCAGTTCCTTCATCTCCAATGCATCTGTTCCCAAGAGGAACCTTCCTTTCCAGCACATCAGAGATGTCCTCCTTCTTCAAAGAATAGTGTTTCCCTTCCTCCACCATTGATGCTGTCCTACCTGCATCTCCTCTATTTCCCAGGCATTTGCACTCACCCCATCTTCCTACCACTTTAACAGGGATTGAGTTCCTTTTGTCCTAACCTACCACCCAGCCTCCTCTACATTGGTGAGACCCGAGGTAAATTATGGGACTGCTTTGTCAAGCACCTCCACTTCATCTGCCAAAAGGGGAATTTCCTGGTGGCCAACCATTTTAATTCCTTTTCCCATTTCCATTCCAACATGTTGATCTATGGCTTCCTCTTCTGTTATGATGAGGCCACTTCAAGGGCGGAGAAGCAACACCTCACATTTATTTCTCCTTCCAGGATTCCCCCTTTCCCTTCCTCTTCTTGTATTCCCCACTGTGGCCTCTTACCTCATCTCACCTGCCTATCATCTCTCCCTGGCGCTCTCCCTTCTTCCCTTTCTCCTATGGTCGCTCTCCTCTCCTATCAGATTTCTTCATCTCCAGCCCTTTGCCTTCCTCACCCTCTTGCTTCACCTATCTCCTTCTAGCTATCTTCCTTCCCCTCCCCGCACCTTTTTACTGTGGTGTCTCCCCCCTTTCTTTCCAGTCCTGAAGATGGGTCTTATTCTGAAATGTTGATTGATTGTTTATTTCCATAGATTCTCTCTGAGTTTCCCAGCATTTTGTGTGTTGCTAAAGATGGCTGGCCCTAGGAAACTGCCCTGAAGAATTTCTGCATTGATATCCTGGGACTGAGATAACTGATCTCAACCACAGCATCCTCCTTAATATAAGGTATTGCTTCAACCCTTGAGTACTTTCCTTTGCCCATTAACCTGTTTAATCAGGACTCCTTGATGTCACAGTTAGTAATACTGTCATGATATGAAAAGCATTGACCCTAATCTCTGCAATTCAGCTCCTTGGCCCATGATGGCACCAAGACTCTGGTTGGGTCTAGAGGTGAATACTCCCAATGAATCCCAGTCTGGGAACAATGAACAAATGAGTAGGTGCTGCTTGATGTTGCCATTGATTACATCGCTTTTCTGATGATTGAGAATAGCTTGATTGGCTGTATTTAGCTGTCAGATTTGTCCTGCTTTTGTGAAGGGGACCTCCCTGAGCAGATTTTCACATTCTTTGGTGGGTATCAATGTTGTATTTATACTGGAATAGCTTGGTTAAAGATTTACTACAGGTTTTTGTACCCTTTGCAGTACTCACTGCTCCGGTGAGAGCTCAGGAGCAAGCCAAGGTCGATCATCTACCCAGCATGTCCGGCTAGCCATGCTTATGAACACATCTCTTTTGTCATGTTTTTTTTGTCACGAGACATACCAGAGGACTATTGGGCCTATCAGGCTTATGCTGCCTTGAAGAGAAAACTGTTTTCTTACACATGACCATTAAAACCCCCAACTTTCCAGTTGCCTGCACATGGGACAGCTTGCAGTCAACAGTTAGATTAAATAATGTCTTTGGAATGTGAAAGGAAACCAGGGCACCTAGGGAAAGCCCAGAAGGTCACAAAGAGATAGTAAAACTTCCATTCAGATAGCATCGGAGGTCAGAAATGAACCCAGCTTACAACTTTGAAATATCTGTCTTCCTTTCGTGATCTTGTGCCACACTTGAAATTCATCCTTTTGTTTAATTGTCATGGTTATGCAAGGTGAAACTGCAGGGCTATAATCTGGTTGTTGATTATGAAATCATATTCTGTCTATCGAGTGCTGTTTTTATTGTTTGGCAATCATTGTTTTGTGCTATAACTTCTCTAGGCTAGCACCTCATTTTTTAGTGCCTCTTCAGCATCTCCTACTGCACTCCTCATTGACCAGGGTTGATCTCCTGCTTTGACAGTAATAGTAAGATCATGGAGATGCTGGGCCAAAGGACGACAGGTTATGGTAGTGTATATTGCTACTGCTACTGGTCCACTGAGCCTTATGGATTTTGAGCTACTTGAACAGTAATGCATTTAGATGGGATTCTGACTGAAAGGTTTTCAGTCATAAGCCCACTGATGATAGCTTTTCACCATTGGCACATCAGACACACACGTACATCAAAAGTACAAACCTGCATGAGTCCTTAACTCAATAAAGTCTCGTAGCATCAGGTCAACCATTGCAAGGAAATGTCTGAATTACTACCTCCCATCTTTATCCAGCTGATGAATTCTCTATGTTGAAGAATATTGGCAAGGGGCACTATGCATTCTGGCTGAGGATTTCAATGTGCATCACCAAATGTGCCTTGGAGGCACCATCACCAGTCTCTGAGTTAGATGATGGAGGCACCATCACCAGTCTCTGAGTTAGATGATGGAGGCATCATCACCAGTCTCTGAGTTAGATGATGGAGGCATCATCACCAATTCTGAGTTAGATGATGGAGGCACCATCACCAGTCTCTGAGTTAG
Organism: Hypanus sabinus; assembly: GCF_030144855.1. Lineage (NCBI taxonomy): Eukaryota > Metazoa > Chordata > Chondrichthyes > Myliobatiformes > Dasyatidae > Hypanus > Hypanus sabinus. The sequence goes on from NC_082707.1 coordinate 84,797,592, forward strand.
ATGATGGAGGCATCATCACCAGTCTCTGAGTTAGATGATGGAGGCATCATCACCAGTCTCTGAGTTAGATGATGGAGGCATCATCACCAATTCTGAGTTAGATGATGGAGGCACCATCACCAGTCTCTGAGTTAGATGATGGAGGCATCATCACCAGTCTCTGAGTTAGATGATGGAGGCACCATCACCAATTCTGAGTTAGATGATGGAGGCATCATCACCAGTCTCTGAGTTAGATGATGGAGGCATCATCACCAGTCTCTGAGTTAGATGATGGAGGCATCATCACCAGTCTCTGAGTTAGATGATGGAGGCATCATCACCAGTCTCTGAGTTAGATGATGGAGGCATCATCACCAATTCTGAATTAGATGATGGAGGCATCATCACCAATTCTGAGTTAGATGATGGAGGCACCATCACCAGTCTCTGAGTTAGATGATGGAGGCACCATCACCAGTCTCTGAGTTAGATGATGGAGGCACCATCATCAATTCTGAGTTAGATGATGGAGGCATCATCACCAGTCTCTGAGTTAGATGATGGAGGCACCATCACCAATTCTGAGTTAGATGATGGAGGCATCATCACCAGTCTCTGAGTTAGATGATGGAGGCATCATCACCAGTCTCTGAGTTAGATGATGGAGGCATCATCACCAGTCTCTGAGTTAGATGATGGAGGCATCATCACCAGTCTCTGAGTTAGATGATGGAGGCATCATCACCAATTCTGAATTAGATGATGGAGGCATCATCACCAATTCTGAGTTAGATGATGGAGGCACCATCACCAGTCTCTGAGTTAGATGATGGAGGCACCATCACCAGTCTCTGAGTTAGATGATGGAGGCACCATCATCAATTCTGAGTTAGATGATGGAGGCATCATCACCAGTCTCTGAGTTAGATGATGGAGGCACCATCACCAATTCTGAGTTAGATGATGGAGGCATCATCACCAGTCTCTGAGTTAGATGATGGAGGCATCATCACCAATCTCTGAGTTAGATGATGGAGGCATCATCACCAGTCTCTGAGTTAGATGATGGAGGCATCATCAACAGTCTCTGAGTTAGATGATGGAGGCACCATCACCAGTCTCTGAGTTAGATGATGGAGGCATCATCACCAATCTCTGAGTTAGATGATGGAGGCATCATCACCAGTCTCTGAGTTAGATGATGGAGGCATCATCACCAATTCTGAGTTAGATGAATCTCGAGGAATATGGACAGCAGACTGGGTCTGCAGCAGAGTGAATCATACAAGGGTTAAATCCACCTGACTTCTTAGTCAGTAATCTACCCAAGGGAGATGTCTGGGTGCTTGAAGGCACGGGTAGAAATGCTGATAAAAATTCCATCTTCACATTAAGGAAAGCCTCCATAATTTATGGTATGATAATTATGCTAAATGATATAATATGTGTTTCTTTCCCTCCTGTGTGACTCCTTTGGGTAGGTCTGTCCTGCTGGTGCGATAAGTCACACTGAAGGATTGTGTTGGAGTGGGACAGATATGTTCCATGAGTATGACAATAACAAATGGTTCAATTTAATAACAGAGAATGTATACATTATGAAACCTGAAATGCTTAGTCTTCACAGACATCCACAAAACAAGAAACCACAAAGAATAAATGACAGAAACCGCAGAACCCCAAAGGCCCCCAGTTGTTCGACCAGTTGAAGGGAATGCCTTTGCTAATTTAGGCACCCGTTGCCAAATATTAACGATATGGACTTACCTCATATTATCAGGGGTGGGGGAGAAGTTGCAGTGGGAGTGAAAGGTTCCCTGGCACTGAGTACAGTCTTTTAGATCTCCACTGGTTTTGCACACTCCACATCTGGGGTTGAGTATCTCATTTTCACTGGTCTGCAGCAACATCTGGAGCGAAACATTAAAAAAAGTGTACTCTCTTACTTGAAGGGTTGTTCAGAAGTGGGTGGCCTTGGCCAATCTGTGTTTTCTTCAGTTAGTAATTCCTTTTTCAATACAAAGCATACTTTTTATCTTGACACCCAAGCAATAATTGCTATTTACTTATTTTAAAACTTCATAGTATAAAACAGAATGGGCTGATGACAGCAATCAGCCAGATAACTTACTTGGACTCCAGCTGTGCTTTGTGATTGTTGACTCTTCTCAGGCCCTGCAGATAATGCGATTCGAGTGTCACCATCTTTTTTTGCACAGGAGAAACATCTCCAGGTACCTCTGGGCAGACAAAGAAGCCAAAATCAATAGGTGACAAACCAAAGCTATCTGAACTAAGAAGATCCAGCTCTATTCAAAATGCATTGTTTTTAATCTATTACATTTTTAAAGATTAAATATGAGAATCTTCAAGAAATTATTTAAATTGGCTCATTGCCTGTTCTGGCAGATGTGAATGAGACAGAACGAGGCCTTGTCTGCCCTTACAGGTTGATGTAAATAATCTCAGTGTTCAGATTAAACTAATGTCTCCTGATAAACTAGTCATTATTTATCTTTTGTATTCAGCCCAATTAAACTGATCCTTTGTTTCATTTTATTTATTTGTTTGTTTATTAGTTTCTATGTTTATTTATTTAGATTTACAGGATGGAATAGGCCCTTCTGGCCCTCCGAGCTGCACCAACAACAACCCACCAACTTAACCTTACTAACCGGTACATGTTTTGACTGTGGGAGGAAACTGGAGCACCCAAAGGAAACTCAGCATTCCACGGTGGGGGGGGGGTGTGGAGGGGGAGGGGGGGGCATGTGGGGAGGGAGACACACAAATCCCTTACAGAGGTCTCTGGGATTCAACCAGATTGAACATTTTCTTCAAGAACTGCGATGATTCCATTTGGGGAATTATCCTTTGGTTCTGTACCGGAACTTAAGTGACGCTATCAGCAACTTAAATAGCATACACTGTTATAAACAGTGAATGCATTGAAAAATTCATTGTGAAGTCCCACCAAAGACTTTTCAATGGTTGTAAGGTAACAAAGCAATCTCACATCTTCCTTCGATTACCTCTACCCTTTTTCTGAAATCACACTTTCCTAGTACAGCTACGTACTATTCTGGCACCCTACTGTGTGGCCATTCCTTGTATGTGGTAACTGCATGGTATTGAACAGTATAGCCCAGGCATGGGCAAACTACGGCCCGCGAGCCATATGCGGCCCGTTAAACTTTTTAATCCGGCCCGCAGAACTTGATGAAATAATATTAATAAACCTTGTTAACGTTTTTTCCCCGCAATTCTGGCGTTTTCCCAATAGATGACGCACTCTATATACATTGACCTCTGTTGAGGTGCAGCGTATTACTCCACATTTGCGCTTTGCTTTGTGACCTTGTGGCAACCCATTTCCTGGCACATCCGAACCGGCTCACAATTAGCCAGCGTTCCGGCTAAGGGAAATAGCCTGCGGGGATTTGCGAGCACAGAGCTTTGGAGCCTCTGCGCCACGGGGGGCAGGTTGAGGGATGCTTAAAAGTGAGGCTGGGGATTTCGAATAAAGTTTTTTTCCTTTGACTGCAGTTACTGACTCCGTGTCATAATTTTAGCGCTGCGTGTAGCACACCGCTACAACCTCTCACCCCTTCTGTAAAGATGAGTGGAGCTAAGAAAAGAAAAGTGGATAGAAAATGTCGGGTGTTTAATAAGCAGTGGACAACTAAATATCTTTTTACCGAACACAGATCAACTGCTGTATGCCTGATATGCCAAGAGACTGTGGCGGTTTTTAAAGAATATAATATCAGCCGTCACTTTGCCACAAAACATGCCAACTACGCTAGCAACCAGTCAACGAAAGAACGGGAAGCTAATGCTCAGAGGTTGGCAGCTAATTTACAGGCTCAACAAAATTTTTTTCACCGTCAAACTGCCATTCATGAGTCAAGTACCAAGGCGAGTTTTATGCTGTCATTCAAATTAGCAAAGGCCAGCAAGCCTCTGTCTGAAGGCGAGTTTTTAAAAGAATGTATGGTGGAGACAGCAGGTGTATTGTGTCCGGAGAGCAAAGACAAATTTGAAAAAATCAGTTTATCACGCAGAACAGTGACTCGCGGTGTGGAACTGATAGATGAAGATATAACCAGTGACTTAAATAAAAAGGCAGAGTCGTTCACGTTATATTCATTAGCACTGGATGAAAGCAACGATGTAAAAGACACTGCTCAGCTCCTCATTTTTATCAGAGGAATTAACAATACTTTTAAAATAACGGAGGAGTTTTTGACAATGGAGTCTCTGAAAGGAAAAACACCGGGAGAGGACTTGTATGACCGGGTGTCTGCTGTCATCGAAAATATGAAGCTCCCTTGGAGTAAACTTATCAACGTCACCACAGATGGATCTCCTAATTTGACGGGGGGAAAATGTCGGCCTGCTGAGGAGAATACAGAATAAAGTGAAAGATGAAAATCCTGACCAGGATGTTATTTTCCTTCACTGCATCATCCACCAGGAATCTCTATGTCAATCGGTATTACAGCTGAATCATGTTGTGAATCCTGTAGTAAAACTTGTCAACTTTATACGTGCAAGGGGACTTCAGCACCGTCCGTTCATCACGTTCCTGGAGGAAACTGATGCGGATCACCAGGACCTACTTTATCACTCCGGTGGCCGCTGGTTAAGTTTGGGCAAAGTGTTTCAACGAGTATGGGAGCTCAAAGAGGAGATCGGTGCATTTTTGGAGTTACTGAGGAAGGCCGGCGAATTTCCTGAGCTGAGCAACAAGAGCTGGCTTTGTGACTTTGCGTTTGCTGTAGATATATTTTCACACATGAATGAACTGAACGTGAAGCTACAGGGGAAGGATCCGTTTGTGCATGACATGTGCACAAACGTGAAAGCCTTTAAATCCAAGCTGGCTTTTTTTCTCCAGGCAAATTTCGAATAAGTTATTCACTCATTTTCCCACACTAGCCACGCTGGAAGAGGCCGGCGCAAATGTGAAAAAATACAGCGAGTCACTGGATGCACAGAGAATTCTGCCGTCGCTTTTCTGATTTTGAAAAAATTGACAAGTCACTTCAGTTGGTGGCCTGTCCCCTGTCACAAGATCCTGAAACAGCACCAGAGGAGCTACGGCTGGAACTGATCGACTTTCAGTCTGACCCCGTCTTAAAAGAGAAGTTCAACTCTCTTAAACTGAATGACTTTTATGCTTCACTTGGTAAAGAGGTGTTTCCAAACCTCCGGAGGACGGCACAGAAAATGCTGGCGTTGTTCGGCTCGACCTATTTGTGTGAACAGGCGTTCAGCGTCATGAACATCAACAAAGCCAGCCACAGATCCAAGTTAACTGACCAACACCTCAGATCCATCCTGAGAATCGCCACAACAAAACTAAATCCAGACTTTGATGCGCTGGCTAAAAAGGGAGACCAACAACACTGTTCCCACTGAAATTAAAAATAAGTTTGTGGAATGTAAAAAATGCATTTGAAAATATTTTTTTCAATAAGCCTTACATGTTACATGTCATTTCTGTTAAGTGATGGACATGAGTAGTGTGCAGGTGCACGTACGTTCTCAAAATAAAAAACGCGCTCCGTATACTGGCGCGCTCTCATTGTGCGGGTCGTTGTTGAGTTTTGGCACAGGGGACAATTGAATAAGAAGGAGCAGGACAAGTAGACCTGCATCTCCTACCGTTTTCGAAATAAAGACAGTCAGGAGGAGAGTAATGATGATAATATCTTGAAGGATAACAGAATTTTCAGTTCTTTAAAATAATAACTGTTACTATTTTAAAAAAGCTGTATTTTATTCATTTAATTTTCAGTGTTTTAAAAGTCATTTCAATAAATAGCTAAATACCATGGGACTTAAAAGAGATATTTTGTTGTAATGCATTTGTTCATTGTCAATTGAAATTAAAGCACATGTTTTCTACATATCCCATGATATTTTATTTTCTCTTATGAGGTGTATTACCAAAACACTCCGTCCATCTGCTCCTGGTCCGGCCCCCCTGTCAAATTTTAGAACCCTTTGTGGCCCTCAAGTCAAAAAGTTTGCCCACCCCTGGTATAGCCTAATCCTAGGCTAGTACAGTGTCTATCAATACATTTTTAGAAGTCACAATTAATTTTCAACCAATGATATACTTCTGAAATACAGCAACAGATGCATGCCTAGCAAAATCCCACGAAGAAAACCTATATATATTAGCAAGATAGCCATGTTCTGAACATTGGACAAGAATTAGGCAGCATATGAGGAAGAAATTAACTGCTTTGAACTGCAGTAGTTAGATCTTTTCAATTCACCTCAGGGAATGGACATGACCTTTATTTATCTAAAGGATAACATCTCTGACAATGAAACACATGTGCTGCATTGCACTGAAGTCAAATTTATGTGCTTAAGTTCCTGTGGTAGGCTTTGTAGCTTATGCTCCAGAGATGCTGATCAACAAAGCCCTGGTTAGATATGAAAATCAGTTGAAGCCACATCTTCTCGTTCTATCAGATGTAGGATTCCTGAATCAGCAAGTGATGTAGAAATTAATTTGTTTCTGTTGCCTGGAACAAGTACTGTATGGCCTTGTCTGATCATTTATTATTTAATGATTCTATGAGGTGATGTGCTGGTTCTACAATCCTTATACTTACGTGGGTATTTCTGTAAGAGGGGGAGCAAGGCAACTTAAGTGAAAGGCCCTTGGACAACCATCACAGCAGATTAATTCACCTCCATCTCTGCAGATCGCACATTCATCATCGTTCTTTTGCTTCAATAGAAAACAGGAAAATATTGCAAGGATTATGTTGGAGTAAACCAAGACTTTGAAGCTGAACTAACTCAAGAGTTTCACTCATACCAAACGTGTGCTCATCATCTTTTAATCTAGTATTGAACTATTCAACCATAACTTGATCTCCAAGTTGTTTTGATTAACTCTGCACTAAATCAAACTTAATGAAGTATTGGAGACACAAGAGACCACAGTTGCTTGAATCTGGCCCAACTAACAATCTGCTGGATGAACTCAATGGGTTGAGTAGCACCTGAGTTAATGCAGATGCTGTTCGACCTACTGAATTCCTCCAACAGTACATTGTTGCTGGTGAACTCTCTGGTGCTCTGACATGAACGTTGGAAATTTGGTACTGCAGGGTCCGTCCCTGCCTTTGGTTTTGTTGGAAAAGTATGATAGTTTTCTCTTCTCATCCCGTCCTGTTTAATGATCATACAACTATCTCCGTTTGTTGGAGTGGTCCATGGATGCTGCTTCCCAGTTGTCTATGTGATACGCCATCTAGTATACCAGTCAGAGCAGTACTATGTGGAGAGCAAGCTGTTGCCAATGCAACAGGCTCCCCTTCTCCACACAGCTGATGAATCTAAAGGAACGGTAGAGCCTGATACAATTTGGCACCAGCTGCATCACAAGAGCTGCAATTCAACGTTGAATTCAACCTTAGACTGTCTTAGGGACTCTAGTTCTGGATTTTTCCATGGAGTTTACTCCTGAAGACTACCCATGAGTGGGTGTAGCCCCAAGGCAGTGGAGGTCTGAGATCAGAGTTTTCCTTCTCCTCGATGATCTGCCAACCACGGCTGATGAGCCCCATCTGCTCGAAGCTGCTGGTTTTAAGGTGCCAGTAATCCCCCTTTGCCCCTTCTCCTGCCAGTAGAAATGGTTCTGCCAGGCTAAGCCACATGTGAAGGCCAGGAGCTGGACTTGGTTGTCAGAGGCTATCTGAGATGCGTGCCATTGGAAGCATTTAGTAGAAAGTGGAAGCTTATATCCACCTCCTCCCCCGGCTGTGACGGTCTTAAGTTGATAGCATCATCCATTACCAGTTATGATTGGTTTAGAATTCAAATGTCTTGACAATGAAAGGCTGGACTTGTTGAACCAATGATTCCTTGGTAATATGATTCTTTTAAGTCATAATTCTATGGATTATTGTGGCATTGCTACATCTTAGAAATATTCAGTGCAATGCAGCATCAAGCCCCTGTGTACCCTCTGTTGATGACAGAGATTTGTAGGCTCAGTATAATCACAAATAATATTGTCAATGACTGACTACATCTGTAGTATGGTTTCACTCCCCCCCCCCCAGCTCTACATCCAGATCATCTTCCTCCATTGTCCAACTTATTGAGACTTCACTCATATGATTCCATTCTTAACTACCTAAGTATCTCAGCAATGGCTTTTCTTCTGCAACTGCTTTGTTCTTTCTAATATCCTGAGATTGGTCCTTGCCCTTCTCTATTCAACCCCATCTGAGAAAATGAGATCAGCTTTGAACATTATTTTCTACCTCTTCACTCTTTCTCCTTCTGCATCTGCTGCCTTTGTGCCATCAAACTTCTTATTCAACGTGCCATCTTGATATCTAGTTGTAAACAAATAACTCACTTTGGTCCTCCCAACTGATTCTGTCTTTCTCCAAGACCATTGTCTCAGATTATATCAGTTTGTTCACATCCTCCATGTTTTTCCTTATCAAAAGCTGGAATGACAATCCCATTGCTTTCTCTACATGGCATTGGTCTCTTACTTCTACCTCAGCACTGTCATCTCCTTTGTTATAATATAGTCCCAGTTATTTCCTTTTGAGACTGTCACCCAAACCTTTCTCATCTCCAGACTTAAATATCTGAATGCTCTTCAAAGTAGCGTGTCATGCTTAAATTCTCCAAAGGGAGGTCACCCAGAGTCCTACAACCCATCCAGTTGTGTTAACCACCATCCTTATCAATCTCCTTTAACTCATGTTCTTCTCACCATATGTTTAAACTCTCATAGTCTCATTCCTTATTACCTTTAAATTTCTTTAGCTTTACCCCTCCACCTATTCCTCTGACTCATGTTTGGTGTCCCACCTTTTATAGCTGTACCTATCCCCTTACCCTCCCCATTTCTGTCTCTTTAAAGTTATTTCTGACTTAGTTCATATTCACTGTAACCTCTTCTTTTGATGTAGGCCATCACTGATTCTCCTTCTCTCTTCGTAGTTGCAGTGGCCCTGCTGAATGTTTCCAGTATTCTCTGTTGTTATTTACAATGTCTTTTTTGTTCAGTGTCCACCTTTCTGTGACCTATAGTTCTGTTTCATGCCTTGTATTGTTTTGAATATTAAAGATGATTTAAATATACCGAATTGTCACTATCCTTCTGTAATACCTGACTCACCCCTATAAGTTGTCCCAGTGTTATTCCTCTATAGCGTGCAGCCATCTTCCAAGATTTGCTTTTACTCTTTCCTCCAAGTTCCTCGGGCTTGTTAAGTATTTGTGCATCTCCAACAACCTTGATACCTTTTTTTGAAATTCCTGAATGGAATGTAACATATCACATTAATTTCAAAGGTATTTTGGTTCATTGTGCCCGTGCAGCTCTTTAAGTTAGCTACTCCAGTAATATAGGCAGTGGTGCAACTGTTATTGCTGCTGACTGACAAGATTAGTGACCCGTGTTTGACTCTGACCTTAGGTGCAATGTTCCCTCCAAGGTGTGTGCACATGCACGTGCACACATCTTTTACTACTAGTGCCCAAAAAAATTTAAATTGCGCACAAAAGGTTGTCACCCTCCACCTCATTGACATTTAAAGTACATTTCATGATCATACTCAATCACATTTCCTTTTCTGGTTTCTGATGCGGACGGTGTTGACAATATGGAGTTTGCAATGACTTATCTGCAGATTTTAGTTTTTGCTAGCTGTTAAAATTAATACCTCTATATATAAGATTCAGTGCGCACATGTTGCAACTGGGCAATAAAAAGGAAAGCAAAAGATTTTTGCATATACTGGTCATTACAAGTTAGAGAGAAGATTGCTTAGGCACTATCTATATGAAGTTGATACATTCTTCTGTCACGATATATATGCTGTCCCCTAGAGCTCCCATTTTATCACGCATTTCAAAGTTGTGCTGGTAGATTAATCTGCTACTGTAAATAATTCAGTGCAGGTAAGTAGCAAAAAAGATTTAATGGAAGTTGATGGTATATCAAAGAGAATATATTAAAGGATTAAAGAAATAAATCCATTAATAGAGCTAATAGTTTTGCTGTGCAGGCAGCAGCATGGACCAAATGGGCTGAATGGCCTCTTTCTGTGTCATAATATGTAAGTAACCCATAACATGTCCTGCCAAGTAGTCTTGGAAATGTTTTCCCCTCAATCTGTTACCTGAGAATCTTATAAACTTTGCTAAAGAATCCTTTTCTATCATAAGGCTTGTTCTTGTCTCTGGTTCCTTCGCTGGTCACCTTATATTTGTGTCTCCTGGTTACCAATTGCACCTGTAAACTATTTTGCCCTATTCTTAATCTTCACTGTTATAAGGGAGAGCAAGTCCTGCTTCTCAGTTAACTCCACATGACTGCATGGGCAACAGTCATGATAATATCAGTTTATTAAGGCCTTGAAATCTTTCTTACAGCCCAGGAACTGGCAGAACATAACCGCTGAGATTTAAATATTGGTATAGGTATATTAATGTTCTGTATTATATTCTTGCTTTTCTAAATAATGCCTTTAATAACAAAACCAAGAATTCCATATTTTTTCCAGTTTTCTTAACTTGTCCTGCCATTTTCAAACAGTCTGAAAATTGTACTCGCAAACCTGAGGAAATCTGCAGATGCTGGAAATTCAAGCAACACACACAAAATGCTGGTGGAACACAGCAGGCCAGGCAGCAGCTATAGGAAGAAGTGCAGTCGACGTTTCGGGCCGAGACCCTTCGTCAGGACTAACTGAAAGAAAAGATAGTAAGAGATTTGAAAGCAGGAGGGGGAGGGGGAAATCTGAAATGATAGGAGAAGACCGGAGGGGGAGGGGTGAAGCTAAGAGCTGGAAAAGTGATTGGCGAAAGGGATGCAGAGCTGGAGGAGGGAAAGGATCATGGGACGGGAAGCTTAGGGAGAAAGAAAGGGGGAGGGAAGCACCAGAGGGATGGAGAATAGGCAAGGAGTGATTGTGAGAGGGGCAGAGAGAAGGAAAAAAGGAGGGGAGAGAAAGGGGGGGGGAATAAATAAATAAGGGATGGGGTAAGAAGGGGAGGAGGGACATTAATGGAGTTAGAGAAATCAATGTTCATGCCATCAGGTTGGAGGCTACCCAGACGGAATATAAGGTGTTGTTCCTCCAACCTGAGTGTGGCTTCATCTTGACTGTAGAGGAGGCCATGGATAGACAAATCAGAATGGGAATGGGAATGGGACGTGGTAATAAAATGTGTGGCCGCTGGGAGATCCTGCTTTCTCTGGCGGACCAAGCGTAGATACTGAAAATTGTACCGTTTATATAAGTTAATATATTTTATTAACTCATGTCATCTTTCCTACCGAAATGCAAATTTGGACACTTCTTATGTTCAATTTTGTCTTCTAATTTACAAATCTATCTTTATGTCCCTGAAATCTTTTATTCTTGTCCTCTACTGCATCTCTGAGCATTTGTTTTGTTTGCAAACTCATGGAGGCCTGTATAATGTGGAATACAGGATGTAACATGACTGTCTTAGTTTCATATTCTATGCCTTCAATTATGAATCCAGAGTTTTTGCCTTTTTAACAGCTTCCTTCACCTGTTCTGTCACATTCAACTCGCAGAACGCTTGAAATCTATGTCACCTTCTTCCTACACGCCACTTAAATTCTACCTCGCTTCACTGAACATTTTGCACATTGAATTCTTTGTGTTATGTTTTTGTACATGCTATCTATATATGACAGAAGTTTCTTACCATCCTTTGCACTAGTTGCTACATTTTCCAAGATTCATATGATCATAAAGCTTTCAAATTATATACTTTATACTCTGATCCAAGCCATTAACACACAACACAAGAGAAGAGGTCCATTTTCCTAACCCACATGACTGATCTTTGATCACTCATTTAGATTATCTATATTAAGTACTAGCTTCCTTACGTCCTGTTTACAACTTATCTTGCATCAAATGTAGTGATCACGGTACTTTGCCTATCCATATTTATAACATCTGAATTGATTTAAAACCTGTCACTCTTCCTTCAGCAAATCCCTTTGTCTTAAGATAATTCACTTCCTTATCCTCTATGCAAACCAGCCTGGTATATTTGAAGCAGAGTCCAAGTGGCCAGCAGATGCCCTGGGCACCCCACTTCCATATCCTCTTTCTAATTTGTTTACCTTAAAGCAGAAAAAGAAAGCTGCATCAAGTTTGCTGGTTAGGACTGTTTCTTTACTGAGGAGAATATAAAATAAATTGATAGCTCCTCTTAATTCTCAGGAAGCTGCAAGTTGGAGTTGGAAAGTTTTACCATTCTGGTGCCAAACACTGATGAGATCAAGATGTATATTTTGACAGCAAACTGTTCCTTGAGGCCAGCATTTTCACAAATAGTTCCCAGGTAATTTTTCTCTCTCTTACATTATAAAAAAAGATTGAAGTGCTACATCCCAATCCTTGCCAGATATCATTTGCTGCTTGTTGCCAAAAAGATGGATTTATTCTGTTTCCAGTTGGCTGGCCAATCTTCTATTGCAGCAAAATCAGGCACCACGGTAGCGTAGAGCTTAGCTTGATATAATTACAGCTCGGCGCGTTCCAGAATTTGGAATTCAATTCCGGCACAATTCTGTAAGAAGTCTCTGTACATGGAATGTGTGAGCTTCCCCCAGGTTCTCCAGGTTTCTCCCACAGTCCAAAGACGTACCGGCTAGGTTAATTGGTAATTGTAAATTGTCCCATGTTTAGGTTAGGGTTAGTTCGGGTTGTGGGACAATGTGGCTTGAACCCGAGAGGCCTGCTCTGCCCTTACATCTATACCTTTCATAATCTTATCAGCCTCTGTCACTGCAGAGAATTAGCCTAAGTTCACCCAAACTCTCCTTATCGAACATGCCCTTTAATCCTGGCAACATTCTCATCTGCAACCTTTCCAAAACCTCTATATACATCCTTGAATTTTACTAGGTGCTCCAAATGATAGTTTCCAACCAATTTCCAATAGCAGATGTTGAGCTAACTGGCCTATAGTTTTCTGCTTTCTGTCTGCATTCCTTCTTGAATAAAGGTGTTAAATTCATTGTTTTCCAATCGTGTCATGAGGACATGGAAAGGTGCAGCATAGAACAGACCCTTTAGCCCACCAAATCTGTACCGACCATCATACGCTCAGTTACTCAGGACTGCTATTACAGTGAAGCACTAAAGATGCTGTTTTTAGAGCAGGATGGGTTAAATGGAGTTATGTTAGCATTGTTAAAGATATTGAAAAAAATGATTGGAGTTAATAACCAGAAGCTATTTCAATAGTTGGAGTGCTGGGAACAAGATAATATACTGAAAAAAGAAACAGAGGCAAAAGAAATTATAATTTTTTTACCTAACAAGTTCTTATAATCTGAATTCCTGTGGGGTGTGAGATATTAATTTGCAAAAGAAAATTGGTAATTATAGAAAACAAAGGAGAAAACTTTGGAGGGCTATGAGGAAGTAGCAGGGAAAAGGAGTTAATCGTGGAGCTCATGGAGATGAACCAAATGTTTTCGTTCTCTGCTGGGTCATTCTTACATTTCATGAATAAATGGCTTTTAGCTTCTCCTTGTCCCAACTTAGGTTTCTTTTAACATACTACTAAATGTGCAAATTTGTCAAATTTGATTGGCTTGTAACCTGATTCAAAAACTTGCTTGATGAAAATTCCTTTTGCACTGGAGACAGGAGGATCATTCGCTGAATGGTTGTTTTCTTTCTGAACTGAGGCAGTGGTTGATTGTGCCCCTTATGAGAAGGGAAAATACAAGTATAATTATATGTAAAAAGACATCTTTCATAATTCACAGTAAAAAGTTAGAGCAATATTACATATCAAAATAACATGTCATTGATGTTCAGATTTATATCTCAGTAACACACTAAGTAATACCTCGCTAATGTTGACTAATATCTTGCTGAGCTAGACTAACAATTTTCTACCATAACAGCAAATAAGTTAAGAAACAAGATCCAGAGTAACTGAAATAGCTCAATAAGCCTACTCCAGCTTTGAAAGCAGCTCAAATGCCATCCATAAGTTCGCCAATGGCACAAATGTTGGCAAAAGCTCTGATAACACTCAACATATTAAGAACAGCTTCTTCTCCTCTGTCATTAAATTTCTGAACATTCCACGAGTCATTGAACATTAGTTTTGCACTATTTATTTTGTAGCTTATAGTTATTTTAATGTCTTGCACTATATTGCTGCCACAAAACAACAAATTGCATGACATATGTCAATGATAATAAACCTGATTCTGATTCTTATTCTGAGCATTTCATCTATATATATATATATATATGTTTTAGCAATATATTTTTTGGAAGTTCAATGTAGCATCTGACTGACACAATAATATTTTTGGACTTTTTTTAATACGGTGCATTCCTGGTAATTGGACCGTTGGTTAATCCGGACAGCTGGTTATTTGGGACAACTCTTAAAGAACAAAAGATTAATCAAGAAAATAGCTGGGATTCCCATCATTTATTTGGAACACTATGCTGCTTTCATGGGGCAGGACATTGTGTTTAGAGCATATAGATTTCAATAGTGTCAGTTGTGTGTGTTTGTTTTTAAAAAGCAGTGATTTTTGTCACAGATTTTTGGTGAGAAATAAGTAGTAAGACAATTCAGAACCACTTTACTCACTGTGGTTCAAGCATTTAGTCTTGGAGATGCCAGAAACAGCCGAGAGTAAAAATGAGGTGATTTCACAACTTTAACAAGTTAGGAACTATGAAGAATTTGAAGTTATCTCCTTGAATGTTCCAATGAAAATGAAGATTTGGATGATGCAATCGTCGATCACATTGTCTGACGGCAGTCAATTATCTACACTAGGTGTCTACGCTGATTTTGTTCAATTACAGTCAATCAAAAGAACACCCCTGTGTCCACTGGGTGAATTCCTCCTTTGGTTTTATAGCAGCACACAGAAAATGCTGGAGGAAGTCAGCAGGTTAGGCAGCATCTATGGAAAAGAGTATTGTCGACTTTTCAGGCCAAAACCCTTCATCAGGACTAAAGGTTCTTATGAGCATGTGAATAGTTGGGGGCTCAATAAATTCTAATAATCCTATTTCCCACGGTGTCTCTGTATACCTGTCTGGTAGTTTTGGAAAACTAGTTCACATACCGCTTCTTGGAGGCAACCTGGGAATGTTCGTGTTCTCCATTTTTCTTGCTATTCTTCCTTTTGCTGGCATCACTGAAAAACAGCAAGGTTAATGTGATATCACTTGAAAGGGCCAAGTACATTCTGCATCTGTATTACGACAAGATGACTCACCTGATATCCACTAGAGTCTCTGATTAAAAGGTTTATATGCTTCAGTAATTTTGTATGCTTCAGTAATCTTCAGCTCAATGATGAGTTGATGGTGCAGTGCTGGTGCATGTCAGACAAGACATTACATTTACTGACTTTCTACTACTTCATAAGATCATACGACATAGGAACAGAATTAGGCAACTTATCCCACCGAGTCTGCTCCACTATTTCATCATGGCTGATTTATTATCCCTCTCAGCCCCATTCTCCTGACATCTCCCAAAATCTTTGACACCCTGAATCTCTCAGCCTGTGCTTTAAATGTACTCAATGACTTTGCCTCCACAGCCATCCATTGGCAATGAGTTCAACATAGAACCATAGAACATTACAGCACAGAAAGAGCTGTGCTTTGACCCTTCTTGGCTGAGCCAAATCATTTTTCTGCCTCGTCCCACTGACCTACTCCTGGACCATATCCCTCCATACAACTCTCATCCATGTATCTGTCCAAGTTTTTCTTACATGTTGAAAGTAAGCCCGCATTTACCACTTCATCTGGCAGTTCATTCCACATTCCTACCACTCTTTCACCAACATATTCACCTCCTTCTGGCTAAAGAAATTTCTTCTCATTTCTTTTCTATATGGATGTCCCTCTATTCTGAGATAAGACCCTCTGGTCCTAGATTATAGGAAACATTCTCTCCACATCCACTCTGTTTAGGCCATTCAATATTGGATAGGCTTCAATGAGATCCCCCCTCATTCTTCTAAATTCCAGCGAGTACAGACCCAGAACCATCATAAGCTCCTCATACGTTAACCCGTTCATTCCCTGAATTATTCTCGCGAACCTCCTCGGAACCCTCTCCAACACTCAATCCAGAATTGCCTTTCCCCTAGTGGGCTCAACTACAAGCTGCTCAAGAAAGCCAACTCATAGCCATGCTACAAATTCCGTCTCTTGGTATCCAGCACTAACCTGATTTTCCCAAACTACCTGCGTATTGAAATCTCCCATGGCTATTATAACATTGCCCCTATTATATGCCTTTTATATTTCCTGTTGAAATTTATATCCCAAATACTGGCTACTTTTGGGAGCCTGTATATAACTCCCACCAGGGTCTTTACCCACGAAGATTCAACAGCTTCCGATCCATGTCACCTCTTTCTAAAATTAGATTTCAGTTTTTACAACACAGCCACCCCAGCACCAGTGGCTATCTCTCTGTCCTTTCAATGTAATATGTATCCTTCGATGTTAAGCTTCATATTAACCACAACTATCTGATGCCCACAATGTCATATCTGCCAGTTTCTTACTACGCTACAAGATCATCTACCTTATTCTGTATACAGTGTGCATTCAAATATAACACCTTCAGTCCTGTATTTATCATCCTTTTTGATTTGGCCCATTACTTTTTAACTCATCCCACTGACTGCAATCTTGCTCTATCATCTGCCTCACAGTCTCACTATACACTTGTATACCAACTGCCCCCTCCTCAGTCCTATCACTCTCATTCCCATCCCTCCTGCCAACTTAGATTAAAACCTCCCCAGCACCTCTCGAAAATCTACTTGCAAGGATATTGTTCCCCTTCTGGTTCAGGTGTAGCCCGTCCTTTTTGTACAACTTATACCTTCCCCAGAAGAGATCCCAGTGATCCAGAAATCTGAAACCACTTCCTCAGCCACTCATTTATCTAATCTATTATCATATTCCTGCCCTGACTAGCATGTGGTACCAGGAGTAATCTAGAGATCCAGCTCTTCAGCATCTCCCCAATTCCCTACATTCACTGTGCAGGACCTCCTCTCCCCCTTCTACCTATGGTTTTGACACCACTGTGCACTGTGACCTCTGCCTCGCACCCTCCCCCTTGACAATCTTCTACAACTGTTCTGCGACATCCTGGACCTTAACACCTGGGTTGGAACACACCATCCTGGCTTTTTTATCACGGCCATAGAATCTCCTAACTACTGAGTCTCCTATCACTATCTCTCTGCCTGACATTAGCCTTCCCTGCTGAGCCTCAGAGCCGGCCACAGTGCCACTGGCCTGGCTGCTGCTGCTGTGCTCGGATAGGTCATCCCCCTCGGCCATATCCAAAGGGTTGTTCTTGTTGTTGAGGGGAATGGCACAGGGAAACCTTGCACTGACTACTTACTCCCCTTACCCCTCCTGGTGGTCACCCTTCTACTGTCTGAAGTCTGCATTCTGTGGGTGACCACCTCAGTAAAAGTTTCATCAATGAGGTTTTCAGTCTCTTGCATGGTCCTGAGTACATCCAGCTCCAGCTGCAGTCCCTTGACCTCATCAGTCAGGAGCTGTTCTTCCTGCAGATGTAGTCATCAGGGAAACTGATAGGTACCTTGAAATCCCACCCCTCACTAGAGGGGCATTCTACTGCCTGAACTACCATCCAGCCTACATTGGATACACCTCTAACTTCTCAAACTTAAGTTCTAGCCTGCACCTGTTCTTGCCTAAGCTTTCGAGCCAAAGCCTGACTACGCTATCACTGTCCACTCCTACAATAGCCACTCCAACAATGGTCATTCTATTTTAACCCTGCTTCTTTATTAGCCCTTGCTAACCCAAGCAATCTCTTGCTCCACAGAAAAGTCCTGACAAGCCTCACTTGCTTTTTAAAACTGGCATGTGAAGTCCACAAGGAACTGTCTCCAACTCACTCCATGATCTTCAGCTCCATAGAGAGTTAAAAAAAATGGCATTCTTCAAACACCAGCATAATAATATTTGCAATCATCACGTCCATGCTGGGAATTTAGACTATACACTCATTTGCAGTTTGAGCACTTGGTGTAGTACAACGGTAACCTTCAGGCCCGTTATTGGGGATCAGGTGTCTTGGCACATCCAGAGGTGGGGCTGAGTAATGGGGGAAGTGAGGATGGAGGATGGAGGGAGTGAAATTAAGCAATTTATAAATGCAGCATAAAGTGCTGGAGAACTCAAAGGCCAGGTAGCATCTACGAGGGGTGATTGATATATTTGTGGCCTAAGGTAGGAGTCAATTTTAGAAAACCTAGCACATTTATTTTTCAACATAGTCCCCTCCTGCATTTATACAATTAGTCCAGTGGTCATGGAACATACGGATCTTGGACCTCCAGAAAGTGTCCACAGCAGGGGTGATTGATAAGTTTGTGGCCCAAGGTTAGAGGGAGATGAGTTATTAACTTCAAACTTACTGCATAATCACTTAAAGAGTTGACCTGCATGTCCATACAGCAAGAGCTGTATAACTCATCTCCTTCTACCTTAGGTCATGAATTTATCAATCACCCATCTGTGGACACTTTCTGGAGGTCCAAGATCTGTATGCCCCACGACCGCTGGACTAAGTGTGTAAATGTAGGAGGGGACTATGTTGAAAAATAAATGCGCTAGCTTTTCTAAACTTGACCCCGTCTACCTTAGGCCACAAACTTATCAATCACCCCTCGTATTAAGGATCTTGCCTGGCCTGCTGAGTTCCTCCAGCATTTCATGTGTGTTGCTTGAATTTCCAGCAGCAGCAGATTTTCTCTTGTTTATAAATGCAGCTTTGTTGTCATAGAATATGCATATAACCCCCACTCAGCAAGTGACTGGTCTTCGTATGAAACCTTAGGGGATGGCATGACCAATATCGCAGTTGTGTGGCTAGACCTTAGGGAATGAGTTCAATACTTGGATTATGAAGTTTGTACTTGTGGACTGAGTAGAGCTGATGTGACTCAGAGAAAGACACAGTTCGTTTCTCCCCTAACATTGCACGTTCTCTTACCTGCTGTCATCTTACTGCTGGCACACTTTCCATGTGTAATGGGTGCACTCTCTGCGAGCTCCTCAGGAGATTTTCGTTTCAACAGCGGTTTTGCTGCTACTTGATCGGGAGACACTTTGAGAGTCTTCTTTCCCCGTCTCAATTTGCTCAGCTCTAGATCTGTAAATTCAATGCAGAGTTTATTTTTTATTTTTGTCCTCCCGAGTTTCCCTTCGAATTGGAATTGGTTTATTATGGTCACATGTACAAGACACAGTGCAAAGCTTATTTTGCAGACTGTCTGTACAGAGCAATACGTTACACAGTACGTCAGGGTGGTGCGAAACAGAATGCAGAATAAAGTGAGAGCGTGCAGTGTCTGAATCAGAATCAGGTTCATTATCACCGACATGTGACGTGAAATTTGTTAACTTAGCAGCAGCAGTTCAATGCAATACATAATCTAGCAGGAAAAAAATAATAAATAAAATAAAACATAATAATAAATAAACAAGTAAATCAATTATGTAAACAAGTAAGTCAACAATAATGTGCAAGATCATAATCAGGTGGATTATGAGGTCAAGTGACCATCTTATTGTACTAAGGAATCATTCAATAGTTTTATAACAGCTGTACTGTGTGCTTTTAGGCTGTTGTATTTTCTGTCCAATGGAAGTGGGGAGAAGAGAGAATGTACGGAGAGGGTGGGTCCTTTCATCAAGCTGGCTGCTTTACTAAGGCAGCAAGAAGTATAGGCAGGGTCCATGGAGGGGTGGCTGGTTCGATGATGTCCTGGGCTGTGCACACAACTCTGTAGTCATGAGAAGAGCAATTTCCATTCTAAGCCACAATATATCCCAACAGGCCTCTTTCTATCGTGCATTGATAAAAATTGGGAAAGGTCAGCAGGGACATGCCACATTCAATTTGCCAACTTACCTTGGATTCCAGGAACTCTAACCTTATGAATTTATTTTCCACATGGCACCTTAGCAGAAGCCATGTACGCTACATCAATATATTTATCTACTCTTCAGAAAACTCAATTTGAGTCCTTCCATTAGTCAGGGTTGACCATGGATGTTGCATCCCAGCTGTCTACATGAAATGCAGGACAGGGCAATATGATATGGAGAGCAAGCTGTTGCCTACGCAGCAGGCTCACCTTCTCATGAAGCTGATCAATCCAAAGGAACAGCAGAGACCAATACAGTTTGGTACCAGCAGTGTCACAGGACATGCCAGTCAGCGTTGGACTCAAGCTCCGGATTTTTTCCAAGGTTTACTCCCAAAGCCTTTGTCATGAGTGGGTACAATTGCAAGACAGCAGAGGTTTGAGATCAGAGATTTCCTACCCTTAGATGAGCTGCCACGCATGCCTGATGAGTCCCACCTGCCTGAAGCAATTGGTTTTAAGGCACCAGTAACCTGCCTTTGCTTCTTCACCTGTCAGTAGTGACTTAGTAGCTAATCTGCACGTGAAGGCCAGGAGCAGGACATGTTTGAGACACATATAATTGGGAGCATTTAATAGGTAGTGGGACCTTATCCCCTCTACCATTCCCAGTTTTAACAACCTTGAGGAAAATGCAATTAAATTAATCAATGAGGATCTCTCACTAACAAGTCCCTGCTTGAGGGAGAAACAAGAAAGGGTTCCACTGTAGAGAAAATGGAGAGAGCTATAGAGTTCCTCAGATCAGAATGATGAGGCAAGGTTGTGAACAACCCTATAGATGCGCGTTGCAGATTATACTGATTGGTCACATCATGCCCTGGTATGGAAATACCAACAACCTTGAACAGAAAGCCTACAAAAAGTAGTAGCTACAGTTCAGTCCATCACAGATAAAGCCTTCCCTACCACTGAGCGCATTTACAAGGAGCACTGTCACAGGAAAGCAGCAGGGATCCCCACCACCCAGGTCATGCTCTCTCCTCGCTGCTGCCATCAGGAAGGAGGTACAGGAGCCATAGGTCTCACACCTGAGAAATTGTCCAGGAACAATTATTATCCTTCAGGCATCAGGCTCCTGAACCAGTGTGGATATCTTCACTTGCCTCAACTCTGAACTGATTCCACAACCTATGCACTCCCTTCCTAGGACTCTAGAACTCATATTCTCATTATAATTTATATATCTAACTAGTCATTCATTCGTTCATTCATTTATTTATTAATTTACTTTTATTTATTTATTTACTTTTGGTATTTGCACAATGTGTTGTCCTTTGCACATTGGGTGTTTCCTGTCTTTGTGTGCAGTTTTTCATTGGCGCTATTGTGTTTCTTTGTATTTACTGTGACTACCCACAAGAGAATGAATCCCAGGATAGTTTATGGTGACATATATGTACTTTGATAATAAATTCACTTTGAACATAACAGATAAACATGGAATTTGAGAGTTCCAAGTGGGTTGATCATTTGACCAGTATGAACAATATATTTGATATCCTGATGGGCATAGAATAGGAAAAGGGGAAGGCAGTATTATTATTGGAGCTGAAGTCAGAGACTATAACGCGTCACTGATTCTATTGCGACTATGGGTCACAACACATATAAGCATTTATTCATTTCCATGGGAGGTTTTGCAAATTCTCAGGAGAAGCCTGGGAATGGTGTGGTATAAGGACATGGAGTAAAGATTGCCAGTTGAATGATACAGTAAATAGTAAGCATAGTGGTGGACAGTACTCCCTTACTTGCATAGTGTTAACAACCAAGTAATGAGTTTCTAGCTCTACCCACCGCACACCCTCCCCATTACATACTTGTTTTCTATGAGCTAAGCACATGATGGAGAAGAATTTCTGCACCTACCTTTTGAAAAGCTCTGATAGACTGACTGGAGTTTTGGATACCGCTCCAAATTATAATCTTTGAACAGATTCCTCCAGAACTCACTGACGGAGCCATTGCTTTTCTCCAGAAGCCAGGTGAGGACAGCATACACGGCCTTGTTGCTGCCCTTCTGCTCCTTCAGTTGTAATGTTTCCTGCGGAAGAAGAATTAACTGAGTGAAACCATTCAGGGAACCTTAGAAATAAGAATCTGGGCTGATAGGCATAGGGATAAAACTGTTACTCTTGGTAATCATACGTAAATTCTTCTGAAACATGAAAGATTTTCTTCCACTTACATGAAAAATTCTGCAAATGCTGGAAATTCAAGCAGCATGTACAGAATACTGGAAGAACTCATCAGGCCAGGCAGCATCTATGGAAAAGAGTAAACAGTCAACGTTTTGGGCCAAGACTCTATTCAGATGAGTCCTGATAAAGAGCCTAATCCCGAAACATTGACTGTTTACTCTTTTCCATAGATACTGCCTGGCCTGCTGAGTTCCTCCAGCATTTTGTGTGTGTTGATTTTTCCCTTACTGCTCTTCCACTTATGGCCTAATTTATGCTGTTCAGTTATTTCTCTTTGTTGCACTTTTTCTCTCAAAATTCAATTCACACTCTACCTCTCCTACATTTTTCACATCTTCACTATCCTTTTCTCCTATATCTTCTATTATTTCTATTTTTATTGTGCTCTGTAATGTCCCCTTTCTCACATTCTTGTATTTCTCTCTCTCTCTCTCTCTCTCTCACACACACACACACACACACACACACACACACACACACACACACACACACACACACACACACACACACACACAAAAACACCCCCCCCCCCTTCTCTTTGGTCCTATACATTTTCTTTGGCATTATTTATGTCTGTTACAAGTTTACAAGTTCTTATTTTTTTTAAATCATTCCTTTTTGTTTCTATTCACCTTTGTCACTCTTATTCTCTTGCCCCCAGGAGTTTTCTCTCTCTTACATATGTTCTCTTTCACAACTTCTGTCTCTCATATCCCATTTGGAGATCTAAGCAATGAAGTTAATTTATGGTAAGGTGGTAAAAGAGTTGCTGTTGACTAATAAGTAGCTTTCTCAAATAGGCATGCATCTTCCTCCAGAGCCACGCTCAAGAACATGGACGAACCAGGTCTGTTACACTGGATGGGAAATGGTCCATGTTTGTTCTGTGCTGAGGTGGATGCAAAGCAGCAAAATAGAAGGGCTGCTTTGCTCAGTTAGACTTCTTCGTGTGCTCGCCATGAAGGATTCTTTATATCTGCAAAATATATGAGGGCTCACTCCCATGTTTATGTTTTCTGACAACTACCCAGCCACCATTTGCAGATGCTGTGGAGCTCACAGAAGATTTCTTTGTAGTCAGGGCTGCTTGAAGGTAATATTCTGGGAAGTGGATGATAGAACTGAGTCAAAACTGTGACAGATGCCGCAATTGAAATATGGAAGGTGAGCACTGTTGATGATTAACCGGTAGGGTAAATAAATGTAGGATGTTACTAAATTTGATTTCTCTACCTACCATTCTGCAAAGGTTGAATAGCATGTATCTGCTCTAATATGGCTTTGCTTATGAGTACCAAAAGTTGCACAAATAAGTTAGGTTGTCATGGAGCAGCTTCACCAAATGGAGGGTATGAACCATTTTGATACCTTGAATATTTGCTCTGTGATGATGTCGTGGTCCACCAATCCATGTAGAAATGGGAAGAGGTCATCAATAGCCATTGAAATCTCTGTCCTGTTCATCTTCAGTATATGCCTGAGATCCAGCTCAGGAGCTTTATCACAGACTGACATTCTGTGGATAAAGGGAGGGAAGGCAAGTAGTCTGATGTGGCTGTTCCAAAAGCTATTGAAAGAATCAGAAGAAACTGTTCCCAAAACACTAGCAATGCCTGAATTAGAACTACAGACTTTATCCTGAGTACGTGAAACTGAAATGAAGCAGAGGCAAGAATCTGACGCAAGACCACAAACTATAATAAAAACAAAAATCTGAAGTTTGCATCAAAGATCATTCATAAACACAAACTGGAAATTCACCCAAACTAGGACTATGTTATAGTGATCGCAGTGGCGGGTGTACAAGAGAGAATTACATTGTAACTACTCAGACTTGAGAATATTAGTTTTTGACTGCACTCTGGTTATTTTCTTTGAAAGGAAGAGGGTAAAGAGAAGTTGAATAATTTATTTACTTTAGTAGCAAAGTCAACAATCAGAGTATTGATTTAGGTATGTGGTAGAGGAATTAGAGAAGATTGTTTTCACTGTCGTGAGAGTCCAGGACTTGCTCCCTGAAGCAGTTGTGAAGGCAGAATGCATTGTCATGTTCAAAATCTGCCTGGATGAGTTGTAGAAATGGCGCAACTACAGGGATATGGGCCAAGACTTAAAGAGGTGCAGATAGCCTAGATATTTATTTTGACTGTTGTGGGTAAATTGCCTTATTTTGTGCTGTAAAATTCTAAATAAAATGGACTAGTCTTGAACAAGATTATATTCAGGATAAGACTGTGAAGCACAGAATCCTAGAACAAATAGGGGCCATGGGCACCCTTTGTTCTTCAGTTAATTTCTACACTTCGGCTTTTTCACTATTACCTTACAAATTAGTCAACATGCAGTATGTTCAGTCAACTTTTTGAAAATTCCAGTATAATCTGATATATATTCCACAGGTAAAAAGAAAGATTTTCCACTCTAGCTTTTTGCCATTATGTTTATATCTACAGTATGACAGCTGAAGAAATTTGCTGAGCTATCACAGAAGCAGGAACCATGCTATTTCAAACTGTTTTCCATTTGTTGCTCTTAAGACAGGAGTTCCAGCCACTTGATTCCCCTGGGAAACAGATGATGTTTTATCTCATAAGCCTAGTTGAATTGGGAGTCTGATCCATTGGTGATTTGTACGGAGGGAGTCTTATCCATCAGAGACCATTATAGATGAATCTTGATTCAAGCCAGTTCTAGAGGATTTTGCCTCTTGGTACGTTGGAGAGGAATTATCACCATTTATACTAATTTGAATCCCTGACACTCAACTCCATGTCAAACATTTTGAAATATTTTCTTCATCAATAAGATCCACAGAAGTTGTTTGGGAAGCAGTTGCGAATGTATTTCTATTAGTGTCTCCAGTCTAAGGGCTTTTTGATAAGAAGTTTGCTGTGTAATAACTGAGCTCAATAGCTTCTGTCTTTAAAAAAGCCCTTGCATGAAGCTTGTTTCTACTACACCAACAGAGAAAGCCTGCAAGTAATGCATAGCTTACCTAACTCCACTGGCTATAATAATGGATTACAGTGATACACCGTCATTCCAGTGGATTAATGTACATTAGACTGACAAAATGTATTGCTATATGGTTGATACTTCAAAATAAATCATCTTTATTCAAACTGATCATTGTCCAATAAGCTACTGTATTAAAAATAGAGTAACAACATATTAAATTCAAGTACTATTATCAGAATTGTGAACATACCTTTATTACAATGGAGTACTCCCTGAGAAGTTTGTAGAATGAACACAGAAGGATAATAAATCTCTTTATGAAACCATCTACAAAAAAGCACAGTTGGAATTTTATAACCAGGCGTGGAACAGATCTAGCTGGGTTCTCAGGCAGATGTCCTTATAAAAGTCTCTTATGACAGATATCAAATACGTATTCCCTAGTACCCAGCATCCCTCTCCACCATCCCCCAAGGTTGGTCTGGGTTGGGCTGGACTGAGCTGTCAAAGTGTCTATTAAACTGTGAGTGCAATTAACCTGATACAGTATTATTTGGTTTCCCCTGAAATGCACCCGTAATTACCATTAAATAATGTCCTTTATATAAAGCTCAATCTCTCTGGATTTTGCCCTGAGGAGAAAGTTACCCACTCATCCTGAGCATCATTTGTTAACTGATCATCACAGTAATGTTTTTAAAGTGACTAAGTAAGTGATTTTTGTTTTGATGTTGCATGGGTGCCCAAGACTAAAGAAGTAATTTTTAAACAATTAAGGGATGTGGGGATTATTAGCAAGGTCTTCATTTCTTGCCCATTCTTAATTACTCTAAATGACAATGGTGAGCCGCACTTCAGAACTCTGACTGTTTGTGTGGCAGAAGATTCCCCCCCACCCCCATCCTGAGTAGTTGGGCTTCCCAGTATTTTGACCCAGACATGATGAAGGCTCAGGGTTGTACTGTATTTCCTAAACACGATGGAGTGTTCTGCATCTCATATTCTTAATTCCCTGCATCAATCTATAGCTAAAGCTTGGTGTATGTCACTGTTTAGATTGCTGTTCTGTTCTCATAATCTGCTCTGTTTTATCTGTAGATAGCTTTCGTTGATGAGAAACAATTTGTAAAAGCAGAAGTAAAATAACTCCCCATGGAAATACACCCAACTTGTTTCCTCATATCCTTCACCTTTCTTTATAGTGCATCTCCCATAGAGCTTTTGTTACAACAGCTCTAACTACAGCTTTTCATGTATATTGTGTCACCTTTTAATCCATAAGGTGCAAAAAGATTTTTGGGTATTCTCAGTACACATCTCCTAAAGGCACATTATCAATTTTGTAAAACCTAATGAGGAGCAGATGTATTCGTAGTCATGTTTGGTAGGGATATGACTCAGACACCCACTAAAGTTTTTGTTTTAACACTTTTATGGTCAAAGTTTATTCTTGCCAATAATGTGCTATTGCCTATATGATTCACTGAAAATATTTGAAATTTCAACTGAGAGATGAGTGGCAAGGGCTGGAGGTTCATAGCTATCAGCAATTCCTGTACAATATTTTCCACATTGAGTGGCTGATCTATAATGCCAGTTTGCTGCTGGGGTAACAAGTTGTTAAATTCTACACAATTTACTTTGGAAGAGTAAGGGTTACTTAGTGTGTAACCATATCATTTTCAGACTGCAGAGTAACAGGTACTCAAATGTAATTTGCCACTTAAAATAAACCTGAAAATCAGTCCAGGAAATTTTTGAAAACTTTGTGCATTCTGAATCCCACAGGGTTTTTTTTTCACCATGACTAAGATCTTTGAATACTCAGGGTACTGCACATTAATTGTTTGAGTGGGGAACTTCCAGGTGGTAGCTGCACCCAGTATCACCCTGGATCTATTATTCCAGTTTGATAAGAGGCAGGGTGGGGATCTCAAAATAGTTTCCACATAGTCAATGTCAGCAGGCAGAATGGAAGACAGTCTAATATTTCTGATGCAATATTCTGTGTGTTGTAATAAATCCCATGATTACTGATCTACAAGGGACAATCCAATATCAGTTAGGGAGGTAGACAGGGGGTTCTGAAGCTGTTGCCTCCCATGTGCCAGGGCCAAGAGTGTCTCTGAGTGGTTGCAGAACATTCTCAAGGGAGAGATGAGCGGTGAGACGTTGTTGTATATATTCTTGCCAACGATCAAGGTATTAACTTGGAGTTAGGCAAAAGGGTAAAAAGCAGGATGTCAAGGGTCGTAACCTCTGTTTTACTGCCAGTGCAACACAACACACTGAGAAGGATAAGAAGATGAGGATAGCACAAATGACTGTTGAAGAACTGATGCAAATCAAAGTGATTATAGGGATCTCCTCTGGAGTAGGAGTGATTGTAAAGAAGGAATGAGTTGGACTTGGGGGAGACAAATATTCTGGTGGAGAGATTTGCTAGGGTTACTTAAACCAGTGGGAGGAACAGGTGAGGGGTGATAGCCAGAGCAAGGACGTAACAGATAAGAAAGATTAAGCAAATATAGAAGCAAGAAAGCAGAGGAGGCAGGATTGATGGAGCAGGATGGGGAGCTAGGAAGGTCTGTTAGGCTAAAACATTCATTTTAATAAAAGAGGTCTCTCAGTTAAAGTTGATATATTCAGGACATGGATGAGTAGGTGGAATTGTGATATTGTAGCTATTATAGAAACATGATTGAGAGATCAGAAGGATTGTCATAGTTGCAGGATATCGATGCTAACAGGTATGATAGGGATGGAGGTAAGAGAAGAGGGAAGTTGAATTATTGATTAGGGTGAACATCAGGGAAGTACTTATAAAGGATATTCCTGGGGGAGCATCTAGAAAGGCTATACGGGTAGAAATTAAAAATAAGAAGTGTGTGATCACTTTGATGGGGTAATACTACAGGCTTCCAAGAGTAGCCTTTACTATAGGAGCAAATATGAATGGAGATCACAGACAAGTGTAGGAATAGTAGGGTTGTAACAGAAGGTGTTTTTAACTTCCCTAATATTGTCTGGTCTGCCATAGTGCTAACAAGTGAGGTAGGGCAGAATTTTTAAAGCGTGTCCAGGAAAGTTTTTTTTTCAGAAATATGTACCCCACTAGAGAAGGGACTGCATTCAACATCCTCTTTAGTAATGAGTCTGGTCAAGCTGCTGATATGTTAGTGGCAGAACACTTTGAAGCCATTGATGAGAACTCTGTAAAGTAGTTATGAAAAATGTAGCACTGGTCTACAACTGAGCATTCTCAATAAGGGAAAGCTAATTTTCGTAATAGACAGGAACTTGCAGAGTTACATTGGGAGAGGCTATTGGCAGGTGAAGGGACACTTGGCAATTAGGAGGGTTTTAAAAATGAAATAAGTGAAGTCAGGGCTAACAAGTTTCTTATAGAGAGAAGTACAAGACTGACAGGATTAGGAAATCTTGCTTGATAAGAGATATTGAAACTCTGCTCAGGAAAAAGAAGAAGGCATGTATCAGCTATGGAGCATTGAGATCAACCAAATCCCTTCAGGACTATAAGAAATGAAAGAGGATTTAAGGAAGGCAAAAAGAGGACATAGGTCTTTGGCAGATAAGGTAATGAAAGAGGATTTAAGGAAGGCAAAAAGAGGACATAGGTCTTTGGCAGATAAGGTAAAGGAGAATCCTAAAAGATTCTACAAGTACAGAATATTAAGAGCAAAGAGGTGACAAATGTTCCATTTAGGATCAGTGTTGTCATCTATGTGTGGAGCCAGGGGAGACGGGCAAGGTCTGAAGTGGCTCTTGTTACCATGGAGGAGGTTGCAGAAGTTCATGAGCACAGTGATGTTCTGAAACATATCAACAGTATAAAAGAGGAGATGTTGGTAGTTTGAAGCATGTAAAGATTCATAAATAGCTGGGGCTTGACCAAGAGTATACCTGAATGCTGGAGGAGCAAAGTAAGAAATTGCCAGGGCCCCGGCAGAAATTTTTGTCCCATTGTTAGTCAGGGGCAGATACTGGAAGACTAAGGGTGGCTGATGCCCTGTCTTTAGTTAAGTGGGGCTACAAGGAGAAGCCAGGGAATAACATGTTGGTGAGTCCAAGATCAGTGCTGAGAAATTTACTGGAGAGGATTTTGATAGATGGATGAATCAGCATTTGGAAAGGCAGGGTCTGATTACAAATAGTCAACACAGCTTCAGGCAAGGGACATTGTTCCTCCCAAATCTGACTGAGCTTTTTGAAGTTATCGAGAACGTAAGGTGGCAGTAGATGTTGTGCATATGGACTTTTGTGATCCCTTTGACAAAGTCTTGTGCTTTTCCAGCTGGTGTGGAAGGTTAGATTACATAGGATCCAAGTTAAATTTACCGTTTTGATATAACATTTGCTTGGTGATAGGAGGCAGAGGATGGCAGTGGAGGGTTTCTTTTCAAATTGGAGCTCTGTAGGTAGGGTATCACAGGAATCAATGCTATGACCCCTTTATTTGTCATTTATAGCAATTGTCATTTTTTTGTCATTTATAGTCATTTGGATGAGAATGTATGTGGCATGATTAGTGAATTTGCAGATGACTCCAAAATTGTTGGTTTTGTTGACAGTGAAGATGGTGGTTGAAGTTTACAACTGGGTCTAGCTCAGCCTTGAATGTGGGCCAAAGAATGGCAGAAGGAATCTAACTCAGACAAGTGCAAAGTGTGGAACTGGGGAAGACATGCACAGTGAATGGTAGAGCCCTGGCGCGGTGCTGAAGAACAGGAAACTTTGTCAGGAAATGTGGAGGATGCTTGACACAAAAGCAGAACAGTGGAGATGATTCAGCGACGAATTATAGCATAATAACAAACTGCAAAACTAACAAGCCACAAGGAGCCACATGGATAATCTTGAAAGGACCAATGAACCGGGGCGAGAGCTTTCAGGAGTCGGTGTGCAGGGACAGATCCTGTGTGAAAAGCCAGATACTATACTTGCAGGCTAAAAGGTCACTGAAGTCTAGCAGAAGCTGGTTGAGGCTGCCTGGTTCGATGAGTGACAAAAGACCATGGATAAGAGCAGGGTTTAAATAGGCTGCAGGTGATGAGTTGGAAACGAGTGGCAGGTGACTTCTGTTAGCTGGTGGAGACTGGGATGTGCCTGACAGGACCAAACCCCACCCCCCCCCCTACCTACAGCTGGCTCAGGACAATCTGGTTGGGTCTGGTGGACCTCTTTGGTGAATGATGGATCCAAGATGAATCAGGACGACACCAAATTCCTTTCGTCCAGGCTGAACATTACTCAGTCAACCAGCTCAACCATGATGATGTGAACTCATCAACTAGTGAACTGTGTACACTAGATCATCTTCCACTATCTAGGGATCTGGAGGTGCAGGCTCAGGTGGGCTAAGTGGTCCATGAACAATGGGCTTGAGGCAGGACACATGGAAGATAGGAGTGATCCTGAGGGATGGTGGCAGCTGGGGACAGTAAGGGAGTAGGTTGATGCAATGGGTAATCTTGAAAGGACAATGAACTGGGGGCAGTTTGCAGGGGCAGATCTCAGGTGGACAGCCAGACACAGTCCTCAGACCAGAGTTATTTGACTGGGCACCACCAGCAGTTGGGTTGGCAGCAGTAGGCATGGTAGGCAGCTAGGACGACCTTCCATGCCCTCTTTCAAGCATTCTGGCAGCAGGGAACCAGGATCCTGGTGGACAGGGCCTCCACTGGTTGCTCCTCAACGGGGAACAATGGGGGTTGAAAGCTAAAGGGTGACGTACCCGTGGCAGAGGAGGTGTGAGAACTGTGGGACAGCTCAGCCCAGAGCTAGTACGTCTTCCATGTGGAAGGGTTAAAGGCAACGGCTGGATGATTGGCTTTTCCTGACTGCGGATGAGAGCCAGAGGAAAAACTCACTGGTGTGCGATGGAGCGACCAGAAGGCTTGCTGGAAGTGGGAGATGAACTATGTGCTCTAGTCTGACACAAAGTCCTGAGGGAAACTGTGGAGGCAAGCTACATTTTGGAGAACCGGGTCCACAGTCTCAGTGGCTGATGAGAGTATAGGGAGGGCAATGAAGTGGGTCAGCTTGGAGAACCAGTCCACCACTGTCACTATCTCCATAGCCCCATCTGAAGGTGGCAAACAGGTGATGAAACCCTTCGGTAGGACTGGAGAAACAAAGCTGACAAGTATATTTAAAAGGTGGGGGGTGAGGGGAGAGAGAAACACCAGACGATAGGTGAAACCTGAAGGAGCAGGGGTGAAGCTGGTGGGCTGGTAGGTGAGGACAAGAGGAACCCTATCTCTGGTAGGGTGGAGAGAAGATGGGGTAAGAGAAAATGTGCGTGAGTTGGAAGAGATGCAGTTGAGGGCAGAAGAAGGGAAGCCCCTTTCTTTGAAAAAGAAGGACATCTCCTTTATTCTAGAATGAAAAGCTTTATCCTGAGAGCAGATGCGGCGGAGATGAAGGGATTGAGAGAAGGGGATGGCATTTTTAGGATTTCTCTTGTCCACGCCTCCCACCCCACCACCCTTCGCATCCAGCACGTAATTCTCCAAAATGTCTGCCTCCTCCAACGGGATCCCACCACCAAGCACATCTTTCCCTCTTCCTCACTTTCTGCTTTCCACAAGGATGACTCCCTATGCAACTCTCTTGTCCATTCATCCCTCCCCACTGATCTCCCTCCTGGCACTTACCCTTGCAAGCAGAACAAGTGCTGCACCTGCCCCTATACCTCCTCCCTCGCTACCTTTCAGGGCCCTAAACAGTCCTTCCAGGTGAGGGGATATTTACTGATGGGGTCATTTACTGTGTCCAATGCTCACGGTGTGGCCTCCTGTATGTGAGTGAGACCTGATGTAGGTTGGGAGTCTGCTTCGTTGAGTATCTACGCTCCAACAACCAGAACTAGCTAGATATTCCAGTTGCCACCCATTTTAAGTCCACTTCCCATTCCGCCATTCTGATATGTCCATCCATGGCCTCCTCCACTGTCATGATGAGTCCACACTTAGGTTGGAAGAACAGCATCTTATATTCTATTTGGGTAGCCTCCAACCTGATGGCACGAACATCAATTTCTGAAACTTCTGGTAATATCTCTAACTGCCCCCCCTTCACCATTTTCCATCCTCTTTTCCCTCCCTCACCTTATCTTCTTGCCTGCCCATCGCTTCCCTCTGGTGCTCTCCCCACCCCCCCTTTTTCTTTCTTCCATGGCCTTCTGTCTCTTTCACCAATCAACTTCCCAGCTCTTTACTTCATCCCTCTCCCTCCAGGTTTCACCTATCACCTGGTGATTTTTTCTCTCCCCTCCCACCACCTTTTAATCCTGCTCCTCAGTTTTTTTTCTCCAGTCCTGCTGAAATGTCGACTGTACTTTTTCCCATAGATGCTGCCTGGCCTGCTGAACTCCTCCAGTATTGTGTGTGTGTGTGTGTGTTGCTTGGATTTCCAGCATCTGCAGATTTTCACTTGTCTGTGATGAAATCAGTGCTGATTTGGGACCGGGGTGTCAAGGGACCAGTAGGGGCTGCGGGAGCCCAGAGGGCTGCAGTTTGGGAGAATTGGGCCGGGTGTACTGAGGGCAGGCAGTGGTGAACTGATGAACGTCTGCGACACGATGGGCATTGCAGAAAATCCAGAGTCCATTGTGCACCGGAATGGCGGAGTTATGAGCCCACTAGAGTGCACAGTGGCCGGCATGGTACATGCTGTCTACAAGTGTGACCGCTGGAGCAGGCTCGTGCTGTAGGGCCTGGTCAATCTGGTTCTCAAGATACCAGATAATCAGAGCAAGGATATGTGAGGATGGAATGATGGCTGAAGGTTGATCTCTGTTTCAGCAGGGTCAAACTGTTGTGACAGGGTGTGTGCCTTGGTGTTCTTGGAGCGAGGTCAAGAGGAGATGATGAAGTTGAATTGCTTGAAGAAGAGGGCCCAGTGAGCTTGATGTGGGTTGAGTTGGTGGGTCTGGTGAGGAACTGGCATTTCTCTAACTTGCAGTACAGCTGGTTTTTGAGGAGATACTGAAGGGCTGAATGGACATGACAGATGTGGTCTAGTTTGTCCGTGGAGAAGATGAGGATGCAGACAAATACATAGCCATGTAGCATGTCTCAAAGGATCTCACTAATGAAGGCTTGGAAAGTCCAAAAGGCATCACCAAGAATTCAAAGTGGCCAATGAGTGTTATGAACACTGTCTCCCACTTATTCCCTTGGCAGATGTGAATCAGGTTGTATGCACTCCATAGATCCAGATTGGTGAAGATCTGGCCGCTGTGGAGTGTTCTGAGAGTGGAAAGCAGATGATCAATGGTTTCCTGATGAGTCTCGTGTTGGTACCGACTTCCTCTAGGCAAGCAAACTTTACTGTTTCACCCACCCTGTCAGGAAATGTAGAGAGCTGTGGATGAGAGCTGGGTTTAAATAGGCTGCAGGTGATGAGTTGGAAAGTGGCAGGTAATTCCAGTTAGCTGGGTGGAGACTGGAAGGTGCCTCTCTGTGCAGGTCCGACAGATCTGGGAGTACAAGTACATAGTTCCCTGAAAGTGGTGATGCAGGCAGCATTTGGCACACTTGCTTTCATTGGTGAGGACATTTATCAGAGTTGGGATGTCATATTACAACTATAGAAGGTGTTGGTGAAGCCATACTTGGAGAATTGTGCATATTTCTGGTTGTTACACTTAAATTACACTGATTAAATTAGAGATGGTGCAGAGAAGGTTCACAAGGATTTTGTAGGGACTCGAGGGCTTGAGTTATAAAAAGAGACTGGATAGGTTAGGACTTTTTTCCTCGAGCATAGGAAGCGTAGAGCTGACCTTTTAGAGGTTTTTAAAAATCATGAGGTTTAAGGTGAGAGGGGAAATATTTTAAAAGGGAGATAAACAGAGAGGATAAACAGGACATTGGTACAATAAAATTCCCATAATGATGTATCCTTGGCACTTTGGTGTTGTCAAATGCCAGATTTTCTGAACTTCTAAAGTTCTCTGAATATCCCAATATACAGTTAATTCCCTTTTATTTTTGATGTTAGACAGTAACATTATACATTTTCTAGTGTACCCTGTGACCTTAAAGGGAACACTGGAACCATTGCTCAGTGATTTAAAGGAAGTGACAGAAAAGGGCCTCAGATACTGAACTACTGAATTCTAAACAATGGTTTATGGGAGTTTTATGCTTTATGGAACTGTAAAAGCATAAGGAAGATATGAATAAAACTGTAAGTCTGATCTGTATAAGTGTATAGAGTAAACAAGGAAGAATAAACAAAGCACACACAGAGTTTGAACAGAACTGAAGAGGTGATAGTGATAGTTGCAGTGTTCAAAAGGGAATGGGACCTTAAAAGTTAATCTGCTGGATAATTCAGAGGAGAGGAATACTTCATATAAATATAATTGCAAAGAAAGCATGACAGCACCACTATTTTCTCAGGAGTCTGTGGAGATTTGGCATGTCATCAAAAACCTGAGCAGACTTCTACAGATGTGTGGTGGAAAGTGTGCTGACTGGCTGCATTATGGCCTGGTATGGGAACACCAATGCCTTTCAGTGGAAAATACTACAAAAGGTAGTGAATTCAGCGTAGTACATCACGGATAAAACCCTCCCAACCATTGATCACATCTATATGAAACATTGCCGTAGAAATGCAGCATCCATCATCAAAGATCCTCACCACCCAGGCCTTGCTCCTTTTTCACTGCTGCCATCAGGTAGAAGGTACAGGAGGCTCAGGACTCGCACCACCAGGCCCTTGAACAAAAGGAGATAACTACACTCATTCTATTTCGGGTGATCCCACAACCAATGATCTCACTTTAAGAACTCCTTATCTTGTTATTTCATGCTTGTTATTTATTTATATTTGTATTTGCACAGCTTGTTGTCCATTGATCCTGTTTACAGTTACTGTTCTATAGATTTGCTAAGTATGCCCGCAAAAAGAGAATCTCAGCATTGTATGTGGTGACATGTATGTACTCTAATAATAAGTTTTACTTTGAACTTTGAGGAGATGGAAATGGAACTAGTTCAGCTGCTCTTATACAGAGCCAATTGATTAAGCCAAATGGCCCCCATTCCTCCTGTATGTGTAACTGTGAATGTTAGAAAATGAACAGGGCTGTACTGTGAATCGTTAAAAGTGCCAACACAAGAGAGCAGAGGATTGATAGTTACTACCATATAAGGAATCAGTAGGTGTTCCATGATCAAATTTCCACTGTGAAATAATAACCATTGCTTCTCCCAGAGAAAAAAAATCAGTACATGAGTCACCTGTGCCAGATATCTTCCCTGGTGTACTTTCAATCCCATAGGACACTAGACAAAGGAAATGTTGTGTTTTGTAACTACAAAACATTAGATTAATTCGAATGAAAATATGGGAGCCCAGGAATGCAGGTGTAACTTCATCTTTACCTTAAGCAAAATAGTTGATGTGATAGTGTGATGATGTATACAATTAATGTATTTTTACAAATAACCTGTAATTAATCTGTTAAGTGAACAAGAATGCTTAATCAGCCAATATATATACAAGATAACTCAAATTATGTTGAAAGATTAAATACATATTAAAAATATTTTATTAGAATAATTTGCCCCAAAATTTTTGTGATTAATCATTGAGGAAAGGCCCTTCATTTGAATGTCTACACCAAACATCAACCACCTATTTTACACGAATCCTGCTTTAATCCTTTTTTTGATATTTCCTCACTTACTCGTCAATTTCCCCAGATCCTGCCACACCAGGGGCAATTTAAAGCAGCTGATGAATCAGTCACCGTAAATGAGTTTGGGATGGGGAGCACCCAGAGAAACTGTGTGGTCACAGAGAAAACATGCAGGCACCCAGTGTCATCGCTGAAACCAAGCACCTGGCTCTGTGAACAGTGACTCCCTCCCATTGTGCCACCATGCAGAAGGGACTAGTGTGGCTGTGTATGTGCTGCTGGAGAAGGTACAAAGGAGATATTATAGGGAATATTTATTCTCCCTTTATCCATGATGCACCATCAATAACTCTGAGACGTGGGTTAAGGTAGGCTTTTATTGGCTGGAAGAAAGCACAAGCAGCAAGTGATCACCACACAACATCCTGGAGACTGAGGAATGGTCTGTGGCTCCAATCGCCTTTATACCGGGGCCTGTGGGAGGAGCCACAGGAGCAGTCATGTCCAGACAGGTATATGTAGTTCACCACAATCCAATCCAGCAGCATTTATACAGGCACATGGGTTCCTTTCTGCTTGTGGATACATTAGATTCCTCAAGAGCAATTCTTGCTTTAACTCTGAGTCATTTCCTGCAATACTGTACAGATCACAGAAAGTGGGTGGACAGGGGACATATTTGGGTGGAGCTAATTGCTGTAATATGAAAAAGGAGTGTATTTAAAGCATATTTATTATTGAAGTATGTATGCAATACACAGACCTGAGATTCAACTTTGTCATGGGCAGCCAATAAACAAAGAACTGTGGAACTAACCCGTTCAAGGAAAAAAACATCAAACCCACCCTTTTGTGCAGAAGTAAATAAATCACACAAATGGCAACAAAAAAAAGCAAAAAACACAGAATGTAAAACATAGAAACAAAAGGCATATTTCAGTTCAGCTCAGCGTATGTTATCTGCAGATAACCCCTACTTAAAATCACCCTAAATGGCAGCAAGGAAAAAGGAGTGACTAAAAAAGTAAAAACTCATCATAACTTGAACTAGAGTCCAATCCTCAAACTGTGTCGATTAGACCGTGCTCCAGCAGTGTTCTCCAACAGCATGGAGGGCGCCACCTTCTCCACCATTGATCAATGACTTCATTGGCCCAATTACATAATCACCATGAATACAATCGCAGAATAGATACTGAGCATTCTGCCAAATTGATCCATTTCTTGATTGTCCCAGCCTTTCCACTATCCATAGGTACATCGAGAGTATGCCGGAATATCATCGACTTCTCTGGGTGAACACACTGCCACATGGGGTGACAATGTGCACATCTTGTAGAGCTGCTCCAATGCAGCTCCAGTGATCTGGAATTCCTGTGTTGCTCATCTCTTTATATATTTTCCCTGCGGTTTCCAATTTCTTCCTACATCTCAGACTTGTATAGGTGGGCGGGGACTCTACATTGCCCCTAGAATCTGAGGTTACTTGATGGGAACGTGGGGAGAAATAACATGGCAATTATTGAGTATCAGGGTAAATGGGTGTTTGATATTTGTCCAGACTCAGCGGGTTAAAGGGCCTGTGTTCATTTTGTTACTCTCTATGGCCCTAACATAAGTAAAGCACAATTGCATCAAGGAAACCCCAACCCAACTAGCTACTCTCCCTCAACATGGAAGCATTCACCCACAGTTGTGAGCCCTACGGGACTCTACGGCTTGCTGTAGAACATGCATTTTCTAGGTTTCTCAAGCACCTGTATTTACTAACTTATCTTAACTAGAGCCATCAAGCCCTTTTGCTTTCAGTTTAATCTGGTCAAGTTAGTTGTGACTGACCTGTGTTTCCCACGTTCTATGAGTATTTAAAGGGTAGGTAGCTCTTTAGCCAAGTCCTACTGTATTATGGAGACTGGCTTGTCTCACGGTGTTGCTCAGTCATCTCACCGAGGCTCCGTTGGTATTCCTGTGCCTAACCTTTTGTTTCTATCTCTTTGTGGGGACTCTGTCGACCCTCCACTCCTGAGTCAAGCCGGAGCCTTCCCCGTGACAGAGAGATTCTCCGTGCTTGGGACCAGTCCTGTGAGTGTGCGCCATGACACCCACTCCGTCACCAGTCTGCCAACACTGTAGCTTGGACAATACCTGCTGACCAGGCCTTTGATAACCCATTCAGATGCACCACCTTCATATGGAGAGGGTGGGGATCTCAAGTGGAACTCATGAAGGGAAAAAAATAATTTGAAGTTGAAATGAGAAGTAGAAATAAATTCACAGCAGAAACAAAGGCAAGGAGTATATGACATCAAGGTTTGCTTTACTGTTGAACATGGAAACTTAAAGAGCAAATCTAAATCCTGACAGCACTCACAAAACATTCAATGAAACAATGTAAATGAGTATAACTAAAATGCCTTCACAAAATCATGGAAATAGGTTGATCAGAGCTGGGAGCTTTGAGAAAGATAGGCAAAAAGGAATAGCACTATTAAAAAGAGGAAATTACTACAGTGGTAAGAAATAGTCTTGGCTTAGTAGATCACACTGTAGAGTTAGGGTTTGATTAGGTGAATCTAAGAAGCAAGAAAAGGGCAGAAAGCACTGGCAGGAGTTACTTAAAAGCTGCCATGTAGTAGTTGTGATATTGGGCAGTAAGGTCCAAATCAGGGACTCAAGTCTATTACAAGTTAGTTTATGAAATAAAATCTATTTAATCAAATTGCTGGACTTAATTGAGGATGCAAGGAGGAGTTGTGAGTAAGGAGGGGTACAGCGAATGTGTTGCATTTGGGATTTCAGAAATTTTCAATAAGGCTCCACAAAGATGTCACTAAACGTACAGAGTATGGAGTAATTATTTAATTTATGGTTTTATATTGCTATATTTCTTCACTATTCTTGGTTGGTGTGGCTGTAACAAAACCCAATTTCCCTCGGGGTCAATAAAGTATGTCTGTCTGTCTGTGATGTGGAGCTGAGAATTGGTCATCAGAGTGAATCTCAGCTTGTCAGGCTACTTCTGGCAGGGTACCGCAGGGAGCGCCATAGTTTCTGGCGGGGCACCGCCCCGAGCATTCAAAGACTACATGTTCCTGTTGGGAGTTGGGATCCCTGACTGTCAGGGGATAGTGTTACTCTGGTAAAGATAAAGGAGGCTTGGGCTAGATCCAGGCAGCTGGGATCAAGCGAATCACTGGATGTATATGTAGGATGCTCGAGTATACCCAAGAAGGAAATTAGGAAAGCCAAAAGGAGGCATGAAATAGTTTTGGCAGAGAAAACTAAGGAGAATCCTAAGAGATTTTTAAAGTATATTAAGGGTTGAGAATAGGGCCTCTCAAAGATCAAAATGGAAATCTAGGTGCGGAGATGCTGAAGATGAGCAGAGTGTTCAGTGATTACTTCTCTACTGCTTTTACCATGGAGAGGGATGTGAAGACTCGGGAACATGACAAAGATGAGAAGTTTTAGCAGCAGTTCATGTAATAGTAGAAGAGGAGTTGTATGTGTCAAGATGCATGAAAATAGACAGATCGTCCGGACTGGATAAGGTATAATATCCAAGAGCACTACGGAAGGTAGAGTAGAAATTGTGGCAGTCTTTGCTAAGATACTTGCAACATCACTATCTTCTGGTGAGTTGCCTGGAGAATAGTAAATGTTGGCAGCTTATTTAAGAAGGACTGTAAGGATGGAACTGGTAATTGTACCACCATTAGCCTGACATAAGGAAGGTAAGTCACTGGAAAGCTTTCTGAAGGGTAAGATTTGGAAAGGCAGGGGTTCATTAGGGCTAGTTCATGGCTATTTGTATGGGCGATCCTTTTGTATGAATTTAATTGAGTTTATGATTAACTGATGGGGCAAGTGATAGTTACAGCTTATATGGTTTCTAGTAAGGTTTTGATAAGGTTCCTCGTAGGCTTCGATGGAAGGTTAGACCACATGGCATCCAAGGAAGCTGGATCTGAAATGAACTGAATGACAGGAAACAGAGGACATTTGCAGACGGATGTCTCTCAGACTGGAGGTCTTGGATTAGTGGTGTGCCCCAGGATTCAGTGCTGGACCCAATTTTATTTGT
Source organism: Hypanus sabinus (assembly GCF_030144855.1). Lineage (NCBI taxonomy): Eukaryota > Metazoa > Chordata > Chondrichthyes > Myliobatiformes > Dasyatidae > Hypanus > Hypanus sabinus. The sequence continues at coordinate 84,837,542 of NC_082707.1, forward strand.
TGTCTATGTTGGCAAATTGAATGAGTACATAAAAGTAGACAATAAGCTTTCATATGAAATTAAAATACATTGACAGTGAAGAGGAGTATCTAGAATTGTAGTAGGATCTTGAATGGCTGGGTAGGTGGGCTAAGGAATGGCAAATGGAATTTAATTTGGGTAAGTGTGAAGTGTAAGCTGGCAGGTGGTGTAGTGGCATCAGCACCAGACTTTGAGGCAAATGGTCCTGAGTTCAAATCCAGCCATCTCCTTGCATGTTTTCCATCCATGCTGGGTTGAGTGTCAAGCTAGCAACGGTAAAATTCTATGTATTCATTTTCTATGCATTCTATTCATTTAACTGTAAAATGCCGCCCAGTGCACCACAAGTCACGAAAAGAAACAACAAGTGTGAAGTGTTATGCTTTGGACGATCAAATCGAGGTCAGATTTTTACATTGAACAGAGGGACCCCTGGTAGCATTGCAGAGCAGAGAAACCCTGGAGTTCAGGTGCAGAGTTGGCTCTAAGTGGAATCACAGGTAGATGGGGCAGTGAAGAAGGCTTTTGGCATACTGGCCTTCATCAGTCAGGGCACTGAATATAGAAGTTGAGAGGTTAAGTTGTAATTGTCCAATACATTAGTACTGAACAAGTGTGAGGCCACATTTCATTCAGCATTGGTTTTGTTATAGAAAGGATGTGATTAAACTGGAAAATCTGCAGAAAAGACTTTCAATGAATCAGGAGACTAACTTTTTGGACCTACATATATATCTATGTATATAAGCTATATTTGTAGTTATCTTCTGTCATTATTATTATTTTTGTATTTGTTATCTTTTGTGGGTTTATTTGTGCTGCATTGTATCTGGATTAAGTTATTTTGATCTCCTTAGACTTGTTACAGCAAATGACATTAAACAGTTTTGAATCTTGCAGGAAGAATATAAACAGACTGGGGCTTTATTCCGTGGAACACAGCAGAGTGAGGGGATAGCTCATAGAAGTGTATAACGTCATGAGGGGCATAAATAGGATGACGGTACTTTGTTCCATGGCTGGGGAATTGAAAACGAGAGGATGTAGTTTTAAGGTTAGAAGTGAAAGGTTAATAAGAACCTAAGGGGCAACTTTTATACAGAGCAGCCAGTAGATATTTGGAACCAGCTTCCAGAGGAAGTGATTAAGGCAGGTTCATTAGATACATTTAACAAGTGCATGAACAGGTAAGGCAAGAGTTTGAGATGTAGGCAAAATGTTTGGATATGGGATTGGCTTGAATATACACCTTGCTCAATATAGACACAGAAGGGCTGAAGAGCCCTTTTCTGTGCTATACAACTTCATGAATAGTTAATAACAGAGGCTGATGTTAGACTGTCTTTAAAGACTGTCTTCGCAAGGCGGAAGGTCCCGATGGAGTACCTGGTAAGGCTCTGAAAATCTGTGCCAACCACCTAACAGGATTATTCAAGGACATTTTCAACCCCTCATTGCTATGGGTGGAAGTTCCCACTTGCTTCAAAAAGGCAACAATTATACCAGTGCCTAAGATGAATAATGTGAGCTGCCTTAATGACTATTACCTGGTAGCACTCACATCGACAGTGATGAAATACTTTGAGAGGTTGGTCATGACTAGACTGAACTCCTGCCTCAGCAAGAACCTGAACCCATTGCAATTTGCCTATCACCATAGTAGGTCAACGGCAGATGCAATCTTAATGGCTCTCCACATGGTTTTAGACCACCTAGACAACACAAATAGTTATGTCAGGATGCTGTTCACTGATTATAGCTCAGCATTTAATACCATCATTCCCACAATCCTGATTGGGAAGTTGCAGAACCAGAGCCTTTGTACCTCCACTATGTGAAAATAACAGAATATAATGAAAGATTGGGTAGTGTTGAAGTTCAGAGAGACCTACATATACTTGTACACACATGACTAAAATCTAATATGCAGGTGTAAGTGGTATGTTGGCCTTTGCTACAACAGGATCTGAATACAGGAATAAGGAAATCTTACTACAATTGTGTGCAGCCTTAATGGAACTGCACCTAGAGTACTTTATATAAAGTTTAACCTGCTTACCTAATAAATAATGTACTTTATTTGTCACTGATTCAAGGATTGAATATATTTATTATCAAAATGTGTATGCAGTATACAACCCTGAGACTCAACTTCTCCACAAAACAAAGAGAACCAATAAAGAAAAGCATGGAACCTGTTCAAAGAAAAAAAACATCAACTACCCATGTGCAAAAAAACAAATTGCACAAACAGCAACAAAAACATCAACACCTGCACAAAAAAAATCATGCAAATGGCAAAAAGAAAGAACAAGCAAAAACAGAGAACATAAAACACAAAATTGAAGAATCCATATTCAATTCAGCTGAAGGAGTGTAGTGAAGATTCAGTGAACTGGTTTTAAGGAGGATAGTTCCCTCCCTGAGGATGGATTGGATTGACTTGCCCTGTCTTCTCTAGACAATGGGAGAATGAAGGAAGACCTCACTGAAGTTTAAAAGTTCTTACAGGACTTGAATGGCTTGATGCAGGGATGCTCTTTTCCTAACTGATAGGTTTAGAGCTAGACATCGCTACCTCAGAATAAAGTATAGGCCTTTTAGGACTCAGACAGGAGAAATCTCTTCCTTAAGCAGAAGGTTGTAAATGTTGTTCTATTGTTTATGAAAGGGAGTAGAGATAACCCAGGAAATTGTAGACCAGAGAGTCTGACTTCAGTGGGGGCCAAGTTATTAAAGAATCTGAGAGGTAGGGTTTATGAGCATTGGTAGAGACATAATTTGATCAGGGATAGTCAGCATGGCTTTGTCAAGGGCAGGTCATGCCTTACGAGTCTGATTGAATTCTCTGAGGATGTAACAAAACACATTAATGAAGGTAGAACAGTGGGCATGGATTACAGTAAGGCATTTAATAAGGTTCCTCAAGTAAGGCTCATTTAGAAAGTAAGGAGGCATGGGATCCACGGAGACCTTGCTTCATGGATCCGGAACTGGCTTGCCCACAGAAGACAAAGGATGGTTGTAGGTGGGTCATATTCTGCATGGGGGTCAGTGACCAATGGTGTTCCACAGGGATCTGTTCTGGGACCTCTCCTGTTTGTGATTTTTATAAATGACCTGGATGAAGAAGAAGTAAGAAACCCCTGGTGGGTTTGTAAGTTTGCTGATGACACTAAGTTTGGGGGTGTTGTAGATAATCTGGAGGATTGTCAGTGGTTACAGTGGGGCATCGATAGGATGCAGAACTGACAGCTGGAGTCAGCCCAGGTAAGTGTGAGGTAGTTCATTTTGGTAGGTCAAATTTGAAGACAGAACATATTAATGGCAAGACTCTTGGCAGTGTGGAGGATCAGAGAGATCTTGGGATCCATGTTCATAGGATGCTCAAAGCTGCTGTGCAGGTTGACAGTGTTGATAAGAAGGCATATGGTGTGTTGGCATTCATCAACCGTGGGATTGAGTTCAAGAGCTGTGGGTAATGTTGTAGCTATATAAGACCTTGGTCAGACTCCACTTGTGTTCAGTTCTGGTCACCTCACTACAGGAAGGATGTGGATTCTATAGAAAGGGTGCAGAGGAGATTTACAAGGATGCTGCCTGGATTGGAGAGCATGCCTTATGAGAATAGGTTGAGTGAACTTGGCCTTTTCTCCTTGGAGCGATGGAGGATGAGAAGAAACCTGATCGAGGTGTATAAGATGATGAGGGGCATTGATTGTGTGGATAGCTAGAGGCTTTTTCCCCAGGGATGAAATGGCTAACACGAGGGGGCATAGTTTTAAAGTTCTTGGAAGTAAGTACAGAATGGATGTTGGGGGTAAGTTTTTCACATAGTGCTGGGTGGATGAAATGCACTGTCAGCCACTGTGGTAGAGATGGATACAAACAGACTCTTGGATTGGTACATGGTGCTTAGAAAAATAGAGGGCCATGCGGTAGGGAAACTCTAGGCAGTTTCTAGAGTAGGTTACATGGTCGACACAACATTGTTGTCCGAAGGGCCTGTAATGTGCTGTAGATTTCTGTGTTCTATGTTTAAGGAATGGTGAACTTGCAGAATTCCCTATCTGACATGGCTGGGCTCAGTTACTGAATTCATTCAAACCAGATCAATAGATTTCTGGATATTAATGGGTTCAAGTGATGTGGGAATTGGGAAGAGAAATGGCACTGAGGTAGATGAGCAGCCACTCCTGCTCCACTCCTGCTCCATTATCTTATGTTCACTATTCTCAGAAAGAACAAGCAGTCAATACTGGCTATTATCCTATAAGGATATTTTTAAAAAATGCTTCTATTTGAAGAATACCTGTAAACAAAGTTGTTTCTCACTCCTGTAGCCTACAAGGTGATTGATACACAGAAAGCAAATGATGAACGCTTCAGGCCTCTTCCCCAGGGAGCGTTTAATTGAACAGGTCAGACTGCTAACCTGTGATGTTGTATAATCATTATTGAGGATTTCCAGCAGATGTCACTATAATTACACAGCACACTGTATGTTCTGACTTGAGGATCAGGAAACAGCGTTGATAGTTCCTGCAGTGTGTGAAGATAAATTCTGCCTAGCAGAAAAAAGTTTACACAGGTGATTGGAGATCTGGAATTAGCCTCGATTCCCTGTCTGCTCATCCCTCTCCACTGACCATCCTCCTGGCCCCTAACCCTGCAACTGTGCTAAGTAGCTGTCCATGCCTCCTCCCTCACCACCATTTGGGACTCTGTGGTCCTTCCAGCTGAGGGGATGCTTTACCTGCAGGTTTTCCAGTGTTATTTGGTGCATCTGGCCTTCCTGGTGCGTCTCTACATCAGTGAGACCCACCGCCGATTGGAGACCTGCTTCGTCAAGCACGTTCACTAGATCTTCAACAGCCAGGATCTCCCATTCCCTCTCTGACGTGGCCACCTCTACTGCCATGTCGAGGCCAGATGCAGTCTTCAACCTGACTGCATCAACATCAATTTCTTGAACTTCCAGTGACCACTCCCTTCTATTTTCCTTTAACCTCCCCTCTTCGTTTTCCTCATTCCTGTGGCTCCCTCACCACTTCTCTTCCTTTCTACCACCCTCACAACATACCCAGCGTCTCCCTTTGGCTCTGCACTTCCCTCCCTTTATTCTGTGGTCCACTGTCCTCTCATATCAGATTTTTCTCCTGCTGCACTTTGTCTCTTCCATGTGGCACCACCATTCTCTCATCATTCCTTTTCATCCTCCCCTGCCTCTGCCCACCCATTTACCTTCCCCTCTTGCTGGACTCACCTATTACCTGCCAGTGTGTGCCCTTCCATTTTATTCTAACTTCTGCCCTCTTACATTTTAGTCCCAATAAAGGTTCTCAGCCCGTAATATTGATTATTTATTTCCCTCCATAGATGCTGCCCGACTGCTGAGTTCCTCCAGTATTTAGTGTGTGTGTATGGCTCATTTTTCATTGGTATAATATTATTTCCTCCTGCTTAACCAACTCCCCCTTAAATATATTTCTGCTTTCCACCACAACTGCTCTGCTGTTCTGTGTACCCCGCAATAAATGAAGAATTACATCGGAACTGCATTCTCTTTTATATTCTCTTTTCTGATCAATAGTTATGATGTTCAGGTAATTATGTTGCACTGATAAAACATATTCAATGAATTTATGCCTAAAGACTCCAGAAATTCTCCCTTTGTGCCTCTGTGCCTGACAGCTGAGGGTATTTTATCAACTAGGACAGAGAGTTTGCAATCCATAAACAGAAGAGAGCACCAGACAAACAATGAAATTCAATAATCCTTTGTTTGCTCGGGGTCAGAACCACAGCTGGTGAATTTGGAAACTGTAATATTCAGAAAAGAAAGCTGAAAAGCTTTCCTCCAATTAAAAGAAGTAGCAATTTATAAAAGAAGCAGTACTCTAAGGAACATTTTGGAATGAACATATTGAGTTACCGTAGCAAGAGATTTCGAGGTTACATTGACAATCCAGCCATTCTTGTCATATCAGAACTGTACCTCATGAATGTTTTTAATTAATCAGATTCTAGACATGCCAGAAAGCTCTTACAAAGACATGTACTGAAATTCTCAAGATGTTTGGATACTCCCGTCTTCATTGAAATTGGTGCTCATCCCAAATAGCAGTCTTCTCCTCCTATCCAGAGTGGGGTTTATTGTCATATGCACAAGTGTATGTGTTGCACATGAGCAATTAGAAAAATTACTTGAAGCAGCATCTCTGGCATGTGGCATCATATGAGCAGCATTCGCAAGAAAAGCATAAATTATACACGATTTTGGAAGAAAAAATACTTTTTAGTGCAAAGTGGCCACAAGTGTTGCCTAACTATAGTGATTATGGTTGTGCTAGCTGAATAGCCGAAGGGAATTAGTTCATGGACGTAGTGGTATGGGACTTCAACCTGCTGAACCTCCTGCCCAACTGTACCTTCAAAGAATAGCATGGCCTCAATGTTGGGGAACTTTAATGATGGACTTCACCTTCTTGAGGGAACACCCCGTATGACCAGTGATGGGAAGATGTGCCTGTGATGTATGGGTCAGAGTCCACTACTCTCTGTAGCTTCTTGCATTCCTGCACATTAAAATTGCTGGACCAGGCCATGGTACAGTCAGTTAGGTTACTTTCAACAGCACATGCATAGAAGTCTATTAAGTGTTTGGTGTCAAGCTGAATCCTCTTAACCCCTTTCCTTATGATTGGATCTATATACTAGGCCTAGCACAGGTCATCAGATAGTGCTGCTGACTTCTTTCACCACCAGTTCCCCAAGTAAACTGCTTCATGCTCTCCCTCCTTCCCCTTCCTGAAGTCAGCATCTGCTCTTTCATTTTGCTGACATTGAGCAAGAGGCTGTTATCACAGCACATCTGAACCAGGTTACCTGTCTCACTCTGGTAAGCTGATTCATCACCCCTGTGATTCATCCAACAACAATAATTTTCTCAATAAATTTTAAAATGGTATTGGAGCTGTGTTTAACTGCGCAGTCAGGTGTTCATAGAGAATAGAGCAGGGTGCTATCTTGTGTTGATGGTCAGCGAGGAGCAGGCATTGTTGCCAGTCCTCAATGATTGAGGTCTGCTGATGAAGCCAAGCATCCAGTTGCAGAGGGGGGGGGGATGGCCCAGGTCTTGAAGCTGAATAAGTTTGAATGGGATAATTGCGTTGAACGGCAAGCTGTGTTTGATGAACAATAGCCAGATGTAGAAGTTCTTGTTGTTCAGAGCAGAGTGAAGAGCCAGGGAAATTGCAGCTGCTGTTGACAGTTGATGTGGTAAGCAAAGTGGAGTGGATCAAGGTGACCTTTGAAGCAGGAGCAGATTTGTGTCGTAACCAACCTGTCGAAGCACTTCATTACAGTTGGTGTAAGTGGCACTGGATGGTAGTCACTAAGGCAGGTCACCATGCTTTTCTTGGACACGGGTACAATAGATGCCTTTTTGAAGTAGGTGGGAAATGAGAGGCTGTACATGCCCGTAAATACTCCAGCCACTTGGTCTACACAGACCGTTAGTACTGAGCTAGTTATGCTGTCTGATAGTCACCTTTCATTGATTCATGCTATTGAAGAGGGCAGCAACCACCTATGCACAAAAAATTCAGGAATACCTGTCTTATAACAATCCCTGACATATGTGGCTGTTCATCAAGGCCATTACTGACTACACAAAGCAAAACAGCATCAACTGTACCAGTGACATATCCTTCCCTGATTGCCGAAACAACTTTGATGCGTGCTTCAAGGCTTGCAACACAACACCAGTGATGAAAGCTACACCCTCGCAGGTGAGCAGCGACTGGAACACCAACAGGTGTAAGAGCGTCAATCCCTGTAAAGCTGCTGGGCTAGACAACATCCCAGGCTGATTACTCAGGGAGTGTGCACACCAGCTCGCTGACATCTTCATGGACATTTCAACACTTCTCTCACCCAAGCTTCAAATCAGCCACCATCATCCCTACAACTTCAGAACAAGTGACCACCACACTGATGCCAATCATCATGAAGTGTTTTGGATGGCCGGTAATGGCACATAGCAAAACCTCCATTCCTACCACACTGGACTCTCACCAATATGCTTCTGACAGAACCACTTTACAGAAGATGCCATAGCAGCTGTCATGCATTTGTTCCTGATGCACCCAGAAAACAAGGGCACTCGTGTCAGAATGCTGTTTCTGTATTCATTTTGGCATTTTCACAATTGTCCCACAGACCCTGGACAACAAACTCCTACTCCTCGGCATAAATATATCACTGTGCATCTGATTGTTGGACTTCCTAAGCAACAGATAGGATGCACAACCACTCCTCCCTCCTCATCATCCTCAACACAGGGGCCCCTCAGGGCTGTGCACACTCTGCTCACACAATGACCACACGGCCAAACAGTCGAGTAATCACGTTGTCAAGTTCGCTGATGACATGACAGTGGAGAGCTCAAGGTCTGGTGCTGGGTAAGTAACCTCTTCCTTAATGTCAACAAGACAAAGGAGATGGTTATTGACTTCAGGAGAACTCGCATTACTCACACCCCTCCTTAGATCGGTGACACAGCGGTGAAAACTGTAAGCAATTTCAAACTCCTGTGAGTGCACATCTCACACAACCTCTCACAGTCCCAGAACACAGTCAGTAAAGCTCAGCAGCACCTCCCTCTGAGGAGGCTGAAGAGAAAGGGATATATACACCAATGATTACCACCTTCTTCAGATAAGCAGTAGAGAGCATCCTCAGATGCTTCATCATAGTTTGGTACGGAAATTGCACCGTAGTGGACAGAAAGCTCCACAATACGTAGTCAAAACTGCCAAACATATCACCAGCAACAGCCTATCCACCACCAAGGACACGTATACAGAAAGGTGCCAGAAAAGGGCCAGTAACATCACGAAGGATCCAACCTACCCTGCCCATGGACTGTTTGTCCCACTCCCATCAGGAAGGAGGCTACATAGCATCCACACCAGGACAACCAGACTCAAAAGCACTTAATTCCCCTAAGCAGTACGGCTGATCAACACCCCCACCCACTAATCCAGCCCTCCACTAATACATTACAATTTCCTGTCAGTCACCTTATGTACAGACACCCCCATACCTACCGTCACTTATGTACAGTACATAAATCAATATCTTATGTATATTTAATGTGTTGTTTATTATATTGTTATTTTATTAATCCTACCACCAAACTGATCTTTACGTTTACCCCACTCTCTGTATTCTGCAGGGATCGCTCCCTCCGTAGTTCCCTTGTCCATTCGTTCCTTCCACTAATCTTCCTCTTGGCATCAAGTGGCCAAATTGCTACACCTGCTCATTCACCTCCTCCCTCACCTCCATTCAGGGCTCCAAGCAGTCCTTCCAGGTGAGGCAATGCTTCAGCAGCAGATCTGCTGGGGTTGTCTATTGTGTCTGGTGCTCCTGATGCAGCCTCCTCCACATTGGTGAGACCCGTCGTAAATTGGGGGACTGCTCCATCTGCCAAAATGACAAGTCCCCGTTTACTGACCATTTTAATTCTGACTCCCATTCCTGTTCTAACATGTCCATGGTACTTCCCTGGTCTTTGGCCTTCTCTTGTGCCACAATAAATACAATGAGTATTTATTTGTCCTTCCAGTAAAAAAAATCCCTTCCCTACCCTCTTCTTCTATTCCCCACTCTGGCCTCTTGCCTCTTCTCACCTACCTATCACCTCCCTCTGGTGCCCTCCTCTTTTCTTTTCTCCTCTGGTCCACTGTCCTATCAGATTCCTTCATCTCCAGCCCTTTACCTTTCCTACCCAGCTGGCTTCACCCATCATTTTCTAGCTATCCACCTTCCCCCTACCCCCACTTTTTCATTCTAGAGTCTTACCCCTTCCTTTCCAGTCCTGAGAAAGGGTCTTGGCCCAAAATGTTGACTGTTCATTTCCATGGATGCTGCTTAACCTGCTGATGCTCCTCCAGCATTTTATATGTTTATTTTATTGTGTTTTTTTTGTACTGCATCGGATCCAGAGTAACAATTACTTTGTCCCCCTTTACACGTGCGTACTGGAAGTGACACTAAATAATCTGGAATCTTGAAGGATGCCTGGATGTTAGCCTCAGAGGTTGAAATTACAGAGACATCGGGAGGAGTGAGGGCTTGTATGGATGTGTCATCCACCTAGGGGTGATGGTTCCTTGCTGCTTATGCAGCCCAATCTCACCTTCTGGGAAGTTGTATCGTGCAAGCTGTCAAGTGTCCAACAGTAATTCCAATTTAGTCTGCAAGTGGCCCTTCACTCTCAAAATGGCCTTCGAGGTCATACCTGGGCCTCTAATATAACTCTAGGTCATCAGCCCTAAACACAACTCATCTGGCCCTCAGCAGATCATCCATCACTGAGCACTTACTAAAGGTAAGTGAGGAGAGGGTACAGGCTCTGTTGCAGATGAGTGAAAATCACAGTTATAGCAAGAGAGTCACAGAGACTTCTCTCAAGAATTGGAGGTGCTATCCGTATCTTTCTAGACTGCCAAAACCAGGGCAATGGTCCATTCCAAATTGTTTGGAAAATCAGATCTGAGGTATATTAAACACGTACAGTGAGATAATACCTTTAATAATTCCAGCCATTGGATTATTGGTAACTTGTTGGATTTGACTTGGTTTAAGCAACCATCCAATTTGTAATTGTTCACTTATCAGGAGTTCCCAACCCGGGGCCCATGCATAAAATAGATTAGGAACCCCTAACTTAGCTTATACGTAACGGCTTTATCTTGAGGAGTAGGCAGAGTAGGCAAATCAGAGAGTTGAAGATTCCCTGAGGCTGTGTTGCACCACACCACTACAATGGAGCACTTTGTCCAGCCCTTCCTACTTCTGAGACATGGGACCACAGGATACTTTTCCATAGCAAAGTCAGACAGACTTATAACAGCTTGGCACCTGTGGTCTCTGTTTACAAAATAGAGTTTTATTTATTTATTCCATACTGCTTTTTAGCACCTCACTTCTCAAGTACGCAATACCACCTTAGGGGCTGTTACCTCACCTCCCAAGTTTCTAAATCTCACTTTGTGCCTCTGGAAGTTCAATGCTATGTCCCCGTTGTGAGAGGTGGAAATGGGTAGGGCCAGCTGACAGGGCTCTGGTAAAGCTGTATAGGCTGATGCAATGGATTGCAGAAATATTGATGAACTCCAACCACACCATCCCCTGCCGAGAACGATGGAGATGGGAGGTCATCGATGGCCTATGCTCCACAGGGAGGTAAGGGCATAAGAAGAATGGGGTAAATAAGGTATTTATTTCATATCCTGAGTAATAAAGTGAGAAATGTGTAACTTTTCTGTCAATTCTGAGTATTGAACTGGAGGGGGGCTTATTGCCCACTCGTTACAGCAGGGGTTATTACAATATAGTCATAGAGTTGTATGGCCCACTAGATCCATGCTTTTAACCATACACACTAATCGCATTTGGCCACATTAGGACCACATCCTTCTATACCTTCACTTCTTAAGTGTTGGTCTAAATGCCTCTTGAAAAATGGTAATAGTTTCTGATTGCACCACCTCCTTTAGCAGTGTGTTCCAGATATTGACTACTAATTACCTCAAGGATGCTGTTGTGGGGACTGATTATCTTGCTTTATGATAGATACCTTGAGTGCTCATTACTTCGCTGTGAGAAATAATTACTTCATTATCTAGATCAAAAGTAGCAGGTCCACAGTTTAGCGACCAGGGAGAACATCGTTAGAAAATCAGGTGCTTGGGATAAATACACTCCACAGAAACTGCATTGGGGTCATTTTCTTGGAGAAACAAGGGATTGCAACTACTATAATCTTGTGCACAAAGAACAATAATCTGCTGGAGGAAATGAACAGGATTAGGCAACAGGAGACTGGTTCATGTTTTGGGTCAAGACACCGCACTAGGACTGGGAGTGTAGAGAGAAGCTGGCCAGCATAAAAAGATGGAATCAGGTGAGGAATCAGAATCAGAATTGGAATCAGGTTTATTGTCACTGACATTAGTCATGAAATTTGTTTTTCTTTGTGGCAGATGTACAGTGCTGGCATAACAAGTTACTCTACATTGTAATAAATGCAAGGCAAGGAAGACAAATACAATGTTGGTATTCATTTTGAGAAACCTGGACTATAAAAGCAAGGATGTAATGCTGAGACTTTATAAGGCATTGGTCAGAGCACACTTGGAGTATTGTCAGCAGTTCTGGGTCCCTTATTTAAGAAAAGATGTGCTGGCAGTGGAGAGCGTCCGGATGAGATTCCGGAGAATGATCCCAGGGATGAAAGGGTTAACATATGAGGATTGTCTGAAGTCTTTGGGCCAGTTCTCACTGGAGTTTAGTAGAATGAGGGGGGGGGGGGATCTCATTGAACCTATCGAATATTGAAAGGCCAAGATAGAGTGGAGAGGATGTTTCATACAGTGGATAGAGTCTAGAACAAAAGGGCACAGCCTCAGAATAGAGGGACGTCCATTTAGAACAGAGTTGAGGAAAAGTTCTTTAGCCAGCAGGTGGTGAACCTACAGAATTCATTGCCACAGGTGGCTGTGCAGGCCATCGTTGGACATATTTAAGATGGATATCGACATGTTCTTGATTAATCAGGGCATCAAAGGTTACAGGGAGAAGCCAGGAGAATGGGGTTGAGAGGGATAATAAATCAGCCATGATGAATTGATGGAGAAGAGTCAATGAGATGATTGGCTTAATTCTGTTTCTATGTTTTATGGTCTTATAAAAATAAATAAACAGTGCAAAAGAGGAATAGTAAGGCAGTGTACAATGGTTTTTAACCCATTCAGAAATCTGATGACAGAGGGGAAGAGCTGGTCCTAAAAGAGTGAGCTTTCAGCTGACGTAGCTCCACTCTGGCATTAATGAGAAGAGGGCATGTTGTGGATGGTGTGGGACCTTAATGCTGGATGCCCTCACCGGGAGGCACTGGCTTCTAAAGGTGAGATCAATGGTGGGACTGGGGAGGCTTGCGTCTTTGATGGAGTTGGCTGCCCTCTGAAGCCTTCTACAGTCCTATATGTTCATACCAGGCAGTGATTCAACCAGTTAGAATGCTCTACACAGGGACAGTGGGTCAATGGAACCAGGAGGGAGCACACCATGAGGATAAATGGGATGAAAGGAAGTGATGCGCCTGAAATGGACTGGGCCACATTAACCACCCTCTGTAGGTTCCGTGGCCCAGAGCAGTGATTGCCAAAGCCAGCCGAAAGGCAGGGCGAGGGGAGGGATGACAAGCTAGAAGGTGATAGGTGAAGCCAGGTGGGTGGGGGAGGCGGATTTAGTAAGAAGCTGGGCAGTGATAGATGGAAAGGTAAAAGACTGAAAAAAAGGAATCTTATTGGAGAGGAGAGTGGACCACGGGAGAAAAGGAAGGAGGAGGGGCACCAGGGGAGATGATAGTCAGGTGAGGAGAAGAAAAGAGATGAGAGGAGCCAAAGTGAGGGATAGAAAAAGGAAAGAGGATGGGGATAATCATTAGAGAAATCAATGTTTATGCCATCATGTTGGAGGCTCTCCACACTGAATATGGGTGTTGCTCCTCTAACCCGAGAGTTACCTCATTATGACAGAAAGGGAGGCCCTGGACCAATGTGTCAGAATGGGAATAGGGATTGGGATTAAAATGGTTGGCCACCGGGAAATCCTGATTGCTGTAGTTGGAGCGAGGGAGCTTGATAAAGCGGCCCCCCCCCCCCATTCTACATCAGCTCTCACCAATTTACAGGAGGCTGCATCAGCCGCACCAGCAGACAAGTGTTTAGATTGCAGGCAAAGTGTTGCCTCACTTACCTAAAAGAACTGTTTGGGGCCCTGAATGGAGGCGAGGGAGGAGACGAATGGGGAGGTGTAGCTCTTCTTCCACTCATCGGGATAAGTTGCCAGGAAGATCAGTGAGGAGGGATGAATAGACAAGGGAATGACAGAGACAGCAATCCCTGTGAAAATGGAGTGTTGGGTGAGTGGTGGGTGAGTCGGCAGGGGTGTTTGGTGGTAGGATCCTGATGAAGATGACGGGAGTGGCGGAAAATGGGGTGATAGATGCGGAAGCTCATAGGGTGATAGGTAATACAGATTACTGGTCAAATTTTATGTACTTTCAAGTAACTGGGTGACTTTAGAGTCTCTTAGGTGAAAAGATTGAAATGAATGATTAAAGACTTAATGTCACATGAAATATTTAGTGCTTACAGAAAAAAACACTTCCAGTGGTTGCGTCTGATTTCACTAATGACTAACGACTAATAGACACAAACTGACTCTGTGAATTGAAGCTCCTTTGGAAAAAGGTGTTCAGTAGTGTTAATTAAAACATGCTTAGAGATGCAAATGGAAGAGTTTACAAAGACTTACAAAGACAACTTTGCTATGACAGATTTAAATGCTCATATTTGTTTAAAGTCAGGAACAAACTGAGTGAAGAGTTAAACAGGGATTTTATAGACAGAGGTCCAATCTGGCAATTGCAGAGCCATGTAACATTTCCAAGAGTTACTCATTGATTACTCTGAGAAAGAAATCGATAAATTCCTAGTGTTCATAGTCATTCAAAATGAGGTGAAACATTTTGTATTCCAAACACTAATAGACCATACCATGAAAGAAATGAGATCCATTGTCTTATCTCATGGCATTTCAGAAGTAGTCTCAGATAATTTTTGTTCATTTCTACATGAGGGATGAATGAATAGTCGGTATTAAGAACAATATCACTGAGAACTAAACAGTGTAGTGATCAGTAACAATGATCAAAACTGTTTTGAAGAAATGGACAATACTACAATGTTCAGTGAGAGCAACACACAAAAGCACTGGTGGAATTCAATGTGTCAGGCTGCATTCAGGGAGAGAGATGGACTGCATTATATTGGGTTAAGACCCTTCATATAGACTGGGTCTGTCAAGATGACACGAAATATTGACTGCCCATTTCTTGTCCTCATGAAGGGTCTTGGCTTGAAATCTCAACTGCTCATTTCCCTCTATAGAGGCTGCCTGACTTGCTGAGTTCCTCCAGCATTTCATGTGGGGTTGCTTAAGATTTCCAGCATCTACAGAATCTCTTGTATCTCCGTCTTTATGAGTTTCTCAAATTTTCAGCATCTGCAATCTCTTGCGCCTCAATGAGACATTGACTAGCAAATTCTTTTCTAATCTGCAGTGCTATGCAATATTTCACAACTTATTACATTCCTGCTAAGTTACTATTGTGTAGAAGATTTTGCCAAATATCTTGTTGTTTCACAAACAGGCATCAGTAACCACACTACCAGGAGGGTCAGAAGAGAAGGGGATATCAGAAACTAGAGTTCCAGATGATTGAATATGTGTCACTTCTCTATTAAAGTGATGATTAAAGAGCTGGGTTAGCAAGAATCTCTGAACTTGCTTGCCCTCATTCCATAATCAGTCTGCCAGTTCGGTTAAGCTGTGTATGCTGCTAATTATAACCTTCAAGCAGTTCAGAACCGGATTCATCCAGCTCATTCTCAAGATGACAATCAGCATTACATCAGTGGAATTTGAGAGTAGTGTACTCCACACCCCCGCTGAGCAACATCAGAAATACCTTTGATCTTCCAACATTTACTGCGGCTCTCATACCTGTATTCTCGTGCTACCTGCTGCACAGTAACTTCACGTGACAGAGGTGATCCAACAACATACTACTGGAAGCAAAGACATATGAATGGAAGCTGTGGAGAACGTCAGCATTCCTGCACCTTGTAAATTCTTTAAAATTGACTAAATGGTGATTAGGCTGATAGAATTAGTATGTTTTCAGGGTTATTCATATAGATACAAATGGCTTTGATGCAATTTCAATCCAAGTGAACTTACTTCAATCCCTACCCCTCTGACATCTTCAAACTCTCGTTTCTGCATTCCTGGGTGCTCAGTTGCTTCAAGCAGGCTTCAGTCATGCCCGAGAAGAAAGTAGCAACCTGCCTCAATGACTGACTTCCAGTAGCAGTTACGTCCACCCTGATGGACTTCAAGAGGTTGGTCATGGCGTGTATCAACTCCTACCCGAGGAGTGACTTGTACCCGCTCTACTTGCCTACAATCACACCAGGTCAACAGAAAATGCCATTTCATTAGCTCTTCACTCAGCTCTGAAACATCTGGACGGTGAAGATGAATACATCAGGATGCTCTTCATTGACTACAGCTTCTCACTGAACATTATCATCTCCTCGAAACTACTCAATAAGCTCCAAGACCTGGGCCTTGATACCTCCTTGTGCAACTGGATCCTCAATTTCTTCACTTATAGACTCCAGTCAATTGGGATTGGCAATATCTCCTCCACAATCACCATCAGCACAGGTGCACCACGAGGCTGTGTGCTTAGCCCCCTGCTCTACTCACTTTATTTTTTATGACTGTGAGGCTAAGTACAATTCTAATGCCATATTTAGATTTGCTAATAACACCACTGCCATTGGCCGAACCAAAGGTGGTAACGAATTGGGATATAGGAGGAAGACTGAAAATCTGTTTGAATGGTGGCACAACAACATCTCCCTCAGCAAAACCAAACAGCTGATTATTGACCTCAGGAAGAAGAAACCAGATATCTGTGAACCAGTCCTTGATAGGAGATCAGAGGTAGATGGGGTCAGTCACTTTAAATTCCTTGGTGTTATCATATCATGAGTGCCATTACAAGGAAGACACAACAGTGCCTCTACTTTATCAGAAATCTTTGGCAAACTTCTATAGATGCACAGTGGAGAGTATCAAGACCGGTTGCACCACAGCCTTGTCTGGAAGCACCAACGTCCAAGAATGGAAAAGTCTGTGAAAAGTGAAGCATACAATCTGGCTCGTTACGGGAAAAGCTCTTGCCACCATTGAGCACATTTACATGGAGCGCTACAACAACAAAGCAGAATCTATCAGCAAAGCCATCCCCGCCCACAACACCTTTGAGGCTACACTTCTTGCTGCTGCCAAAGGGAAGGACTTACAGGAGCCTGAGATCTCACACCAGCAGCTCAGGAACAGTGGGTCTCGTGAACCAGTGTGGATAACTTTACTCACTTTAACTCTGAACTGATTCCATAACCTATGGATTCATTTATCAGGACTCTACAATTCAAGTTCTCAGTATCGTTTATTTATTATTATTTGTTTTGTATTTGCACAGATCTTCTTCTTTTGCAAATTGATTATTTGTAAGACTTTTTGTATAGCTTTTCTTTGATTCTATTGTACTTTTTATTCTTCTGTGAATGTCTTCAAGAAGATTGATCTCAGGGTTGTATATGGTTACATATGTGTACTTTGATATTAAATTTACTTTCAACTTTGATGGACCTTGGACTAGAAGAGCCAGATAAATAGCGTTCTGATGGGAGAAGGAGCATAAGTATGAAATGCTGCCAGACATACAGTACTGTGTAAAAATCTTAGGCACATGTAAAGTAAAATTCTGTAAAGTGAAGATGTTTTATCAATAAATTACTATAAAGAGCATTAAACTAAAAAACTAAATCAAATCAATATTTGTTGAGTTTTATGAGAAAATTGGCTTGTAGGTTCCTCCAGGCATTGGGAAACTTGCCACAGTTCTGCATACTTTGGTTGCCTCCCCTGCTTCTGATCTCCAGATTATCCCAGACACCTTCAAAGATGTTGAGATCAGGGCTCTGTGGAGGCAATAGCACCTGTGCAGAACTCCTTGTTTTTCTTTTCACTGAAGATAGTTCTTTATGGCCTTAGTCGTCAGTCATTGCCCTCCTGCAGAATGACGTTGGGACCAATCAGACACTTCCCTGATGGTATTGTATGATGGATGAGAATCTGCTTGTACTTCTCAGCATTGAGGATTCCATTAATTCTGATCAGATCATCAACTCCTTTTGTTGAAAAGCAGCACCAAACCTGCAGGGGATCTCCACCATGCTTCACTGTTGGCTGCAGACACTCATCCGTGTAGTGCTCTCCAGCTTTTCTGCAGATAAGCTACCTCCTGTTTGAGACAAATACTTCAAATTTTGACTCGCCAGTCCAGAGCGCTTGATGCCATTATTCAGTAGTATAGTTTTTGTACATAGATGAGTCTCTTGGCTTTTTTTCTACTTCAAAGGAATGGCTTTTGGCATTACTTTTTCCATGGAGACCACTTCTGACAAGAGTTCTCCAGACTGTAGAGCGGTATATCTGGGTTCCAGTGGTTTCCGTGCGTTCAGAGCTGATAGCAGAGCTGGACTTCCAATTTAGAAGGGATGTCAGCTTGATGTATCCCTCATCTGCTGCACTCAGTTTCTGTGGGTGTCCTCTGCATTTCTGATCCTCAGCCTTTCCTGTTTCTTTGTGCTTTTTCAGAAGAGCAAGGACACCACATTTTGAACCTCCTGTCTGCTGCAAAATTTTCTGCCTGGGAGACACCTTGCTGATGCAAGTTGACCATCTTGTTTCTTGTTACTATGGTCACCCTTGCCATGGTGTGAGAGTTGATTATTTGAAGGTTAAACTCTCACATCTGCCATACCCTCACCTTGCAGTTTTGTTGTCCTTTGTCCAGTTTGATTCCTTCTACACCCATTTCTGTTTCAGTTAATCAACTTAGTTCATTCAACTCATAATGTCATTGATCATTAGCACCTGTTTGTTATCTGTGTTTAATCGTGCACTGGGCTAAATGCCCTCAAAGTAATCAAGATTACTTAATATGTTACTTTAACAAAATACAAAAAATTCTCTAACATTTAATTTTTTGGAAAATGAATGTTTAGAAATCTAATATTTGCTTTTCTACTGACACAATAATGCAGAAGACAGAAATAATAATCTAGAACAAAATTTATATAAAAAACTAGGGTGCCAAGGATTTTTGCACAGTACTGTATTCACATGCCTCCTCCAAATGGTAGTGAGTTCTATAAATCTGATAAATACTATCTTACAGTTTAATGAAACCTTTAACCACAATTGCAGCAAAAACACAATGAATGAAATGTACGTTAAAGGGGTCAGTGCTCTGTAATGTATAGGCAGTTTTGTGGCCCTCATGCATAATGTGACTAAATTTAATGCAGCATACCACAAGGGATTAAGAGGATCTATATTGGACAATAAAGGGAGCAGTCAGTGGGCTGAAGGAAATACTGAAAGAGCTGACATCTGTTGTTAAAGTTTAACTGTGTGTTTCCTTCATTGAACTGCATTGGCTGTCAATAACACCTACAGTTCCACTTAGGGTGGACTTGTAAATTCACCCATCAAAGTACTGAAATGGAACAATATTTTCGAAATGACATGGACTGCTTCACTAAGTCAACCAATTCATGAAATCAATGGACTGGATAAAGATGGTGAAGTGTTGGATGACATACAGTGATACCCAACCTGTTACTTAAAATAACTTAATTGTAAATTTTTGATCTGTTGAAATTGTACTAGGACAACTATGAGGCAGACATAAGATAAACCATGACATCCATAGCTTAAGCTGACTTCTTGGGTGCTGAGGGGCAGATGATTTGGGAATTTGACAAGCGAGATCATCAACCTTTGCCTAAGTGTGTAGTGTGAACCGTACTTCCTCATTCACACATTAAGTTACATTTGTTTTCTTTCCTGGTTTGGACATGGGCCACTGTACTTTCATTATTACTGGGGCAATGTTGTGGACCTTCAAACCTATGGTGTAAGATCATATGGATTCCAATGGTTTAAAGTGAAGACCTGCCACCATCACCTCAGGGTGACATGCATATAGAAATAAGATTGATTGAATAAATAGCCAAAGGAACCAAACTTGAAAGGTATAAGTTTTGAAATCCTCTCTAAAGGTGAAGAGTAGTGAGATGGTGGAATTTAGGGTTGATGTTTCACTGTTCAGATTGAGCATTGCCATCAAAGATTAAAGTACTTGAATAGCAGAGGACAGGAAGTGTTGGATGCACATTCAACAAACCATTACAACCAGACTTGATTCTATCCTCCGATGATGCATATTCATTTCTCAGTAAAAGGAGCTGAATTATGACAGCAACATGATTTTATTGATAGTTCCTTTTCCTATTGCAGGAACACAAGGCTCACTTTAGTGAACTAAACACTGCCTTGCCCTCAATTAAATCACATATCCCAGAGAGAGAACTGATTATTGTTTCTTACTGATTTTAACTCAACATTTTTGACAAGAAAAGAACAGACTTAGTTCATACCAGTGCCATTTGATTGTAGTATCTCAGAAAGAAAGACCACAATAATATTTAAATGTTTAGAAAAAACTTGAGTATTCAATAATCATCTTGGCAAATAGTCCAAAGTCAAAATGAATTGAAGGCAAAATGCACAGGTAAATTGGAAAGAAAAGCTTCAGATGAGGAAGTGGGGAGTGGAATGGAAAATGGCACATTTTGAAATAGATTGATCTGAATGCTTGATTATAATGCAAATTCTGCAACATCATTACAAGCAGAAAAGTGAGTTCATAAAGAAGGCATCAAACTTACAGTAAAAAAAACAGGGCATATTGTCCAACAGTTCCAGTGATTGTGCTTGAAGTGAGTCCTCCCTCATCCCATTTCATGCAATGATCATGATCTTGACCACTCTGATGGAGCACACAGTATATGTACCTCCTAGTACCTAAGAAGATTTGGCATGTTCATGAGGATTCTCTTGGAATTTCCACAGACGTTGCTATAGAAAGTGTTTCGACAGGATGCATTTCTGCCTGGCAAGGCAATTGCTCTGCTCTTGCCTGACTGAACCTGCAGAGAGTGGTCAACACAGCCCAGTCCATCACAAACTCATCACTCCCTTCCATTCTGCTTGTCTCCATGATGTGGGTTTCTTCGGGAAGGCTAATAGCATTGGCAAGAATACCTGCCACATTGGCCATTCCCTTTCCCTCCTTCTACCTTCCAGCAGAAGATAAAGACAGACAGACAGATATACTTTATTGATCCCGAGGGAAATTTGGTTTCGTTACAATCGCACCATCCAAGAATACTGTAGAAATATAGCAATATAAAACCATAAATAATTAAATAATAAGTAAATTATGCCAAGTGGAAATAAGTCCAGGACCACAGGGTGTCTGACACTCCGAGGGAGGATTTGTAAAGTTTGATGGCCACAGGCAGGAATGACAGGAAAGCAGCTTGAAAGTCTGTGTGTACAGAATTAAAAACAGCTTCTTCCCCACTACCCTCTGACTTCTGAACCATTTCTTCCACACATGCTGCTACTCCCATTCGAGCTCTGTCCGTTATTCTCTATTGATGCTTGAGCATTTTTTTGCACTGATTCAGATTGCACCTCTATACTTTGCACCACTCTGCTGTTCTGCACTCATCGTAGTATTTACTATTACCATATTTACTCTGTCAGCGTGGAATTTCATTGCACCTTTGTGTATAGTTCCCTGAAGGTGGAGTCTCATGTAGATAGGGTGGTGAAGAAGGCTTTTGGAATGCTGGCCTTTATAAATCAAAGCATTGAGTACAGAAGTTGGGATGTAATGTTAAAATTGTACAAGGCATTGGTAAGGCCAAATTTAGAATATTGTGTGCAGTTCTGGTCACCGAATTATAGGAAAGATATCAATAAATTAGAGAGAGTGCAGAGACGATTTACTAGGATATTACCTGGGTTTCAGCACTTAAGTTACAGAGAAAGGTTGAACAAGTTAGGTCTCTATTCATTGGAGCGTAGAAGGTTGAGGGGGGATTTGATTGAGGTATTTAAACTTTTGAGAGGAATAGATAGTGTTGACGTGAATAGGCTGTTTCCATTGAGAGTAGGGGAGATTCAAATGAGAGGACATGATTTGAGAGTTAGGGGGCAGAAGTTTAAGGGAAACTCGAGGGGGTATTTCTTTACTCAGAGAGTGATAGCTGTGTGGAATGAGCTTCCTGTAGAAGTAGTAGAGGGCAGTTCAGTTGTGTCATTTAAGGTAAAATTGGATAGGTATATGGACAGGAAAGGAGTGGAGGGTTATGGGCTGAGTGCAGGTAGGTGGGACCAGGTGAGATTAAGAGTTCGGCACGGACTAGGAGGGCCAAGATGGCCTGTTTCCGTGCTGTGATTGTTATATGGTTATATGGTTATATGGCAGTAATATGATCTCATTTCATCCTATCCCTGTAGCACTTTTGTCTCCATGTTCTCAACTGGTTTCCACTGTGTAAATAAAATGAGTACTGAAGAAGGGTCTCAGCCTGAAAAGTCGACTGTTTATTCCTTTCCATAGACGCTGCCTAACCTGCTGAGTTCCTCTAGCATTTTGTGTGTGTTGCTCTAAATAAAGAAGTTTTTTCCCTGAATTCCATACTTCAACCAAGTGTTTTATATTTAAGCCACCTAATTGTGTTTTTCCTCACACTTTACAAACTCCTTAATAATTTGAAAAATCAAGTCACCCCCTCAGTCCCCTCTTTTGAGAAAAGCCTCAGTCTTTCCTGATAGTAATCACCTAGTCACATAAAATAAAATATGAATCCTTTATGCCCTACTCCAGCCTTTTCTTTCTATTCTGGAGACCAGAGCAGTTCATCCACCCACAGTTCTCTACAAATTTAACACAATTATCCTGCCTTTGAATTCTATTCATCTAGAAATGAATTGCAATGCTTTGTAAGCCTTTTTAAGGCTTTGTTAACCTGTGACCTACTTTGATTGATTTTTAATTCTGTAACCTTATATTCTTTTGGCTCTTCACACCATTTTTAAAGAATTATAAGGGCTCTTTATTCCTTGCACCTAAGTGCATTAACTCATTTTGTAGTCCGTGAACCTATTTAACAGCTTATCGTGCATATTTGTCAACCTCTTTTATATGTTATCGCTGTCACGCTGTAATTTTATGATTCTCTGTTCATCCAAAAATGTACGTTTGATTCTCAAATTCAGCTCCTTACTGTAAATTTTCATCTGAAAACTGACACAACTTCCCACCTTCAGCTTTGGTGCTGACGTAATACATGTATAGAGAACTGTAAATTGAAAATGAAGCTTCAAAGTTTAAAGTAAGTTTTAATATATTAAATTTTAATAACTTTAAGTATATATATCACCATATACAACTTGGAGGTTCATTTTCTTGTAGGCATACGCAGCAAATCTATGGAATAGTAATTATAATGGGATCAATGAAATATCAATCAGAGTGCAGAAGACAATAAAATGTGCAAATGCAAATATAAATAAGTAGCAATAAGTAATGAGATAATGAGATAGAGAGTCCTTAAAAGTGAGTTCATTGGTTGTAGGAATATTTCAATGATGTGTGAGTGAAGTTATCTCTTTTTATTCAAGAGCCTGATGGTTGAGGTGTAGTAACTATTTTGAACCTTGAGGTGCAAGTCCTGAGGCTCCCATATCTTCTACTTGATGGGTGATGAGGATCTTTGATAGTGGATACTCCTTTTCTACAGCAATGTTTCATGTAGATGTGCACAATGGTTGGGAAGTCTTTACCCATACTGTACTGGGTGGAATCCACTATCTTTTGTAGGATTTTCCATTCGAGGGCGTTGGTGTTTCCATACCAGGTTGCGATGCAGCCAGTCAATATACTTTCAACTACACATCTGTAGAAGTTTGTCAAGGTTTTAAATGTCATGCCAAATCTTCACAAACTTATAAGAAAGTAGAGATGCTGCCATGCTTTCTTCACAACTGTACTTACCTGATGGGTCCAGGACAGGACCTCTGATATGGTAACACTCAGGAATTTAAAGTCGCTAACCCTCTCCATCCTCTGATGAAGACTGGCTCACTGACCTCTGGTTTTTCTCTCTCCTGAAGTCTACAATCAGTTCCTTGGTCTTGCTGAAATTGAGTGAGAGGTTGTTGTTGAGACACCACTCAGCCAGATTTTCAGTCTTCCTCCTGTACACTGATTCATCTCCACCTTTGATTCAGCCCACATCAGTGGTGTCATCAGCAAACTTGAATGTGGCATTGGAGCTGTGCTTAGCCACACAGTCATAGGTAGAGCAGGGAGATAAGTACACAGTCCAGTGGTGCACCTGTGCCGATGGAGATCGTGGAGGGGATGTTGTTGCCAATCAGAATTGACTGGGGTCTGTAAGTGAGGAAATCCCATATCCAATTGCACAAGGAGGTGCTGAGGCTAGGGTCTTGGAGCTTACTGAAAGGAGTGTATGACAATCTTTGGGTGAATAATACAAACTAAAGTCACTTTCTATGTAATATAGGAACAAGTTTGGCTATCTTGAGGAAAAATGAAATAAAAGAGAGAAGCAATACAAAAGAGAAACAATAAAAGAGTTTATGGATACATGCATGGCTTAAGTACAATGTAAATTTTTCAATACATTGTTCCAGCTCCCTCTTGGTACTTTGATCTCAAATGTAAAAACTACCCCATTATTTGTTTGTCTAATTTGATTTCTACAACATTTGGTTAATTTCCTTTCAAGGTGAACAGCACTGGAGCAGGGACATCTTCATATCTTGTTCATGAATTAATATTAAAATTCTCTGTATTCCTTGTGAGTAGATTCCTGAAGCTAGCAAGGACTTAGTCAGGACTTGATTTAATAACGCCCTATTGAACAAAATGCTAAACCTAGTTGTGATGAAGTTTAAAGTTCAAAGTAAATTTAATATCAAAGTACATATACATCACAATATACAACCCTGAGATTCATCTTTCTTGTCGGCATACTCAATAAATCTACAAAATAATAACAGTAACAAAGTCAATGAAAGACCGCCCAACTTGAGTTTTCAACCAGAGTGCAGAAGATGTGCAAACACAAAAGAAATAAATAATAATAATAATAATAATAATAAGTAATAAATGTCAACAACATGAGAAAAAGAATCTGTGAAAGTGAGTCCAGAGGTTGTGGGAACACTTCAATGATGGGGCAAGTGAAGTTTTCCCCTTTGGTTCAAGAGCCTGATGATTGAGGGGTAGTAACTGTTCCTGAACCTGATGGTGTGAGTCCAGAGGCTCCTGTGCCTTCTTCCTGATGATATCAGTGAGAGGAGAGCCTGTCCTGGGTTGTGGGTGTCCCTTATGATGGTTGTGACTTTCCTGCGACAGCATTTCATGCAGATGTGCTCAATAGTGGGGAGGGCTTTACCCATAATGGACTGGGCCGTATCCGCTACTTTTCATAGTATTTTCTGTTTAAGGGCATTGGTGTTTCGATACCAGTCTGTGATATAGCCAATCAATATACTCTCCACCACACAACTATAGAGTTCTGTCGAAGTTTTAGATGTCATGTCAAATCATTGCAAACTTTGAAGGAAGTAGAGGAAATGCTGAGCTTCCTTTGTAATTGTACTTACGTGCTGAGCTGAGGACAGGTCTTCCTCAATACTACACTGAGGAGTTTAAAGTTGCTGACCCTCTCAACCTCTGATTCTCTGATGAGGACTGGCTTCCTTCTCCAACAGTCAACGTTTTAGTTCTGCAGGTGGGGATGAATTAAGAAGCAGAGAGGGGGTAGATAGAAGAGATAAAGGGCTGATTGGACATTGCAGTGAATCCTGGAAGAAATGAAAGGAGGAAGAAAACCAGAGAGTTGATGGGCAGATGAGTAAAAGAGAAGGGTCAAGAGGGTAACCAGAATAGGATATGGAAAATGTGAGAAGGGGGAGGGGGAGAAATGACCGGAGCTGAAGAAATCAATATTCATGATGTGGATGAAGGCTGGTCAGATAGAATATGAGGAGTTTCTCCTCTTGCCCAAGTTTGCCCTCACAGGGCAGTGGAGGGGCCATGGACAGATTTTTTTCGGTGGGGGAGGGTTCTTTGATAATGTTGGCTGCTATCTGACACAATGACAGACAGAGTAACTTGTGCACCCCTCCCTTCTACCTACAATGGCTCCTATTCTCACTTCCTGTACTTATCCAAATCCAGCTCTGGCAATACTCTATGTTCTTGCTTATCTTCCTCCTCCAGCTTTCTTTCATCTTCACATTGTCTTCCCCACACATTGCTCTGTTATTTCGCTTTGACCCCCGTTCCTGTCTGCCTCCATTTGTCATTTACCTACCACAGTCTACCAAATCCACACAAATCACATCCCTCATGTGTCAACTCCACCTCCCCAATCACATCCCCTACCTGTCACACTGTATATTTGTCTACTCCTTCACCGGTCACATCCTCTACCTGTCACACTGTATACCTGTCTACTCCTTCACCGGTCACATCCCCTACCTGTCACACTGTATACCTGTCTACTCCTTCACCGGTCACATCCCCTACCTGTCACACTGTATACCTGTCTACTCCATCACCAGTCACATCCCCAACCTGTCACACTGTATACCTGTCTACTCCACTCCGGTCACATCCCCTACCTGTCACACTGTATATCTGTCTACTCCTTCACCGGTCACATCCTCTACCCGTCACACTGTATACCTGTCTACTCCTTCACCGGTCACATCCCCTACCTGTCACACTGTATACCTGTCAACTCCATCACGGGTCACATCCCCTACCTGTCACACTGTATACCTGTCTACTCCACTCCGGTCACATCCACTACCTGTCACACTGTATACCTGTCAACTCCATCACCGGTCACATCCCCTACCTGTCACACTGTATACCTGTCTACTCCACTCCGGTCACATCCCCTACCTGTCACACTGTATACCTGTCTACTCCACTCTGGTCACATCCCCTACCAGTCACACTGTATATCTGTCTACTCCATCACCAGTCACATCCCCTACCTGTCACACTGTATACCTGTCTACTCCACTCCGGTCACATCCCCTACCTGTCACACTGTATATCTGTCAACTCCATCACCTGTCACATCCCCTTCCTGTCACACTTTATACCCGTCAACTCCATCACCAATTGGATCCCCTACCTGTCACACCTGTCAACTCCACATCCAGACACATCCCTTACCTCCGCACTGGAAATCTAAAGCAACACACACAAAATGCTGGAGGAACTCAGCAGGTCACACTGCATTTATGGAAATGAATAGTCAATGTTTTAGGTCGGGACCCTTCTTTGGACTGAGACGGTAGGGGGAAGATGCCGGAATAGAAAGGGGAAGGGGAAATAGGCTAGCCGGAAGATGACAGGTGAAGCCAGGTGGGCGGGAATGGTTAGGAATATTGTGTATTTATTATAGACAAAGTCTGTGGAGAAGAGACTGGTTTCTGTGATGTGCTGAGCTGTAGTTACAACTCTCTGCAGTTTCTTGCTGTCACTTCTGCTCATATTTCAAAAAAAAGTCAATCATAATTCTTAAAATATATATTTGAAAGCAGAGTGGAGTACATTCATTGCTGATGGTTCTGCACATAATACTGTCAGCACTCCTTGTACAGAGAAGCTTTGTCACTCTGGTTGCTCACTTTGTGGTACATACAAATCTTTATTACAAATTCAATGCTACAATATATACAAACAGTGACTAACACAATTACTACACTACAAATAGACAATGCACATTAAACTAAAATGTTTCCGTCTCTGTCAATGATGGCAATAACCCCCCACAGTGCCCAGCGGTCCCGGAACGCCTCGAAGGTCGCCGTGGACTGCGTGTATTCCTTTTCGATATTTACCTGGGAACGAACATACTCCCTAAATGTTGCCAAGCAGTCTACCCGGGCAGATCCTCCCGCCACCCTTTTCCAAGACCCATGGATGGCGGATTGTGCTATCCCCAGGAGCAAGTTGACAAGGACATACTCATTCCTCCATGACCCCTCCTTACTAGATGACCATATATAAATAGAGTGGGGCTAAAATGCAACCAGAAGGTGAGAGGCAGCCCACACAGATACGCAAAAGAGGGGCTTCAGCCTCACACACTCCATGTACATGTGATACACGGTCTCCTCCAGCCCGCAGAAGTGACATGCAGGCGGGAGATCCGTGTACAAACTAAAGAATGTATTACAAGGCACCGCTCTATGCAGCAGCCTCCACCTCAGATCCCCCAGGTGCATGGGAAGAACTCCTTCGTAAAGGGACTTCCATTGGGGACCTCCCTCACCTCCAGGTGGAAAGACAGCCCGCTATGGCATGTCGGGATGGTGGACAAGGGCAAGGAAGTGGAGGGTGTGGAGCAGCAGCCCATACAGGTACCTCCTACTTGCATCCTGAATGAGATTGTGGGTGTTGAGGAGAAAAGGTTCAAGTTGTGTGGACTCGGCTCTCGGATAAGGTTTTGAGGCCTGGGCCTGACAAGCAGCTCAGCCTGAGTGGCTTGTGCACTCCTGAACTGCACTGATATCCGTTGAGGTAGGGCAAGGGTTGGTCAGGACCCCACCCTCTGCCAGCGGAGGGGATTCCTGGCCTGAGACAACCATGTTCCAGACTCTTAGTAGGTCCAGATAGAAGCCGGGCAAACTCTGCAAAGCAGCACGGCTGACGCTCGCTGGTAGCCGCATCTCTTCGTGAAGGCAGCAGCCCCTCCGAAGGAAGAATGTCGCCAACACGTGCCACCTGGGAGTGTGCTCGGCGTACAGGAATCTCTGCAGTGTTCTTTTTTTTTTAAAACTTTTTTTTATTGCATTTTTAAATGGTTACAAAGTATGAAAAAACAATGTATATAACCCATACCCCCTCCCCTTAACCCCTCCCCCCAATGAGGTACAGAGCCAGTCGCGTACATACGCATACCAGTGACCGACCGCCCTCTCCCACTGGGAGACTCAAGACCGCTGCAGAGACCCAGAATTTCCTGTTACCCCAGAAGTCCACAAATTTCTTCTGCATTCTCATGACAAAGGGGGCAGGTGGGGCCAAGGTGAACATCCAGTACCATAACATGGAGGCCACCACTAGCTGGTTTATGGCCACCACCCTGCCTCGATAGGAAAGCGCCCTGAGAAGGCCTGACCAGTGCAGCAGCCATTCCATGACTTTTGTCTCCAGGTCCTGCCAGCTCACCAGCCGGGTCTCCCCAGAAGGACTCAGGTAGACTCCCAGATAGAGGAGATGCTCCACTCAAAAGCTCTCATCTCCTCTGGCAGGGAGTTCACCTGCCACTGACCCACCGAGAGTCTGGAACATTTTGCCCAGTTGATCTTAGTGGAGGACGCTGACGAGAAATCTTCCTGGGACTCGCGCATCCTCCGCAGGTCACTGGGGTCTGTCACCATGAGGAGTACGTCGTCGGCGTAGGCCAAGAGGACGACCTCCATGTCTGGGTCACACAGAACCAGACCCTTCAGCCTTTGCAGAAGAAGGCTCAGGAATGGCTCGACACAGATCGCATACAACTGGCCAGACATGGGGTACCCCTGACCTACTCCTCTTCCAAAGGAAATGGGCACTGTCAATGATCCATGGATCTTAATAAGGCACACTGTGGCAGAGTATAGAAGCTAAACTCAGGCTACAAAGTATTGTCCGAGCCCAAATGCCTGCAGAGTACCCACCAGGAAACTGTGGTCTACCCGGTCAAATGCTTTCTCCTGGCCAAGAGAGAGAAATGCTGCTGGGGACCCAATCTCCTGGAGCAGTGGATCATGTACTGTACTATGTGGACATTGTCCTGAATGGAGTGGCCTGGGGCCCTCTTGTTGCTCAGTGGGTGATGTACCATTGCAGTGTCTGAGAAACTTCCTCGCCAGAAACAATCTCTCAATATTTAGTAGTGGAAGGACCCTGAACTGTGGTCATTCCCCACAGAGTCTTTACGTTGTCTGTATCAAACTCCAGTGCATTGGTCAGATGTAGTCCTGCAGTCTTGATTGTGTCAGTGGACAGCATTCCCCGACGGTCGCCTCACTGCGGTGGAAAAACCAACAAGCTTCGGTCAGACAATCCAGTGTCCTTCAAGCTGATGATCTTCCAGCAGCACCTGATATCCATCCCTACTGTCTCCTCAGTCTTACTTAATAAGTACAGCAAAATCTCTCCATGACGCTTCCTATTTCCCATACCGGGCATCATCTTGCCCCTTTCATTGAGACGGACAAAAAATGTTACTTCACACTTACATCGTCGTGACTTTTTGAAGGAATTATAAAGTTATACCACTGAGCTTTTCTTTCTTAATAACATGCAAATTTTTATGTAAATTATATAGTCAACTATTTTTTGCAAATTTTGAATCTGCTTCCAATGTCCTCTGAAGCTGTACCATTTATTTTTGATTTGTTGTGAAGCAGGATTAATTTGGTGTTAGGAAACTGAATCCAGTTACAAGAAAGTGATGGCTGTCAATATATGCTTAAACTCTGACCCCTACCTTATTACATCAGACATATAAAACAGAGTTTGATCCCCAGCAATCTGGTCTGGATTTTAGAGATGGAAGGCCAGTCTATCCATTAATGTGAAAGTTCTTCTGCATTCACCCATTCTTTGCTTTTCCTGTTGATCAGCTGTTTGTCCACCAAAATAGACTGGGCATAATTTACAGGTATTACGGTACTCAGGTTGAGCTGCAACACGCCTACACCACTCCCAGAATCACACAAATTTCCTCCTTTATTTATTTCACAGGCTCACTTTATAAGTCAGGAACAGAAGCATTATCAAGACTGCAAAAAGATCGTCAACATGTTGCTGTCAAACCGGGATAGTTTGGGTTGGTACCAGAGATATTTATTAGGGATAAAATCCCACCAGGACATGAAGATTATTGAAATACAGAAATGTGAAGATATTCTCTTCACAATACTTGACAGAGTTCATCAACAAGACAGCAGGTTCCAGGTAGACTATTCCAGGGAGCTTGCCTGCTTTGAATACACTCTTAGGACAGACTTTGATGAATTAGACATGGAGGTGCCTCTGAGATTCAATGATTCGTCCTTGAGAATTGAAGAGAGCTGCGACACCCCCTATTCTGTGGATGGAATCATTCATCAGACCCATACAAGAAAGGGGTCAGTTTACCTGGCTGTACCAAAGGAAAGTGAAAGCAACTGGCTTGGAAGTGACATATTCTACCAGTTTTCTAAATCATCCCAGTACAGTGGGCATATTCTTCCAGGAAAAGTCATAAGTATCTTGAAAGAACTTCTTAAAGGAGCCATTGTTTACTGTGAGCAGAACCTATTTCTTAAACCAGGTAAGGAGCTTATGAATTCTACTTTAAATTACATTACCAGATTGTTGGCTGAATACTGGCCAAAGGCTTGAACGAGCTTTGAGACTTACCATGGTTTAGATAATGTACAAGGTGCTGGTGGATACAGGCAGTGGAATGAAGGACAACGATCCAAGTTTTGATGTTATAATAATGGCTACCACCCCATGAGTTGTGAAGTGTCACCTTATTTATGTCGTCCACGTGTACTTTATTTAATAGAACGATGTATCATCCGTTCACCGTCCCTTATTTAATTTGTGTTATCTGTTACATTACCTGATTGTAAATATATCATGAGAGTTACTGTAAATAGAGTCATAGAGTCATACAGCATGGAGATGGGACCTTTGACCCAGCTGATCCATAGCAACCAAGATGCCCCATCCAAGTTACAGTCATTTGCCAGTGTTTAGCCCATAACCTTCTGAACCTTTCTAATCCATGTATCTGTCCCACTGTCTTTTAAAGGTTGTTTTTTGTCCTGCCTCAGCTGCTTCCTCTGTCAGCTCATTCCACTTAAATAGAATCAGTAAAAAAGTTGCCCTCACATTCCTCTTAAGTCTTTCTTTTCTCACCTTAAACCAACACCCCCTAGTTCTTGAGACCTCAGCTCTGGAATTCACTCTAGTTATGCCCCTCATGATTTGATGTACCTCTATAAAATCACCATCTCAGTCTTCTATGCTCTTAGGAATAGGTCCTAGATTGACCAAACTCTCCTTATAACTCAGTCCCTCAAGTGCTGGCAGCATCCTTGTAAATCTTTTCTGCACCCTTTCCAGTTTAATACATCTTTCCTATAGCAGGGTGACCAGATCTGAACACGAGTGTCCTCCACTACTGCATCACAACCTCCCAACTTTTATATTTAACGCCTTGACTTACGAAGACCACCCTGTCTCAAGTTTTCATCACCACCCTGTCTACCTGTGACTCCACTTTCAGGGAACTAAGTAATTGTACTCCCAGGTTCCACTGCCTGAGAACATTTGGGGTGGGTTCTTTTAGTCAGAAAATGGAGTTTCCATTCCACCACTATCGGCGCTGCTCTCCCCAGCATCTCCTCCGTTTCCCGCACATCTGCCCTCACCTTGTCCTCACCTAGTATGCCGTGGATCTCCATATCCATTCTCCACAACGTTTGTCATCTCCAGCAAAATCCAACAACCAGGTTCACCTTGGCTTCCCCCTCCGTCTGCTTTCCACAGGGATTTCTCTCTACGCAAATCTCTTGTCCACTTGTCCTTCTGCACTGACCTTCCTCCTGGCACTTAACGTGAGAAATGCTACATCTGCCCTTACCTCCATCACCATTCAGGACCCTAAACAGGTGAGGTAGCACTTTACCTGTGAGTCTCTCAAGGTCATTTACTGTATCTGTACTCCCGTTACGGCTTCCTATACTTCAGTGAGACCCAACGCAAACGGGAGGTCCACTTTGTTGAGCACCTTTGTTTTGTCTGTACAACAGGCAGGATCTCCGAGAGGCCGCAATTCAATTCAGTGTCCTGACGAAGGGTCTCGGCCCAAAACATCGACAGCGCTTCTCCCTATTGATGCTGCCTGGCCTGCTGTGTTCCACCAGCATTTTGTGTGTGTTGCTGTTTGAATTTCCAGCATCTGCAGATTTCCTCGTGTTGGCCACAATTCAATTTGAGTTTTCAAACCCAGAACAACTTGTCTGTCCATGGTCACTTCTACAGCCACAGTGAGGTTGGAGGAGCAACACCTCATATTCTATCTGCGTAGTCTCTCAATCTGTTGGCAAAAATGTTGATTTCTCTAACTCATGGTAACCACTCCCCTCTGACTCCCCCCCCCCCCACATTTTTTCCATCTCCCCCCCCATTCTGGTGGCACTCTCACCCTTTCTCTTCTCTTCCCCCACCCTAATGACCTGCCATCAAATTCCTTTATTCCATTGTCCACGGTCATTGAAACCTATCAAATATTGAAAAGCCTAGATAGAAAAGATCTGGAGAGGATGCCTCCTATAGTGGGCGGGTCTTGGACCAGAGGGAACAATTTTAGAATAGAAGGACATTCCTTTAGAACAGAGATGTGGAAGAATTCTTTTAGCCGTATCGTGGTGAATCTGTGGAATGCATTGCCACAGATGGTAGTGCAGGCCAAGTCATTGGGTATATTTAAAGCAAAGGCTGTTAGATTCAAGTGTCAAAGGTTACGGGAAGAAGGCAGAGGAACGGGTTGATAGGGATCATACACTGAATGACAGAGCAAACTCGATGGAGCAGAATAGCCTAGTTCTTCCCCTATGTCTTATGGTCTTCTGGTCCTCTCCTATCAGGTTCCTTCTTCTCCAGCCCTTTACCTCTTCCACCGGCTTTTCACATTTTGAAATTTGTTGTTTGGTGGCAGCAGTATAGTGCAATACTTTAAAAAGGACTATCGGTTTCATTAAGAAATATAAAAAAAATAAGAAGGCAGTGCACAAAGAGGGTAAAATGTAAGGTAGTGTTTATGGGTTCATGGACTGTTCAGAAATCTGGTAGCGGAGGGCAAGAAGCTATTCCTAAAACTTTGAGTGTGGGTCTTCAGGCACCTGTACCTCCTCCCTGATGGTAATAATGAGAGGAGAACATGACCTGGATGACAAGGGTCCTTAATGACGGATGCCGCATTCCTGAGGCTTCGCCTTTTGAAGATGTGGGTGGCTAGTGCCTGTGATGGAGCCAGTTGAGTTTACAACCATCTGCAGCTGTTTCCATTTGTGCCTTAGGGGAAATAGTGCCAGTAAATGAATTTCCTCCATAAATATAGTTAACTAATCATTAATCTACCACAGCCAACATTTCTGATGAGTTTATGCTCTACACCCACCTCTAAAACAATGGAACATCACATAGTGTACAATTACACTCTAACCAAATATTTCACTCAGTTCACTGGTGTACTCCAAGATCCACTTCATGAAAAGGTTCCTGGTACTTATTTTAAACAGCTTTAGAGGACAATACATCTTCAAACTTAGAACCTTCTTTTGCTTTTAATCATTCACGTGAATTCATTTGCACATTTCTTTCATTTTGCAGCACATACACCCTCTGGCTTGCCCTTCCTCCTGAACTTTTCTGGATCTCCTCATTGTTTTCTGATCAATGTTCTGTCAGTAGATGTTGCTACAACTCCATAAAACTGGTCTAACTACTGAAACAAGTTTTTACACCACTGGCAGCTAACAAACTTGTTTTGATTTGCGTTATGATCCATATGGTTGAAGCTGACGACAGCTTCCAAGTCATTTAAAATAAATAACCCCAAGTCAAATTTCTTTTAACCAATAGCTTCACAAACTGATAGGGTTGTTTAGAAGGTGTATAAAGTGTTGGCCTTCGTTAATCAAAGGATTGAGTTCA
This sequence comes from Hypanus sabinus, assembly GCF_030144855.1. NCBI lineage: Eukaryota > Metazoa > Chordata > Chondrichthyes > Myliobatiformes > Dasyatidae > Hypanus > Hypanus sabinus. The sequence goes on from NC_082707.1 coordinate 84,872,022, forward strand.
AAAGCCTTGAGATACTGTGGCAGCTCAGTAAAACTCTGGTTAGACCTCTCTTAGAATATTGTGCTCAGTCCTGGTCACCTCATTATAGGAAGGAAATGGAAGCTTTAGAGAGGATGTAGGAAGGAAGGGTTAAATTGATTTTGGATCAAGTTCAAAGGTCAGCCAACATCATGAACTGAAGGACCTGTAATATTCTAAGTTTACTTTCATTGAGAATAACTATTAGCTCCTCAACTTTACAAAACGAGGTAATGCACTCTGAGTAACGAAGCTCAAACTAAGCACAAGGAAAAGCAATTGTTTATTCAGGAGTTACTTTTCAGAATTGTGGTAGTAAATCTGTAACAATTTTAAATTTTTACTGGTACTCCCACTTTTTAGTAGATATTTTGTAATGGCTGCTCTGAATGCATGCTTTGTTTCCGTGGTTATCCAAGTTATCACCTTAAGACGCCGAGGATCGTCACCCTTTATATCACTTAGCGGTCAGTGTGTCAGAATCAGGACCAGGTTTATTATCATCGGCATGTGACGTGAAACTGAGCAGCAGCAGCTCAGTGCAATATATAACCTAGCAGAGAAAAGAAAAACAATAATAATAATAGTAATAAATAAAATTAAAAAGTAATAATAAATAAATAAATGTCGATTACGTATATTGAATAGATTTTAAAAAGTGCAAAAAACAGAAATACTGTATATTAAAAAAGTGAGGTATTCTCCGAAGATTCAATGTCCATTAATGAATTGGATGGCAGAGGGGAAGAAGCTGTTCCTGAATCACTGAGTGTTTGCCTTCTGTTTGCCTTCAGGCTTCTGTACCTCCTACCTGATGGCAACAGTGAGAAAAGGGCATGCACTGGGTGCTGGAGGTCCTTAATAATGGACGCTGCCTTTCCGAGATACCGCTCCTTGAAGATGTCCTGGATACTTTGTAGGCTAGTGCCCAAGATAGAGCTGACTAGATTTAGAACCTTCTGTAGCTTCTTTTGGTCCTGTGCAGTAGCCCCTCCAAACCAGACAGAAAAGAGACTGTTGTCAGAATGCTCACCACAGTACAACTATAAAAGTTTTTGAGTGTACTTGTTGACATGCCAAATCTCTTCGAACTCCTAATAAAGTATAGCTACTGACTTGCCTTCTTTATAACTACATTGATATGTTGGGACCAGGTTAGATCCTCAGAGATCTTGACACCCAGACACTTGAAGCTGCTTACTCTCTCCTCTTTTGATCCCTCTATGAAGATTGGTATGTGTTCCTTCATCTTACCCTTCCTTAAGTCCACAATCAGCTCTTTTGTCTTACTGACATTGAGTGTTCCTATGTTCTCTCTCTCTCTTTTTCTCTTTCTCTCCCCGCCCCCACATCATCTTTTACTTCAAACCACTGAGTTCTTCAGCCAACGAGTATGTATGTCATTTCCTACTTACCAACCCATTTTCAGGGTGTGATTAAATTGACTAAGGATCAGCTCTGCGGTTTCACTCTGCTTACAAAGAACTTTGTTCTAAGAAATGGCTCGTAATGAAATTCATTTCTCCTTACTCAGCTGTACTGAATTTCACATAGGGTGACGCAAAGATTACGCACCATTCTGGGTGTGAAAGATAACTCATTCATAAATAATTCCACCTGTAAAAATCTAACAACAAAATGTGATCCTGAAGTGATGTCATCATTGCACGTGTGTGCTGATTAACAATATAATTTGTTTGCTGCCCAGTATTCACGATGCCAAATTAAACCAAATCTATCTGCACATTTTTCATATCCCTCAATCCCTGAGTCTTCATATGCCTCTATGAATGACTCTTAAACAGCACTATCCCAACCAGCTTATTCAAGGCACCTACCACTCTGTGTGTAAATCATCTTTCCCCCTCACTTCAAAGCTTTTGACATTTAAATCCTGAGAAAAATAATCTATCTACCCCATCTAGGCATCTTGGGATTTTATAAATCCTCAGCCTATGAAGCTCTAGAGAAAACAATCTGAGTTTGTCCAACCTCTCTGTAAAGCTAATACTTGCTAATCCAGACAGCAACCTGAACTTCTCAAAGCATCCTCATCCTTCCAGTACAGGGCAACCAGCACTGCACATAATACAGCTGCAACGTCACTCTTATCCACAAGGCCCAAACACCTTCTACTTACTGACTTTTGCTACTTTTACAGAAACCCAAGATCATTCGTGGTTTTAAGGGTTTTACCATTTACTGCATATTTTAAATTCAGTACATATTGCCCTGGGCTACCTCCACGGAACTCTCAGTGACCTATGTTGTAAGTTACCGGTAGTTAATGCTGCTCTGTGTCTGCTTTTTGTGGGTTATTTGTGTACCTAGTCTTACGGGCTGCTTTGGGCATATTTTGAAGCCACAAACCATACATATATTCTGATGATATATTCACATTGAAGGTTTATCTTTCCATATGTACAGCCTGACTTGCTGAGTTTTTCTAGCATTTTCTGTATTTATTTGGGATTTACAAATCTGCAGTTTTGTTTTTCAATTTTGGAAACTATACATACCTGCCTTGTGCTACCTCATCACCCTGCATGAATCTAGCAGGAGTTTGTGGAGGTGGAGGTGGAAGATTGGTGTTGTCTCAAAGAATGAGGTGTCAAGAAAGAAGAGAAGAGAATTAACATCAGAGAAAGGGAATCAAAAGTTTTGTTGTGAGCCTGAGAGGAATACTGCTGATTATTCTGAACAACAATGAACAATAAAAAGTAAAACTCTTGCTTTCTGAGGTATCTTCTGGTTCCAGTACCTCTTTCCACTTGAGGCAAATACTTTCAGTCTAAAGAGCCTACATTGATTACATCAGCAAGTTCCTTTCTGCTAAGTTAGGTGAGTAGGAATTAGAAATTGGATTATTTTGCTCTATTTTTCCAGTGTTATTAATTCAAGATTCAGTTTAATAGCCAAAAAAGCATTAATGATCATTCCAGGAGAAAATATGTCAAATGCAAAGTTGGATTGGGTATATTTAACTGGAAGTTAAACCTTATGTCAGATGTGCACCTGATACATTCTTGATATAAACTAGAGTTCTCGGCTTTAGGAAGTGAATTCTGCTCAGCAGCTACAAAAAAAACACAACCCATGGTATCCTTCTGAAGGACACCTTTTGAAGAACCACTGGGCTAATAATAGGCACTTTAGAAGGCAGTTCCAAAGCTCCTTCGACACCATTCACATACTTCCCAGAAGTATTTCCAAATTAACATTTTGTGCTTTTAGAAGTAAGTAGGTGTATCAGTGTTAATACTGATGGCAACACTTTTTGAATGGAATCTTCAAGTTCAATGTTGCTGGAAATTCAGACGACCTCAGGGCAGAAGGCATCTGGACTCACATAGGTAATGATTTCACACAGAAAAAGTTTTCTACGATCCAGGCTTTTACCTCAATCTTTCCAACAAGCAACAAATTTGTATGCTTAGAGTCTCAAATGGATTACCTTAAACCATGCAATGATCTTGCCAGCTGGTAGTGTAGTGGCATCAGCAATGGGCAATGGGTTTCATGACGAGTGGTCCTGGGTTCAAATCCAGCCAGCTCCTTGCACACTTTCCATCCATGCTGGGTTGAGCATTGAATTAACAACTCAGTCTCATAAAACAAAAGCAGACAAAATGCTAAATAAGTGGCAAGGTTGCTGCCTGATGCACCACAAAGCACAAGAGGAAGAATATAATAACTTATCTGAATGTTGCACTCTACATGACGATCACTAACAGCCAAAACTTCCTAGCATTGGGATCATTCAATTTGTGTCTGTGGACATTTGCCATTCATTACATTTTACTATTGATAGAACAATAGAAATGTTGCCTAAGAAACAGAGTTAACTCTGACAAAGGTTCTTTGACTTTAAATATCAATTCTGTTTCTCTTTCCATAAATACTGCCTGATCTTCTGAATGTTTCCAGCATTTTTAAAATTATATCAGTTATCAAAATAAAGATTTATTTGGGTCAAATTTACTAATTTTTTCCTTAGAACTTAAATGCTTAACTATCGTGAAATCTAGGTCTTTTATTCAGCTAATAGGAATTTATAGTAGTAATATGGCTTGATATCATGGCTCTTTGTTTGAGTGACTAAGAAAATGTAGCAAGTTTATTCCAATGCCTTGCTTGGTTTAGAGTAACTTCTCACCTCAGTACACCTTTTGCCTCCACAGGAGATCTGGATGCTTCTTTGTTAAATATTGATGGTCCCCGGATAACTCTGCTTCTAAGAAACTTAATAAAGCCCTTGCGAGTTAATATCATTCCAATAGTTCGGAGAGCCGTGGAGACATTTTTGGGGAATGGAAACCAGCTTGAGAAAATCTTTCCAGAGTCACTTAGTCGGGCAACACTCGCGAACATTGACATCAGCAATGCAACTTACTATCACTGGAGGTAAATGTGACTATAATTAGAGCAACTGATTTACAGTGATCGGTTCGTCAAGTTATCTAGATGTCAGAGTCAGAATCAGGCTTACTGTCACTGACATTAATCATGAGATCTGTTGTTTTGTGGCAGCAGTACTCTGCAGGCATAACAAGTACTATAAATTACAACACAAATAAGTAAACCCACTAAGTTAACAAATTTCACATCATGTGCCGGTGATAATAAACCTAAGTCTGAAGTAGTCTGAAAGAGGATTCGCGAGGTAGTGTTCATGGACGATTTAGAATCTGGTGGCAGAGTGGAAGAAGCTGGTAGTAAGAGCACTGAGTGTGGGTATTCAGGCTCCTGATGATAGTAATAAGAAGATGACATGTCCAGATGGTGAGGGTTCTTAATGACGGCCACTGCTTTCTTGTGGCACTGCCGTTTGAAGATGTCCTCAGTAGTGGGGAGACGTGCCCGTGATGGAGAGGACCCTCTGAAATCTCTTACTGTCCTTACAGCTTTGGGACCTCCATACCAAACTGTGATGCAACCAATCAGAGAGCTCTCCACTTTGGGACATTGACCTGAGTTTGATGATTCAAGTTCAGTATTGCCACAGAAACATAAACTCTTTCCTGGAAAACAGAATTTTGGATATAGGTTAGCCCTTGAACTCAATCCCAACAATTCATCATCTGCTGAGTTACTTGGACTTGAAGTGAGGTGAGAAAGATAAGGGAACTAGGTGGGAGTAAGCATTCGGCATGGACTAGAAGGGCCAAGATGGTCTGTTTCTGTGCTGTAATTGTTATACGGTTATATGGGATGTGGTTAAAGACATCAATGCTGATAACATTGTGAGTTCCCTTAGGTCCTTAAGTGTTTAACAGGAAGGACTTTCCACTTTGAATAGTTCTCCATCCATACACCCTGGTTATTTGCATTTACAAGGACCATATTTCATCCCTTGGTATAGTTAGTCCAAGAAATGGCAAAGAGCTACATTGAAGGTAATCTCAGAAATGACATGGTAGTCTAATAAACTGTTACAGATGGAATCTATCTTAAAGATGAACAGATCATCTGAAGTCCAATACTACATTGGGTAACAATTGTGTTGCTGTTCAATTTCCTGGTGAATAAAATAGATTTACTTTCCAAAACCACAGTGTGCAACAGTTGTGGTAATGTCCAATTCTACAGTACTGCTGTAAAACACTGTACAGTGTCTAAAATTCCAGTGACAACGGTGAGTGGAGTGTGAGTAGAGTGCCAGTACTAGTGAGTAGCTGTGGTGTTGATATCTAGTTCTGCAGTGAATATTGCAGTCAGTAATAGCAGTGTTGATGTCCAATACCACTGTGAGTGGAGTCATACAGGAGGTAAACATGGTCTTCTGCCCACAGCATCTATGCAGACCACTTATCTCGACTAACCCCATTCATCACCATTTGGTCTAAAGATTTCTATGATTTCAGGAATTATTTGCGCTCCCAATGCTTCTTCTATGTTGCTAAAAAGCAAAGACAAAACAAATTTTGATCTGCAGTGTTGTAGCCCAAATCAGGAATGTTGATTTCCAAAACTACTGTAGTGAAAAGTTGCCTTGCTGTTCAGTACCATACTCATGGTAATTGTCTGGTTGTGAGGAACCGTAGGGGAAACATCCGGTGCCACAATGTGTGGAACGTGCAAGATGGTGCTAGTGAAACATGCCGACTTCCTGTGGGCTACGTACTTTGAACTTTATTCATCTCCCGACTGCTCAGCGTGAAGCAACAGTAATTTCCAAGATCACATTTAGTAAAAGTAGTGTTGGTATCCAATGCCACTCTGAATAGTGGTAGTGAACGTCTACAGCCATGCTGAGTAACCACAGGCTGTACCATCTGTTTGCCTGCATAGACCCAATAGACTTTAAGATCAATCTCTGTTGGCTTGGAAAGACTGTGCTGTTTCCATAAAAGGAACACTTGTTATCTATTTCAAATTCAGGTTTTGTTTTGAGCGACCAATGAAGAAGTTGCTTGAGAAAGCAGATGACGACGGAGGGCATCGTCTTGAAAGCCTGTGTCTTCTGGACAGAATTAAGTCCGATCATTGGTTTCCAGAGAAATTCAAGAGAGGACTCACGTTTAAACAGCTTCAGGTGAGTGCCTGCCTTCAGCATGGCAGTGCTTATCAATTCTGTGATAAGAGTTCTTTGAAATTAAATCCATCGTAATTATCCAGGACTTAAACATAGATTAAACACAGAATGGCAGCTGTAATTCCAGATGTGTCACTTGTTTTTGTCCTGTGAAATTGTTTGATGTCTTTATCTGTGCACAACCATGTGACAAGAGGCTTGGAGATTTAAGTCCTGCTTCCAGTATTTCATGGATTGATGGAAGAAGCTGGAGAATTGACAGGGTTGTGTGCACTTGCTCACCGCTGGGATCGCTGCATTTCAGATCCTTAGCATTGCAACATAACCCACAGGCTTATTTCCTTTGCAAAGCAGCCTGGACCACCCGGATCCCAGCACAGAGAACAGCTGGTTTTCAACCAAGGAGGAGAAAAGTAATCCTGTCTATTTTCTGAGAACAAAATTCACACTTTTTCATTTTATTAGAAAGTTTGATGTTTCATTTAGCCAACACGTTGTGCTCAGATGCGCAGGCTGAAGAAGGAACAATGGAGTCCTGATTCAAAGCCTTGATGCACAACCTGAGCAGAGCTGGCTAAAACGTTAACGTATTTAAAACAGTATTGCAATAAGCAGCCGAGTTCTGTCTTTTGAACTTGGGTGTGCAGTCAATAACAAATCACAGAGGTGTGATCAAGGTCAGCCCGCTAACAAAGTCAGAAAGATACTCGGGTTAATGGATGGTCTGGCTGAAGAACTCAGATGGCTCTCAGGAGGATTACGGTGATAGCGGATCCCTGATGATACCATGTTGGTTATATTGTTTATTCACTGAGATACAGTGAGGAGTATGCCCTTCTGCCCTTCCAGCCATGCTACCCAGCAATCCCTGATTTAATGCTGGCCTAATCACTGGAGCAATCAACCTACCAACCATTTGGGCTTTGGACTGTGGGAGGAAGTTCACGCGGTCACAGGGAGAACACACCAACTCCATACCAGCAGCGATGGGAATTGATCCCCTGTACTGCAAAGTGTTGTGCTAACCACCACACTACCGTGCCATTCCAGCGGAGAGGCAGAGAGGAAGTACACATAGGCCTGTCAGTTCTCCAGCTTCTCCCATCAATCTCTGAAATGCTGGAGGATGTCAGTCAGGCAAATGAAACTGTAGTCTCTGAGCATAAAATAGTTGTGGAAAAGGCAGAGAGCAGAGTGACCAATTCTGCTAGCGTGGCCCATAAGAGAAGGTGTCCATTCAACTTGCTATTGGGAATCTTTTTAAATGTAAACCATCTCAACGAGAGAAGGAGGGGAATCATGCCATGGCTTTTTCAGTGAAGAACAGCATGCGTGTAGGAAACCCATGCTTGTCAAGGACGTTCTGAATTCAGCGAATGATAGTGTCCTAGATGAATCACTTTCTGGTTATCATCTATCTGTTTAATTTTGCTAGATGGTGCTACTCTGGGCCATGAAGTTTTTTCCATCGTCAAAAGATTGGGTTGACCTGGAATCTTCTGTTTATCGGATGTTGGTGGTGTTGTTACGGTGCCTTGTGCTCAGGAAACTCCCCAATTACTTCATACCTGAGATCGACGTTTTCTATGAAGAGTATCAGCCACAGCTTGATTTTGACACCATCTATAAGAAGGTAGAGGAGTTTGCTGGCTTCCCTGAGAAAAGCCTCCAGATACATTTGACCCACCTCCTCCCCGTGCAGCACTGGCATGTCGACAGTTATGTTAAAAAGTTGCTGCAAATCCAGGACACTGAAGGTCTTTACTGGGACACAGCTTACTTTGACATTATTCTGAACAAGGTAAGTCTTTCAAAAGTCTGAGGTGATAATCCGGTAGATTGACATATGTGAAGCTGGAGAGCTCAGTTGTTCTGTGGGGGGGGGGGGGTGGAGGAGAAGGAATGCTGATACTCCTGGACGATAATATGGAGAAGCCAAGCTGAAAGGTCTCTACACAAAATATTAACTGTCCATTTCTTTCCATAAATGATGAAGGGTCTCAGCCTGAAATGTCAGCTCTTTATTCCTCTCCATAGGATGCTGCCTGACCTGATGAGTTCTGCCAGCCTTTTGTGGGTGTTACTCTGGATTTCCAGCATCTGTGGAATCTCATGTTTATGAGTTCCTCGAGTTTCTCATTTGTTGTCCATATTCCAGTATCAGCAGTCCTTTGTCTCTTGTCAACATGCATGCTTTATCAAAGCTCTTGTAGATCAGAGATTGTAAGGCTTGGTACAGAATAAAATTCCCTCCACTAGACTCAATCATGCATTCCCAGTCAGGCACAACACCATTAAACAAGGTAAAGCTCATCTATTGGCCTTGCATTCCCGTGGAGGGTAAAGTGGGGGCCTCATACAGAATAGCATAGCCCTTCTAGCACAATTACTTCTTCACTAAATTTGGAATTTGTCCTTTGGTAGACAGAGCTGAGGGAAAAAGCAATTTCAGCTATTCATGGATGATTTAAGGTGCTGGTACTGAACAACATTCAGTGATCAATGTCAGAAGCTTCTGAACACATCATAGCTTACAGGACATGAATAGGTTTCAATAGGTTATTTAATGTCAGAGAAATGTATACAATATACATACTGAAATTCTTTTTCTTTGCAAGCATCCACAAAAACAGAGAAGTACCCCGAAGAATGAATGACAGTTAAATGTTAGAGCCCCAAAGACCCTCCAACTGCCCCCTCCCACACACAAGCAGCAGCAAAACGACGATCCCCCTCCCCCACCAACAAAAAAGCATCAGCACCCCTCCCTCACCGAGCCCTCGAGCGTGCAGCAAAGCCTCAAATCCACCTGCTTCCGGGGCCATGGAAATCCGGCACCCTGAAGCCACACTAGTCTTCCACACTAGTCCTTGGCACATCGAAAAGAAGCCGGTCGTGATGCCCCGAGAGCGGGTCCCATTCCCGCAAAGAACTGAAGTCGGCGTTTTACTCCTGGTCAGGGTCTTCAAAAGAACCTTGAAAGGGGAAAAAAGAGAGATCAAAGATAGAAATTGGGCTGTTCCTGATAGCAGGTTTACACAGTCCTCTGTGTGAGATGTCCATACTGAAGCCAGTGATGTAGACAGAAATAGGTTTTAAGTCCTGCATTCACATCATTGAAGGACGTGTATGGATGGTTTGAACTTTCCTGCTCAGTTCTCAGTTAAAACTGCTTTTGGGACCACATAACAGAATCAGAACTTGTGTGTGTAAAGCACAGCCCTGCCAGCTCTGGCCAAGTGTCATTTCTGCTAATGGAAAAGAGCAGTTTGAGAATGCAGACTATAGAAGTCTGTTGGGTAACCAACCTTTACAATTTTAACTGCCTGGGCTCTGCTAAACGGAAAGGGTTATAATTATTCTCCCAACTTTTTCTCCGTAGTTCTTACCCACTTGATAGGTACAGTAAATAGGATTCTAATACCTAGCTGGATCATACAGCAATCATTGCAATATTAACAAAAGTGCATGAAGTAAGAGCCAGCGTGGTATTAGTTTATGCCATTTGTTCACTGGCTGCCCTGAGAAGGGTACCAACATTCAAATCTGTGTTGTAAAGCTGATGAGTTTATTCAGAGAATTGTTTTGAAATTCCAAACTCATTCTATTCCATTGTACGGGTTTTCATTTCTGATACTGATCGTGTGGACAGTCAGAGGCTTTTTCCCAGGGCTGAAATGGTTGCCACAAGAGGACACAGGTTCAAGGTGCAGGGGAGTAGGTACAGAGGAGATGTCAGGGGTAAGTTTTTTTTACGCAGAGAATGGTGAGTGCATGGAATGGGTGCCAGCTACAGTGGCGGAGGTGGATACGATAGGGTCTTTTAAGAGACTTTTGGATAGATACATGCAGCTTAGAAAAAGGGGGCTATAGGTGAACCTAGTAATTTCTAAGGTAGGGACATGTTTGGCACAACTTTGTGGGCTGGGAGGCCTGTATTGTGCTGTAGGTTTTCTATGTGTCTATACTCCTCATCTATTCCTTATTGTTGAAGTAACAGCTCCTACTCTTTCCTGGCTGGATCCCTCACCACTTTCCATTAATTCACCCTTCCCTCTCACAGCCGAGTCTCGTTAATGGCCACAACATCACAATTTCACATGCTAATCCATGCTTTGCCTATGTTACTCCTCGTATTGAAACAGGTACGCCTGAGGCCATCAGTCACACCATGCTCAACCTTTCAATTTCCACCTTTGCTTGTTGGCTTAACATCTACTTTTCTCACAGCCACTCAACTTGCTGTCCTCCCACCCCTCTGCATCTCTTGCTTACCCCTCCCAGAACAGCACAAGCAAATCAGTGCTTGGGTTACAGTTAGAGATAACAGGTGCTTTGGAATGTGAGCCATTCAATGAAGAGAGTCTGTTTTCGTGCTGTGTGCCTGATAATGGTCTACCTCCGGTTCAGCTGTGAACCATCCCGTTTGTGCCTGGAGGAGAGCCCGGTGACTGAAAAATCCCAGTGTAGCCTTCCCTGCTACACCATCTCCTTTACCACGTTAAGTCGCACTCTCTTCCTATTTTTGCCTCACTAGCATGTGGCATGGATAGCAATCCTGAGATCACCACCCCGGAGGTCCAGTCTTTTAATTTAGCAGTTAACTCCCTGACTCACTTTGCAGGACATTGCCATCCTTCCTGTCTATGTCATTGGTAATGACGTGGACCACAGCTTCTAGCTGCTCCCCCCCCCCCTTCAGAATGCTATAGCCTGTGATGTCTGTGACCCCAGCACCTGGGAGGCAGCCAGGAGGCTCCTTCACATCTGTAGAATCTCCTCTCTGATCCCCCAGTGACTCCCTTACCACTACCGCACTCCTCCTTTCCCTCTGAGCCGCAGAGCCAGTGCCAGAGGCCTGGCTGATGCAGATTTCCCCAATAGGCCACCCCCACCAATGGTATATAAAGCAGCATACTTGGATTTGAGAGGAATGGCCACAGGAGTACTCCGCACCGTCTGCCTATTGACTTTCTCTTCCCTGATGGCTACCTCCTGCAGCCTAGGTGTGCTTGCCTCCCGGTAACAGAATTCTGATTCTGTTTATCAACCCCCCCCCGCCCCCCCAGTCTCTGGAATGATCTGTCGGTCATCCAGCTTCAGTTCAAATGTTGTCCATACAGTGCTGCAGCCGAACACATTGTTTATTTAGAGATCGAGCTGGCAACAGCCCAACATGCTCACCCCATTCAGTTGAACCCACTGCCCTAACTACCATTCCCACTGCTCTATCTGTGCAATGCCTCAGCTGCTGCCAATTAACCCATCAATTTCAGCTAACAATTTGCTCTCCTGCCTTTTCTCAGTTCCTGCAAGCTGAAGCTAAACACAGAGTCCCGACACTCACCTCTTTTAAAATCTGCCTCTCACTCTGAGAATAAAGAGCTTAGAACAAATATGTGTCAAAGAAGTACTTTGGATCTTTTCAGGCCTTCTGGCCATTTTGCCGGAATCAAGAGCAGTACATGTCATCTGTATTTGTTTTCATTTCTACCAGGTGAGAAAAAAAAGAGTACCTCAAATGTTAATTTTCTCTCTCTATCTCTAGTTTCAGGTTTACCATGTCCAGGATCCTGACAGAATTGGAGCCATGCAACTTGTCTGGTCCAAAACTACCAAACTGGTGAATGATTCATCATAGCCACGATCGACCTTCGTCAGCCAGGAACAAAGTTCATCACGACCCAAGAAGGTGGTTCAATTTAACTGATTACAGAAGGCCACATGTCTGCATATTTTACAGATCAGATTAAAAACAAGGCACATTACTACAGTCTGCACCACTTACCCACAGCCATAGTTACAACAGAATGCACCCCACGTGGAACATACCACATTCCTATGGCCACTCCTACTATACAATGAATCACAAAAGCTCTTAAAACAATGCTTACTATATTTGAACAAATGATTAAAGATATCAAGAGGTATGATGACTGTTCATCCAATCCCTGTTCCTTCACTACATAGTTTATACTCATGCTGATAAATCCAAACTCTGTAGTTATGTCCAGCCTTTGAAAAGCATACTGCAAATTCTTTGTATAATGGCCTGGCTTGTACATGTGAAATTTGACATCGATCAGTTTGAGTATCTACACTCAGTTTATAAAACGCCCAAGAGTACCTTAAACAAATCCATGACTTGCATTGTTGAGGAACAGAGAAGTACGTATTTGCCAAATGGGTTCCTCTAAAAAAATGTCCCTTCATCCTAAACCATGGTTCCCCATCTAGCATAGTGGACAGAGCTCTTAATCACATTCCATCTATTCCCCACAATTCTGCCTTTACCCTCTCTCCTCCTGGACCGAGTAACGACCTGCCACTAATTCCGCCTCCGCATTCAACAGTTCATCCTTCACCATTTTCCCCAGCCTCACACCATCACCAGAGTTCCAAAGGAACAGTTTCCCTTGCAAAACCTCAATCATCTTCTTCTTACCCACCACTTTCTAGTGTTATGTTGCAGGGGATGCGAGATATCAATCCTTTCCCCTCTTTCCTTCCCATCATTAAGGGGCCAGGCAGGCTTTCTGAGTGAAGCAGTGGTTCACTTGCATTTATTTTATCCGGTGCACTGCATTCCATGTTCTTAATGGGGTCCCTGCGTCACAGACTGGGCCATCAGTTTGTGGAACAGATGCATTCAATTCCCAGGAGTGACACTGTTTGTGTCCCTGCCATTTTAATCCTCCGCCCTATTCTCACTCTAACCTGTCTATAGCCTCCTATACTGTTAAAACAAACTTGAGGGAAAACTGGTTTATCATCTAGTCATATTGCAGACTGCGGGACTCAGTATCCAATTCTCCACCTTCAGGTAGCTCATATTCTCTGCCTGTATCAGGATTGGCCATTTCTGCTCTAAGCCATACACCTGTGATATTGGCTCAGTCTCTTTCTCTCTTCACTGGCACGGCTTGACTTGTTGGACATCAATAACAGTCCTCATCTATCCATGTTACTTGGCCTCATCCTATCGCAGATATTCCTTGTGACCTATCCATTGCTTTCCCACCTCCTCTGTATTTTTTTCTTTCCCAGTGCTGATGAAGCGTCTTTGACCTGAAATATTAAATCTCTTTCTCTTAGGTGCTGCCGGATCTGTTGTTTCTAGCAATCTTATTTTGGTATTTGTTTTGTATTTCTAGTATTTATAGCTTTTTTTATTTGAAGTTTTTGGACCTGCTTTGTATGTAACTGTACAAGAATTGACATTCAGGGGAAAGGTAACTATTGCCAGGCAGGCTTAAGTTATTTCTCTTCTCTGTAGTTACTGTACATATACAGGTGCCGTCGCCGTGAAACATAAACTATCTGGTACCTCTTTTGTGTATATTGTACATATGTATGTAAGAACTGTCTTCCGTCCTGTTGCACATCATGATGATAGAATGAAACGTTTCCTTTAAGCTGATTACACTGTATATATTGAGAAGCCATCCCTATGACTCTCACAATCTGTATGGCATCAGGTAGAAATAAACTGTTCCTTGTTATTTTTTATGTCTTATGTATTATTGTGTCCTAAATGTAATGATTAAAGCTTCATTGCTTTGATCCTTGGAATCACACAAGGAGAGCTGTGAGAATGAGGAGAGCTGCTCCAGTTTGGAATCTGTTGGCTGAAGTTTGGTGCGCATTATTAAACTTATTGATGATTAGATGGAACATCGATCTCATTCCTTGCAGTATTAACACCTTCAATGTTCTTGGATGATTAGCAGTTAGTCTATGGTTAGAAATGACAAGATTGAGCCCTGCATGTAACTTAAAACATTTTATCGCATTAAAGATATTGTATTAATATATGTTGCCATTTTTGCATTAAGATTCCGAAGTTAACAAATGTAACTGGAGTGAACTAAAAAGAACAAGTTGAATCTTATATCAATTCACATTGGTAGGAAGTTCTTTTTTGTGACTTTCTTTATGTCCTTGGGTTTTCCTAGCAATTTTTTATAAATATAATATCATGTATTAAATAAACTATACCAAAGTCAATGCTAAGAGCCATTACAGGACTGTTTAACGTCACAAACTGGAAACTGTAAGAAACTAAGCAGGAATCGGCTGTGGATACCCCTTTGGTCTACTCCTCAATGCAATATAACCACTGATCCACTATAAGCATTTTATCTCAGAGCTTATTCCTAGATTTCCTTGATAAACTCATTAAACATCACCCATTTAACATGTTTTCAGGTAGCCAAATCTCTAGCAACTATTTTCAAAAGATTCACTGCCTTCCTAGAATAGTTCTTTGTAATCTGATCTCCGTACATAGTGAACAGTGCAGGTAGGGCGGAACAAATAGTTGGTATGCTAAATAACTCTCCTTCATTCCATTAACTGGAGCTAAATGTATCTGTTTAGGATGGGAGTGCTGGGAGTGCCACGATCACCAGAAAGTCAGCTATTGTAAATGTTGAAGCCATAAACAAAGTCACTTTGCTGAATTCATAACAAAATCTTTCCAATAATTGCTTTGCAAAACCTGGCAGGGAGATTCATTGCTCAATTTCTGAGCTTAACCGAGTGCACTTAGCATTTTTGAGAGAGCAGAGCCAATAGCTTACATTGACGACGGCATTGGTGCTGCTTCCTGCGCCCAATTTCAACTTTGCCTCCAACTTCCACCCTGCCCTCAGATTTACTTGGTCCATCTCTGACCCCTCTCCCCC
Source organism: Hypanus sabinus (assembly GCF_030144855.1). Classification (NCBI taxonomy): domain Eukaryota; kingdom Metazoa; phylum Chordata; class Chondrichthyes; order Myliobatiformes; family Dasyatidae; genus Hypanus; species Hypanus sabinus. Next base: position 84,887,262 of record NC_082707.1, read on the forward strand.
TTTCTTGATTTCACTGTTTCCATCTCTGGAGATTGGCAATCCACTGACATCTTTCCACCCTGTCATTTGTAAAAATCTCCTCTCTCAGTTCCTCCATATTCGCCGCATTTGTTCTCAGGATGAGGCTTTCCATTCTACAACATCTGAGATGTCCTCCTTTTTTCAAAGAACAGGGTTTACCTTCCACCACTATCAATACTGCCCTCACCTGCATCTCCTCCATTTCCCTCACATCTGCCTCACCCCATCCTCCTGCTGTAAGAACAGGGATAGTATTCTTTTTATCTTGTCCTACCAACTCATGAGCCTCTGAATCCAATACATTGTTCTCTGTAACTTCTGCCATCTCCAACACAATTCCTACCAGTTGGTACATATTTCACTCCCTTCACCGCCCCCCCTCCCCACTGCTTTCCATAGAGATCACTTTCTGCATAACTCTGTTGACCACTTGTCCATCTTCTCTGATTTCCCTCCTGGTACTTCTCCCTACAAGTCTGACAAATGCATCGTCTATGTCTACAGCTTTCAAGTGAGGCAACATTTCACTTGTGATTGTATCTGAGTCTCTCAATGCAGCCTCCTCTGCATTGCTAAGGCCCGACACACACTGGGGCACCTTCATTCCATCCACTGCAAAAGACCAATCCACTGCATTGGCCACTGTCGGGTACAAAGGTTATAAGTTAATAAAGACTCCAGGATTACATACATAGTTTCTCACTAGCCATTTCATTTTGACTTCCCATTCCCATTTTGATATGTCTGTCCATGGCCTTCTCTACAGCTATGATGAAGCCAAAATCAGGTTGAAGGAACAACAACTTATATTCTGTCTGGGTAATCTCTAACCTGATGGCCTGAGCATTGATTACTCTAACTTCAGACATTTCTCCCCCTGCCCCTCCCCTTTTTTCTACTCCCCATTCTAGTTACCCTCTCAACCCTCTCCATCCTCACCTGCCTATCATTTCTCTTTGGTTCACCTCCTCCTTCCCTCTCTCCCATGGTCCACTTTCCTATTAGATTCCTTCTTCTTCAGCCCTCTACTTCTTTAAGCTGTTCCCTCCCAGCTTCTTACTTCATCCCACCTTCCCCTTCAGGTGGTGTCACCTGCCAGCTTGTACTCCTTTCCCTCTTCCCACTCTCTTAAGACCATAAGGTATAGGAGCAGAAGCAGGCCATTTGGCCCATTGAGTCTGTTCCACTATTCAATCATGGTTGATCCAATTCTTGCAGTCACCCAACTCTCCTGCCTTCTCGCGTACCCTTTGATGCCCTGGCTAATCAAGAACCTATCTATCTCTGCCTTAAATGCACCCAATGACTTGGCCCCCACAGCCACTCATGGCAACAAATTCCACAGATTTATCACCCTCTGACTAAAGTTATTTCTCTGCATCTCTGTTTTAAATGGACGTCCTTCAATCCTGAAGTCGTGCTCTTTTGTGCTACACTCCCCTACCATGGGAAATAACTTTGCCAGATCTAATCTGTTCAGGCCTTTTAACATTTGGAATGTTTCAGTGAGATCCCTCCTCATTCTCCTGAACTCCAGGGAATACAGCCCAAGAGCTGCCAGACGTTCCTCATACTGTAATCCTTGCACTCCTGGAATCATTCTCGTGAATCTTGTCTGATCCCTCTCCAATGTCAGTATACCCTTTCTAAAATAAGGCCAAAACTGCACACTCCAAGTGTGGTCTCACAAATGCCTTATGGAGCCTCAACATCACATTCCTGCTCTTATATTCTATACCTCTAGAAATGAATGCCAACATCGCATTCACCTTTTTAACTGACTCAACCTGGAGGTTAATCTTTAGGGTATCTTGCACAAGTACTTCCAAGTCCCTTTGCACTCACATTTTGAGTTCTCTCCCCATCTAAATAATAGTCTGTCTGTTTATTTTTTCCACCAAAGTGCATGACCATACACTAACATTATATTTCATTTGCCACTTCTTTGCTCATTCCCCTAAACTACCTAAGTCTCTCTGCAGGCTCTCTGTTTCCTCAGCACTACCCACTTCTCCACCTATCTGTATCATCGGCAAATTTAGCCACAAATCCATTAATCCCATTGTCCAAATCATTGACATATAGCAGCGGTCCCAACACCGATCCCTGTGGAACTCCACTGGTAACCGGCAGCCAGGCAGAATAGGATCCCTTTATTCCCACTCTTTGTTTTCTGCTGATCAGCCAATGCTCCACCCACACCAGTAACTCCCCTGTAATTCTGTGGGCTCTTATCTTGCTAAGCAGCCTCATGTGCAGCACCATGTTAAAGGCCTTTTGAAAATCCAAGTACAGCACATCTACTACATCTCCTTTGTCTACCCTGCTTGTAATTTCCTCAAAAAATGCAGAAGTTTAGTCAGCCAGGATTTTCCTTTCAGGGAACCATGCTGACTTTGACTTATCTTGTCATGTGCCTCCAGGTATTCTGTAATATTATCAATTGATTCCAACAACTTCCCAACCACTGATGTCAGGCTAACAGGTCTATAGTTTCCTTTCTGCTGCCTCTTACCCTTCTTAAATAGTGGAGTAACATTTGCAATTTTCCAGTCATCTAGTACAATGCCAGAATTTATTGATTCTTGAAAGATCATTGTTAATGCCTCTGCAATCTCTCCAGCTACATCCTTCAGAACCTGAGGGTGCATTCCATCAGGCCCAGGAGATTTATCCACCCTCAGACCATTAAGCTTCCTGAGCACCTTCTCAGTCATAATTTTCACTGGACTAACCTCACTTCCCTGACGCTTCTGAATGTCTGGTATACTGCAGATGTCTTCATCTGTAGTAAAGACTGATGCAAAATACGCATTCAGTTCCTCTGCCATCTCTGCGTCTCTCATTACCATATCTCCAGCGTCATTTTATATTGGTCTTATATCTACCCTCAACTCTCTTTTACCCTTCATATACTTAAAAAAGCCTATAGTATCTTCTTTGATATTAATCGCCAACTTCCTTTCATAACTCATCTTTTCCTGCCTAACAACCCTTCTTAGTTTCCTTCTGCAAGTTTTTAAAAGCTCCCCAATCTTCTCAGTAGCTTTGGCTTCCTTCTGTGTCCTCTCTGTTGTTTTTACTTTGGCTCTGACTTCGCTTGTCAGCTACTGTAGTGTCCTTCTTCCATTTGAAAATTTCTTCTTATTTGGAATATATCTGTTTTGCACTTCTCTCATTTTTCACAGAAACTCCAGCCATTGCTGCTCTACTGTCCTTCCTGCTAGTGTCCCTTTCCAGTCAACCTTGGTCAGTTCCCCTCTCGTGCCATTGTAATTTCCTTTATTCCACTGAAATACTGACACATTGGAATTTAGTTTCTCCTTCTCAAATTTCAAAGCAAACTCAATCATATTGTGATCACTGTTCCCTAAGGGTTCCTTAACAAGGTCTCCTATCACCTCTGGATCATTGCACAACACCCAATCCAGCACAGCTGATCCCCAAGTGGGCTCAACAACAAGCTGTTCTAAAAAGCCATCCCTTAGACATTCTATAAATTCTCTCTTGAGGTCCAGTACTGGCCTAGTTTTCCCAATCCACTTTCATGTTAAAATCCCCAACGATTATCATGACATTACCCTTCTGACACACCTTTTCTATCTCCTGCTGTAATTTGTAACCCACATCCCGGCTGCTGTTCGGAGGCCTGTATACAACTGCCATTCGGGTCCTTTCACCCTTGCCATTTCTTAACTCAATTCATAGAGACTCTACACCGTCCAATCCTATGTCATCCTTTCTAATGATTTAATATTATTTCTTATACACAGGGCTACACCAACCACCCCCTCTGCCTACTAACCTATCTTTCTGATACACTGTGTATCCTTGGACATTCAACTCCCAATGGCAGCCATCCTTTAGCCAAGTTTCAGAGATGGCCACAACGTCATATTTGCCAATCTGTAGCTGCATTTTGAGATCAGTTATTTTATTTCTTTTGCTGTGTGCATTCAAGTACAACACTTTCAGTTCAGTATTTGTTGCTTTCTATTTTAACTGCACCACGCCTCTATTGGCCTGTAACTCATCCCATTGGCTGTGATTAAGCATAATCTCCTGCCTGTCCTTAATATTATCTCTGCTGCACACTATCTTTGATTTATTTGCTTTCCCCTTCCTCAGCCCTGTCACTCTGGTTCCCATCCTCCTGCCAAATTAGTTTAAACCCTCCCTACTAGCTCTACTAAACATGCCTGCTAGGATACTGGACCCCTTTGGGTTCAGGTGTAACCCATCCTTTTTGTACACGTTGTACCTCCCCCAGAAGAGGCCCCAATGATCCAGGAACCCAAAGCCCTGCCCCCTACACCAGTCTCTCAGCCATACATTAATATCCTGATCATGCTATTCTTGCGCTCGTTAGCACGTGGCACAGGAAGCAATCCTAAAATTACTGCCCTAGAGATCCTGCCTTTCAGCTTCCTACCTAACTCCCTGAATTCTCTCTTCAGGACCTCCTCCCTTTTTCTACCTATGTCATTGGTACCAACATGTACCAAGACTTCTGGCTGTTCACCCTCTCCCTTCAGAATACTCTGCACCCGATCCGAAACATCCCGTATCCTGGCATCTGGGAGGCACCACACCATGCAGGTATCTCTAGAAAGCAGACAGCACCTCCTGTCTGTTCCCCTCACCCTGGAGTCCCCCTATGATTACCTCATTCCTCATCTTTCTCTCTCCCTTCTGCACTATGGAACCAGGCTCTATGGCCGAGATCCAATCACCGTGGTCGTCCTCTGTCATGTCATCCCCCTCAATGAGATCCAAAACGAGGTAACGATTACTGAGGGGGATGGCCACAGGGGTGCTCTCTACTATCTGAGCTCTTCCCTTCCCTTCCCTTCCCTAACACTCACCCACCAATCTAACTCCTGCAGCCTCAGGGTGACTAACTCCCTGTAGCTCCTTTCTGTCTCCTGCTCACTCTCCCTAATAAGCTGTAGGTCATTGAGCCGCTGTTCCAGATCCCTAACATGGTCTCTCAGGAGCTGCACCTCAGTGTGCCTGGCGCAGATGTGTCCATCGGGAAGGCTGGAAGATTCACAGGATTCCCACATCTGACACTCAGAGCAAAGTACTAACCCTACAGACATGCTCTATAATCCTCTAAAAAAATGGAAACAAACAAAAAAAGCTTATTCTGACTTCTATCCCCCTCCTTTCCAGCCCTGATGAAAGGTTTCAGCTCAAAAACATTGGCTGTTTATTCCCGTCCACGGATGCTGCCTGATTTGTTGAGTTCCTCCAGAAAATTTGTGTGTGTTTCTTATCAGCAAGCTTCTATTGTGTAAAAATATTTGAAATTGTCTGAATTCCAGGAATGAGAACAATGGGGAAGCAAAGGTAGTGTATTGTGATCATTACAGATTAGTCCTGCAGTAACCAGTTGACCTGTTACATTTTATTCTGCTTAAGCTGCCAAGTGCTGCACTAGGCCATTCCAAAGGAAATATGTTGACTGGACTGAAAAGCAAGTCAAACTATGTAATGATGGCAGAGCTTCCATTCTGTGAGTCAAATCTTTGGTTCAGATCATCTGATGGCGTCATTGTCAAATTGCTGATGTTTTAAAAACTCCAGATTATTCGAATAACTGAGTCTTAATATTCTCGATGCTCTGATGCCATTTGAGCTCCAAGCTGTTACTCTATGGTTTGAATTATTAGTTTTCTTTCAGCAGAGAGGGCTGGGAAGCAGGGTCTCCTTACCTGAGGAACACACAGGAACGTACCAGGGTTTTGGCCAAGAGTACCTAACACTCAAAACTTTTCAGCCCCTTCTCCACATATCTGAGGAGCAATGTGTCTGAAGTGTGACACAGGTGGCCCGTGAGCTTTGCCAGCTGCCTCACACGGAGCACCTGCCTATGCCAGGTTCCCGCGTGCTTTGTCAATGGGCGTGACTATGATTATGGAGCTGAACTTCTCAGTCTTAGCATTCTTACAGGCAGTAACTGATCCTTGCTGCATCGTGCAGATAGCAGCTCAAAACCACCTTTGTGACATGAAGGAATTTCTAAGATCAGGGAGGAGATAATTCTACCCCCCCCCCGAGCTGCTTAACAGAAATGAAAGTGTCAGTGAATAGCAGAGAGGCATGGTTAAACAATCAGAATTGTGCAGGATGTCAGAGAAATGAAATATTACATAATTTGACTTTAAGAGACCATAAGATACAGCAGATGGGGGCCGTTCACCGCTTCAAGTCTGCTCCGCAATTCAGTCGTGGCTTTTTTTTTCAACAGCAGTCTCCTGCCATCTCCCTGTAATCCAACCCCCTAAGCAGTATGTAATCTCTGAGCACTGACCGTGTGCAGCTGCTTGTAGATGGGGTTTATTTATGTGTTTACCTCCCTGCAACAGTTAACATTTCCTGACACCAGGATCAGCTCCTAGGTCCTAGCATTAGCTTTCCTGGTAGACATTCCAACTCCCACTTCACCTACATTTCAGGCTGAGAACCTTCATCAGGTCAGGAAAGGAAGGGGGAAGAAGCCAGAACAGGAAGGTTGGGGGTGGGGTGAGGAGTACAAGCTGGCAGGTGATAGGTGAAGTCAGGTGAGCAAGGAAAATAGGTGGGTGAGGGAGGGGAGATGAAGTGAGAAGCTGGGAGGTGAGAGATGGAAAAGCTAAGGGGTGAAGAAGAAGGAATCTGATAGGAAAGGGAGACAGGGGAGACAGGGGAGGAGGAGGAGAGTCACCACAGTGAGATGGGGCAAGAGGGGAGACAGAATGGGGAATAGAAAAAGAGAGGGGAGGGGAGAAATTATCAGTGCTCACTCCTGAAATAACTCTCTATCATTGGGCTGAAAGGCAAAAGGAGAGTACATGAATTCCTTATAGATCCTGAACACAGAGAACGCGTCCTCCAAGCATCACCATCTTGCTGTATAGTTTTCAAAGTGAACAGTCTTCCGTCCCAGTGGGTCTAGTAGCAGCAATTTTATTCAACCACAAAGCTCAGAAAGTTCTAATTTCCCAGGTGCAGTTGAGGTATAAACCCCACCATAACAGATACTAACTTTATGGGCTGCTAACCAATATCCCAACAGTGGAGACACAAGAGACTGCAGATGCTAAACTTTGGAACAACAAACAGCTACTGGATGAACTCAGCATCAATGGAGGGAAACGGAAAGTTGAGGCAGGTCCAGATGAGAGGGCTTGACCCAAACTGTCAATTGTCCACTTCCCACCACAGATGCTGCCCCACTCATTGAGTTCCTCCAGCAGTTTGTTGTTGACCTGATTGTTTGTCTGTGGCCTGATATCATTAAGGTGGACAGGGTGCAGGAAAGGTTGACAAGGATGAAGGACTTAGGTTATATGGAGTTATAAGTAGAGGCTGGATGGTCTAGGACAATGCTTCTGCTTTCTGAGGAGATAGAAGAGAGCTGGACTTTGCACATCAATACTCGCGTCCTACCGATGCACAGTAGAGAACATCCTAATGAGCTGTGTCACTGTGTGGTACGGGAATTGCATTGCAAAGGACAAGAAGGGTCTTCAAGAGGTAGACAAAACTGCCTAATGTATCTGTGGTGAACTACATATACCTGTCTGGACCCCCCCCCCCCCCCCCCCCCCCCCCCCCGCTGACTGCTCCTGTGGCTCCTCCCACTGACTGAGGCTCCTCCCACAGACCCCAGTATAAAGGCGATTGGAGACACCGCCCCGGCCTCAGTCTCCAGGATGTAGTGTGGTGGTCATTTACTGCTTGTTCTTTCTTCCAGCCAATAAAAGCCTATATCTCGCCTCATGTCTCCGAGAGTTATTGATGGTGCATCAGTATCATTGGCACAGCCTTCCCGCTGTGAAGGACATGCATAAAGAAAGGTGCCAGTAACATCACAAAGGATCCCAGCCACTCTGCTCATGGACAGCTTGTCCCACTCCCATCAGGGATGAGGCTACTTAGCATCCACACCAGGACCACCAGACTCAGAAACAAATACTTTCCCAAAGTAGTAAGGCAGATCAACACCTCCACCCACTAACCTGCCCCTTCACAAACCCCAGCACCACTACTTTATTATTTCCTCTCAACCACCTTGAGTACAGTCACTCCTGTGTCTAGTGTCACTTTATAGACATACAATTGATCAATTTATATAAGCTATCTTATGTATTTGTTGTGTCTTTTTAAATTATTGTGTACTTTATTTTATTTTGTTGTTTTTTTGTGTATTGCATCAGATCTGGAGTAGCAATTATTTCATTCTCTATTACACTTATGTACTGAAAATGACATGAAACAATCTTGAATCTTGACATTTTTACCCGGAGCACTGGAGGCTGAGGGGTGACATTGAGTTTTATGAAATTCTGAGGGGCATTGATAATGTAAATGGTCAAGATTTTTCCCCCTGGAATACGGAGGGAATAGGTTTAAGGTGAGAGGATAACCATTTAAGGGAACCTGAGTAGGAAGTTTTTCTCACAGAGGGTGGTGTATATGTGGAATGAGCTGCCAGAGGAGGGAGAGGAGACGGATATAATTACAGTGTTTAAAAGACACAGATGGGTTCATGGATAGGGATGATTTGGAGTAATATTGGCCAAATGCAGGCAAATAGGGTTAGCTCAGGAAGCAATGGTGGGTATGGACCAGATGGGCCGAACAGCCTGTCTCCGAGCTCTATGACTCTATGACCTGCTCCCATGGGACAGGAGGAGAAATGTGATACATGACAGTGCAGAAAAGCAACTATCCTTTCAGCTCTCAAAAGAAAGCAGTTTATCAGTCCATCTTTCAGTAGTCTGGCAGATGGTAGGAGACGAAGGTCAGGAGGTGGTCTGCTGGAGAGTAATTATCTCTAATGCAGGCTGAGCATTGTGCAGTACTTCCAACCTCCCTGCATGACTACACCTGATCGGGTAACTGAGCTGTCCCGTGACAGCGTGCTGACAGAAGCCAGCTCTGAGCTCGGCACAGCAGCCGGCAGCCGGACAAATGGTTCACCATCGCACACCGGGATGGTTCCTCACCCGTGCCTGCTCGCCGCGAAGGACGGGGACCTAGAAACGCTGAAGAACCTGGACGCCCGCGGCCGACTGAACGGGAACATCGAGGATCACCTGGGCGCCTCCCCGGTCCATCACGCCGCCAGGGCCGGCCGACTGGACTGCTTGAAGTTCCTCATCACCCAGGCGAAGTTGTCAGCGAACAAGAGGGCCAAGAATGGAGCAACTCCCACCCACGACGCTGCTGCCACCGGGAACTTAGAGGCTCTGCAGTGGCTGACCAGTGCTGGTGGCTGTGATATTCAGGTAGGTGAGAGTCAGCCATGCCACACAAGTTACAGCTTCTTATTGCACAGTGACGTGGGAGTCTCAGCTTGGCTGATGTCACAGGAGGCAAAGCGACACTCGGTAGTTTAACACGGCAACAAAAGATGGTCAATTGCAGGAGCTAAGAGACGAGCTGTAAACTGAAGTCAGAAGCTCTAAAGTACTGAGTATAAAATGTACTGAGTAATCCAGGAAGAAAACATATATAATGGGAGTTATACAGGGACTGTACATTTTCATGCAGAAAGAAAACACAAACTTTATACCTTTCTTAAATATAATTAAGAAACTGTATTTCTTTAACATATAATGTTTACAGGGCCAGTATACTGATTGGGACTATATAGTGACACCATGTTATATGCAGGAAATCAAATATTAATGATAGATTACATACATGTGTTGTACAGGCGCAGTAGGAATATATATGAGGTAAATATGCACATTACAAGCAGACTTGTACGGGACTAAACGACATTCGGGAGGTACATAGGGGAAATGAAATATATGCAGGTAACACAAAGAAGCTGTGTCTGCTACAGGTAGTAGATAAGAATAGTAAAATGTAGACTTGACAATGTACAGTACACAGATAACAAAGGTGTACAATATCTTCGCAAGGTGTAGAAGAGACTATACATTACAGATTAGAGGTATGCAAAAGTACACCACACATGCTTTTGTATATATAGTATATTAAATAGTACATTTTTCAGTTTATGCAATATATCATTTTAGGAGCTACTGTATACAAGGACAAATTGCATGCATGGATCATGTAGGAGTTAACAGTCCAGGTCTACCTGAAGACATACTTACACTAAAGAGCAGAGTCTTTGATAATTCAAGACTTATGAGTTGAATTGACTTTATTACTTACATCCTTCATATACCTGAGGAGTAAAAATATTTACACTACGTCTCTGTCTAAATGTGCAATCTACAATTATAGTAATTTATAATAAATATTACGTACAACAGGATAGACAATATAACAGAAACACAGTTGAGTCACTATGAATTAATCAGTCTAATGGTCTGGTGGAAGAAATGGTCCTGGAGCCTGTTGGTCCTGGCTTTTATGCTACGGTCCCATTTCTCAGATGGTAGCAGCTGGAACAGTTTGTGATTGGGGATGACTCGGGTCTCCAATGATCCTTTGGTCCCTTTTTACACACCTGTCTTTGTAAGTGTCCTGAATAGTGGGAAGTTCACATCTACAGATGCACTGGGCTGTCTGCACCACTCTCTGCAGAGTCCTGCGATTGAGGGAAGTACAGTTCCCATACCAGGCAGTGATGCAGCCGGTCAGGATCATCTCAATTGTGCCCCTATAGAAAGAATTTGAGGGCCCCATACCAAACTTCCTCAACCGTCTGAAGTGAAAGAGGTGCTGTTATGCCTTTTTCACCACACAGCTGGTGTGTACAGACCACCTGAGGTCATTGGTGATGTTTATGCCGAGAAACTTACTCTCTCAAACTTCACCCTCTCAACCAAGATCTATTGATGTCTATAGGGGTTAGCCCATCTCCATCCTCCTGTAGTCCACAACCAGCTCCTTTGATTATACAACATTGTGTCAGAGAGATGACTTCTTCCATGTAGGCCACCTCATTATTGTTTGAGAGAAGGCCAATCAACATAGTGTTGTCAGCAAATTTAATTAGCTGATTGGAGCTCTGGGTGGTGACACAGTGATGGTATACAGAGAGTAAAGGAGGGGGCTTAGTACACAGCCCTGGGGAGCACCTGTGTTGAGAGTCACAGGGGCAGAGGTGAGGGAGCCCACTCTTACCACCTGCCAGCAATCTGACTTGAAGTCCAGGATCCAGCTGCACAAGGCAGGGTAAAGGCCAAGGTCTCTGAGCTTCTTGTTGAACCTGGAGGGAATTATGGTGTTGAATGCTGAACTGTCGTCCAAGGACAACATTCTCACATAAGCATCCCACTTCTTTCAGGTGTGTAAGGATGGTGTGTAGAGCTGTGGCTATTGCATTGTCTGTTGATTGGTTGTGTTGGTAGGTGAATTGTAGGGGTCCAGTGTGGATGGCAGCATGCTGCAGATGTCATCCTTGACCATCTCAAGGCATTTTCTTTTTTTTTGTAATTTTTTTTTTATTGAAGTTCATCAAACAAACGTTTCCATAAGATGTATTTCAGACATTGTACCTATATATCATATAATCATATATATCACAAATCTCCACAAAGTATATATCTGAGGTACACACTTATAGAAAAGAGTGAAAAGAAAAAAACAAGCAAAAGGTAAGAACTATGTACAAGTAGGGAGTGATCTTTTTTTTTACAACAGATTCATTGATTTGTGAGAATAAAATCAGGCATATGAGGTATTATGTAGTTAAGCCATTTTTCCCAGTATGAATCAAATTGTTCCAAATTGGATAAAATTCTTTTACGTTTGATTGGATTTAATAGCCCATTGACATTAAAAGAAATGAATTTTACCTTGTCCTTAGCCATCTGTATTTATCTGTCAATGTATCATTGAAATTAGAATAAAACTTAATCTATCTACTCCCTGAACAAATAAGAACCAAGAAACGCAAATAATAACAAAAATGGCAATGAACGTGTGATTCCAAGGTTGAGGTCTCTAGTAAATGACCCTGTGTTGAGCTAGAGGAAATGTCTAGCTGTGGGGGATAACCCCTCCTATTTGTGAGTTGAGGGCCCCCATTGCAGTATTCATAATAGTCAGTGAACAAATCCATTACACAGAAAAGATTTCCCTGTGTACTCCTCATATATATATATACATATTTATATATACACACACACATATATTACATACATATATATATATATATTCTCATTTTGTTGAGGAAAAAGGAGTAAGTGAGCGAATAAAGAATAACAACTAAGTAATAAAATAATAATACCATATTCAACAACTTTACAGCACTGTTTTAAGCTAGGAAATGTTTTGAAAGTTGTTTGAATTGAGTATATCTCAGCCACTGTTTATAATTTATTTTCATTGTTATTTTATTATTGACAAACATTGTGGAATAGGTCATTCTGGCCCTTCAAACCGTGCTGCTCAGAAACTCCCGACTTAACCCCAGCCTAATCATGGGGTAATCTATAGTGACCAATTAACCTACCAACCGATGCGTGCTTGGAGCGTGGAGAAAACCGGAGCACTCGGGAGTATGTCCAAACTCCTCACAGGCAGCTGCGAAAATTGAACCCTGGTCGCTGGAACTGTAAAGTGTTGAGCTAACCACTATGCCACCCTGCCACCCCAAATTGAAGGTTATGGCACAGAACGAGGGTACTTGGTCCACCGTATTCATTCTCAGCAGAAGTATGCTTAATAATCTTGAGCTGTAACGTGCTGCATTGCATGACCCGTTGCTTCATGACTCAGTGCTAATATCTTATTTGTCCTTTTCAATGCCCCAGTACCTTTCTTATATAATCATAACCACAGCAGTGCACAATACTTCAGGTAGGCCTGGACAATGCTTAGTGAAAAATTCCTGCAACACACAATGCTGAAAGCATGAACACCCTACCCCAGCTACCTACTCCCCCCGTCCCCCAACCTGGCTTCATCTATGACCCACCAGCTCATTCTCCACCCTTCCCCCTACTCTCAGCCCAAAACACTGATCATTTTCCTCCGCAGAAGCTGCCTGACCCACTGAGTTCCTCCAGTATTCTGTGTATGCTGGTGAATTCTATTTAGAAATATTATAAGGAACATGTTAGATCTCAAATGCTGCCTTCCTCTGATAATTTCTGACATAATCCATTTACACCTTCTAACATGTCTAGCATTGTCTCAAGAGCTTCACTAGTGTCTAATACAAAGGAGCCCCAATGAGCTACTCTCTCAGCAAGATAGGTTATTGCTACTTAGAATGGTAGGACGTTTGTGGATGTGTGCTTTCCCTCATGCAGGACGTAGGAAACTGGGTGACAGTCAGGAAGGGGAATGGGGTTAAGAGCCAGTGCAGAGTACCCCTGTGGCAACAACAGGATGCTGTTGGGTCGGCGATGATCCAACAGAGGAAAATTACAGCGGTCAGCTCTCTGGCACGGGGTCTGACTCTGCAGCTCGGAAGGAAAGGGGGAAGAAGAGGCAAGCTGTGTTGACAGGGGATTTGTAAGTTAGGGGAACAGAAAGGAGGTTCCGTGGGTGAGATTGAGATTCCCAGATGGAATTTTGCTCCCAGTTGCCAGAGTCTGGGACATCTCAGACTGGGTCCTTAACATTCTTAAGTGGGAGGATGAACAGCCAGAGGTCCAGGTCCGTGTATGTACCAATGACACGGGTAGGAAGTTCTGCAAAGTGAGTTGGGTGCTAAGTTAAAGGGCAGGACCTCCAGAGTTGTGATCTCAGGACTGCTACCCATCCTACATGCCAGTGAGGCCAGAAACAGGAAGATTATACGTTAATATGTGGCTATGGTGTAGGAGGGAGGGCGTAAGAACTTTGGATCGTTGGTCTCTCTTCCAGGGAAGCTGGGACCTGTATGGAAGGGACAGTTTGCACCGGAACTGGAGGGGGATCCTAGCAGGAATGTTTGTTAACGGTGGGGTTTAAACTAGAGTTGCAGGGAGATGGGAGCCAGAGTGCCAGCATAGATAGTGGAGAGGTTGAGGAGGCAGATGTAGGTATGACCTTAGACAAAGTTAGGAGTCAAAAGGTTGAGCATGGTGCAACTAGTGACCCGAGCTGTCAATGCAGGAAGTATCTTAGGGAAGACAGAAGAGCTCAGGGCATGGATCAACACCTGGAATTATGACATGGTAGCCGTTAGTGAGACTTGGTTTCAGGAGGGGCAGGACTGGCAGCTCAATATTCTGGGGTTCTTTTGCTTTAGGCACAACAGAGTCGGTTGAATTAAAGTGGGAGGAGTGATGTTACCAGTCAGGGAAAATGTCATGACAGTGCTTCGTCAGGACAGACTGGAGGACTCATCTAGTGAGGTGTTATGCATGGAAGTGAGAAATCAGGTATGAACTAGTTAATGGGGCTGTATGACAGACCGCCTAACAGTCTGAGGGATTTAGAGGAACAAATTTGCAGAGAGATTACAGGCTGTTACAAGAAACATAAGGTTGTTTAGTAAGCAGTTTTAACTTTACACATATTAACTGAGACTTCCATACTGTAAAAGGACTAGAATTTGTCAAATGTGTTCAGGAAAGTTTCCTTAATCAGTATTTAGAAATCCCAATGAGAGATTGTGCAATACTTAATCTGCCATTAAGGAGTGAGACAGGGCAGGTGACAGAATTTGTGTGGGGGAACACTTTGCATATAGTGATCACAATGCCTTTAGTTTCACAGTAAATATGGAAAAAGGTAGGTTGGGTCCATGGGCTGAGATTCTAAATTGGAAAAAGGCCAAGTATCAGAAAGGATCTGTCAAGTGTGGATTGGGACAGGCTGTTTTCTGGCAAAAGTGTACTCGGTAAGTGGGAGACCTTCAAAAATAAAGTTTTTCGAGTCCAAAGCTTGTTTGTTCCCGTCAGAATGAAAGGCAAAGGTAACAGGTGTAGGGAACCTTGATTTTCAAGAGATATTGAGGCCTTGGTTGAGGAAAAAAAGGTGCACAGCAGCTTTAGGTAGGTAGGAACAAATGAGGTGCTTATGGAGTGTAAGAAATGCAAGAGAACGCTTGAGAAAGAAATCAAGAAGGCTAAAAGAAGGCATGAGGTTGCCCTAGAAGACAAGATGAAGGAGAATGCTAGGGGACTACAGATATTTCAAGATCAAAAAAGCCTGCAAGGAAGAAAATTGGTTTTCAAGAAGATCAGAATGGGAATCCATGTGAAGAGTCAAGAGATGGGGGAGGTCTTAAATATTTTTTACACCTGTATTTACTCAGGAGATAGACACAGGGTCTACAGAAGTGAGGCAAAGCAGCATCAACTTCATGGACCCGAAACAGATTACAGAGGAGGAAGTGTTTGCTGTCTTGAAGCCAATTAGGGTGGATAAATCCCCAAGGCCTGATAAGGTGTTCCTTTGAGCCCTGCAGGAGGCAAGTGTAGAAATTGTCAGGGCTCCCACAGAGATAATTAAATTATCTTTACTGACAGATGAGGTACCAGAGGATTGGAAGATAGCCATGTTGTTCCACTGTTCTCAAAAGGTTATAAAGATAAACCAGGAAATTATAGGGTGCTGAGCCTGACATCAGTAGTGGGAAAGTTACTGGTAGATATTCTGAGGGTCTGGATATACAAATATTTGAACAGACATGGACTGATTAAGGGTAGTCAACATGGCTTTGTGCATGGTGTGCCATGTCTAACCAATCTTATTGAGTTTTTTGAGGAAGTTACCAGGAAAGTGGATGAAGGCAAGGCAGTGGATGTTGACTACATGGATTTCAGCAAGGCATTTGACAAGGTCCCGCGTGGGAGGTTGGTCAAGAAGGTTCAGCTGCTTGGCATTCAAGATGAGGTAGTAAGTTGGATTAAACATTGGCTTTGTGGGAGAAGCCAGGGGGTGGTGGTAGATGGTTCCCTCTCTGACTGGAGGTCTGTGACCAGAGGAGTGCAGCAGGGATTGTTGATTGTCATCTGTATTAATGATCTGGATGATAATGTGGTTAAATGGATCAGCAAGTTTGTGGATGACACCATGATTAGGTGTGTTGTGGACAGCGAGGAAGGGCCAACCAGAATAGGTGAACAGTAGGGCACTGAGGAGTTCGGAAGAACAAAGGAATCTGGGAATACAGGTCCATAAATCATTGAAAATGGCATCACAAATAGAAAGGGTAGAAGATTGAGGGGAGATTTGATAGAGCTACATAAAATTATGAGGAGTATAGATAGGGACAATGCAAGTAGGCTTTTCCCACTGGGACTACAATCAGAGGTCATGGGTTAAGGGTGAAAGATGAAAAGATTAAGGGGAAGATGAAGAAAAACTTCTTCACTCAGAGGATCATGAGAGTGTTGAACTAGCTTCGGGTAGAAGTGGTGCAGGCGAGCTTGACTTCAAAGTTTAAGAGTCCATTTCCCAACCCCCATTCTCACCACATTCTACAGAGGTTATATTGAGAGCATCCTGAGCAGCTGCATCACTGCCTGGTTTGGGAATTGCACCATCTCGGATCACTAGACCATGCAGCGGATAGTGAGGTCAGCTGAGAAGATCATCGGGGTCTCTCTTCCCGCTATTACAGACATTTAAACCACACACTCCACCCGCAAAGCTAACAGTATTGTGAAGGACCCCACGCACCCCTCACACAAACTCTTCTCCCTCCTACCATCTGGCAAAAGGTACCAAAGCATTTGGGCTGTTACGACCAGACTGTGCAACAGTTTCTTCCCCCAAGCTATCAGACTCCTCAATATTCAGAGTCTAGACTGACATCTACATCATTTATTATTATAGTATATTGAATTTTGTCCTCTACTGTGCCTATTGTCTTGTTTATTAATTATTGTACTGCCCTGCACTGTTTCATGCACTTTATGCAGTCCTGTGCAGATCTGTAGTCTACTGTAGTTTTTGTGTTTTTTTACGTAGCACCATGGTCCTGGAGGAGCGTTGTTTCATTTTTACTGTGTACTGTATCAGCAGTTTATCGTCGAAATGACGTAAACAGCAATATGACCTGACTTGACTTGAGAAGTTTGGATAAGTACATGGAAAGCAGGGATATGGCCCTGGTGCAGGCCAATGGGAAGTAGGCAGGTTAAATGGTTTGGTACAGACTAGATGGGCTGAAGGGCCTGTTTCTGAGCTGTACTTTTCTAAGACTCTATGATTTTTTTTATCATTGGTGAGGTTGCTCTGCTGTAGAGAGGGAGAATGGTGCTCAGGTTTTCTGCACTTTGGACCTGGACTTGGACTGTGTTCCTTTTTAAGACTTTTTGGTTTTTAGTATTCTGTGTTTTTCACCTGATCTTTCCTGCTTTTTCAATTGGGTGGCTGGTAGGGGGGGCAGAGTTTGATGTTCCTGTTCTGTTTTGTGCTGGGAGGAGGGATTTGGGGTGGATGATCGTGCTGCCTTTCTTGCTTTCACGCCTATCTGAAAAAGAAGAACTTCTGAGTTGTATATTTTGATAATAACTGAACCTTTGAAACTCTACGTGCTAGTTTGCTGTTCCTTTGCAACACTTTTGCACATAACTTAAAAAGACCGGCTCCTTTCTTTTTCCCTTGTGCTTTTTATTTTAAAATTTCTGTCACATTTCCTTTCTTAATATTTGGTAGACCAGTGGTCCCCAACCACTGGGCCGCAAAGCATGTGCTACTGTGCTGCGAAGAAATGATATGATTTGGCGATATGAAATGATATGAGTCAGCTGCACCTTTCCTCATTCCCTGTCATGCCCACTGTTGAACTTGAACACACGCAAAGTCATCAGTCGCCTAAACGTAGTGATACCCTCGCGCCAGGGATCACTGGTTGGCCTCGGGTAACTGGCCACCTTGTGCGGCCAGCGAGAAGTGCCATTGCTACTGGCCTGGAGCACGGACAGATGGGCACTGCCTCTAAACCTGTTTCACACACCGAATGTTCATGGGGAACCCGGTGCTTAAATATTCGCAGACGACTTAATTGGGGCTCAGGGTTTCGTAAGTAGCAGGGCAGCTACCTCGCTGCGATCTACTGAAAGTCATCCCAAACTTTTGTCAGCCGATAGATCCTATCTACCTGCAGGGGAGGGGGCATGCAGGCATGCACCCTGTCACACTCCTTGCTCTGTCGGCCAATCTCTCCAAACTGCTACCGCTGCGGCCCTGTGAGACACTTGGCCCTGACCTTGTCCTCTCACCCCTCCCACGACCAGCCGCACCTGGCCAAGGCGTCTGGCGGCAGGCGGGTGGGAGGCTGGAGTTTGGGCCTGGAGGTTGTCTAATGAGGCAATGAAGCACTCAAAAATGCTTCAGTACCTTGAGTCCAAGCACCCTGCACTTCAAGACGAACCCGTTGAGTATTTTGTGTGGAAAAAACATGAGCAAGTGGGACAGAGCAAGTGCTGATAGCCACAAAAGCTAAATTGCGGAATAGACTGGACCTAAGGAACCCCCTTTAAGTATCGCTGTATTCTGATCATGATTAACAATCCCCACCCCCCCCCCCCCCATCAGCCGGTCCGCAAGAATATTGTCAATATTAAACCGGGCCGCGGTGCAGAAAAGGTTGGTGACCTCTGCTGTAGACGATACCTATTCGTGGACATTTTAAAGAAAATATATCCAAAACACAGGTCATGGATTTCACTGGTATATTATATATGGTTCCTGTTAAACTGCACAATCCATGCACACATTTTGTCATTGTATACAGTAGCTCCTGAAATGCTATTGATTGAGGTTAACCAAATCTATTCTGAGAACCCTGAAGAGCTAGCAGACACGAGATTTACCTGCAAACAAGTGATCAGTTGTTCTATTCGTTCAACTATGTCCCTTTTATTTTGTAAAAGATCTACAGCAAAATATTTCATGTTTAGGTCCGGGATGACCATGGTGCAAATGTTCTGCACCTAGCGGCTCGCTTTAGCCGGTCAGAAGTGGTGCTGTGGCTGCTGCGGGCAGGCTGCGATCCCATGTTGGAGACGGACAGTGGGGCAGTGCCAGCACACTATGCGGCCGCTAAGGGAGACTTTGCAAGCTTGAAAATGCTTATCACACAGGCCCCAAGGTAAGCGCCATGCAGAGGCGACAAGTAAGTAAAACAAAATGTTGATAAACTGTATCTGGCAGGTTTTAAAAGGGAATGAAAGCATGTTTGATTCACAATCTATCCTGAACTTGTGAACTTCCCCAAGATTTAGATATATAGGGAAAAAAAAACACCAGGGCTCCTGCAGCTGATTACTGATCGGCCACTGAGGGACAACTGCTTTCCAAGAATCACTTAGAACTGTCTCACCAAAGAATGGGGGTTAATAGAAAGTTGACTGAAATTTATTCCATAACCAACATGACTAAAACAGATGACCCCATTGCTGCTTGTGGAGCTGGCTGCCTTAGCTCCATCACAGCTTTATTTTACTTTGCTGTGGATCAGGAGGAGCTGGTGCGTGTACTAGACAGGTATCCAGGAGGCATTTGGCAAGCAACCGTGGCAGGGGTTGATGACAAAATAGTTGATAGTATAAGAAGTAATAAATTGGTGTAAATAGAAGTTTTCCTGGCTAACAGGGAAGAGAGAATGGGCATAAATAGGTCCTTTCCTGGTTTGCACAATGGAACAAAGGATTGCTGCTGACACCTCAACTTTGTGAAGATGACGTAAGTGCCAGATGAAGAGACTGAGTTACTAAATGTGCTGATGAAGAGGCCATAAGGAGGTGACAAAAGGCTGGACACAGATAAATGAGTGAGCAAAGACCAGGCACATGGACTATAATGTGGGAAAATGTGGAAATGTCCATCTTGGCAGGCAAAATAATCTACGTCATGTAAGGGATGAGAGAATGCAGAGCTGTGGGATGAGATACAAAAGCTTGAGAGGACCTACCAGAAGACTCAAGAACAGCTTGCATCCCCTTACTATCCGCACTGTTGATCTGACTTCTAGCATGCTAAAAGGTGAATTCTTCAACTCTGATTTTCAAGTTTGCCTCATTGAGACTCTCGCAATTTACTTGCCTACCCGTGGCGCACTTTTTCCGTGACTGCAACACTCTGTCCTGCATTCTGCTCTCCTTTTCACTACCTCTTTGGACAAGTACAGAATCATCTGTCCAGTTCATATTCAGCCAAAGGCTTTTTACTGTATCTCAGTATATATGAAAATAATAAAGCATTATCAATAAACCAATATCAAATGAAAAAGGCTAGCACAGAGGCTCTGTGAGTAATTAGAAATGCTAGTTAAAAAGTTATTGTTTATTGCTAGAGAACAGGCTGCAAAAGCAGGGAGGTTTGCTTCTATTATATGGAGTATGACAAACATCTCGAGAATTGGTCTCCTTATTTAAGGGATGGTGTAATCTTTACTCAAATTCATTTGCCCCATCATTGAAATGTTCCCACAGCCTATGGACTCACTTTCAAGGACTCTTCACCTCATGTTCTTGATACTTATGGCTTACTTATTTATTGTTAATGTTCCTTTCTTTTTGTATTTGCACAGTTTGATGCCTTTTGCACAGTGGTTGAACACCAAAGTTGGTGCAGTCTTTCATTGATTCAGTTATGGTTTTTATTCTACTAGGGATTTACTGAGTATGCCTGCAAGCTAATGAATCTCAGAGTTGTTAATGGTGATATATATGTACTTTGATAATAAATTTACCTTGAACTTTGAACTTCAAATGTGTTGGATGCATCAAAGGAGGTTTACAAGATTGATACCTGGGATGGATGGGTTGCCATAAGAAGAACTAGCTTAGTGACTCTAGGAGTTTAGAAAGTGAGAGAGGACCTCATTTAAATACATTAAATCCTGATGGACTTTGGCAGGATGAAGGTAGAGAGGATGTTTCCTCTTGTGGTGGTAAATGAATAGCTTGTTTTGGGTGGAGGTGAGGCATTATTTTCTCTGGGGATTGTGAATGTTTGAAACTGTCTCTCTCAAAGTGCAAAGGATGCAGAATCTTTGAATATTTTAAGGCCAAGGTAGGTTCTTGATATGTGAGGGGCTGTGGAAAACCAGTAGAATGGCTTGAGACATTCTGAGGTCATAAGATTGATAGTTTTTTTCATAGTGGTTTACATGGAGCAAGGTTCTTCTTTTATCATGGGAGAACCTTTGGCAGAAAGATAGCTACGGTTCAAGAAAATAGCTCACCACACCTTACTAAGGACAATTAACGCTGGGCAAAAAATCTTGCTGATAGTGATGCCCAAATTCTAAAAGAATGAAGGTATGCAACACATTCAAAATGCTGGAGGAACTCAGCAGGCCAAGCAGCATCAATGGAAAAAGGGTATAGTTGATGTTTCGGACCAAAACCCTTCATCAGGACTGGAAAAAAGAGATGAGAACTCAGCGTAAGAAGTGTGGAAGAAGTACAAGGTGGCAGGTGATAGGTGAATGTGGGAGAGGGGGAGGGGTGGAGTAAAGAGCTGGGAAGTTGATCAGTGAAAGAAGTAATGGGCTGGAGATGGGGAATCTGATAGGGGAGGACAGGAGGCCAAGGAAGAAAGGGAAGGGGGAGGAGAACCAGAAGGAGGGAATGGGCAGGTCCATGAAGAAGAAAGCGGCTATCCTTCCTTCACCATCAACACTGCCCTCACCCGCATCTCTTCCATTTCACACATGTCTGCCTTCGCCCACTCCACCCGCCACCTCACCAGGGATAGGGTTCCTCTTGTCCTTACCTACCACCCCACCAGCCTCCACATCCATCACATAACTCTCCACCATCTTCAACGGGATCCCACCACCAAGCACATCTTCCTCTCCTCCCCACTTTCTGTTTTCTGCAGGGATCGCTCCCTACGTGACTCCCTTGTCCATTCGTCCCTCCCCACAGATGTCCCTCCTGGCATTTATCCTTGCAAGCAGAACAAGTGCCATACTTGCCTCTACACCTCCTCCCTCACTACCACTCAGGACCCCAAACAGTCCTTCCAGGTGAGGGGACACTTTTCATGTGAGTCTGTTCGGGTCACCTACAATATCCGGTGCTCTCAGTGCGGTCTTCTGTACGTTGGTGAGAACCGACGTAGATTGGGAGACCGGTTCGCCAAGCACCTACACTCCATTCGCCAGGAAAAAACAGGATCTCCCGGTGGTCACCCATTTCAATTCCACTTCCCATTCTCGTTCCATCATATCAGTCTATGGCCTACTCTACCGTCGCGATGAAGCCACACTCAGGGTGCAGGAGCAACATCTGGGTAGCCTCCAACCTGATGGCATGCACATTGATTTCTCAAACTTCCGATAATGCCCCCCCCCCTCACCATTCCCCATTCCCATCTCCCACTCTGACTTTATCTCCTTACTTGCCCATCACCACCCTCTGGTTCTCCTCTCCCCTTTTCCTTCCTTCCACGGCCTTCTGTCCTCTCCTATCCGATCCCCCCTTCTCTTTCACCAATTGATTTCCCAGCTCTTTACTGCACCTCTCCCCCTCTCCCAGTTTCAACAAACACCTACTACCTTGTACTTCTTCCTCCTCTCCCCCCACCTTCCTAGTCTGACTTATCATCTCTTTTTCCAGTCCTGACAAAGGGTCTTGGCCCAAACGTTGAATGTTTACTCATTTCCATAGTTGCTGCCTGGCTTGCTTAGTTCCTCCAGCGTTTTGTGTGTGTTGCATTCAGTTACCAGTGTCCTTACCTGCTATTGTGCTGTGCAGCCTGACACCTGTTTAGTTAATTGCCTATGCACGGAACATCTGTGGCCTTTCAAAGAGCTAATCTTCACTCTTGAGTGCAGTCTGTTTAGGGACTAATCAATGCTTCATAGCTAATGCAGCATTTTCCCTTACAACACTTACTGATGTCTCTCAGCTCTTTTTTACCTTTTCCCTGTGTGACAGTTTACGATGACACTGTTTTCAAGGCACAGAAACATCATTCACTCCTCAACTATTGAGCAGCAACCATTCAAACTACTTTGAAATGCTCTTTTGGTAAACACTGGAATGTTGCCAGAGTTCTTACAGGATTAGTGAGCCTACCGCTAACATTTTCTTAAACCTTTTAGCAGCCTTTGGCTCTGGGTGCCGTGCGGTTTTTTTTGGAAGCTGGAACAACTTGACAGTTCTGAAACGTCAGCTGTTTATTCATTTCCATAGATGCTGCCTGACCTGCTGAGTATATTTGTTTGAGTGTTAATTTCCAGCATTTGTAGAATCTCTTGTGGGTACGACTTGTTGGAAGCAGTTGAAGGTTCCTCAGTGGGTTGCTTCTGGAATTTGCTCTGCTCATCTTCCCCCTTCCATTTCAGTCCCGAAGAAGGGTCTCAGCCCAAGACATTGACTGTCATTCCCGCCTCCAGCATTTTGTGTGTGTGCTTTGGATTTCGGGCATCTGCAGACTTTTTTGTGTTTATCATTGGGATGAACTTGACAGGATAAGCATTAAGGAGAGTGAAGTCCTTTATCAGGCACTGGGCTGGATCATTCAATAGAAGTTCCCATTATTGCCCAACAATGATGCCCAACGTACAGTAGGAAATCCCTGAGGTGTTTGTTTTAGCAGAGTCCAGTTAACATAGATTGTCCTGCTGCCAATATCAGCCACATCACTTAACAATTGCTGTGCATGTTACTTCCTATCCTAATGAGTATATGAGTAAGCTATTTAACAACAATGAATGTTAGAGCTAGGTTTGTCCAGTCCAGACCCAGTGCCACTTGCTTACATACTGGAAAATAAGATGAGTAGTCAGAGTAAGAACGTGGAGAGAGGGGAGGAAGAAATACAAGGTGGTAGTTGATAGGTGAAACCAGGATAGGTAAAGAGCTGGGAAGTTGATTGATGAAAGAGGTAAAGGGCTGGAGGAGGGGGGATCTGATAAGAGAGGACAGAAGATCATGGGAGAAGGGGAAGGAGGAGGAGTACCAGAGGGAAGTGATGGGGAGAGAAACAGGAATGGGGTATAGTGAAGGGGGGGGGTCAACTACTGGAAGTGCAGGAAATCCATGTTCGTGCCATAAAGTTGGAGGTAGAATTGAAACATAGAAACATAGAAAACCTACAGCACAATACAGGCCATTCGGCCCACAAAGTTGTGCTGAACATTACTAGAATATACTAGGCTTACCCATTGTCCTTTATTTTTCTAAGCTCCATGTACCAAATTGAAATGGGTGGCTGCCAGGAAATCCCACTTTTTCTGGCAGATGGAGTAAAGGTACTCGATGAAGTGGTCTTCCACTCTAAATCGAGTCTCACCAATATTCAGAAGATCACACCGGGAGCATCAGATGCAGTAGATAACCCTAACAGACTTAGTGGTGAAGTGTTACTCACCTGGAAGTGCTGTTTGGGGCCCTGAATGGTAGTGAGGGAGAAGGCGTGGCACTGGTTCCACTTGCTAGGGTAAGTGTTGGGAGGGAGATCAGTGAGGAGGGATGAGTGGACAAGGGAGTCATGTAAGGAGTGATCACTGGGGTAAGCAGCAAGATGGGGGAGGGAAAGAAGTGCTTGGTGGTGGAATCCCACTGGAGATGGCGGAAGTTACAAAGTGTTGGACGCAAAGGCTGGTGGGGTGGTAGGTGAGGACAAGAGGAACCCTATCCTTGGTGTGGTTGCAGGAGGATGGGGTGAGGGCAGACCTGTGTGAAATGGAAGAGATGTGGGTGAAGGCAGTGTTGATGGCAGAGGAAGGAAGGCCCGTTTCTTTGAAGAAGGAGGACATCTCATTAGTGAGGTTTGGATTAGTACAGAGACAGTAGAGAGCAGGGCATTTGGAAGGAGTGAGGGGTAGTAGACTTGAGATGGTTGATGCCTTGTTGGCAATTAGCAATAAAAAGATCCAGAGCAGGCAGACCAGAGCAGGGTGTCCAGGAAGAAGAGGAGAGTTGAAGATGGGAGAAGGGCTCATCGGTACGGGGTGGAGAGTCCTTGCCAAAGAAGTAGGCATGGAGATGAAGATCTCAGCGTCATGGCGGGCATGGAACTCACTGAGGTGTGAACACAGGAGGACAAAGTTGAGGCCCTAAGTGAGGAGGAGGAGGAGAGGAAGAAGTGCCAGGTGGTAGGTGATAGTTAACTCTGATGTTATCTCTACTTTCACTAGATCATGCTTCAAGGCAGCCTTTAGATTGCAAATGAGATGTAACAATCTTTCTGCATTGTCACAATGCCTGGCATTCCCCAAGGCATTGTGAGTTTTGTAGACTATAATTAAAAACTATCAAAGTCAAGGGGAAAATTGTGCGTGTTTTGCCTGTGTTGACTCCTTGAAGGACCTTTTTAAATTAAACCCCCTTCTCTGCTCTTTTCCCTCAGTGCTGCAAATTTTACATCTATAATGATTTGTCCAACTGCCTATTACAAGTTACTGTTGAACCTTCTTCCAGCTGAAGATTTTCAGATTATATCCATTTGCTATAATCTAGTTTTATACCCCCTCTGGTTCTTTCACATGTGCATGTTTGCACCTTCTGTTTACTGACCCCAGTTTTTAGAAATGGTTTCTCCCAAGCTACGATATTGACCCAGTCCATCATTTCACACAGTTCCTTCAAATCTTACCAATCTTATCAGACCTAAGAGTAGGCAATCTTGCTTTTCTTGACTTTCCACATGTATGAATTTTTCATTCCTAGGTAGCCACCATTCTGAAATATCTCCTGAGCATCCTTTCTGGAGCCGATATAGACATATAGTTCATTACTGGGACTCTGTAAGTAACTCCTTTCCTGATATTCCAGGGAATGCCAAGCATGCCAAACAGTACGTGATTCCAAAATTCTTCCTATGGTGAAGAACTGTTCTTCGTCGGCAAACCTGGGTGGCGGCAGGACTGATGATGGTGGGGCTAACGGACTGGCGTTCACAGAGTTTAATTTGGAAATGTGGGAAGTGGGATTAATCTTGAGGGTCTTGGGGACCTGCAAGGAGGCCAGCAGGTTTACATTCTGGAAGGGTCCAATGAACTAGGGTGCCAATTTCCTTCGCTCCACTCAGAGAGTCAGATCCTGAGTTGACAGACAGACCTTTTGCCCAGGCTGCAAAACTGGTCCCTCTGTTCTCTTGTGGTTGCCCTTTACTTCAGCCTTCTGGGTAGAAGCTGACAAAAGTCTCCTTTGTCCTAGTCCATCTCTCCTTGCAGTGTCAGACAAGGTCTTTGGCCACAGAAACCCAAGCCTTGGCCTCCTGCTCAGGGAAGAGTGGCGGAGAATACCCAGATTACCATTTGAAAGGAGACATCCCGTGCGCCGAATGACGCAAAGTGTTGTGTGTGACCTCTGTCCACATCAAATGGTTGTACCAGTTATACAGTCTTTCAGAGCCCAGGCATCATAGGGTTTGTGCTAAATCATGAATCACCCGCTCTGTCTGGCCATTGGACTGCGAGAGAAACCCAGAAGAACGACACACTATTGTCCCAATCAGTTTACAGAATGGCCTTCAAAAATGTGACCCAAATTGCAGACCACGACCCGACACAATGTCCTTCAGAACTTGTTGATCCTGAAGACCTGGTGCAGGACAATTTTGGCCGTCTCTGCCGCCGATGCTAGCCAGTCCAAGGCAATGGATTTGCAAGCCTTTGAAAATGATCCACAATTACCATGATCACGGTCTTCCCCGTGGAAGGAGGAGGATCCATGACAAAGCCCATGGAGGTGTGAGCCCATGGTCTTTCTAAAACAGGCTGAGGGTGAGAGGCTGTCTGCGGGCTCCTTGTTCCAGGCACACACCTCACATGCCAACATACACTGAGAGACCTCCCTTGCCATTCCAGGCCGCCAATATTTTCTCTTAATGAACTGTCAATCCCTGGGTAAGATGTTAATCTCGATCCATATCCTCATTGAAGAACTTGAGACCAGACAGGTCTAGGAACGGACAGCCGACCCAACGGATCAAACTGAGGAATCTCCCCTGGCACCTGGGGAGCTTCAAACGAGTGTGTCAATTCCCCAATGAATATCCGCTATCACCTTGGCTTGGGGCAAAATGGTGGTAGGCTGATCTCCTCGTTTGGGTTCATCAAGGAGATGGGACAAGGCATCAGGGTTCTGGTTCTTAACTCCTGGTCGATAGGTCAGGATGGAATTAAAATAGTTAAAGAAAAGAGACCAGCTGACCTCCCTGGAATTCAGTCTCTTGGCCTCCTGGATATAAGCCAGGTTCTTGTGGTCTGTTCACATGATAAAAGAGTTCTTGGTTCCCTCAAGCCACTGATGCCTGTCCTCCAGAGCCAATTAGACCCCAAGCGGCTCTCTATTTCTGAAGTTGTAGTTCACATCTGCCGGGGATAGTCACCCGGAAAAGGATGCAGTTTATTGTCCGAAGGTGTCCATTGAGACAGCATTGCAGCCACTCCGACGTCCGAGGCGTCCACCTCCACGATGAAGTCTGGGTTAAGTGCAACCAAAATGGGATCTGCCGTGACAGGCTGGCCAATGCGTGGTGGCCCAGGCCAGGGCTCTCCCAGTCAGGACAGACTTCGAGTTCGAACACTAATGAACACTCAGTGAGGAAGCCACGGCAAGAGCCTGGGTCATGGCCGAGTCTCCCCGGCGTGGGAAGATGGACCGGCTCTGCCGGGCGACTGACAGCCTCACCCGAGCGGCCTTGGCCTCCTCCCTGCTATAGTTGGCCCACGGTGGCCTGGATGTCACGTACCTCCAGGCTCTGTTTTGAAACTGTAGCTGGACAAGATGTCACTGCAGCTGGACAAGAGGCTCCGATACCCCGCAGGGTCTATGTTAGGGTCAATCGTATTGTGATGAAGACCTAGGTGAGGGTGGTTAGCACCCAAGTGCTGGAGAATCTGAGACCAGAATTGAGACACAATACAAGGCAGGGTTCCAAACTAGATGCTAACCTAGAATCCAAAACTGAGCTGACGACTATGCACTAAACCTCAGTTCTCTTTAACTATTAAATCCTGGTGCCAAAACATTGCTGCCAATCAGCAGGCAGCCTGAATCTTTAAAGTGGCAGTGCCAGTATCCATATTCTGGAGGGTTAGAGTGTCTAAACCCCTGAAGCTGGTGCAGTTGGTTGGGTGCGTGTCGTAACAAACAGGAGCTGACATTGAGCTACGTGAAGAGGGCTGAACAAAGGTTGGCCCAAGGGTTAGGTACTAAGGAGGATTTTGAATGAAGAAAGAGAGTTAGCGAAATGAAGATGATAACATAGCTGGGGCAGTTACAGATCCTTTCTTACTCCCGTTATCTGATACACTGCATTTGTTGCTGGGTTGAATTCCCAGTTCACATAAATCTTTAAGTAGCTCAGCTCATGAGGCGACCCAACACAGAATATGGGGTAGTGCTGCTAAACCCATTAGTTCCTGGGGATAAGTGTCACACTCTTCAGCTTTGCAGACAATCAAATGCTCCAATTGTTTTGGTTTTTGTCTTTTCAGAGCAGGTGCTTTAAGTTTACACCTTCGTTACTTACACCACACACACACGTTTCACCCATCCGTTCCCACCACCCCTGCCATCCCCAGATACCCTTTGTAATTTACACCACGCACATGCACCACCCATCCGTTCCCACCACCCCTGCCATCCCCAGATACCCTTTGTAATTTACACCACGCACATGCACCACCCATCTGTTCCCACCACCCCTGCCATCCCCAGATACCCTTTGTAATTTACACCATGCACACGCACCACCCATCCGTTCCCACCACCCCTGCCATCCCCAGATACCCTTTGTAATTTTCACCACGCACACACACCACCCATCCGTTCCCACCACCCCTGCCATCCCCAGTGCTCCAGGTACTTTTGCTGTCTGAGTGACGTAACAGAGATCAGAGAAAAATGGGTCTCGAAAACAAACAATGGCAAGTTCCTCTCATTTGTTGAGGGAGCTGAATTGCTCCTGAGGCCCACAGGAAATTCAGGTTTCTTTGCTCACTGGTTTATTCAAGGATATTGAAGGAACCCACCTAGATGACTTAAAAAATCTCACCTTGTACAATGGTTAAGCATAGGCACTTTTGACCTGTATTATTCAATTCTGTGATTATACATCACAATCATTTTCTTCATCAATCTAATAAGCAATTAATTTTGAAATTCTGTCCCTGGGCTGTAGCTGATCGTAACAAAATATCTTTTTGGTACAGCCAATCAAAATTACCCTCTTTCAGTTACTACTTGCTCTTAACAAGCTTGCTGGCATTCTTAACTTAATTTTCTTTGATAGCTATTTGTGTTCCCAAAGCTATCAGCTCTTTATGTGTCCATGTTCATTGCTTTAGAACTGTGGTGAACTACATATAACTGTCTGGACACCCCCCCCCCCCCCTCCCATGCTGACTGCTCTTGTGGCTCCTCCCACAAACCGTGGCTCCTCCCACGGACCATGGCTCCTCCCACGGACCCCGGTATAAAGGCCATTGGTGCCTGAGCCCGGCCCTCAGTCTCCAGGATGTAGCATGGTGGTCAATTACTGCTTGTTCTTTCTTCCAGTCAATAAAAGCCGATATCTCGCCTCCCGTCTCAGAGAGTTATTGATGGTGCATCAAGAACAGAGGTTTTTAACCTGGGGTCCACAGAACTTCAATTCCAGGGGTCCGGGATCTTGGATGGGAAAAAAACTTACAACTTTATATTTTCTAACCTCTAACTGAAATTTCCATCAATGATGAATGTAGGCAACATACCACAGTGGTATTAGCATTTGCAAACATGAGGAGATCTGCAGATGCTGGAAATTCAAGCAGCACACACAAAATGCTGGTGGAATGCAGCAGGCTAGGCAGCGACTGTAGGAAGAAGTACAGTTGATGTTTCGGGCCAAGACCCTTTGTCAGGATTCTCCGAAAGAAAAGTTAGTAAGAGATTTGAAATTGGGAGGGGGAGGGGGAAATCCAAAATGATAGGAGAAGACCGGAGGGGTGGGGTGAAGCTAAGAGCTAGAAAGGTGATTGGCAAAAGTGATACAGAGCTGGAGAAGGGAAAGGATCATGGGACGGGAGGCCTCGGGAGAAAGAAAGGGGGAGGGGAGCACCAGAGGGAGATGGAACATTGATTTCTCTAACTTCTGTTAATGCCCCTCCTCCCCTTCTTACCCCATCCTTTAACTATTTATTTATTTATTTATTTGTCTATCTATCTATTTATCTATTCCCCCCCTTTTTCCTCTCTCTGCCCCTCTCACAATCACTGCTTGACTGTTCTCCATCTCCTTGCCTGTTCCCCACAGTTTAATGTTCTTATTCAAATTGAGCAACAATAGCCTTCACACTGATGTCTTTAAAAAGTGAAACTTAATTTTAACTTGCCGATATTTTAAACATATAGACTTGTTATTTAATGTGTTAATACAAAAACATACATTACTATGTCACAAATTTGTTTTTTAAATATTTTGATAACTGTTTTTCAATATAGTTGTCTTTTTATAATCCTGGGTATTTTATTTTATATATTTAAACGTATTATTCTGAGAAGGAGTCAATAGGTTTCACTGGACTGACAAAGGGGTTCACAGTATAAAGAAGGTTAAGAACCCCTGCTTTAGAACATGGAACATTTAGGAATATTCAACCATCTTAAAAGGGATAGAGTTCCTCTTGTCTTGATCTAGCTACCTTATATGCCTCCGTAACCAATGCATCATTCTCTGTAACTTCTGCCACCTTCAATGAGATCATATTACCAAAGAAAATTTTACCATTTCCCCTCCCAAATCTCCGCCTTCCACATGGATCGCTCCCTCCGTAATCCCCTTACCCCTTCGTCCCTCCCCACTAATCTCCCTCCTGGCAGATAACCCTGCAAGTGAGTGAATTGCTGCCCCAGACAGTCTATCCAGGTGAGGCAACACTTCGCCTGTGAATCTGATGGGGTCATCTATTGCAGCTGGTACCCCTGATGTCGCCTCCTCCACATTGCTGAGACCTGCTGTAAATTGAGGGACTGCTTTGATGAGCACCTCCACTTCACCTGCCAAAAGCAGAATTCCCAGCAGCCAACCATTTTAATTCCAATCCCCAGTTCCATGCTGGTCTATTGCCTCCTCCCCTGCCATATTGAGGCCACTCTCAGGATGGAGGAGCAACACCTCAAATTCCATCTAGGTAGCCTCCAACGTGATGGCATGAACTTTGATTTCACCTTCCAGTAAATTTGTTCCTTCCCCCTCCCTCTTCTTTTCCCCAATCTGGCCTCTGACCTCTTCTCCTCAACTGCCTGTCACCTCCCACTGGTGCCCCTTCTTCCCTTTCCCCCATGGTCCACCCTCCTCTCCAATCAGAGTCCTCTTTTCCAGCTCTGTACCTTTCCCACCCACCTGGCTTCACCTATCACCTTCGGGCCAGTCCTGCTTCCCCTCCCCCCATCTTTTTAATTCGGGTGTCTTCTCCCTCTTTTCCAATCCTAAAGAAGGATCTTGGCCTGAAACATCAACTGTTTATTCATTTCTGTAGATGCTGCATGACCTTCTGAGTTCCTCCAGTTTATATCTCTTGGAACAAGCCTGTTGTCCCTTTTGTCTTAGAAAACATTCCAGTGGGAGATCCATTTGGTGTCAGTGAGTCAAATAAGTCTATTAGTCAGATTGACAAGGGACTGTAGATGCTGGAATCTGGAGCAATATGCAATTAACTGGAGGAATTCAGCAACTTGGGTAGCTTCACTTGGAGAAAAGAGATTGTTGAAGTTTTGGGTCAAAATCCTGCATCAAGATTGAGAATGGAGCTTAAAAAAAGAGTGGGTTATGGATATCCCAAGGTAATTTCTATAGTAAGGACATGTTCAACACAGCTTTGTGGGCCGAAGGGCCTGCACTGTGCTGTAGGTTTTCCAAGTTTCTATGTTTCTCCGCAAGATGCCTAGTGCAGAGAGGAGAAGGCAAGTGGCAAGTACAGATTCTGGTATGATTGCTGGACTGAGGACAGGCGCAGGATGGCGATGGAGTTGACAGGTAGGGGATGAGACTGGTGATGGAGTTGACAGGTATACAGTGTGACAGGTAGGGGATGAGACTGGAGTGGAGTTGACAGGTAAACAGTGTGACAGGTAGGGGCTGAGACTGGAGTGGAGTTGACAGGTAAACAGTGTGACAGGTAGTGGATGTGACCGGAGTGGAGTAGACAGGTATACAGTGTGACAGGTAGGGGATGTGACCGGTGATGGAGTAGACAGGTATACAGTGTGACAGGTAGGGGATGTGACCCGTGATGGAGTTGACAGGTATACAGTGTGACAGGTAGGGGATGAGACTGGAGTGGAGTTGACAGGTATACAGTGTGACAGGTAGTGGATGTGACCGGTGATGGAGTAGACAGGTATACAGTGTGACAGGTAGGGGATGTGACCGGTGATGGAGTTGACAGGTATACAGTGTGACAGGTAGGGGATGTGACCGGTGATGGAGTTGACAGGTAAACAGTGTGACAGGTAGTGGATGTGACCGGAGTGGAGTAGACAGGTATACAGTGTGACAGGTAGGGGATGTGACCAGTGATGGAGTAGACAGGTGTAACCCTTACCCAACAGGCTGGTATATGTCTAGGGGAAAAAGGGGATCCAGCCACTCACCAACCCACCTCCCGTACACGCAGGTGCTGTGAGAATCGAGTTTACGCCTCGAGCCCGCCAACAGTATCAAATCCACAACAAATACCGTTATGAAATACACTTTAAAGAGTTTACTAAAATTAAAAAGAGTAGTAAGCAATACAATATATATACACAAGGAAAAAAAACAAAAGGCGCCACTTATCAAAGTTCAGTCTGTTTAGTGCACTCGTTGGAGCTCAATCAACGAACCAATCGACCCATCCGGCCGTCGCACCTGGGACCACCCCGGTGGTCTTACGAGCAGTCCAGCACACGTCCACCTTCTTCAGTGTCTTCCTCGGCCTCCCCCAAAAAACCCGCGAAAACCCCTCCCCCAAGTTCCCAGCATCACAAGACACAATGACATTCCCCATTGATTAACAAATGAATACAATTACCATATCAGCCATTCTAAAGTGAAACAACGGCTAGAGAAACACTTATCCGACAAAGAAACATTCCTACTTGTAACAAACCAAAGAGGCCATTTTGAGTAACATACCCAGGACATTGTACATTCTCTCCCCACCAGCAAATGTCATGCCCTCATGGCATTACTAGAGGTCACCAAAGCTTCTTGCAACACACAAAACCCACCCCAGGTGCAGAAGGCAATGACATAACTACCCAGAGCAGTAGAAATCACACTCGGTTCTCCCGGTACCACATATGTCAACCGCTCCGGGAGGCGCCTAATCCTCTGAGATCTCCATACCCCTTCTGCCCCACTGGGCTCCCTCGTCACCTGCGAACCCACTGTCTCGGACACCCCAGGTCTACCTGACAGACCCGCACCCCCTTCCTCACAGGGGTCCTCCCTCACTCGAGATCTCTCCGGCTCACGCTCAGATTCCACCCTCTCTCCCACCAATGTAGGCTGCCTCTCCATCTGACCCTCAAGACCTTCCCTCTTCTCACCCAATTCAGTATGAGAAGGGCCAGGAGCCTCCTCTCCTGGTACTGGAGCACCAGCGAATGGGAACAGGACCCACTCCTCTGAGTTGTCCTCCTCTGAATCGGTAGCCATTCCCGAGTGAGGGACCCGTCCCCGCTCTTCAGCAGCGGGCTCTTCCCGTTCTCCGCTCCCTCGCAGAGTCCTTGTACTGGGCGTAACCTCCCACTCGGGCTCCTTATCCACCTGCACCGCTTGACCCAGTGGCAGCAGGTGATTCCTATGGAGTACCTTGATAGGCCCTTTTCCATCCTCGGGTTTCACCCAGTAAACTGGCAGGTTCGGCATCTGGGTCTCTATTACATAGGGGCTGGCCGCCCATCGATCTGCCAACTTGTGCTTACCAGGGAGTCCCAAATTCCGTAAAAGGACCCGGTCGCCCGGTAATAATTGTACAAACTTCACCTTTCGATCATACCGCATCTTATTCCGCTGATTTTGTTTGGTAGCCGCCGCCTCGGCCAACTCGTACACCCGCTGTAACTCCCTCTTCATGTCGGACACGTACTTTAGATGGGACTTCCCGGGAAATTCACCCACTCCACCTCCAAAACACACGTCAATGGGCAACCTCGCTTCCCGCCCGAACATCAGATAATAGGGCGAATACCCTGTAGCATCATTGCGAGTACAATTGTAACAGTGAACCAATTGTCCAATATGACGACTCCACCTGCTTTTCTGCCCAATCTCCAGCGTCCCGAGCATATCCAACAGGGTCCTGTTGAATCTCTCTGGCTGAGGATCTCCCTGTGGGTGGTAAGGGGTAGTCCTGGATTTCTCAACCCCAAGCATAGTCAGTAATTCCTGGATAAGGCGGCTGTCAAAGTCCTGCCCCTGATCACTATGGATTCGCCTGGGAAGGCCGTAATGCACAAAGTACTTCTCCCATAGCACCTTCGCCACTGTCGTCGCCTTCTGATCCTTGGTGGGAAATGCCTGAGCATAGCGAGTGTAATGATCGGTGATGACTAATACATTCGCGGTGTTGCTGGTGTCAGGCTCAATCGACAGGAAATCCATACATACCAGGTCCAGAGGTCCCGCACTCTGCAAGTGCGACAGTGGAGCCGCCAACGCTGGCAGGGTCTTCCTCTGGATGCAACGACAACATCCCCTACAGTATTCTTCAACGTCCCCCCTCATCCAGGGCCAGTAGAACCGGTCTTTGAGTAATCCATATGTCTTTTCCACCCCCAAATGTCCAGAATCATCATGTAAGGCCTGGAGTACAGTCTGGCGATACTCCTCCGGCAGGAGCAGTTGCCAACAGCGGGGTTGGTCCGGAGGCGTCGTTACCCGGTACAAGATTTTGTTCTTTAACTTCAACCGAGACCACTCCTTCAACAACAGAGGCACGTATGGGTGTTTCGCCTTCTCAGCCAACGCCCCATCCCCCTTCTCGACCGCTCTCCACACTGTGCCAATGCCCGGGTCATTTTGCTGAGCAGTTGCCACTTCCCCCGGACTCAGTTCCGGCAACTGTTTAGTCCCCAGAGCGGTCAGGTCACAGTAAACTAGGGGTATGGCGTAGTCAAAAACCCCCAAATGGTCCACGGCTCGTTCCAGCCTCCCTCTTCCCTCGGTCTTCACGGTGATAACAAACTGACACATCGCCTTCACTCCAGGGGCAGGAACACTCTCCCACTCCTCGTCCCTCTCCTCCTCCCCCGGCTCCTGACGAGACAATGCATCCGCATCGATATTCTTGCTTCCGGGGCGGTACCTCAGGCTGAACTCATATACCGACAATGCCGCCAGCCACCGATGTCCTGTGGCATCCAGCTTCGCCGAAGTCAAAATATAAGTGAGAGGATTGTTATCCGTTCTCACCTCAAACTTGGCTCCGTAAAGGTAATCGCCCAGCTTGTCCACCACCGCCCACTTCAGCGCCAGGAACTCCAACTTGTGAGTGGGATAGTTTCTCTCCGATGGCGACAAGCTTCGGCTGACAAAGGCTACCGGCCTCAATGCTTTGCCATGCTCCTGGTACAGAACAGCCCCGAGACCCTCTCAGCTGGCATCCGTGTGCAGCACATATGGCTTCTGGGGATCGGCAAAAGCCAACACCGGGGCCTGGGTCAGTGCCCTTTTCAAAGATCGGAACGCCTCTTCACATTGATCATCCCATCTCGAGCCAAAAGGTTCCGCCGGGTTCCAGTATCCTCCAGCATCCTGCCTCTGGTTCCCCGTCCTCTTCTTCCCCACCGGGGGATAGCCACACAACAGTTGAGTTAACGGGTGACACACTTTGGCGTATCCTTTCACAAATCGCCGGTAATACCCACAGAACCCCAAAAATGAGCGCAGAGCACCCACTTTCTGGGGTCTCGGCCAGGTGGTCACAGCCTCTATCTTGGTTGGATCAGTAGCCACTCCCTCTCGCGAAATGATATGGCCAATGTAGTTAACCGACGACTTGCAGAACTGGCATTTGTCCAGGGAAAGCTTCAACCCTTCTTCATTAAGCCGGCCCAACACCTTCAACAGCCTCTCCTCATGTTCCTCCAAAGTCGATCCAAACACTATCAAATCGTCCAGGTACACCAGCACCTCCAACAGATTCATATCCCCCACAGTTCTCTCCATGAGCCTCTGGAAGGTGGCTGGGGCTCCCGATATGCCTTGGGGCATTCGTTCGAACTGAAAGAACCCCAGCGGGCAGATAAAAGCGGTCTTCTCTTTATCGGCCGCACTCATCGGGATCTGGTAATACCCACTTCTTAAATCCAGCACACTGAAGCACTTCGCACCGCTCAGGCAGGCCAACGCATCCTCGACTCTTGGGACAGTATATTGATCAGGGACAGTTCGCCGATTCAACGTCCTGTAGTCAACACACATGCGCACTCGCCCATTCTTCTTCCGTGCCACCACTATTGGGGACGCATAAGGACTTCGAGACTCAGCTATGATTCCGGCCTCCTTCAACTTGCACAAG
This sequence comes from Hypanus sabinus, assembly GCF_030144855.1. Taxonomy (NCBI): domain Eukaryota; kingdom Metazoa; phylum Chordata; class Chondrichthyes; order Myliobatiformes; family Dasyatidae; genus Hypanus; species Hypanus sabinus. Next base: position 84,923,608 of record NC_082707.1, read on the forward strand.
TGCTGTCGCACGTCCTCAACATCTGCTGGAGCCAGCCGCCGGGATCTCTCTCTGAACGGGGTGTCCTCCGTCACCCGGATGGTGTGGCGAGTGCTTTTGGAGCAGCCAACATCAAACTCGCCCCTAGAAAAAACAGCTTCCATCTTCAGCATCTTCTCCACTAGCCTGCGTTTCCACTACGGCGACACTGGGGAATCCCCGAAGTTAAAGGCTTCAGCGGTCAGCTCCCTTCGATGCTCCGATCCCTCCCCGTTAGGGGTCCGCACTGGTGCGCTAGACATTACCGTCACCAGGAACAGATGTGCCAGCGGCATTCCCCTCTTAAAGGTGATTTCTCTTGCCGTGGTGTTCCTGACACTTACAGCTATACGCCTCGCATGTGCCACCCCTGGTCTCTGCACTTCGGGCCTCACCAGCGCCCCCGCCGGAAATCGTGTCTCCCCTTCAAGATCGTCTGGGGCGTCTACTAACAGGGCTTCTCCCATCGGCACTCCTGGGAATCTGGGGGTCCCCATCACTAGTGCTACCTCCCCAGGTCGGATCACCTTGGGCCCTGCTGCATACACCACACCGTCCCTTGTTTACACTCTGGGTCCAGCCCTTGGGAGGCAACCCCTTCTTCGAACCCTGCTCGAAACACTGGATGCACCGAGAGGGTCTCCAGAAAGTCTTCCCCCCCTTTCTCCTTACAAGCTCCCAGGAGCCGTCGCACAACTGGGGAGTTAGTCCCCACCAGGAGGGCAGCACCACCGGTTTCCACCGGGTCAGGACACACCAACACCAACGTCTCAATAGCTTCCGACACTCCCACATCGCCCTCCGAGAACTCCAATCTCACCGATAGGTACCCATCGTACGGGTAGTCACCCTCGCTCACACCCCAAATCTGCAGGGCGTCAAATGGTGTTACGGGCAAATGCTTTAGATGTTGATTGTACAAAGACCGGTACAATAAGGTCACCTGCGATCCCGTATCAAGAACGGCTTTTGCGTAAATTCCCTCTATCCGTAGACCCACACTGGCACGGGGTCCTACCAGCCCATCCGGAACAGAGGCGTGGGCACCCGGTGGTCTTCCAGCTGATCTCTGGGAACGTGTTCCTCCAGAGGCTCCAGTCCATTCCCTCACTGAGCCTCTCCTAAGTTTCCTGACACCTCTCCCTTTTTAGTCATAGGGGGGCTTGTCCTCCGCGGGACTCCTTGTCTCTCACAATCCCACCTAAAGTGACCCTCCTCTCCACAGCTATAGCACACCCTTGGCCTTCCACAGTCCCGCCTGAAATGCCCCTCTTTCCCACAGTTAAAGCACACACTTCCGGCCGCCCCTCCTCTCCCAGGACGGCTCCTGCTCCCAATCCACTGCACTGATCGCCCCTGAGAGTAGGTACCTCCCCTGTCCCTCCCCTCCAAAGGGGGTTCCCTACTCCCCAGGGGATTGTCATTCCTCAACTCAGCCACCACTTCCTGTATCGCTGAGGATTGCTCCCGTAGGCCCGTGCCCCTTTTCCGCCCCAACGCTGTCTCTTCCTCTCGCACCTCTCTAATCAGTTGCCCGAAGGATGGAGGGGGACCTTTCCTATAAGCTTGCCGGATAGTCCACGCCACCTTGTCCTCCTCCAGAGAGCCACTGAATAGCTGACTCATCCTCACGCTAGCCACGTCAATCGCCTTCACTACCCCTCGGCGCCGCAGCCCCGAGAGCATCCCCTCCAACCTAAATATGTACTCGGAGAGCTTTTCCCCTCTCCATTGTTCCAGGCGTTGAAACTCTGCTAAAAGCAGCCAGGGTTCCCCTGACAACCCAAACGCTCCCTCCAAAACTTCTATGCATTCCTCCACTGAGGCCCCAGGCTTCTCAGCTTTCAACTCCCGGACGGTTTTGGCTGCTAAACCCCTCAAACTTCCCACCAATCGCTGCCTCTTCTCCTCCTCTGAGCCTGGCCACTCCAAATACATCAAAGACGTATGCTCGATCCAGGTCTCATAGTCCACCTCCCCGTCCGGAGTAGGCTTGGCTCTGGAGAACACCCCCAGCTTCAGCCGTGGCCTCTCGGCCACCCCCACTAGGGAATTAAGTGCGGCTGCCAGCTCCGAGGCTTCCACCCTACCTGGGGAGCGGGGCTTAGTCACGACTCCCTCCTCCCACCTCCCTTTACTAGTGCCGGGCACCTCTCTGGGGTCCACCTCTGGCTCTAACTCTTCCTCCGATGTCTCCTCAGCCTCATCCTTGTAGGAGTGGAGCCCCCACGGCCCCTCCTCCCCCGGTACACTGACCGTCGCCGGCAGTTCCACCGTCCTGACTTCAGCACTCGTACGAACCAACACCCAGCTAGACTCTTAGACAGGTACAGAGTATGCCAGTTTGAAACAGAGGTGAATACAAAATAGCAGATAGAGAAAACGTGGGGAGAGTAATGTAAAGATGGGAGAGAGCTGATGCAGGGGAGTAAGTATGAATGCAATTTTTGTGGTACTGTTTTGCCTGTCCGAATTGCCATATTCAGTAGATATAATGTAGGTGTTTTGTCCTGTGGTATCTGCATTACTGGTCCCCTGCTGTTTGTCATTAATGTTAATTATTTGGATGAAGGTGTAGATGTCGTGAGTAGTTATTTTGTGTTTGACCTTAAAATTAGTGGCATGGTGGTCAGTGAGGAAGGTTGTCTTTTGTTTTTATTTAATTTTATTGAAATACAGGGCAGAGTAGGCATGTGAGCCATTTAATCCTAGCCTAATCATGGGACAATTTACAATGACCATCTGGTTCACCTTTGGTTTGTGGGAGGAAATCAGAGCGCCCGGAGGAAACCCACGCGGTCACAGGGAGAACGTACAAACTCCTCACAGGCAGCGGCAGCAATTGAACCCCGGTCACCTTTACTGCAAAGCGTTATGCAAACCACTACTTTGCCGTGTCAAAGTACAACATGATATTGACCAGCTGGGGAAGTGGGCAAAGTCGTAGTGGTCCGAACTTAACTCAAACTTGTGCAAGTTGATGCACTTTGAAAAGTTATTCCAAAGCGGGCCAAAAGCAGGGCTCTGGGGCGTGTGGGTGAACAGAGGGAAATGTGTACACAAATATATAGTTCCCCGAAAGTGACAAAACAGATAGACAGGTGGCAAAGTGGGCATACTTAATGCTGGCCTTCAACAACTGTGACACTGAACAAATTGTGCCAAGCACTGGGTAGACCACCCTTTGAGTATTATGCACAGTTCTGGTCACTGTGCAAAAGGAACAATGTGATTAAATTGTGCTATCAAAATAAATATACAGTATATCTCCATATAAAGCTGTGAAATTCACTTCCTTGTGGGCATACGCAGCAAATCTGTAGAATGGTAACAATAACAGGATCAATGAAAGATCAACCAGACTGCAGAAGACAACAAACTGTGCAAATGCAAATATAAATAAATAGCAATAAATAATGAGAACATGAGATAATGGGCAACAGACACAAAATGCTGGAGGAACACAGCTGGTCAGGCAGCATCTATTGAAAAGAATTGATAGTCGGTGTTTCGGGCCAAGACCCTTCTTCTGGACTGAGAGGAAGGGGAAGATGCCAAAATAAAAATCTGGCAGAAGGGGTAAGAGACTAGCTGGAAGGTGCAGGCGAAGCTGGGTGGGTGGGATAGGTTGAAGGCTGGAGAAGAAGGAGAGGGGAGTGGACCATATGAGAAAGGGGAGGAGGAGGGGCCGAATGGTCTACTTCTGCACCTTTTGTCTATTGAGGGAACCCAGGTGGAAATAATACGCAGGTGAGAAGAAGTAAAAAGTCAGAGTGGGGAATAGAAGACTGCCGGGTAGCGAACGTTTACTGGAAGAAGATATCGCTATTCATGCCATAAGCTTGGAGACTATCCAGATGGAATATAAGGTGTTGCTCCTCCCCCGAGGGTGGACTCATCTTGGCACAAGAGGAGGCCATGCATCAACACATCGGAACAGGAAAGGGAATTGGAATTAAAATGTTTTGCCACTGGGAAGCCCCACTTGTGGGGGACGGTGCGGAGGTCCCCTAATTTAAGATGGGTCTCACCAATGTAGACGAGGCCACATTGGGAGCACTGGACACAATAGGCGAACCCAGCAGATTTTCAGGTGATGTGTTACCTCAGCGGGAAAGGCTGGGGCCCTGAATGGAGGGATGAGTGGAAGGAGTGATCCCTGGGGATAGCTGGGGGTGGTGGAGGAAAAGATCTATTTATCCCCTTGGAGGTGGCAAAAATTGCGGAGGCTGATGGGGTGGTAGGTAAGGACAAGATAAACGCTATCACTTTTATGGCAGCAAGAAGATGTGGTGAGTGTGGATGTATGTGAAATGGAGGAGATGTGGGTGAGGGTATCAATAGTGGAGGGAGGGAAACCTCATTCTTTAAAGAAGGACATCTCCAATGTCCTGGAACAGAAATCTGCATCCTAGGAACAGATGAGGCGAGGTGAGGAAACTGGGAAAAGGAATAGCATTTTTACAGGAGATACAGTGGGAAGAGGTCAAGTCAAAACAACTATGGGAATCCATAGATTTGAAAAAGATGTTGGTTGAAAGTTTGTCTCCAGATATGGAGGCAGAGAGATTGAGAAAGGAGAGGGAGGTGTCAGAGATGAACCAAATGAACTTTTTTTCGTTATTTATTTTTTATTGAAGTTCATCATCCAACAAACATTTCTATAAGATGTATTTCAGACATTATACATATATATCATATATATCACAAAATCTCCACAAAGTATTTATCTGAGGTATACACATAGAAAAGAGTGGAAAGAAAAAAACAAGCAAAAGGAAAAAACTATGTACAAGTAGGGAGTGATCTTTTTACAACAGATTCATTGATTTGTGAGAATAAAATCAGGCCTATGAGGCATTATGTAGTTAAACCATTTTTCCCAGTATGAATCAAATTGTTCCAGCTTATGATTAACAGATGCTGTTACCTTCTCCATTTTGTAAATGTCCATTGTAGTTTCCATCCATGTATTTAAAGTTGGGCTCTCCTGTGGTAACCATTTCCTGGTAAGAGTCTCTTTACCAGCCACCAACAGTATATTCATTAAATATTCATCTCTTTTCAACCATTCTTGAGGTATATATCCAAAATATATGGTCTTACTCTCCAAGGGTATTTCACATTTAAAGATGTCTTGTAGGGCATTGTGTATCCCCCTCCAATAGTTTTTGATAACAGTGCAGTCCCAAAAATATGATAATGATTTGCATTTTGATTTCCACAATTTCTCCAGCAAACAGGGAGGTTACTATCATAATGGGATTTCTGAGAGGGTGTAATAAAATATCTTATCAAGTTTTTCCATCCAAACTCCCTACATTTCTGTGAACTGGTACACTTCCATTGATATCTCCATATTATTGTCCATTCTTCCTCAGATATAATTATCCCTCCTTCCTTCTTCCATTTTGTTTTAATGTATGAAGTCGAATGTGTTTTAAGATTTGACAACCCCTTATACATGCTTGAAATGATTCTACTACTGTTATCTGAATTATATGCTTTTCTAAAGAGCTCTATCAAGCATGTACTTGCCATGGTTACCTTTTTAAGCATCTTATTAACATATTGTCGCATCTGTAAATACCGATAAAAATCTTGTTTTTCTAATAAGTGTTACTCTTTAAACATTTCAAAGCTAACAGTGTTCCTTCTTTCATTATGTTGCAAAGAACTGTTATTCATCTAGCTGTCCAGTCCTTAAATCCAGCATCCAATTTATTTGGTGTAAAATCAGCATCATATGCACACCATTTGAGAATTGCTATACCTCCCTCTAGATTATATTCTTTTATAGTAGTTTTCCATATTTTAAGAGTCAATTTCACCCATGGGTTATCAATAGTATTTATGTACCTTTGCAGGTTGTATTCAGCCAAAATTGCTTGTATGGGGATGGGAAGTACCTGCTCCTCAATGTTTTCCCATTGAGCATCATATGATGGTTTACACCAACGTATCACAGCTCTCAACTGTGCTGAAAAATAATAATCTCTAAGAGAAGGCAAGCCCCATCCCCCCTTTTCCTTTGCTAATTGCAAAGTTTTGAGATGAACTCTAGGCATTTACATTGCCAAATATACCTTGATAACATCTTGTTCCATTCATTGAATCTCTATTGGTAGTGTCTGAAAGAGATATAACAGTCTGGGCAGTATATTCATTTTAATAGACTCAATCCTTGAACTGAGACTGAAAAAAGGAATCAGGTTCCATCTTGCCACATCTTCCTTAATTTTTTTATATAAAGGTTGATAATTACATTCTGATAATTTTGCCAAATCTTTTGGCATAATGATGCCCAAATATTTGAAAGATTTTGTGTGCCATGCCCAGGGATATCTACTTTCAATTTCTCTTGGAGGGCTATAGTAATATGAAAGCAATTGGGTTTTATCTATATTGATCTTGTATCCTGATAATTGCCCATATTGTTCAAAGGCTTGCATCAATTTAGGTAAAGAGTATGTTGGTTGCCCTAGATAGATCAAAATGTCATCTGCGTAACAAGCCAATTTATGCTCTGTCCCTTTAATAGTAATTCCCCTGAAATATTCATTTTGTCTGATGCATTGAGCTAATGGTTCCAGATATAATGCGAAGAGTAGTGGTGACCATGCACAACCCTGTCTTGTGCCCCTTTCTAGGGTAAGACTATTTGATAAATATCCATTGATTTTAATCCTAGCAGTAGGATTGTCATATAGTGTCTATATAGTTTTAATAATTGTGTCTTGGAAACCAAATCTATGTAAAACTCTGTAAAGAAAATTCCAATTAACCGAATCAAATTCCTTTTCACTGTCCATGCTTATCACTATTGCTTCGATTTTATTTTTTGTTTATGATCCATAATGTGAAGTGTCCTTCGTATATTGTCTTGTGTCTGGCATTGTCATATAAAACCTGTCTGATTGTTACGTATCAGTATGGGTAGATACTTCTCTAATTGTTTGGCCATGATGGAGGTAAATAATCTATAATCTACATTAAGAACAGATATTGGTCTAAATGACCCACATTCCATTTTATCCTTGCCTTCTTTCGGTATAGCTGAGATTATCGCTTCCTTTCAACTGAGTGGCATTTGTGCCTTTTTTAGAGCCCAGTTCAGTGTGGGGAGTAAAACAGGAATTAACTCATTTTTAAATTCTTTGTACCACTCTGCCGTATACCCATCTGATCCTGGTGACTTGCTTAATTTAAGCCTACTAATTGCAGCTTTTAATTCAACTTCAGTTATGTCAGCAGTCAGCGTTCTATTTTGTTCTTCACTTAAAGTGGGTAACTCTAGAGAATTCAAGAAGGTGTCAATTTGGGTTATCTGGAACTTTGGAATATAGAGTTTTGTAAAACACTTCAAAAGCTTCTTGAATTTCAAATAGCTTATTTTTTATCATTTGTTCTTGGGTCCCTAATTCTATGAATTGTATTTGAACCAAATGAACTTCATAGGGTGGAAGCTGGAGGTAATGTTGATGAAATTGATAAGCTCAGCATAGGTGTGTGAAGTGCTAATGCAGTTGAGATAATAAGATAAAGAGACCCTGAAAGTGAGATCGTTTTCAATGATGGGACAAGTGAAGTTGAGTGAAGTTATCTCCTTTGGTTCAAGTGTCTGATGGTTCAGGGGTACTAACCATTCTTAAACCTGGCTATGGTGTTGCTTGGACTAAAGGCTTGAGTTGTAAAGAGAGTTGGATAGGCTGGGTCTGATTACCCTGGTGTAAAGGGTACTGCTGGGTGACCTTATAGAAGTTTATAAAATTATGAGGGAAATGGATAATCTAGAGTCTTTTTTCCCTAGGTATTAGCACCTAAAAGCCAAAGACATAGATTTAAGATGAGGGGGAGAGATTTAAAAGGTAGATAAAGGGAAAGTTTTTCCACACAGAGGGTGCTGGGTATATGGGACGAGCAGTCAAAGGAAATAAAGACAGATAGACTGTTTAAAAACACTTGGACAGGTTTAGAGGGATATGGGCCAGACTCAATCAAATGGGATGAACTCAGAAGAGCATGAATGGATAGGGTCAAAAGGGCCATTTCTGTGCTGTATAACGCTGTGATCTATGGATCTGTGATGACCGGCATGGAAATTGTGAACTGACAGGCTTCTTTCTGTGCCACAAACTCTATGTTTCTGTGACCTCACTTGCAACCAGTTATCCCCTTTCTGTCTTCTGCGTGTCTCTATGATTCTAGAAATTAAACTAATAATTAAACCCAGACATTTGGGCCATTTAATCCTGTTTTAAAATATTTTTGAAAACTTCCATTCAGCGGAATAATTTCCCATTGGAATCTAAAAATGAACATTTTTTCTTTTTTAAGAGCTGCAGAAAATCCTTTCTGTTCAACATAGCATTCTATGAAAATGTTAAAGCATTAAGTTACCTGCACAGTCCTTAATTATTTAAATTCCAAACCATCTAAAAATATCCCTGTATGCTGTGCTGATCATTTACTCAATTCCTAGTTAAATAACTTTGTTGAACTGACAGGTTTTTTCAATGTTCATGTCTGTTTCTCCATTCCTTGATATGAGCAAAGCTCTGTAATGCAGTCTTTTTAAACTGAGATCAGGGTTTGACATTATCCTATGCTTAAGATTAAATTTGTCTTTTTTATATATATATATATATATATATATCATGTCTCATGTTAGCAAGTTAGCCTGAATGTTCTCAATCCAAGTTTCTGACAGGTCGTTTTCAGACAAGTGCTTACATTCTTTGAAGTTCTAAGTTCAAAAGTTCAAACTAAATTTATTAACAAAGAACACATACTGTACGTCACTGTATACAAACCTGAGATCTATTTTCTTACGGGCATAAGCAATAAATCCGTAGAATAACAACCAAAACCGAATCAATGAAAGACTGCACCAACTTGGGTGTTCAACCAGAGTGCAAAAGAAAGCAAACTTGGCAAATACAAAACGGAAGAAATAATAACAACAACAACAACAACAACAATAATAATAATAATAATAATAATAATAAAGTATCAAGAACATGAAATGAAGAATCCAAGAAAGTGAGACCTTTGATTGTGGGAAGATTTCAATGATGGGGGAAGTGAAGTTGAAGTTCAAGAGCCTAATAATTGAGGGGCAATAACTGTTCCTGAACCCGGTGGCATGAGTCCTGAGGCTCCTGATGGCAGCAGTGAGAAGAGAGCATGTCCTGGGTGGTGGGGATCCTTGATGACAGATGTTGCTTTCCTGCTACAGCATTTCATGTAGATGGGCTCAATGGCTGTACCCATGATGGACTGGACTGGATCATGCACTGGATACCTAAACTGCTAGAAACTGCCGAACGTCTCTTTTGTAACAGCTAGCCATCATCACGTCTTTAATGAGACAAGTTGTGGTATGGCTGAAGAACCCAGGCATCTTCTGCCACCTTGTGATAACAGTTATGTTTGCAATGGTTTACCTTCTCATTGATTGCTTTATATTGTTTCACATTATTTCAAGGGCTGACTGAATCTTTATTACGTTGTATTGTCCCTCTTAACTTTGAGCATTTCTGTACTTTGGGCTAATGATCGTCACACAGTGGATATCTAAACAGCTACACATTTCTATCATGACAGCGGGGGACGTTCCCCAGGAGCTGGATGGAGACTTCATGTGACATAGGTGTTGGAAACTCAGTTTTCATGGTTAGGTTTGGTGTGCTCTTGCAGTCCTGAGTCTGGGAAAATCTGCCGTCTGCTAGGAATGCCCTGGGACCCTGGTAGTTTTAGAGTAGAACGTAACTAAATCATTGTGTTCATTCCAGCCAAATCCAACTCATACCACCTGGTTCACATCCTTGCAGGACAAGCACTTCAGGTTCAAGTCCAAGTAAATGTGATGGGGTCTTCTGTCTCCACATTTCGTTGGGCAGTGAGCTCCAGCACAAACTTTCTGCTCAACATCGAACATCCAGTTACTTTCAGACTGTGCCCTCAGTATTTCCTGCAAGAGGAAAGAGGAGCACTTTGTCACAGTCTCTTATAAATAAATCAAAGTCACTCCTTGATGCTTGGGACATCTTAAATGCTGTGGAATATTTTTTTTTATCACGGTAACTCTCAGGTAGAGGAACCTACTGTTTCAATGTTCAGGTTCCTGGGCATTATTACTTCACTGGATCTCGTGTGGAGAACTATCTCTTCCTCATTAACTTGAAGAGTTGATGAACTCTTCAAGTACTTGATAAAATTCCATCTTCCCCAGAACACAGTGGTGCGATATGGAGTAGGCCCTTCTGAGCCTTCGAGTCACACTGCCCGCAACCCCCAATTTAACCCCACAGGACAATTCACAATGAGCAATCAACCTACCAAACTGTATGTCTTTGGACTGTGGGAGGAAACCCATGCAGTCAGGGGGAGAACATACAAACTCCTTAAAGACATATCAGATATTTCTGTTTTGTTTGATCCAGCAACCACTCGCAATGCAGCAAAACTATAGCCAACTGTCAGGTCAGCAGCCAAGGCCACTGTCCACCATCACTGTATGTGTCCAGGACAAAGAAGCAGACAGGAAAATCATTGTGGACACTACCTACCGTACAAACTTCCTTCTGCAAAAGCTCCATTCTGGGAAGCACAATAGAGCTATTAAAACAAAAACATAATTCCATCTTAAAAGTATCTACCCCCAGGCAGTTAATCTGATCAATAATTCTGGTTTAGCCCCTTCAATCCCCTCCATCTGTTACCTCAGTCACGGCAATACACTTTAAACCCCATTTCATACTGATGTTTACACTGCAGATACAGAATAGTATATATGTATTTATGCACATTTATTCCATATCTGTACTTATTTTTTATATAATTCTTTATAACTGTTGAATCTTGTTGTGGTTTGATGCATGTCATGTCAACACACCATAGCAAATTCCTAATATGTGTAAATATACTGTACGTGGTGAATAAAGTTGATCTTTGTTCCTTGGGTTGATTCTGGTGTCACCCATCCCATTCTGGGTAAAACATAATGCACCTAGTATTCCCTAGACACCTCTAATCCCGACGTGAAGCAAGCAGTCTTCTAGACTTCTGAGCTCCAATAGGATCAGGTGCTTACCGACTTGCATCAATGAACAGAATAGGCTTACACACATTTTTGCCTCAATTTCCTCCATTTCAAGGGTAACAACCCCCAATTCTATTACACATTTGCTCTTAACAAATTGTAGATATGGAGGCCTTCATGAAGCATGAACCGTGAGATATTGTGTAGTTTAGTTTTGTAAGGATGAATAGCAATGCAGGATTGCTAGTAAAGTTGACAATTGGAAGGGAGAAGCCTGAGTTCATTGAATCAATGGATATTGACCTACACTGAGGTTCTGTTCCACAGGAGCTGGCTCAGAAAGCCTTAAGGTTCCTTAAATAGAAATGGATTACTATTTTGCACTGGCATGGAGAGAGACTTTCCAAAGAAAGCAATTTCATGGTCACACCTCATTGGAGTACAGTTACTTAGACACGTTGTCATTGGAGTACATTTCCAGAGTCACAACATACTCTTTGGACTGCAATTCCACAGTCATGCCCTCATTTGAAAACCATTCCACGAGACAGACTGTCATTGGAGAACAGTTCCACAAGAGCGGACTCTCATTGGAGTGCAGTTGTACATGCAGACACTCTCATTGGAGAACAGTTGTATGTACACAGACTCTCATTGGAGAACAGTTGTACATGAACAGACTCTCATTGGAGAACAGTTGTACGTACACAGACTCTCATTGGAGTACGGTTGTACGTGCACACACTCTTATTGTACAGTATTACTGGTCATTATTTTTCTTGGTATCACATACCAGCTCTGACTCGTAGTTCCAATATGAAATTCAAGATCTGACTCCTACTTATTTGTAGTTCCAACGATAATGATTCTCGCCTGTGGAAAACTTCCCTGGGCATTAACTCTCTGTCACTCAGTTTCACAGACACTAATATATTGAAGATGGACCTTAAATAGTCACATTTTGTTTGTCTCTACTCACAGTAACAATTACAGAACACTGGAGCTTTGAACAAGTGTACTTTATTCTGAGTCCAACAGCAGGACTCCCTCTGGCTGGTGCTTAGGTTGTGTATACTGGAGACGGTTAGGGGTTGGGGTATAATCAAACAGCAAGGGAGGTGACATGGACAGACAGTCAGGGGTGGGCCAGATGGTCAGACGCTAAGAAGTGGGACAGGCACTCTGACGATGAAAGAGAGAGTGACACAGTATGATGGTGAGTGGTGGGACAGAGAGTGAAAGAGCTAAATCCTGGTGGTGGGTCAGATACATGATAGGACGGTGGGCTGGGTCATTTCAGCAGTTTGTTGGTAGTGGATGAGGACGACTGTCAATTTGTTGAGGTGGGGTGTGAAAACCTCTGAAAGCCTGTGCCAACCAGCTGGCAGGAGTTTTCAAAGGCATTTTCAATCTCTCATTGCTGCATTTGGATGTTCTCAACTGCTTCAAAAGGGCGACAATTATACCAGAGTCCAAGAAGAGCAGGGTGAGCTGCCTTAAAGTCTATCATCCAGTAGCACTCACATCTATGGTGATGTATTGTTTTGAGAGTTTGTTGATGGTCAGAATCAACTCCTCTGTCTGCTGGGACATGGACCCATTGCAATTTGCCTATCACTACAATAGGTCTACGTTGATGTGATCTCATTGGCTTTCCACATGGTCCTGGGTCATCTGGACAACACAAATATCTCTGTCAGAATGTTGTTTATTCACTACAGCTCAGCATTTAACAGTCGTTCCTATAGTTCTGATCAAAAAGCTCCAGAACGTGGGCCTCTGTACCTCCCTCTGCAGCTGGATCCCCGACTTCCTCACTGGAAGAGCACAATCTGTGCAGATCAGAATAAACATCTTCACCTCACTGACTGGTGTACCTCAGGGGTGCATGCTTAGCCCACTGTTCTACTCTCTCTACCCCCATCACTGTGTGGCTAGGCATAGCTCAAATGCCATCTGTAAATTTGTTGATGATACAACTATTGTGGGCAGAATTTCAGATGGTGACAAGAGGACACATAGGAGTGAGGTAAATCAGCTAGTTGATGGGGTCACAACAACAACCTTGCATTCAACGTCAGTAAGACCGAAGAGCTGATTGTGGACTTCAGAAAGGGTAAGAGGAGAGGAAACATACCAGTCCTTATGAAGGGATCAGAAGTGGAAAGAGTGAGCAGTTTCAAGTACCTGGGTGTCAATATCTCTGAGGATCTATCATGGGCTCATCATATCGATGCAATTGTAAAGAAGGCATGACAGCAGGTATATTTCATCAGGAGTTTCAGGAAATCTGGTATGACACCATAGACACTGATAGATTTCTACAGATTTACTGTGGAGAGTATTCTAAATGGCTGCATCACCATCTGGTATGGGGGACCACTGCACAGGACTGACAGAAACAGAAAAAGTTGTGAACTGTCAGCTCCACCATGGGCACTAGCATACTTGGTTTCCAGGACATCTTCAGCGAGCAATACCTCTGAAAGGTGGCACCCATCACTGAAGGACCCCCATATCACCCAGGACATGCCTTGTTCTCACTGCAACCATCAGGGAGGAGGTACAGGAGCCTGAAAGCACACACTCAGCGATTCAGGAACAGCTTTTTCCCCTCTGCAATCCGATTTCTGAATGGACATTGAACCCATGAATACTACCTCACTACTTTTTTATTTTTATGTTTGCACTACTTATTTAATTATTTTATATATATAGTTAATGTAATTTCCAGCCTTTTCTCTACTACTGTATATTGTATTGTACTGCTGCCGCACAGACAACACATTTCACAACATATGCTGGTGATATTAAACCTGATTTTCATTCTGAAGTGGGGTTGAGTTGTGTCTCACTGTTCCCTTCCCTTTACTGCCTTATAGACTGAATGGTGAGAGAGAATTTAAACTAACAAAGATGCCTTGTTTGCGAAAGAACTACAGCAGCTTCCTCTTCATAACCAGTCAGACTCTGACCTCTCGACGAGATCATCTCTAACATCGTACAGAGAGCAACGGGTCAGGTATTATATAATGTACAGTTTTGGCTGGAAGGGCCAGACTTCAGATGGGAAGGTATCCTTAAACATATGACCATGACCTAGCCTTACCATACACGCCAGACACCAAAGGAATTTCTAGCATTTGGCCTAACAGTGGCTTTCCACTTTTCAGAAATCAGGGCTGCAAAAGAAGTTGTGGACTCCTCATGCAGGATTCCCTAAAGGTTAACTTGCCGGTTGTGTCGGTGGTGAGGAAGGTGGGCATTGTTGGCATTCATTTGGAAAGGACTTGAAACAAAAGCAAGGATGTAATGCTGAAGATTTATAGGGCATTGATCAGGCCCACTTGGGGTACTGTGAACAGTTTTGGGTCCCTTATCTAAGAAAGGATGTGTTGTCTTTCTGAAGGTCCAGAAGAGGTTCACAAGAATGATGCTGGGAATGAAAGGGTTAACACACGAGAGGCATTTTATGGCTTTGGGTGGGACTGTACTCACAGGAGTTTAAAAGGTTAGAAGGAATCACATTCAAACTTATCAAATATTGAAAGGCCTAGAGAGAGTGGATGTGGAGAGGATCCCTATAATGGGACAGTCTAAGACCAGAGGGCCTAGACTCAGGATAGAAGGACGTCTGTTTAGGACAGAGATAAGGAATGGTTTCTTGAGCGAGAGGGTGGTGAATCTGTGGAATTTATTGTGACAGATGGCTGTGCGAGGCCAAGTCATTGGGTATATTAAAGCAGACATTGATAGCTTCAGGTTACAGGAAGGAGGCAGAAAAATGGGGTTGAGTGGATAATAAATCAGCCATGATGGAATGGTGGAGAATGATGGGCTGAATGGCCTAACTCTGATGCTATGTCACATATCCATGAGCGTATAGATGACTGGAAGATGTAATCAATCAGAATGAATGTAAAAAAAGACACCTGAAGATATTGGAAACCAGTCTTTGGCTGGCCATTATTCTGGGACCTGGCTCCAGGAACACACTGAAGTTTCTCCTTTTCTCTGCAGGGCTCTGAATAAGCAGACTCAAAGCGGTGCGACGCCCCTCTACCTGGCCTGTCAGGAGGGGCACCTTCACATCGTTCAATTCCTCATCAAAGACTGCAAAGCCAACTTCAACCTACGGACGCACGATGGGATGACAGTCCTGCACGCCGCGGCTCAGATGGGACATAGCGCCGTGGTGCTGTGGCTGGTACGTCAATGGCGCTATTGCAGCCGGGTGATCATGGGAGCTACAGTGGCATGACACCAATACAGCTCGGGGCGTCGGGGTTGGGTTAGGGTTCAATTCCAGTGTCCTTTGTAAGGAGTTTGTACATTCCTCCCTGTGACCGCGTGGGTTTCTTCCGGGTGCTCCGGTTTCCTCCCACAGTCTAAAGATGTACCAGTTAGTAGGTTAATAGGTCATTGTAAATTGCCCCCTGATTCTGCTAGGGTTAAATAGGTGGGTTGCTGGGCAGGGTGGCTCATTGGGCTGGAAGGGCTTTTGCCTCGCTGTATCTCCCTAATAAATAAACAATGGCATCAGTCAGAACACAGGGTATTGCTTCATGGGACAACACACAAAATGCTGGTGGCAATACCGGGGTGGGAAATCAGTCAACACCTTTTATTAGGGCTGAAGAGAAAGAGTGGGGAAGGCAGTATAGGAGGGTAGGGGAGGGGAGGAGCAAGAACCGATGGGTGACAGGTTGGCTCATCCAGGTGAGAGGGGAAGATAGGCAGGTGGGGGAGAGCAGAGAGGGGGAAGGAAGAAGCTGGGATGTGATAGGTGGAAGTGGGAAAGGGCTGAATAAAATGGATTCTGATAGGAGAGGACAGTGAACTGACCAAGAGGGAAAAAAGAGAAGGAAGTGAAGACTGGAGGTAGAAGAGTGTGGGAGACAGGCTGATCACAATGGCAGGGGAGGGGTAACAGAGTGATGGTGAGGAGAAAGAGGGTGATAGGTTCAGTGTGATAAAGGAAATGAAAGTGGGAACAGAGGGCTGCAGTTGTCGGAATTTATAGAAATCACTATTGATGGTATCAGGTTGGAGATTACCATGTGGAATACTGTTTCATTGGACATGGCCATCTCTGCAAGGATGCAGGACACCGGTTCACAGCATTGTGTCTGGAGATGGGAGCATTGATTCATGAAATACAGACTTTGCTAATGAGATACTGAAACATTTAGGTTAAAGTGCTGTGTTATAAAAGTGCGAGACCGTGTGTACGTTCAGTGGCCACTTTATTAGGTAGACCTGCCTCGTTAATGCAAATCAGTTGATCATGTGGCTGCAACTCAATGCATAAAAACATGCGGACATGGTCAAGAGGTTCAGACCAAACATCAGAATAGGGAAGAAATACAAGTGACTTTTCATTGGTGTCAGAAAGGATGGTTTGCTTGTCACACACAACAGTCTCTAGAGTTTACAGAGAATGGTGAGAGAAACAAAAAGCATCCAGCGAGCAGCAATTCTGCGGGCAGAAACACTCTGCTAATGAGGGAGGTCAGAGGAGAATGGCCAGCCTGGTTCAAGCTGAGGGGAAGACGACAGTAACTCAAACAACCACGCATTACAACAGTGGTATGTAGAAAAGCATCCTGAACCTTGAAGTGGATGGGTCACGACAACAGAGGAGCATGAATGGACACTCAGTGGCCACAGAATGTGCCTGCTTTTTCAATGTGTGTGCGTGTGTACATTAGAATGGGAATCTGTGTGGGTATACACATAGATTACATTTATTTAGGGATACAGGACAGCAACAGGCCCTTCCGGCCCAATGAGCCCACCGCTGCCACATTACACCCGTTTGCCTTGGGAAAGTGGGAAGAAACCAGAGCACCCGGAGGAAACTGGCATGGTCATGGGCAGAACATGCAAACTTCTCACAGACAGCGATGGGAATTGAACCCAGTCACTGGACTGTTATAGAGTCGTGCTAACCACTATTCCACCCAGTCTGTATGGGGATGTGCAGTATATGTTGACCATATATACACACACTCATCAACATGGCTGCACATTACATTGGTGAGTGTGTGTATATGCGGCAAGTCATGTTTGTAAATGCCACACATGCAACCGTGTTTTGTGTTTGTGAGATGCATTTCGTTTTGACACAAAACTGGCGATATTGTGAATGGGGAGGACAATGCGAAGAAACTCCAGGGAGGCCAGTGTTTGAGGGCAGGACGGATCCAATATGATGTGAGCGCACATTGAGCTTGGAGCACAAGATGAAAAGCAGGATCACAGTGACAGATAAAGAATGTTCAAAGGGACAGGGTGTCCTCCACTCAGAGCGATCTTGACCTTGCAGGTGCAGCAGCGTAGGAGACCTCCAGCATCCGCAGAATTTCTTCTATTTATAGGAGACAAAGGGCATGTTGGTCTTTATCATGAAGGGATTTGAATATAAGAGAAAAACAAGGACTTGCTAAACCTGCAACGTCATGTACAGTTTGTCTCTCCTTAACTAAAGAGTGATGTACAGATTTACCTGATAGCTTACAGGGGTGGAGAGTTTCAGCATAAGTCGACTCGGATAGGACTGTATCCTTTAAAGAAATGAGAGGAAATCTCATTAAACTTACTTAAAGGCTAGACTGGCTCGATTCAGGGAGGATGCTTGTCCCAACTGAAGAGACCAAAACCAAGTCTCACGGTCTCTGAATAAGCATATGTCCATTTTGGACTGAGCTGATGCCAAGTTTTGGAGGACATTGAATCTTTGGAATTCTTTATCCTGGAGGGCCGTGGCCATTCAGTCATCGAGTTCATTTAAAAGAGAGGTCAGTCACGATGAACAGCAGAACAGGCTTGAGGGGTGAAATGCTCTTCCCCTACTCCTAATCTCTGTGATACCAGTTCTGATAGCTTGATACCATTTTCCTCAGCCAGCCTTCTATTTTACGAACTGTAAGTTACCGATGTTAGCCCTGCTTTCATATTTGTTAGCTTCAGTAACCCCTCCTGGACAGCCTCGTGTTTTACAGCAACACGTACAACACACTGGAGGAACTCAGCAGGTCGGGCAGCATTCGTGGAAATGAGCAGTCAACGTTTCGGGCCGCGACCCTTTGGCAGGGGCCCTATAAAGAAGGCGGGGAGAGGGTGAAAAACCAATCAGAGGAAAGATCAAGGGGTGGGGGAGGGGAAGCAGGGAGGGGATAGGCAGGAGAGGTGAAGAAGGAATGTAAAGGGAAAAGCACTATGGGTAGTAGAAGGCAGAATCATGAGAGAGGTGATAGGCAGCTGGAGGAGGAGGCAGAGTGAAACTGGGGTGGGGAAGGGAGAGGGAGGGAATTACCGGAAGTTGGAGAATTCGATGTTCATACCAAGGGGCTGAAGACTACCCAGAAGGTATATGAGGTGTTGCTCCTCCAACCTGAGTTTGGCCTCATTGTGGCAGTGGAGGAGGCCATGTATGGACATATCCGAATGGGAATGTGAAGCAGAGTTGAAGTGAGCGGCAACCGGGAGATCCTGTCTGTTGTGGCGGACGGAGCGTGTTTTACAGCTTTTCTAAACAATTCTGCTTCAGTCTCTTTCTTTGAGCCTTCCTGCCACCCGTCCATTCTGCACTTTATTAAAGGCCAAACTTCACCTGATACATTAAAGAACAGAAAGAGTACCAGGCCACCTGGAGCCTAGTCTCGACCAACATTCTTTAAGGTCACAGCAGATCCTTTACCTCAACTCCATTTTCCACATTATCCCCATGGCAATTCGTAGTGCTACTATCGACTGTGTCTGTGCCGGCCATCTAACCACCTACACTAATCTCAGTTGCAGCCACTCGTTGTGTAGCCTTCTGTACCTCAGCAATTCAATTGCTCATATAGATATCTCGTGACCTCCTCAGTATCCATAAATCCACCCATTTCTGATTGGACCAGTACAGTCCTTTCGGCAGAGAATTCCAAAGACCCACCACCCCGCCTTTCTGCCGGGATCACTCCCTCTGTGATTCCCTTGTCCACTGGTCCCTCCCTGGTAATCTCCCTCCTGGCACCTATCCCAGCAAGCAGCCTTAGTGCTACAGCTGTCCATTCACCTCCCCCCTCACCTCCATTCAGGGCCCCAAGCAGCCCTCCCAGGTGAGGCAACACTTCACCTGCAAATCTGCTGAGATTGTCTATTGTGTCTGGTACTCCGGATGTGATGCCCTCAACACTAGTGAAACCGGTGGCAAATTGGGGGACTGCTTTGCTGAGCACCTCTGCTCCATCCGGCAAAAGCATAACTTCCTGGTGGCCAAACAATTTAATTACAATTCCCATTCCCATTTCGACACGTCAGTCCATGACCTCCTCTTGTGCCATGAGGAGGCCATCCTCAGACCGGAAGAGCAACTTCTCATATTCCGTCTGGATAGTCTCCAGTCTGATGGCATGAATATCGATTTCTCCTTCCTGTAAAAATGTTTTTCCCTCCCCCTCCCCTCTTCTTCTATTCCCCATTCTGGCCTTTTACCTCTTCTCATCTGCCTATCACTTCCCCCCGGGTCTCTCCTTCCATTTCTCCTATCGTCCACTTTCCTCTCCTATCAGATTCCTTCTTCTCCAGCCCCTTACCATTCCCACCCACCTGGTTTCACCTATCACCTTCCACCTAGCCTCCTTCCCTCACCCAACTTTTTTATTCTGGCATCTTCCCCGTTCTTTCTCAGTCCTGAAGCGGGTCTCGCCTCGAAACATCGACCATTAATTCATTTCCATAGATGTTGCCCGGCCTGCTGAGTTCCTCCAGCATTTTGTGTGTGTTCCAAAGATTCATATCCAAACAGATGTGGAAATTTCTTATCTCAGTCCTGAATGATGAACTCCTTAGTTTGACTTACAGACCCTTAGCATTACTCACCCCAGGCAGGGGAAAATCAACTCTGCATCTGCCTTGTAAGGTCCAGTAAGGACTTCATAAGTTTTAGCTCTCACTCTCTCTCTCTCAAGATAATATAGGCCAGTTTGCTTTATCTGTCCTAATATGAGAAACTTATATCACAAATATCACAAGTATGTTATTTCTGAGATACGAAACTGGGATATACTGTATGTGTGAATGCTTGCTGATGTTGTACAGTTGTACTGAATCTATAATCTGCCTCATTTAACTTTCTCTTTTGATGTGTAACGCAGAGATCGTTCACCGACACTGATATCTCTGCACGGGATGACGAGGGAGCAACTGCGATGCATTTTGCTGCCAGTAGAGGGCATGGCAAGGTCCTGGAGCAATTAATAAAGATGGGAGCCAGGATGCTAAAAGATAACTGGGGTGGCACACCTCTGCACGATGCTGCGGAGAATGGAGAGCTGGAGGTAAGTTACACAGGACTGTGTGTATTACTGTCAGCCTTCCGGGTTGTGAAAGAACACAAAGAAGTAACTTAATACATTAAAATAAATGCTCAAAAAGAAAAGTTTGAGGAAGCAATTTTTACAACAAATGAATGTAAAGTGCATTGTGGAATGAAGGTGTAGAAGAGAGAATGCAGGAAGATCTATTGGTATTTGTTAACATGTTGTTGGAGAGGCAGCAGGTGTAAAGCCTAGGCCTGTGATTTTAAAGGAATAACTTATATTTTGTTAAGCTGGTAAATGCAGTAGGGTTCTGTCCAAACACTTAAGGTCCATTGGAAGAGAAGAGAAACCAAGATGCCAAGTTAGTAGGTTAGCAAAGTAAAGGGAATGGGAAAGTGGAAAAAGCCCAGTGATTAATAACATAGAAATCTATAACACATTACAGGCCTTTCAGCCCACAATGTTGTGCCAACCATGTAACCTACTCTAGAAACTGCCTGAAATTTCCCTACCGCATAATCTTCTATTTTCCTAAGCTCCATGTATCTACGTAAGAGTCTCTTAAAATATCCCTATTGTATCTGCCTCTACCACCGTCACCGGCAGCCCATTCCACACATCCACCACTCTGTGTGAAAAATTTACCCCAACATCCCCCTTGTACCTACTTTCAAGCATCTTAAAACTGTGCCCCCTCAAGTTAGCCATTTCGGTCCTGGCTATCCACATGATCAATGTCTCTATCAGGTCACCTCTCATTCTCTGTCACTCCAAAGAGAAAAGGCTGAGTTCACTTAACCTATTCTCATAAGGCACACTCTCCAAACCAGGAAACATCCTCTGCACTCTCTCTGTAGTATCCACATCCTTCCTGTAGCGAGATGACCAGAACTGAACATAGCACTTCAATTAGGGTTTAAATGAGGTCTTATATAGCTTTAACAGTACCTCATGGCTCTTGAACACAAGCCCACGGCCAACACACCATATGTCTTCTTAACAACACTGTCAACCTGTGCAGCAGCTTTGAGTGTCCTATGGACTCAGATCCCAAGATCCCTCTGATCCTCCACACTGCCAAGAGTCTTACTATTAATATTATATTCTGACTTCAAATATGACCTACCAAAATGAACAACTTCACACTTATCTGGGTTGAACTCCATCTGCCACTTCTCAGCCCAGTTCTGCATCCTGTCGATGTTCCGTTGTAACCTCTGACAACCTTCCAGACTATCCACAACACCCCCAACTTTTGTGTTATCAGCAAGCTTACTAACCCATCCCTCCACTTCCTCATTCAGGTCATTTATAAAAATCACTTAGAGGAGGGTCCCAGAACAGACCCCTGTGGAACACCACTGGTCACTGACCCCCATGCAGAATATGAACCATCTTCAACCACCCTTTGCCTTCTGTGGGCAAGCCAATTCCGGATCCACAAAGCAAGGTCCCCATTTCTCCTTACTTTCTGAATGAGCCTTGCATGGGGAACCTTCTTAAAAGCCTGACTGAAATCCATATACAATACATCCACTGTAAATCACTGTGTTGTGTTATATCCTTGTGGTGAACTACATACACCTGTCTGGACATGCCCCCCCCCCCCCCCCGCTGACTGCTCCTGTGGCTCCTTCCACAGACCCTGGTATAAAGGTGATTGAGGCCTGAGCCCTGCCCTCAGTCTCCAGGATGTAGTATGGTGGTCAACTACTGCTTGTTCCTTCTTCCAGTCAATAAAAGCCGATATCTCGCCTCACATCTCAGAGAGTTATTGATGGTGCATCAATCCTCAAAGAATTTAATCAGGCTTGTAAGGCATGACCTACCCTTGACAAAGCCATGCTGACTATCCCTAATCAGATTATGTCTCCAAATACTCATAAATTCTGCTTCTCATGATTTTCTGCAACAACTTGCCCACCACTGAAGTAAGACTCACTGGTCTATAATTTCCTGGATTATCTCTGTGCCCTTTCCTGAGCAAGGGAACAACATTTGCAACCCTTCAATCCTCTGGTATTTCTCCCATCCCTATTGATCATTGCCAGAGGCTCAGCAATCTCCTCCCTTGCTTCCCACAGTAGCCTGGGGTACATCTCATCTGGACCCAGCAACATCTAAGTTAATGCTTTCCAAAAGCTCCAGCACATTCTCTTTCTTAATGTCTACATGCTCAAGCATTTCAGTCTCCTGCAAGTCAGCCTCACAATTACCAAGGTCCTTCCCCCTGGTGTGTACTGAAGCAGGATGATTGCAATTTAAAGAATTGATGGCCTATTATCTGATCTAATGTAGACTCTAAGATCCAGGCAAATCATAATAAATGAGGCTGGAATCTGGAGTAATATACTGGTAGTAACATGCTAGAGTAACGTAACAGGTTGAGCAGCATCTGTGGGAGGAGGGGAATTGTTGACATTCCTGGTTCAGGATTTAGATCTGAAATATTCACAGTTCCTTTTGCCTCATAGATGCTGTTTGACCTGCTGAATTCCACCAGTAGATTGTTTATTGCTGCAGTAGAGATGTAAATTATTGTGGATTCAGTCCCTTTGCTTTTGTTTCCTCCACCAGCAGTCAGCGCACTTTCTTACCAAATCTGAGGCCACCTGGTTTGTTTCTAAAATTTCACTCATTGTCCTAGCCCAGTGAAACAAACTTTCAATGACCGCTTTCCTCCCATGCACTCCAGCCGTAGCTGCAAAATTCTTCATTTCTAGTTTTTCCCCAATTTTCACTTTTGCCCTGTCTAATCTGATTGTCATCTTAACTACCCAGTTCTGATTCCTTCAATCCTATTTCCACTAAAATGATGATCATCATGTTAGCCAATATTATTAATGATTCTCACTTAAGTCCTGCTCCACCTATAAACTCACTGTCAGCTCTCCAAAAGATCAGCACTTTACAGTCAAACATCTGGTCATTAATCTGGCTTTCCCCAGAAGTCCTGACGTGCGGTGCATCTTCCCAAAGCTGAGCCTGATCTTCCTGAAGCTTTTTGTCTGTTCTTCTGACAGCTACCTCCGAAACAGTCATTTATCTCCATCAGCACAGGTACACCACAAGACTGTGTGCTTAGCTATCTGCTCCACTTGAGTTATATTTATGACTGTGAGGCTACGCACAGCTCCAATGCCATCTTTAAGTTTACTGTCGTAGGCCAATTAAAAATGGTGACAAATCAGCAAAAAAGGAGAGAGATTGAAAATCTGACTGACTGGTGCCACCACAGCCTCTCATTCAATGTCAGCAAAACCAAATAGCTGATTATTAACTGCAGGAGAAGGGAAATGGAGGTCCATGAGCCAGTACTTGTCAGGGGATCAGAGGTGGAGAGGGTCAGCAACTTTGAATTCCTCAGTGTTATCATTTCAGAGGACCTGTCTGGATCCAGCACGTACGAATGTGCCATTACAAAGAAGCACCTCTACTTTCTTAGAAGTTTGTGAAGATTCGTCATGTCATCTAAAACTTTGACAAACTTCTATAGGTGCATAGTGGAGAGTATCCTAACTGGTTACATCATGGCCTGCTCTGTGAGAGGGTGGGTTTCCTCTGAGTGCCCGAGTTTCCTCCCACATCCCAATGATATCTGGGTTGTGATTGGCTACTGTCAATTTGCCCTAGTGTTTTTGATAGGATCTTGGGGCAGCTGGGGTGGAGATGAGGTTGGGGGGGAGGGTTCTTGATAGTTGGCTTGAACTCATTTGGACAATGGATCTGATTCAGTGCTAATGACTCTATGACCTCTCGAAATCACTGTTTCTAAATTATCAAGCATTCTGTTCAAAATTAAGTACTCGTTAAGATGAAGTCGCCACCAGCCTATTCCATCCCTCTCCCTGACAACTACCAGAAACTAAACCCGATTGTAAACAACTTTGATACTTGGCATGGACCTGGTACATTGATTATCAAAGTATGCATGCAGTATACAACCCTGAGAGTGATCTTACCACAGACAGCCACGGAACAAAGAAAACTGTAGATCCCGTTCCAATAAAAACTTCAACCCCTCCCCCATCCCAACGTGCAAAACAAAACAAGTCACGCAAATGGCAGGAAAAAAACAAGTAAAAAACACAGAATATAAATCACCAAGCCATACAAAGCCTTCGTTGAGAGAGTCCGGGCATATGCAGCTCAGTTCAATCCAGCGCCACGCTGTTTGCTATCCGCAGGCTGGCCCAGTCAAAACCCTACAAAACAGCAACAGAAAAGGGAGTGACCAGAAAGCTGAGACACATCACAACGCAAACCAGAGAGTCCAGTCCACAAACAGCACCGGTCAAACCCAGCCCAAGGTCCAGCACTCTGGTGGCACCCTCCTCCGACAGCATCGAGGGACAGAGAGAGAGCACTCGAAATACAGGAACGTTTTTCCAGGAGCAGCAAGCAAGAGGAAGAGAGAGACTGTCACACACAGCCACCTTCCTCTGACAGCAGCCAGCGAGAGCCTGGCAGACATCACTGAACACCCAGTCGCCTTCCCCTCTTGCCACGCTGGCTTTAACCAGTGGGATCAACGAGAAGTGGGGTCGATCATGGGTTCAGGCCTCGTCCCCAGACTTTTTGGCCTCGAGGCCGCACACTTCACTCGAAACCTCACCAAATTCCCTCAGACATCAAAACATCAGGTTGCGCAATTGGTCTCCAACAGTAGCAGAGCTACATTTGGAAGAAAAAGAACAAGTAAAAGAAGTAGATTTGTGAACCATCTAGAGCATGTCGCTCTTGGTCACGTGTTCACTGGGAGAGATAATTAGAAAAGGGTTGAATAAAAATTGCATTAGAAATGGAAATGACAGGTGTATCAGGGAGAAAAATCATTTGGAGGAGGAGAGGGAGCGATAGATCTATTGAAGATGGGAATTTCATTGTTCGGGGCAAGAGAGACACAAATTTCAGGATGGAATGGCAGATATGTTAGGACAAAAAGCTGAGGTATCAGTGGGAGAGGTCGATATATCTTGAACTGATGTATCAAGAGAAGGAGACAACTGGGAGAGGGGAGTGACTCATACAATATGTACTGGGTGGTAAAGTCCGATGTGCTGGGGAAGGTGATAAGAAGAATAGTTAGATTTGCTAGAATCTAGACAGCTAGAGAGGTTGCAAGCAGCTGATGAATATCTGTATTCTTCCATTCAATGGATTCTATCAGTGAAAGCAAACTTAGGAAACTGAATAATGTGTAGTTTCTACAGAGGTACCAAGATCGTCCTCTTTCCACACCATCACATTCTCCTTATTGAATTTCAGTGCTGTCGAATCCTTGTCAAGAATCATGTAGACATCACCATTCAAGATGATGATGGTTATACTGCCGCAGAGCTGGCAGACTACAATGGAAACGTGGAGTGTGCCTTGTACTTGCGGAATGTTGAGAAGATGGTAAGGAGCATCCAAATACTTGTTAAAGCAGGTATGCTTTTAGATTCTGGTTTTAAAATGGCCATCACAGGTGCAGGAACTATGTGTGGTCTACTATGGAATGAAGTTATTGATGCTAATTGGTAAAGTATTGCATTGCCAAAGAAGAAAAGGATCAATTTCTATTTCATGGGGTGAGATTACCTCAGATGCTCTTGGGTTAAAATAGCAGTGCTCAGTGACAGTGTTGGATATGGCAGGAACCTTGATATGGAGATGATTGCAGGAATGTTAGAATTTACTGTACCGCCCTACTAAGGTACAGATTTGCTTTTTAAACCACTGCTGTGCTTTAAGATTATGCCAATGGACGACGTGCATTGATCCAGAGGGGCAGGCAAGACCAGTCATTAGTTTTGTTGTAAAACTGATGTGAAAATGTTAGACTGTAGAATAGAGTATTGTCAATTTACAGCAGTTGAAATATGCATATCATTTATAAAGCAGAGGAAAATCTCCTGAGCAGCAATCCAGGGACATTATTAACAGATGTTCATGTTGAGTTAGATAAATGAGACAAAAGGCTTGCAGAAGCACCAAGAACACAGGTGAACCCACATAACTGTCTGAACATGGCTAGATAATTTCAGGAGTCAGGAAATTAGAGATATGAAATCCTTGGTTTTACAATGATAAATCAAAAACAACATTTATGGACTAGACTTATAAATCATAATCATAAACCAGAATGTTGTATTCAAATCTAGTTACTGCATTTTAGGTCAAATTCTTACAGTGGAAAATCTTAAAGAGTGATTTGATAGAAACAATTAAGAAAGTGGCAGTTTTTGATAGAATAGATGAGGAAGCTGGAGGTCAGTGAAGGAGGGATCCTGACTTAACATAATTAGCAAATTATCCAGAAATGACATGTGGAAAACTATCCTTACCATCATGTTGCTGAGGTCTGCAGCATACGGCCTGAATGTGCGGAGGAAGTATTTTACATAATAACTCAAAAGGAATTGTTAAATATTTGGTGGAAACTTTTGCTGCATGATGAAAGAGATAAACTGACTGGGATGGTGCTGAGGCAACACTAATATGATGGCCTGAATGGCCTCCTTCTGCACTGTAGGTGACGAGGAGAAGCAAATTATAAACACAAACGATTCTGCAGATGCTGGAAATCCTGAGTAACAAACACAGTGTGTTTGGAGGAACTCAGCAGGTCAAGCAGCATCTGTGGAGAGGAACAAACACGTGATGTTTCGGGTCAAGACCATTCGTCAGGATTAATGAAGAGTCTCAGCCTGAAATGTTGATTGTTTATTCCTCTTGGTAGATGCTGCCTGACTTGCTGAGTTCCTTCAGCATTTTGTTCATGTTACTATGAAGAGGCGACTTGGGCAGACCAACCATAATCACATTGAATGTTGGGACATGCCTTGATTGGTTCTTTCTTGATCCTATTTTCACAATCAGATTAGAAATCTAAAATCGTGGGCAAAGAGGAAAACTTTAGAGAGTCTTACAAGAAGAGAGATGCAGGAACAATGGAAGGGTTTGGAGAAGGATTTCTAGAATCTTGGGCCCAATCAGCTGAAGACACAGCCACTCAAGGTGGAGAAAGACCATAAGGCCCCATAAGCACAGACTTAGGCCATTTGCCTCATCAAGTCTGCTCTCCCAATCCATCATTGCTGGTCCCTCTCAACCCCAGTCTCCCACCTTCTCCCCATAAACTATGATGCCCTGACTAATCAAAAACCTTTCAACCTACACTTTATATACGCCCAATGACCTGGCCTCCACACCCTCTGTGGCAATGAATTCTACGATTCACCACCCTCTGAATAAAGAAATGCCTCCTCATCTCTGTTCTAGAGGGACATCCTTCTATTCTGAGGCTGTGTCCTTTGGTCCCAGACTCATCCACTATTAGCAACATCCACCATATCTAGGCCTTTCAGTATTCAATGGATTGCCATCAGATCTCCCCTTCTTTCATCTAAAATCTGCTGAGTACAGCCCCAGAGGCATCAAATGTTCCTCGTACATTAACCCTTTCATTCCTTGGATCATTCTCAAGGAACAAGATAGCAGGGTTGGATGACTGCAGATCTCTGGGGGGGGGGGGGAATCATTGGTCTGAGGAAAAGAGTACATGAGTGAAGTAGTTGCAATCACTACAAAGATGTGGGCTATCACTTAACCAACCGGCTTTTTCTAAAAGCACTGGTAATGTGTAGAAGAAAGGCTGGTAATGAAACCAGAGACTAAAAGATTTATCTTATAGAAGCACAGCATTTGACCCAGGCTGACTTCCCTAGTTGTTGTTGCATGTTGTGTGAGGTCCTGTCTACCAAAACGCACTGCAATGAATAAGTAATGGAAAGAAATGGATGAGTCTAACTGTGACAGACCTCAAGTCTGCAGCTACATTTCATGTTCCTCTCACCACAGTCACAGCTGAAGGTAATATTGTGTTCTGCATTGTTCAGGGTCTCCACTTGACTGCTGCCCTACCATCTGATATGTCTGTTCTGCTTGTTAATATTTCATTCGAGCTACCTTTAGTAAATATTTTTTTGTTGTTAACCTTTTAAATGGGAAGCATGACTTACTCTTTAGTATTGTTTATTGACCGAGTTGCTGTTGTCACAAGCAGAGCAAAGCAATGAGATCAGACTTTCCCCTGATTTTACTGCCCCCCCCGTTCCACACGCATTAATGCCACGTCGCCAGGCATTATACTTGGTTGGAAGCTGCTCCCTGCCATTCTGCATCTCTTTAATGATTTCTTGTCACAAGTCACATTACTTGCTTAGTAATTTGGGCAAGTATTGTGCATTGATGGAGGGGAAAGGGTGGGTAGAAATACAGAATGTAAAGGGAACCCCACCCCCCCCCACCCCCACGGTTTCCTTGGCTGCATAAGTCTGGGGAAGACACTCTCCGGTCCCGGCAAACTAGTGTGATCGAGCTGCTCTCCCACCCCAAACCCCAGTTTGTGTGGATGCTGAGTAATCTGCTACCCTGACAGATAGACAGACAGACATATTTTATTGATCCCGAGGGAAATCGGTGCTCGGAAATAACAGTTAGTACACTGCATACAATTAAAGGAATTATATTTATGAATCTTAACTAAAGACTCAGTAAAGAATAACAAAAAGAAAAGGGCCCATTCTAGTTAAACAGTCAAACGTGCACAAGTTGACGCTCATTTTGAACTTCTCTGTCACTCACACACTGGGCCCTCGTCAACGTGAACGCCCACACCACCTTCTGAATGTCACTCACAATCCATCTCGAACAAATGAGTCTCCCACCGGATTGTACGCTAAATCCGGTTCTCCCTGGCGTTTTCTCTCTTCATCTCCTGCCGAACTAAAAAACCCAAGATCAACCTTATTGTTCCTCAGTAAGAAAACCTCCTGCTAATTGGATGGCACACATTCCACGTCACCCCTTATCTTCAACAGCAACCCAAACAAGCTGAAAACAAGCAGCTCTTACAGGACTGCCAAAATGAAATACATACAGCACAACAGTAAAAATACGAACCAAGGCATTACAAAAGGAACAGCAGGCAGCCATTCAGCCCATCAAACCTGTTTGCCATTCACTCTGTATCTCATTCATCTGCCTGAGTTCTATATCTTTACTGACATGCTGTATATTTTTAGTTGACTGAGCATAAATAACCTTTGGGAAGACAATTCCCAAGTCTCCATAGCTGTGTCCAGCAAACCTGCCAAAGCATCTGGTCTGATTGCACTGCTGTTTTGCCCTCTCCCCCTGGAAAGAGGAGTTCTCTAACCACCCCAGCATTCCCCCAACTGGATCCCCCCTAAAACTTTCAGTGCAAGGGTAAACTATTTTACATATCCAACAAGTAGTCAGGATGCCACAGTGGAATTTAAGCCTGTTCTTGATGTCGTGCACTACACATGGAAGAGAACTCATTCACTCCTACAACCTTGACTTGCAAATGTCAAAAAAAGGCACTGTGCATGTTCAAAATCAGAAAGAAGAACAGAAAATGTTGGAAATGCTCAGCAGATCAGACAGCACCAGTGGAAAGGGACACAGTTAATGTTTCAGGTACTAGGCCCTTCTTCAAAAGTGGGGAAAGAGTAAAAAGCAAGCTTTTTTTAGGGAGGAGAGAAGGCTGAGATGATATTAGTGGAACAAAGAGTTCCACTAAATAAAGACAATGTCTGATAGGGAGAGACTATGATGCAGTCATCATAGTCTCAATTAAAGCTTTGTCTCTATAGTGTGTTAAACATAGAAAATAGGTGCAGGAGCAGGCCATTCGGCCCTTCGAGCCTGCACCACCATTCAGTATGATCATGGCTGATCATCCAACTCAGAACCCTGTACCTGCTTTCTCTCCATACCTCCTGATCCCTTTAGCCACAAGGGCCATATCTAACTTGAGGGACATTCCCAGCCAAGGAAACACTGAACCAAAATGATGATGGCAAAAGCACTTGGCAAAACCAGAAAGAGGGAGTGAACTTACTAAAGTTGAAGATTTCAGTATTGAGTCAGGCTGTAGAGTGCCCAAATGGAAGATGAGGTGTTGATTCCCCAAGCTTATGTTGGATCTTCTTGTCATGGTGCAGGAGGTTGCAGACCTAAAGGTCAGCGTGGGCAAGGGATGGTGAACTAAAGTTGAAAGAACCCTGAAGCTAAGGATCAGTTCCATGGACTGAATATTTGTACTCCACAAAATTATTTTCCAAGCTGACTTGGATCTTTCCAATGTAGTGGAGACCATATATCCATACTGAATCCAATACACTGAATTAGAAGAGGTAAAGTGCATTTGGATAGGTACATGGAAAAGTTTAGAGGGATACGGGTCAAACATGGGCATTGGGACTAGCTTAGCTGGGCATTATGGTTGGCATGATTGAATTGGACTGAAGTGGCAGTTTGCCTGCAATATGGATCTATGACTAGGTACAATATGAATTACTACTTCACCCAAAAAGACTGCTTGAGTCTCTGGATGGTGGGAAGGAAAGAGGTGAAAGGAAAGTGTTATATCTCCACCTTATGTGTGGCAAAATACATAAGGACAGGGAGCTATGCTAGGACAGAAGAGCAGGACTTCTATTTGCAGCAGATTTCCAACATCTGCTCTTCCCTGAACTTTAAATGTGAAGGGCCTTTGGTCAGAATTAAAGATCTCGTGCTTGGGTTTTTCAGCAATTCCCTATTTCCAAGAGTTTCCTATTTATCTGTTCCATTTCCTCTTTTGTAAGCTGAATCTCAGACTTCTTCTCGACAACTTTTGAAAAATATCTCTGCTTCCCTTGACTCAGAGACTCCCAGCAACGCTGTTCTAGATTTTCCCCCAACTTGGGCTGACATTTTAAATGATAAAACACGATGTTAAAATAGAGCCCCTGCTGGGACAGTAACAGCAGAAAATCAATTACTAATAGTATAGATGGTATCTTTCAGATAGCAATTATGTAGATTTTCCTGAGAAAAGATATCAAAAGAAACAAGGTATGTTTGTCAGTAATCCCATAGTTTGAGCTCAGGCGCAATCATTGGCCAAAGCTGACTTAGTGGTTGAATCTAATGGCTAACTGGAAACTCATTAGAATTTGTAGCTGCCCTCTAAGTCAAAGCCTTTGAATATGAATAGCCGATTAGGCAGAGATAACCAAACACAACCTCATCACTCCTCCCAGTGGAAATTCAGTCAAGAAGTACATTTGTTGATGATAGGATAGAAATAGTGGTAAAGTCATGGGCTGTCAGCCAGAGTTCTGGACCATTGATCTAGAGACAAGAGTTCAAATCCCAGCATGGCAACTGTGAAACTTATATTCAATTAATTAAATATGGAATTAAACGAAAATATATGTGTAACATTAGCCATGAAACTATGAGATTGTTATAGCGCATGAACAGAGAGGGATTTGGAATAAATATTATTACATGTGCTGAGGTACAGTGAAAAGGTTATCCTGCATACTGTTCACACAGATTAATTAATTACACAGTGTATTGAGATAGGACAAGGTAAAACTATAACAGATTGCAGAATAAATTGTAACAGAGTTGGCAAAAGTCCAGTGCAGGTAAACAATATGATCATAATGAGGTAGATTGTGATGTTAAGAGTGCAATTTATTGTACAGATATAGACAATGTACAGGCAGATGGGGTTGTTATTGAATATATGGTAGGCAGCTGAGCGTGCTTCTGTCCCATTCTGTTTTAGTTAAATGCACCTAGTTCACTAATGTCCATCAGAGATGGAAATCTACTCTCCTTACTTGGTCTGGTTTGTTTGTAACTCAGAAGTAACTATTGTAGTTGATTCTTAGATACCTCCTCATCTTGAAGCAATTGTTAATGTGCAATAAGTGAGTGAAATAAATAATTCTCAGCACTTTCAGCATTGGCTCTGCAATCATTCCGGGTGATGGAGTGGGTCCTAGTGTCTCATCGAATGTCCCATGACTTCCTCTTAAGGAATACATTGTATGTTTTTCATCTTTGCCTCACCAGTAGTTTAAATTAAACTGGATTTCTGCCAATATCTACAGTAGTACTGGAAAGTTTGTGAACCCAATTGAATTTTCTGTATTTTTGCATAAATATGACCTAAAATGTGATCAGATCTTCACATAAGTCCTAAAACCAGATAAAGAGGACCCAATTAAATAAATAACACAAAAACACGTTATACTTGTTCATTTATTTACTGAGATAAATGATCTAATATTACATGTATTTGTTGGAAAAAGTATGTGAAGATTTGCTTTCAGTAATTGGTGTGATCCCCTTGTACAGCAGGAACTTCAGTCAAATGTTTCCAGTAACCGTTGATCAGTCCTGTATATCAGCTTGAAGGAATTTTAGACCATTCCACCTTACAAAACTACTTCAGCTCTGGGATGTTCCTGGGTTTCCTGGTCCTTCCACAACATTTCTATAGGATTAAGGTCAGGACTTTGACTCAGCCATTCCAAAACTTGAATTTTCTTCTTTATAAACTATTCTGTTGTTCATTTACTCTTGCCTTTTGGATCATTGTCTTGTTCATTATCCAACTTTTATTAAGCATCAGGTGTAGACTGCTACCTTGACATTCTCCTGTAAAATGTCTTGATACAATTTTGAATTCATTGTTCCCTCAATGCTTGCAAGTTGTCCAGGCCCTGAGACAGCAAAGCAACCCCAAACCCTGACACCCCTTCCACCATGCTTCACATTTGGGATGAGGTTTTGGTGTTGGTGTGCAGTCCCCTTTTTCCTCCAAATATAACAATGTGCATTTCTGCCAAAAATACAACTTTTGTCTCATCTGTCCACAGAACATTGTTCCAGAAGCATTATAGAACATCCAGGTGGTCTTTTGCAAATGTGAGATGTGCAGCAATGTTTTATTTTTGGAGAGTGTGATTTCCTCTGAGTGTCCTTACATGAACATTCTTGTTCAGTGTTTTTCTTATAATGGACATATGAACCAAGACTTTAGCAAGTTCTAGAGGTTTCTGTAGGTCTTTTGCTGTTACCCTTGGGTTCTTTTTCACCTCCTTCAGCATTGAACGTTGTGCTCTTGGTGTGATCTTTGCAGGACGCTCACTCCATTTGTAGATAATTTCTCTTACTATGGTCTGAAGAACACTCAGGTCTTCAGAAATGCTTTTGTAGCCTCTTCCAGTTTCATGCATCTCCACAATTCTTCTTCCAAAGTCCTCTGAAAGTTGTTCTGATCGAGGCATGGTGCACATAAACAGATCTTTCTTGAGAAGAGCAGGCTCTGTCAGTAACTTGATGGTGTGTGCTTTTATTAAATTGTCAGGGCACGTCTACAACCCACACCTCCAATCTCATCTCATTGGAACGCCTGATTCCAGATAGCTTCTGTAAAAGAATTACCCCTGAGGTTCACATACTTTTTCCAACAAATACATGTAATATTGGATCATTTTTCTCAATAAATGAATGAACAAGTATTATGTTTTTTTGTGTTATTTATTTAATTGGGTTCTCTTTACCTAGTTTTAGGTTTTATGTGAAGATCTGATCACATTTTAGGTCATATTTATGTAGAAATAGAGAAAATTCTGCAGGGTTCACAAACTTTCTAGCACCACGGTACTTGAGATTAATAGAATGTTCATTGAGTTTATTTTTGAATTCTTCATTTACTTTGCTCATTGAGCTGCGCTGCCATGCAAACAAAATGAAACAATTGTTAGCAGCTGAACAAGTTATTTGTTTCTTCTCAGAGACATCAAAGTTATAGTCACGGTATTGGTGCAGAATCTTTACCAGGCTGAGCAGTATTATTCACTAGCTTGTCAGTGTCTGTCTCCCAGCTCTTCCACCGCCATCTCCACTTGCTTCTTCCGCTTCATATGCTTACCCAATGGTACCTCCAGATTTGCTGCAATCCTGTCCTTAGGTATTCTTCACTCCAATATATTGACGCTTCATTCAAGTTCTCTCCTCACTGCGTGAGTCTTCATGCTGACTCATCTTCATCAAAGAGGGAGCCAGGCCTTTCGTAACCAAACAACCAAAGCCAAATCTGCTGCTAACAGCCAGGTCCTGGGGGATGGGGGTCTATGTGGGAAGGAGGCTGCAGTTCCCAGAGGTGGTGCACACAACCCTCCGCCCGGTCATTGTATTGTGGTCAACTGAAGACCAGAAAATAATTCTGGTTGAGCTGATGGTGCAGTGGGAGGAGGGATGGGAAGAGGCCCATGAGAGAAAGGCCTTGAAGTACCAGCCCTTAGTGCAGGAATGCAAAGACAATGGATGGCAGGCATGGTTGTTCCCTGTGGAGATCGGCTGCAGAGGTTTCCCAGCCAAATCAGCATGATGGTTGTTGTCAGCTCTAGGCCTGGACAAAAGGAGCAAATAACAAACAGCTTGTAGGATGGGGGAAGAGGCAGAATGAGCCTCTTGTTGGATTTGGAGTAGGCGAGAGGAGGGAAGCTGGAAGTCAGGAGCAGATGGCGGTGATTTGGCCACCACTGCCGGCCCACTAACTGGCCACCACAATTGAAGGCCATATCTCAGGTAATGATGAGTTTGAGTACAGAGAGGAAATTAAGAACCTGGTGGCATGGTGCGAAGACAATAACCTATCCCTCAATGTCAGTAAAACGAAGGAACTGGCTGTTGACTTCAGAAGGAGTAGTGGACTGCACAACCCCATCTACATCGGTGGTGCGCAGGTCAAAAGCTTTAAGTTCCTCGGTGTGAATATCAGAAATGACCTGACTTGGTCTGACCAAGCAGAGTCCACTGCCAAGAAGGCCCATCAGTGCCTTTACTTCCTGAGAAAGCTGAAGAAATTTGACCTGTCCCCTAAAACCCTCATTTTTATAGATGCACCATAGAAAGCATTCTTCTAGGGTGCATCACAACCTGGTATGGACGTTGTCTTGTCCAATACCAGAAGAAGCTGCAGGAGATCATGAACACAGCCCAGCACATCACACGAACCAATCTTCCATCCTTGGACTCATTTTACACCACACACTGTCGGAGCAGTGCTGGCAGGATAATCAAGGACACGACCCACCCAGCCAACACACTTTTTGTCCCTCTTCCCTCCCGGAGAAGTTCAGGAGCATGAAGATTCGTATGGCCAGATTTGGGAACAGCTTTTTTCCAACTGTGATAAGACTGCTGAACAGATCCTGACCCGGATCTGGGCCGTACCTTCCAAATATCCGGACCTGACTTGCAGTACCGTACTTTCCCTTTTCTATTTATGATTTATAATTTAAATTTTTATTATATTTCCAATTGACTTGTACTCCAGGGAGCGCGAAGCACAGAATTAAATATCGCTGTGATGATTGTACGCTTTAGTATCAATTGTTTGGTGACAATAAAGCAATCAGGGATGGGGAGTCGGGAGAAAGAGGGGAGTCAATGGGCTACAGGTTAAGAAGGTGAGGTGGTATTAAACCATCTAATTGCGCATTGGAGACTAACCCAGCACATAATAGCAGGTCAGGTTCACTAAGGAAGCATCCCAGGCAATTGACTTAAAAGTACTCCAACTTGTTTTTTGTGTTGATTGATAGCTCGTTTTGAGTTCAAGTAGCAGGTGCTTAAACCTTGTCTTTCCGCGGGTTATTTTTGGGATAGTATTTCTCATTAAAATTCAATGGCGTTTCTTAAGCCACCTGAAAGAGAAATGCTCAACAACAAAAAGCCATGTAAAATTCAGATCTCTGGGTACTTGGCTCAGTTTACGTGACAGCTTTGTAAAGCAGATGCAATTATTAGTTCATTTTGGTCTTCCAAGGAAGCTAGTTAACTCTAAAGCTGCTGAAAATATTTATGCTGCCATTAATTCTGTTTGCCTATCCATTAACTAGCTAGTATGAAGCTGCAGTTTAATTATGAAGCTATGTTTGTGTTATATAGGGTATTAGTGAGACTAATTATAGAATAGTGCATGCAGTCCTTACTTATGAAAGTGGTCATTGCATAGGAAGCATTCAGAAAAGTCTTGCTGAACTAATTGGAACGGGTGAATTGTCATATGAGGAAAGGTTGTACAGTCTAGGCTTGTACGCACTGGAAGAGTGAGAAGGAATGATTGAAACATGTCAGATCCTGAGAGGTCATAATGTAGAGAGAATTGTGGTATTTTCTAGAACAAGGCGTCACTCTTTAAAAACAAGGAAATGTCCAGTTAAGATAGAGGTTTCTCTCAGAAGGTCATGAATCTGTAATTTCCAAAACATGGTGCAGGCAGAGTGTTTTAATAATTTTAAGGTGGAGGTAGACGGATAATTAACATAGGAGTGAAATGTTAGTGCTGGTAAACTGGAATGTTAATGAAGTTACTGAAGAGTCAGTCATTAAATGCCGACTAAAGAGAGAGAGTGGTGTACTCTTGCTCCTAATTTACACACATATGGGAAAAATAACATAATGTTATGAGCTATATTGAGAGGTATTTAATGCTTTTAACAAGATATTAATTTTATAAAGATTTTTATTACATTTAATGACCCAATGCAATCAAACAAAAACTAACATCAAGCCACTTAGGGAAATATTCCTGGATATTCCAAGTGCTTGTTCAAAGAGCTATGTCAATGGTACAAAAAAAAATCGAAGAAGCAAACAGGGAATTCCAAAAGCAAGGATAATCATAGTTTCCAATGGTGCGCTGATTAAATCCTGGAAAGTTCATGGGGCCAGAACTGAAGAAGCACAGTTACCTCAGAAAGTTATTATGGAGCTGCAGGAGATTACAGACAAATGGATAAGGGAACACAATAATATTATGGTAGTGTGGCGACCCACTTCCTAGCGCACTCGAACCGGCTCACAAATAGCCTGCGCGCCGGCATAAAGGTCAGTCCCAAAAGGGCGCCAGGTCTGCTTCACTAACAAAGGGAAAAGCTCGTGCAGAACTGTGAATACGTGCCTCCTACAGCATCCGCGCATGGGACAGGACTGTGAGTATGTGCCCCCTACAGCATCCGCGCACGGGACAGGACTGTGAATATGTGCTCCCTACAGCATCCACGCCCGGGGAAGGCGGGACCAGGGAGGCTTTAAAGCGAAGCCGCGGTTCGAATAAAATCTTCTTTAACTGCAGTTTACTGACTCCGTGTCATTATTTCAGCACTGCGTGTAGCACACCGCTACAATTGGTGACCCCGACAGCCCAAACGATATTTGGGCCGAAGATGACCGACGCTGCATCGGTTCATGCGGTTTTGTTGAAACTGCCAAGCTTCTGGATGCTGCGACCCCACCTATGGTTCCAGCAAGCAGAGGCCCAATTCCACATTCGGCAGATAACCTTGGAGGACACACGTTACTACTACGTGGTGAGCTCCCTCAACCAGGACACAGTGGCCCAGGTTGAGGAGTTTATACAGTCTCCCCCAGCGGATGGCAAGTACACGGAATTCAAAGCCCTGCTCCTAAGGACTTTCGGACTCTCACGGCGCGAGCGGGCTGCCCGTTTACTGCACCTGGATGGCTTGGGAGACAGACCTCCATCGGCTTTAATGAATGAGATGTTGTCTCTGGCCGGCAGACACACACCCTGCCTCATGTTTGAGCAGGCATTCCTGGAGCAGATGCCCGAGGGCATACGCCTGCTGCTGTCCGACGCAGATTTCAGCGACCCCCAGAAGGTGGCAGCCCGGGCGGACTTGCTGTGGAACGCCAAGAAGGTGAGTGGGGCGTCCGTCGCACAGATCACCAGGCCACGCTCCCAACAGCAAACCAGACCAGGCCTGGCCACAGAGCCCGCTAACCCCAGAGGCAGGGGTGAGGAGACCAATGAACAATGGTGCTTCTACCACCAACGGTGGGGCACCGCCGCTGTAGCCCGCCCTGCGTTCCCAGGAAACGCCAGGTCCAGCCGCTGCTGATGGCTACGACGGCTGGCCATCGGGATAGCCTCCTGTATGTCTGGGACAAGCGGTCGGGACACCGTTTTTTGGTTGACACCGGTGCCGAGATCAGTGTTTTACCTCCGACGAGTTACAACACCTGCAACAGGGCACCGGGGCCCACCCTGAGGGCCACGAATGGCAGCACAGTAAGGACCTACGGTACCCGTACGGCGCAGCTACAGTTCGGCTCCAGCCGGTTGACGTGGGACTTCACACTGGCCGCTGTAGCCCAACCACTTCTGGGTGCGGATTTTTTGCGGTCTCACAGCCTACTGGTCGACTTGCTGAGGCAGAGACTGGTCCACGTCGAGACCTTTCAGACGTTCTCCCTGGGTAGAAGCCCAGTTGCCAGCCCCACACCTCAGCTCCATCACGCTGTCCGACAACGACTTCACCAGGGTCCTGGCGGATTTCCCATCGGTTCTGGCACCGCAGTTCACGGCAGCCATGCCCCGACACGGCGTACAGCACCACATCCCAACGCAGGGACCACCCCTCCACGCCTGTGCTCAGCGGCTTCCCCCGGACAAGCTCCGACCGGCTAAGGAGGAGTTCAAGAGGATGGAGGAATTGGAGATTATACGGAGGTCCGACAGCCCATGGGCCTCCCCCCTGCACATGGTGCCCAAAGCGAAAGGGGGCTGGAGACCATGCGGCGACTAACGCAGGCTGAATGAGGCTACAATACTGGACCGCTACCCTGTGCCGCACATTCAGGATTTTGCAGCAAACCTGCACGGCGCACGGATCTTCTCCAAGGTGGACCTCATCCGGGGATACCATCAAATCCCGATGCATCCTGACGACGTCCCCAAAACGGCACTCATCACCCCTTTTGGCCTTTTCGAGTTCCTCCGCATGCCCTTCGGCCTAAAGAATGCCGCACAGACGTTCCAGCGGTTAATGGACGTGGTGGGACGTGACCTGGACTTTGCTTTAATCTATTTGGACGACATCCGCATAGCCAGCAGCAGTCGTCAGGAGCATCTGTCCCACCTCCGTCAACTCTACGCCCGACTGAGTGAGTACGGTCTAACAATCAACCCGGCCAAATGCCAGTTCGGGCTTGACACCATTGACTTCCTGGGCCACAGGATTACTAAAGACGGGGCAACCCCTCTGCCCGCTAAGGTAGACGCAGTCCGCCATTTTCCCTGACTCACCACAATCAAAGGCCTTCAGGAATTCGTGAGTATGGTCAATTTCTACCACTGCTTCCTCCCTTCAGCTGCCCGAATCATGCGCCCACTGTTCGCCCTGATGTCGGGTCTGGGCAAGGACGTTACCTGGGACCAGGAGTCCGCCACCGCTTTCATTAAAACGAAAGAAGCCCTGGCAACTGCCGCGATGCTAGTGCACCCCAGATTGGACGTCCCTACCGCCCTCACAGTGGACGCATCTAACATGGCAGTCGGTGGGGTACTGGAACAACTCATTGCAGGTCGCTGGCAACCCCTGGCATTTTTCTGCAAACACCTGCAGCCACCCGAGCTCAAGTACAGTGCTTTCGACCGGGAACTGTTGACGCTCTACCTGGCAATCCGGCATTTCAGGTACTTCTTGGAAGGTAGGCCCTTCACCGCATTCACGGACCACAAACTGCTTACCTTTGCGTTCACGAAGGTGTCTGATCCCTGGTCGTCCCGCCAGCAGCACCATCTGTCCTACATCTCTGAATACACGACGGATGTCCGGCACGTCTCGGGTAAGGACAATGTCGTGGCGGATACATTCTCTCACCCTAACATTCATGTCCTTTCCCAAGGGGTAGACTTTGAGGCACTGGCAGAGGCGCAGCAGGCAGACGAGGAGATTCCGAGTTACAGAACTGCAGTCTCCGGTTTGCAGCTCCAGGACCTCCCTGTAGGCCCAGATGAGAGGACCCTACTCTGTGACGTCGCCACCAGCCAGCCCCATCCCATCGTCCCAGCAGCCTGGCGGCGCCGTGTTTTTGACTCCATTCATAACTTAGAGCACCCCTCCATCAGGACAACCATCTGAATGGTCTCCAACAGGTTCGTTTGGCACGGTCTCCGCAAGCAGGTCAGTGAATGGGCCAAAATGTGCATGCACTTCCAGACGGCCTAGGTGCAGCGGCACACCAAAGCCCCACCGCAGCAGTTCCATCCCGCCCACCGGCATTTCGACCACATTCATGTGGATATCATGGGCCCCCTGCCAGTGTCGCGCGGAGCGAGGCACCTCCTGACTATCGTGGACCGGTTCACAAGATGGCCAGAGGCGGTCCCGCTCACCGCCACCACCTCCGAAACTTGCGCCCGGGCTCTGATCACCTCCTGGATATCTCGCTTTGGTGTACCGGCCCACATTACCTCCGACAGAGGCGCCCAGTTCACCTCCAGCCTGTGGTCAGCTATGGCCAGCCTTTTGGGGACTCAGCTGCACCACACCACTGCCTACCACCCGCAGTCGAACGGGCTAGTGGAGCGTTTCCACCGTCACCTGAAGTCGGCCCTCATGGCCCGCCTGCGAGGAGCTAACTGGGTGGACGAGCTTCCCTGGGTCCTACTCGGCATCCACACGGCACCCAAAGACGACCTGCACGCCTCGTCGGCCGAGTTGGTGTACGGCGCGCCCCTGGTCGTCCCCGGGGAGTTCATACCAGCCCCAAGGGGGCAAGAGGAAGAACCCACAGCAGTCCTGGGCAGACTACACGAGAGGCTCGGTGACCTGGCCCCCATACCCACTTCACAGCACGGGCAGAATCCGGCCTGCGTACCCAAAGACCTGCGGAACTGTAAGTTTGTGTTTGTACGAAGGGGCGGGCATCGGCCACGGCTGCAACGGCCCTACGAGGGGCCGTTTATGGTGCTCCAGAACAACGGGTCCACGTTCGTGCTGGACGTTGGGGGGAGAGAGGAGGTTTTCACGGTGGACCGCCTCAAACCGGCCGAGTCGAGTTCCCGGCACCGCGGCGCAGAGGCTGACCTCCCAAACAGAGTTCAGCCCAGACTGTGGACATTGGGGGGTGTATCGCCGGTTCTGGGGAGGGGTTTATGTGGCGACCCACTTCTTAGCGCACTCGAACCGGCTCACAAATAGCCAGCGCGCCGGCATAAAGGCCAGTCCCAAAAGGGCGCCAGGTCTGCTTCACTAACAAAGGGAAAAGCTCGCGCGTGACTGTGAATACGTGCCTCCTACAGCATCCACACCCGGGGAGGGCGGGATCAGGGAGGCTTTAAAGTGAAGCCGCGAAGTTCGAATAAAATCTTCTTTAACTGCAGTTTACCGACTCCGTGTCGTTATTTCAGCGCTGCGTGTAGCACACCGTTACAGTGGCATTGAAAAACAGGAGCTTTTAAAGGTCATGGACACTGGGTGAAGGCTGACAGAATAAGGTGGGTGAGTACATGATTGGCAGAGTTTTAAATCAGTAGTTGCCTGGGATGCTTCCTTAGTGAACCTGACCTGCTATTGTGTGCTGGGTTAGTCTCCAATGCACAATTAGATGGTTTAATACCACCTCACCTTCTTAACCTGTAGCCCATTGACTCCCCTCTTTCTCCCGACTCCCCATCCCTGATTGCTTTATTATCATCAAACAATTGATACTAGAGCGTACAATCATCACAGCGATATTCTGCACTTTGCGCTCCCTGAAGTACAAGTCAATCAGAAATATAATAAAAATTTAAATTATAAATCATAAATAGAAAATAGAAAAGGGAAAGTAAGGTAGTGCAAGTCAGGTCCGGATATTTGGAAGGTACGGCCCAGATCTGGGTCAGGATCCAATCAGCAGTCTTATCACAGTTGGAAAAAAGCTGTTCCCAAATCTGGCCCTACGAATCTCCCGGAGGAAAGAGGGACAAAAAGTGTGCTGGCTGGGTGGGTCGTGTCCTTGATTATCCTGGCAGCACTGCTCCGACAGCGTGTGGTGTAAAGTGAGTCCAAGGATGGAAGATTGGTTTGTGTGATGTACAACTTCCACACCAGGTTGTGATGCACCCTAGAAGAATGCTTTCTATGGTGCATCTATAAAAATTAGTGAGGGTTTTAGGGGACAGGTCAAATTTCTTCAGCTTTCTCAGGAAGTAAAGGCACTGATGGGCCTTCTTGGCAGTGGACTCTGCTTGGTCATTTGTGATATTGACCCCGAGGAACTTAAAGCTTTTGACCTGTTCCACCTGCGCACCACCGATGCAGGTGGGGTTGTGCAGACCACTACTCCTTCTGAAGTCAACAGCCAGTTCCTTCGTTTTACTGACATTGAGGGATAGGTTATTGTCTTCGCACCATGCCACCAGGTTCTTAATTTCCTCTCTGTACTCAAACTCATCATTACCTGAGATATGGCCTTCAATTGTGGTGGCCAGTTAGTGGGCCGGCAGTGGTGGCCAAATCACCGCCATCTGCTCCTGACTTCCAGCTTCCCTCCTCTCGCCTACTCCAAATCCAACAAGAGGCTCATTCTGCCTCTTCCCCCATCCTACAAGCTGTTTGTTATTTGCTCCTTTTGTCCAGGCCCAGAGCTGACAACAACCATCATGCTGATTTGGCTGGGAAACCTCTGCAGCCGATCTCCACAGGGAACAACCATGCCTGCCATCCATTGTCTTTGCATTCCTGCACTAAGAGTACAGCAGGGGGTTGAGTACATAGCCTTGTGGTGCACCGGTGCTCAGAGTGATTGTAGAGGAGAGCTTGCCCCCTGTTTTTACAGCCTTGGTTGCTGAACAACTTCTGGATCATGCTCGCTGTGTTCTCCCAACAATCTGCATGGAAAGAGAATTAGCTTTCATCAATTCTCTCTGGCTCTGTTCCATTCCCACCATGTAAGTGGACATCTTGGGTAAAAGTTTTGGGTGAATTACTTGTAGGGAGTCCATCATGAATGCTGAATGGCATGAGTGATTCCTCAATCTGGGAGTGACGACGGAGGTGGAAGTAAGCCTTTGTAGGCTGGTGTGGTATAGTAACTTATAATACTACAACACGAGAACAAGCCCTTCAGCCTACAATATCTGTGCCGAACATGATGTCAATTGAAGCTAAATCTATCTTGCCTCTGCATGATCCACATCTCTCCATTCCCTGCATATTCATGTGCCTTTATAAAAGTCTTCTAGGTGCTACTGTTATATCTGCTTCCACCATTGGCCCTGGCAGCTTGTTCCAGGCACTTGTCTCTTTCTGTGAAATAAACCTGTCCTA
The DNA here is from genome assembly GCF_030144855.1 of Hypanus sabinus. Taxonomy (NCBI): domain Eukaryota; kingdom Metazoa; phylum Chordata; class Chondrichthyes; order Myliobatiformes; family Dasyatidae; genus Hypanus; species Hypanus sabinus. The sequence continues at coordinate 84,966,972 of NC_082707.1, forward strand.
CTAGTCTTTAAGCTCTCACTTTATCCTCTTGTAGATGATATTTCTACTCCAGGAAAAGAATTCTGACTATCTACTCAGTCTATACCTCTCATAATTTGATGAATTTCTATCTTAGGTTCTTAAGCTATGGGAGCATAATTAGGCCACTCGGCCCATCGAGTCCGCTCCGTCATTCCATCATGGCTGACTTATTGTCCCTCTCAATCGCATTCTCCCGCCTTCTTACCGTAACCTTTGATGCCCTGGCTAACCAAGAATCCATCAACCTCTGCTTCAAATATAATAAGATCTATCAGGTCTCTTTAGCCTTTGACACTCCAAAGAAAACAGCCTAAATTTGTCCAACCTCTCCTTATAGGGAACAGCAACACCAGAATGTAAAATCCAGTGTTTAGACTTCCAGAAAATGTGTGAGGCAGGTAAGCAAATAAAGTACAAGGGCACGTTGAGGTAAATAGTTCATCTTTACCAGACACAAAGTCTGGTGAAGAGTCTTACCACAGTGGAATTGAAGCTGTGCTGTGCTTTCTCAAGCTTACCTAACTTCTGCCCAATGGAAAGGAGGAGAGTGTGTGAATGGGATGGGAGGGCTGACTGAACTTTTAATGTCATGGAAGGTGAAGTAAGGGTAAATAGCTCAAGGGTTGAAATCCAAGACTAAGGAGTTACCACACATTACATGTGATGCTATTGATTAGTCAGTGCAAGGAACTGACTCACAACAATGTTGTGACTGTTACAGGATGGAATGGGCATTCATCCCTATCTGCAGTATCTCTCTCTGAATCCTTAGTGCCCAGGTGGCACATGGGGCCTCACCTGCAGTGTCAGTACCTGCAATCACCAATAGAATATAGAAAAAAAACAAGCAAGGACTGCTGTCATTGCAATCTGATCTTGCAGTGAAGGAACCTGGCTGTTGTCAGCTTGATAATGAATTACTCCTAGTCACACCACGTTCTAGGAGCTACTCATTCTACTGAGGTGAGATCACCAGGTTTCTGTTTCAGGCCATTCAGTGCAATATTTCTTTAATTGGTGCCTAAATGCTCTTGTCCGTGAACAGATGCATGGGATAAAATTGTTTGAATTGATTCAACAGAAGTGGCATCCAAAAGAAAGAGATCAGTGGGACTTTGAAAATGATATTGCATTGAAAGCCTTGGCAGAGAGTGGCTCTCAATATATGAAAGGAAGTCCATGTTTTCCAGGCGTCACCAGGAACGTTTATTGCTGGAGAAGAATGTTGTAGAATGAGGCAAGCTGGTAGGAGACCTTTGTCTCGTGGATGTTGAGTGTAAGACCCATTTTCTTTTGTGTTTCAGCAAGACAGTGGGCTTGGGGCTGGACATCCGAAGGCATGCAAATTCAAGTTAGACCACACTTCAAGAATTGTGTTCTGTTCTGGTCACTTCATTACAGGAAGAATGTGGAAGCTTTAGAGAGGATTCAAAGGAGATTTACCAGGATTCTGCCTAAATTAGAGAGCATGCCTAATGCGGAATGATTGGGTGAGCTCGGGCTTTTCTCTTTCGAGCGAAGGAGGAGGAGTGGTGACTTGATAAGAGATACAATGTTAAGAGATATAGATCAAGTGGACAGCCAGTGCCTTTTTCCCAGGGCAGAACTGACTGATACAAGAGGGTATCAGGGGTGTGGTGTCAGAGGTAGGGTTTTCTGACACAGAGAATGTTGGGTGCATTGAGTGTGCTTCCAGGGGTGGTGGTAAAGCCGGATACCTTGTGGTCATTAAGTGACTCTTAAATAGATACATGGATGAAAGAAAAATCGAGGGCTATGTGAGAGCGAAGTGTCAGGTTGATCTAGTTGTAGGTTGAAAAGTTGGCACAACGTTGTGGGCTGAAAGGGCTGTACTGTGTTGTTCTGTCCTATGTTCTATGTTCAGATCTGGCTCAAAACTGAGTCTACTATTCAACGGTAATCCCCGCCCTCCTAACTCACTGGTAGGAGAAGCAAAGCAACCTCAGGGTCCTCTCTGTCACTGAGGCCTTCGGTTACACTTGGGCTGTTATGATGGCAGGTCACATTTTTCCATGCCTGACATCAGTTTCCCAGCACAGATGCTCTGT